>NW_024870762.1:2142500-2742500 GCF_019054845.1 Dipodomys spectabilis | reverse complement strand
ATTCTTTGCTCCAATTAAGCACTCAAAAATCAGAAGTGGTGCTATGGCTCAAAGTGGTAGAGTACTAGTCTTGAGCAAAAGAGTTCAGGGACAGTGCCCAGGCCCTGAGTTCAACCCCACAGCTGAAAAAATAAAAAGTCTACCACCATTGGTATGTCTCACTGCAATAAAATGTTATGTCTGTATAATATTCTACAATTCATACATATAATACTCACTGATTTCAGCAACCGGATTTCATCTAATGCTGTTTCAGTATAATGTTCAGCACTTTTAACTACTTTCATTGCCACAAACTTTTTGCCCCTAAGAAGACAAACACAGGTAATTAAGACTAACTATTTTACTTTTGGAAACAACGCTTAGTTACTGTTAGGAAAGAACAAATACAAGCCAGGTGCCGGTGGCTCACGCCTGTAATCCTAGCTACTTAGGAGGCTGAGATCTGAGGATCTCGGTTCAAAGCCAGCCTGGGCAGGAAACTCCATGAAACTCTTATCTCCAATAAACCACCAGAAAACCGGAAGTGGTGCTGTAGCTCAAGAGGTAGAGGGCTAGTCTTGAGCTGAAGAGCTGAGGGACAGCGCTCACAACCGGGAAAAAAAAAAAAAAGAACAAATACAAACACCAAGGTCACATTTCCTGTAGCTAGACATAAGCTACTCCTATAGAATCATGTGTACTTATTCATGGCACTAACTGACTAGATATCAATTATAGGAAGATAACTTGTTTTCAGTTATCAAAATTTTTCTCTAAGATTAAAATACATCTTCTGAGTATCTCCCTGAATCCCAAGTAAAATTGAAAAACAGGAATTGATAAGGAGACACCCCCACCCCCAACCAAATCAGAAAAGTATCCTATATATCTGCAGGGCAAAAGAACTTACTGAATATCCCATGATAACCACACTGTTGAAAAGTGCCCCCAACCCAACTTTCGGATCACATGGTATCTCCCATTGAATAGATCTCCAATTTTCACAAGATGATAACCTCCTAAAAGAAACAATTGGCAGAATATAATCAAAAGAACCAGGAGAAACAATCACTTAAACAGTTAAGGAAAGTTATCTTACCTCTCATCTATATACTTTTTACCAGTCAAAAAAAATTAAGGCACATAGTATTAATGAGTTCATGGTATAAAATTAATCTTAGATTTTGAATTAAACAAATCAATAATAATTATAATCCATAAAATCACCTCCTCCTCAATTAGAAATAAGGTTATGTATCACAATATTTTTCCCATTAAAAAAAACCAAAAGATTTATCTAAACAGAAATCTACTTATGGTCTCATGTTTAAGGAAAGAGAATGATGAATTCTATTTAGCTGAAAATAGAAAATCAAGGTATTTTAAATGGTCTCTGTTGAAAAATAAGGACCAAATGGGGGCTGGGAAGGTGGCTCAGTGGTAGAGCACTTGCCTTGCATGCATGAGGCCCTGGGTTTGATTCCCCAGCACCACATAAGCAAAAAGAAAAAAAAGCCGGAAGTGGCACTGTGGCTCAAGTGGTAGAATGCTAGCCTTGAGCTGAGGGACAGCTCCCAGGCCCAGAGTTCAGGCTCCACGACCAGATACCCCCCACTCTCCCCCCCCAAAAAGGACCAAGTTCTTCTTGTTCTACATAGTTCAATAGATTTCATTCTAAGTTTCTGCTTCAAAGATCTAAAAGTCTCAGCAGGAAACAAAAGACGGTAACCTGCTAAAAGGTCTAACTACCTTTAATTAGTTTATAATTTATCTCAGCAAACATCTCCTGAGAAAAAAAGTATTAAAGTTTTTTTTGATTTCCAACCAGGTATGGTGATAAAATTCCAGTACTGAGGCAGGAAGATGAGTATGAGGCCAGTAGGCCACATAGAAAGATGGTGTCTCAAAACAAAATAAGAAAACCCAACCAGCCAAAACAAACAAACCAGAATAAAACAAGCTAGGTGCTAGTGGCTCACGTCTATAATTCTAGCTAATCAGGTGACTGAGATCCAGAGGAGCGCAGCTGGAAGTCAGCCTGGGTAGAAAGCATTGCTCAAGTAGTAGAGTGCCAGTATAGAAAGGAAGCCAAGTAAGTATGAGGCCCTAAGTTCAAACTCCAATAATAGCAAACAAACAAACCCTATATGTAAGATATAACAACAGTTACTTCTTTCGAAATTTGCTAAGATCCATATATACTATCATTTTTAGAGAGACAAACGATTTTAAAAAATAGTGCTTAGGTGTAGCTCAGCAGCAGAATGCTTATATACCATTCTTTTTTTTTTTTTGGTCCGTTGTGGGGCCTGAACTCTGGGCCTGGGTGCTGTCCCTTAACAATTCAGCTCAAGGCTAGTGCTCTACCACTTGAGCCACAGTGCCACTTCCAGCTTTTTCTGCTTATGTGGTGCTGAGGAATCAAATCCAGGGCCTCCTGCATGCGAGGCAAGCACTCTACCACCAAGCCATCTTTCTAGCCCTATATATCATTCTTAATTAATCCCAGTGCCTCAAAAAAAAAAACAACAAACACTTTAGCAGACAGGGCAAATATCCAAATGAGAAACTACAACTATACAGATATGTATATATCTCTTACAAACTTACCTTTGCAATAATCATTAGGGTCCTCTTGCTCATCATCATCGGACCCCAGAATCTCTTCTTCCTGTTCTGGGAGATCGCTTTCAGAGTGTGGGGCAGAGCCTCGGTGCTGAGTTTCAGATCTAAGAAAAGATACGAACATGCTCATTTAATATGAACAAAAAGCCAGGTGCTAGTGGCTCACTCCTGTAATCCTAACTACTCAGGAGGCTGAGATCTGAGGATCATAGTTCAAAGCCAGCCCAGGAAGGAGAGTCTGTGAAAGTCTTATCTTGAATTAGCCACCAGAAAACAGGAAGTGGTGCAGTGGTAGAGTGTTAGCCTTGAGCAAAAGAGCTCAAGGACAATGCCCAGAGGCCCAGAGTTTAAGCCAGAACAAAAAAAGAACTTTAAAAAAATATTATCAGCCCCTCTTCCTCTAAATCTTCAAACATAACCTTATCAAGTGGCAGTTGAAGAAAACATTAGTTTTACCTCACATTAGGAAAACACCACTTTTGAAAATGTTAGCAATACCTAATAACAAAATAAAAGTTGGAAAAAAAGTATAGGAAAATTGAATTGTATATAATCACTAAGTAAACTATAAGGAGCCGGGCGCCTGTGGCTCAGGCCTGTAATCCTAGCTACTCTGAAGGCTGAGATCTGAGGATCGCAGTTCAAAATCAGCCCGGGCAGGAAAGTTTGTGAGACTCTTATCTCCAATAAGCCTCTAGAAAAAAAATAACCAGAACTGGTGCTGTGTGGCTCAAGCCCAGAGTTCAAGCCCCACGACAAAAAAAAAAGAAAACTATAAGGCTTTTTTTTCCTTTTTTGATCGGTCATGAGCTTGAACTCTGGGCTTGAGCACTGTCCCTCAGCTCTTCAGCTCAAGGCTAGTGCTCTACCACTTGAGCCATAGTGCCACTTTCGGTTTTCTTGTGGTTTACTGGAGTAGAGTTTCACGGCTTTTCTTGCCTGGACTGGTTTTGAACAGTGATCCTCAGATCTTAGCCTCCTACGTAGCTAAGATTACAGGCGTGAGCCATGGGCGCCCAGCAACTATAAGGTTTTCTAGTATTTTGAATCTTCATGAACATAATTAGCTGAAATCACATAAGATACAAACAAATTTGCTTCCTGCTTTTCCTATCCTAATGTAAACTGTTTCCATGCAACTTCTTACACCTATTTCCCTTAAAAGGATCACAATTTACTTTGGCACCTTCTAATTTAGACATTTAACTAGTTTCAATTTTTACTACTACAAGTAAAGCTGTGGAGTATTCTGTACTTAGAATTCTTTCCTAATATTAGATTACTAGAAAATTAAAATATTTCCCTTATGTGTATAAATAACATGAAATGTTGAAATTTTAGAAAATACTCACTTTGAGATCCCCCTAATCTAAATAACTACTTGTATTGGGGGAGGTAATTCTTTCAATTCTATGGTCATAAGCATTGTAACACAGTATGACTGTCTTCCAGAAGAGTTGTACTGAGTTCCATCCCTATCTGCCACTTGGTTGATAATGATAGGCTAAAAAATGAGACCTCATTTCATCATACCTTCAAGTTCTCACACTTACAACTTGCCTGCTATAAAGGACTTTAAGCAAAACACAAGCCACACAGTCATTCTTCCCCTTGAAAGGGGATACTGGTATGTTAGCTATTCCTTAACTTGACCTACTCTTGCCTCAACCTTGTGAGAAGCTTCTACAGGCCCAAGCCACTACATCTGGCTTAGCATTCTTTTTATTAGTTTGGGAAAAAATTTTAATTCTCATTAAAAAAAAAAATCTGGGCCAGATGCCAGTGGCTCATACCTGTAATCCTAGCTACTCAGAAAGCTGAGATCTGAGGATCACGGTTCAAAGCCAGCCCTGGCAGGAAAGTCTGGGAGACTATTTCTAATTAAGCACCAGAAAACTAGAAGTGGTGCTGTGGCTCAAGTGATATAGTGCTCCCTTTTTGTTTTGTTTTTTTGTTTTCCTTTCTTTTATAGGTTGTAGCTCTTGAACTCTAGGCCTAGGTGCTGTCCCTCTGCTCTTACAGCTCAAAGAGAGGGCCCTACCTTGAGCCACAGTCCCACTTCCAGTTTTCTGGTGGTTTATTGGAGATTAAAGTTTCGCAGACTTCCCTGCCCCGGCTGGCTTTGAAACAAGATTCTCAGATCTCAGCCTCCTGAGTAGCTAGGGTAAAAATTACAGGCGTAGTAAGCCATTGTGCCGGCAGAATGCTCCCTTTGAGCTGAAGAGCTGAGGGGCAGCACCCAGGCCAGAGTTCAAGCCCCGCGACTGACCCCACCACCACCAAAAAAAAAGGAAAAGTATGTAAGCCGGCACCAGTGGCTCACGCCTGTAATCCTAGCAACTCAGGAGGCTGAGATCTGAGGATCACGGTTCAAAGCCAGCCCGGGCAAGGAAAGTCCATGAGACTCTTATCTCCAATAAACCACTAGAAAACCGGAAGTGGCACAGTGGCTCAAGCGGTAGAACGCTCGCCTTGAACTGAAGAGCTGAGGGATAGTGCCAAGCCCAGAGTTCAAGCCCCATGACCGATTAAAAAAAAATTTAAAAAAAAAAAAGAAAAAGAAGAGAAAAAGTATGTATCAGGACTGTGAATTTGGTTTAGTGGTAGTGCTTGCCTAGCATTCATGAAGCCCTAGGTTCAATTCCTCAGTACCATACAAAAAAAGCTGGACGTGCAGGGCTGGGAAGGTGGCTCAGTGGTAGAGCACTTGCCTTGCATGCCTGAGGCCCTGGGTTCAATTCCTCAGCACCAAATAAGCAAAAAGAAAAAAAGCTGGAAGTGGCACTGTGGCTCAAGTGGTAGAGCGCTAGCCTTGAGCTGAACCAAAAAAAAAAAAAAAAAAAAGCTGGAAGTGGTGCTGTGGCTTAAGTCTAGCCTTGAGCACAAAGAGGCTCAAAGAGATCAAGCCGCAGGACTGGCCAAAAAATGGTGTGTGTGTGTGTGTGTGTGTTTTATTTTTTTCAAAAAATCCATTTTGACAGAAAAAAATTGAACAGAAAACCACTTATATGAGCTATTGAAGCAATAAAAAAAATACTTTTGTGAGTTTAACTAGACTTTTGGTGATAAGTTCAATTCTCCTTAATTCTTAGCCTCACAGGCATACAAAAGTATCTATAATGCTTCATGATTAGCCAGGTGCTGGTGGCTCACACCTATAATCCTAGCTACTCAAGAGGCTTAGATCTGAGGAGCACAGTTTGATGAAGCCAGCCCCAGCAGGAAAGTCCCTGAGACTCTTTTTTTATTAACCACCAGAAAACTAGAAGTGGCACTGTAGCCTAAGTGGTAGAGTAGCTAGGCTTGAGCACAAAGAGACGCTTAGGGATAGCAGTCAAGGCCCTGAGTTCAAGCTCTATGACTGACAAAAAACAAACAAAAATACCCAAAAAAAGCAACTCCACAATTAAATTGTTAAATTTTATTGAAAAAGATAAAACAAAGCATATGTTTGAAAAACTTATTTAGTCAGAGCTAAAATTATGAAATTTCTGAAAACTGGGTTTGACAGGCTAGAACACTTAGAATTACCCAAGTATCATGGGAATAAGCAACATTAAAATTTATTTATCTAGTACTAGTCCTGGGGCTTGAACTCAGGGCTTTGGCACTGCCCCTGAGCTTCTTTTTCCCTCAAGGGTAGCATTCTATCACTTGAGCCACAGCTCCACTTCTGGCTTTTTGGTAGTTAATTGGAGATAAGACTCTCATAGACTTTCCAAGCTGGGCTGGCTTCAAACCTCAGCTCTCAGACTACCAAGTAGCTAGGACTAAAGGTATGAACCACCAGTGGCCAGCTAAAGGTTATTTTTTAAACATTCAAACTGTGTGTGTTTGGTGTACGTATCTCTTAACTCCTTAGACTCCCAGTAATGTGACCTACAGCTTTCAAAATAAGTAAAACCAACCAGGACATGAGCACTCAAAAGGGAATGTAAACATCAAAATGAATCTAATTATAATAGATCAAGACCCTTTCAGTATAATTTGAAAAGATTTTTGTTTTTGACTGTCCTTAAGGCTTTTTTTTTGTCACATATTAGAATCTTATAGGACGAAATATATCTATCTACCTTCATATGTACAGTGACTGACTCCAAAATTACTTTATTTCATATAGTACTTGTTTTTTTTTTTTTTCTGGTCCAGTCCTGGGGCTTGAACTCTGGGCCTGAGCGCTATTCCTAAGATTGTTTTGCTCAAAGATAGCAAGCAGTCTACCACTTATGCTACAGCACCACTTCTGGCCTTTTCTGTTTAAGTGGTACTGAAGAATTGAACCAGGGCTTCATGCATGCAAGGCAAGCACTCTACTACTAACTCACATTTCCCAGCCCCTTATCTTGTACATTTTTACCTTGAACATTCATGGCTTAATTTCCTTGATTAATGTTTAAATTTTTGATTCATGTATAATTAATTTGCTAGGAAGAATAGAGAATATAACTTCTACTTTTTTCTGTGTATGCTGGGCTTAGACTCAGGGTATGGGCACTGTTTCAGAGCTTTTTTGCTCAAGGCTAGTACCCTACCACTTTGAGCCATAGCTCCACTTCTAGCTTTTTGGTAGTTAACTGGAATGGTAAGAGTCTCACAGACTTTCCTGCCTAGGCTGGCTTTGAACCACAATCCTTAGATCTCAGCCTCCTGAGTAACTAGGATTATAGGCATAAGCCACCATCGCCCAGCTTTTTTGGTTATTTTTAAAATAGGTTCTTGTTTCCCATACTGGCCTATGTATCAATCACAACCACTTTACGCACCCCATAGGTGGAGATAAGAGTCTCATTGAGGGCTGGGAAGGTGGCTCAGTGGTAGAGTGCTGGCCTTTCATGCATGAGGTCCTGGATTCAATTTCTCAGCACAACATAAGCAGAAAAAGCTGGAAGTGGCACTGTGGCTCAAGTGGTAGAGTGCTAGCCTTGAGCTGAAAAGCCTTTTGTGTGTGTGTGGGGGGGGGGGGGGGGGGGTCAGTCGTGGGCCTGAACTCTAGGCTTGGGCACTATTCCGCAGCGCCACTTTTTTCTGGTGGTTCACTGGAGGTAAGAGTCTCAGGTACTTTCTTGCCCAGGCTGGCTTTGAACTGCAATCCTCAGATCTCAGCCTCCTGAGCAGCTAGGATTACAGGCACGAGCCCCTAAGCCAGGACTCTCATTGACTTTCGTACTTGAGCTGACTTGGGATTGTGATCCTTTTATCTCAGCTTCCCCAGTAGTTAGGATTAGACATTAGTCACTTGCAACTAACTCAAAACTACATTTTAAATGGGAGAGTTTTATGATATGCAAATTATATCTCCAAAATACTGTAAGAAAAATATTCAATTTCAGGGATTAATAAGAATATTTAAATCTTTGAGTTTACAATAAAATAAACTTTTTGGTCAGAATATGGATGCTAAGAAATCCAAGTATGAATTGTACTTCTGGGTAACCGATACGAGGTAAAATGCCTCTTTATAGAGTATGTTACAATTGATAAATTAGGAGAATTTATAATTTTGAAAATCTAAGTAAGTGAATGGTTCAAGGCAATAATATTCATTAGATGGGTGCTAATATCATAAATGTTAACAAGATAAAATAAAACAAGAAATGCTTCCTGGGCTGGGACTGTGGCTTAGTGGTAGAGTGCTTTGCCTAGCATGCATGAAGCCCTGGGTTCGATTCCTCAGTACCAGATAAGCAGAAAAAGCTGAAGTGGTGCTGTAGCTTAAGTGGTGGAGCATTTTGCCTTGAGATGAAGAGCTCAGGAACAGCGTCCAGGCCCTGAGTTCAAGACCCATAACCGACAAAAAAGGAAATGCTTCCTGCCAGAATTCAATATCACCTATGAAATAGTCTAGCAAGAACAAACTTGCAAAAAATAATGAACTTGTAAAGATTAGAGAAATATTTTGAAGAATGACAATATGAAGACCTTACAGAGTGTGATTCAAACAAAATTAGCAATAGAACTTGAAAAATGAGTGGATACTTAAGAACTGTTTTTAAATATTCTAAGTTGTATATTTACTGGAGCATTATTCATAATAGCCAACTTACACAATCAGCCTAGGAACCTATGAAAAGATGAATGGATAAGCAAGGTGTGTACCAGTGTCTCTCACCCTGAATCCTAGCTACTCAACAGGCCGAGGATCAGTTTGAAATCAGCCTAGGTAGAAAAGTCTACAAGATTCTATCTCCAAAATAATCTGCAAAAAGTCAGGCAGGCCAGGCGCTGGTGGCTGGCACCGATAATCCTACCTACTAAGGAGGCTGAGACCTGAGGATCACGGTTTAAAGCCAGCCTGGGCAGGAAAGTCTGTGAGACTCTTATCTCTAATAAAACCAAGTGGTAGAGCGCTAGCCTTGAGCTGAAGAGCTCAGGGACAGTACCCAGGCCTAGAGTTCAAGCCCCATGACCGACCAAAAAAAAAAAAAGTCAGGAGGTGTGGCTTAAGTAGTAGAGTGTCAGCAAAACAAGAAGCAGAGTCAAATTCCAGAACCAAAAAGAAAGGACAAATAGATAAAAATACACATAAAACAATGGGTTTTGTTCAGTAATTAAAAAAAAAAAAAGTTAAGGGCTGGGAAGGTGGCTCAGTGGCAGAGTGCTTGCCTTGCATGCATGAGGTCCTGGGTTCGATTCCTCAGCACCACATAAGCAGAAAAAGCTGGAAGTGGCGCTGTGGCTCAAGTGGTTAGAGCGCTAGCCTTGAGCTGAAGAGCTGAGGGACAGCGCCCAGGCCCACAGTTCAGGCCCCACATCTAGCAAAATGACAGTGGCTCAGGCCTATAATCCTAGACTATTCAGGGGGTTGAGATTTGAGGTTCTCAGTTCGAAGCCTTTGGGGCAGTTAAGGTGGGGCAAGAAACTTATCAGACTCTTATTTCAATAAAACTACTCAAAAAAGACTAAAGTGGTGCTGTAGCTCAAGTGGTAGAGCCTTTGCCTTGAGCAAAAAGCTCAGGGACAGCACACAGGCCCAGGACCAGCAAAAAAAAAAACAAACTCAGAGAGATAAATGGTAGGTAAACATTTTTTCTCATATGAGGTAGCTAGATCTAAAATACTCAGGGACATAATAAATTATACAGGTCTCTAGGCATTCACACACAGTAAGACCAAAGGAGTATACTCTTAGGAGAGAAACAGAAAGACACAATGCCTATGTGCATCTGATCACACATACAAAGTAATATTTAGGGGCTAGGAATGTGGTTTAGTGGTAGAGTACTTGCCTAGAATGCATGAAGCCCTGGTTTCAAGTCCTCAGTACCACATAAACAGAAGTGGCACTGTGGCTCAAGTGGTAGAGTGCTAGCATTGAGCAAAAAGAAGCTCGGGACAGCCCAGGCCCCGAGTTCAAGCCCCAGGACTGGCAAAAAATACACACACACACACTCTCTCTCTCTCTCTCTCCAGGAAATGAAAATAAGAGGTTTTTGCATTTTTTCCTTCATTTTTGTTTGTTCTTTGTATGCCATTGGGAGTGTAAGGGAATGTACAGAAATGGATGGACCTTTAAAGGGTGAATAAATGCAGCAACTGGATACCATGTTGAAAATGAACCATACAACTTGTAGGTGAGGATAGGAGGGAAACACTAGGAGAGAGAGAGGGAAAGGGTGACTTTGTCCAAAAAGAAACGTACTCTTCACCTGACTTATGTAACTGTAACCCCTCTGTATATCACCTTTATAATAACAATACAACAAAAAATAACAATAAAAAGTCAGAAAAATGAAACTAACAGATTATCATGTTAACTAAAACAGCCCAAAACAACAAATGCCAAATATTGTCTCATATGCAGAGTTCAGATTTAACATATAAGCTGGGCATGGTGGCTCACACCTATAATTCTAGCTACTCAGAAGGCTGAGATCTGAGGATAGCTGTTAGCATGGGTGGGAAAGTTTGTAAGACTCTCATCTCCAATTAACCACCAGAAAACTAAAGTGGTGGTGTGGCTCAAAGTTGCAGACCACTAGCCTTGAGCAGGAAAGCTCAGGGACAGTGCCCAGGCCCTGAGTTTAAACCCCAAGGCCAACAAAACAAACAAAAACCATAAAAACAGAAAGGGAACTATTTATAGGATAATGAGGATGTGAATAGGCTCAAAGTACCTAATATGCAGGTATGAAAATGATATAATGAAACCCACTGTTTTGTTCAATTTACATGTATGGTAATAAATTTCCCAGGATCTGATGGCTCATGCCTGTAATCCCTTCTACTCAGGAGGCTTAGATTTGAGGATGGTGGTTTCAAGCTAGCCAGGGCAGGAAAGTCTATGGGACTCGCTACTCAGAAGTCCAGAAGCAGCACTGTGGCTCAAGTGGTAGATGGCTAGCCTTGAGCAAAAGAAGCTCAGATTGGAAAGCAGTCTGGAGGGTCCTTAGAAAGCTAAAGAATGACCTTCCTTACGACCCAGTCATACCACTTCTAGGCATCTATCCTGAACAACAGGAACCAATATACAAGGACACGTGCACCTCCATGTTTATTGCAGCATTGTTCACAATAGCTAGGATATGGAAACAACCCCGATGCCCCACCACAGATGAATGGATCCAAAAATTGTGGTATCTATACAAAATGGAATATTATGCAGCCATTAGAAATGACAAAATAATGGCATTTGCAGGGAAATGGATGGAGCTAGAAGGAATCATGTTGAGCGAGGTAAGCCAAGAGCAAAGAGACAAACGGTACATGGTCTCCCTGATAAGTGGATGCCAAATCCAAAATGTTAGGTGATATGACAAAACTAACAGGACTTAAGAAACAAAGAACTCCCACTCATCTGGTTGAACCACTACTAAATATCCCCATGCTGCTGATCACATGTATGGTGTATAACATGTGAACACCATTATATGTTATAGACTATGATAGACAATTTGCTCCAAGAAAGTTAGAATGAACTTGTGACTTTAAATGAGCATCATTATTCCACAATACTGTGAAATTTGGGAAATTATGTAATCACTTAATCACAATCCAAAAAAGAACCTTGGGGAAGGTAGGGAGGGAAAGGATGGTAGGGGGAAAACAATGGAGGGGGGTAACAATGTTCAATAGGAAGTGTACTCATTACCTCACTCATGTAACTATATAGTATCTTTACAATATAAAAAAATATATTAGAAACAATTGCATGAAAGAAAAAAAAAAAAAGAAGCTCAGAGAAAGTGCCCAATCCGAGTTCAAGTCCTAGGACTGGCACAAACACAAAGGATGGAAGTGGAGCTGTGGCTTAAGTGGCAGAGTGCTACCCTTGAGTAAAAAAAAGCCCAAGAACAGCACCCAAGCCCTAAGTTCAAAATCCAGGGCAGGCACAAAAAAAAAGTAAGATGTGTTTATAGTACATAACTATTGTTTGAAAAATTAAATAGCCTACCACTTTATGATGTCTGGGATTTGCAGGATTTGAATGAAACCACATTGGCTATAGTTGAATTGTTGAGACTGATATGAATACATTATTTTTACTTTGCTATTTTTTCCCTTCCCCCCATATATATTATGACTTTTTTTTGGAGGGGGGGGTTAGTTGGGGGCTTGAACTCTGGCCTGGGCGCTATTGCTGAATTCTTCAGCTCAAGGCAAGTGCTTCTACCACTTGAGCACAGTGTCACTTCCTGTTTTCTGGTAGTTAACTGGAGATGAGTCTCATGGACTCTCTTGTCTGGGCTAGTTCTGAGCCACGATCCTCAGATCTCAGCCTCCTCAGTAGCTAGGATTACAGGTGTGAGCCACAGGCCCCAAACTATATATAACTTTTCACAATAGCTTTCAAAACACAATAATGGCTGGGCACTAGTGGCTCACATCTGTAATCCTAGCAACTAAGGAGGCTAAGATCTGAGGGTTGCAGTTTAATGCCAGCCTGGGCAGGAAAGTCTGTGAGACTCTTATCTACAATTAACCAATAAAAAGCTTGAAGTAGGGCTGTGGCTCAAGAGGTAGAGTGCTATCTTTGAACATAAAAAGCCTAGGGACATACAGCACTCAGGACCTGAGTTCAAGCTCCAGGACTGATTGACATATATACACACAAATGAATTTATTCTCCAAACTGGCATTAGTGGTAGAGAAAACTGGGTATGCACAAATGACTGCTAAGAGGGGATAAGGGGAAGGCTAAACCTGCCAGTTATCCCACAAGGCCTAAGTTGATTATACATGATTATCTGTCACTGTGTGTATATACATGTGCATGAGTGGTTTTGCACGCACCCACTGGTACTCCTAGCTACTCAGGAGGCCGAGATCTGGAGGATCAAAGTTCAAGTCAGCCGGGGAGAAAAAAATTAGCAAAGATTTCATCTCTAATTAGGCTGCAAAAATGTCAGAATAAAGGTGTGGGTTCAAGTGACAGATCATCAGTCTTCAGCAAGGAAAATCAGTGATCAAAGGCCCTAAATGTAAGTCTTGGTAGCCACATTAAATAAATTGTCTTAGCTGTGACTTCGGAAAAACTGGAAATAGTCCATAAGTAGAATATATAATGCTATGAAAACTATTATAACTGGGGAAAAAGTATGCCTAGCGATTCCATTTTTCCCCCCTTAAAACCTATATATAGCTGGTGCCGGTGACTTATGCCTCTAATCCTAGCTATAGAGGAGATTGAGATCTGAAGATCATGGTTCAAAGCCAGCCCAGCCAGCCAAGTCCGTGAGACTCTTCTCTCCAACTAACCACCAAAAAAAAGCTGGAAGTGGAGCTGTGGTTCAAGTGGTAAAGCTCCAGTCTTCAGCAAAAAAACTCAGAGTGCCAGGCCTAGGAGCAGCAAAGGGATGGGGATAAGAGAGTGCATACCCATTTTTTTAATTAGGAATTATAGCATATCCACTCAATGGAATGCTAGATAAAAGAATGTTAGGTGAAGCTGCACTGGACATTGATCAAAATGAACTAAGCAACTCAATGGCAGCAATGGGAGGGAAGGAACGAGTGGGAAAGAGGGAACAGTTGACGCTTTGCAAAACCAAAGAAATGTACATATCACCCAATGTGGAAGAAATAACTGTATTGTCAAAGTTCATAGAACTCATAAATGTTATAGACCACAATAGACCATTTGCCCCATGAAAGTTAGAATGTGTTTGTGATTTTAACTAAGCATCAATATCCCACAATACTGTGAATTTTGGGAAATTATGCAATCACTTAATCACAATAAAGAATTTGAAAAAACAAGAATGTTAGATGAGGTTATATGCCTATACCTCAATATGAAACTACTTGTAAAACTTAGTGAATAACTTCCAAAAAAAAAAAAAAAGGACAGTGAGAATGTACACACTGACATATAACCAATTTCCAAGGTGCACTGTTAAGAAAAAAAAACACTGCCAGGTACCAATGGCTCATGTCTACAATTCTAGAAAAGGTTGAGATCTAAAGACTGTGGTTCAAAGTCAACCTGGGCAGGAAAGTCTATGAGACTCTTACTTCCAATTAATTGTTAATGGGGGGAAAAAAACCAGAAGTGGGGGTGTGGCTCAAGTCAGAGTGTTAACAGTGAGCAAAACAAGAGCTCAAGGACACAGGTCCTGAGTTCAAGCACCAGGCCCAAAACAAGACCAAAAGTTAAAAAGCGGGCTGGGATGGGCTGGGCAGGTGGCTCAGTGGTAGAATGCTTGCCTTGCATGCATGAGGCCCTGGGTTCGAGTCTTCAGCACCACATAAGCAGAAAAAGCCAGAAGTGGTGCTGTGGCTCTAATGGTAGAATGCTAGCCTTGAGCAGAAGAGCTGAGGGACCGCCCAGGCAGAGTTCAGGCACACGACCGACACTTAAAAAATTAAAATAAAATAAAATAAATAAATAAAAAAGTCTGGGAAAAAAAAGTACTTTCCCAGCTCAAGTGAATAATTTTACTACCAATTTATTCTATACCCATAAAGTTACTTAACTGCAAATACAAATAAAGCATTATTCTCCACACTAACTTCCTATTGAAATTATTAGATATGAAATTCTTTCTGGTATTACATTCATAAAGTAATTTTAGAATGGAAGTGGTGCTGTGGCTCAAGTGATAGAGTGCTTGCCTTGAGCTGAAGAGCTCAGGGACAGCGCCCAGGCCCAGAGTTCAAGCCCCACAACCAACAAAAGAAAAGAAAAGAAAAAAACAAAAAAAATTTAGAAGCTTATGATAGACAAAGGCACATGGCTACTGGTATACATACTAAAATTCAAATACTCAAATGCAGATAGAGCACTGTGCTCTCTCAGAGACAAAAACAGTGTATCATGGAAGGGTACCTGAACACCAAGGTCCCCAAACTCTCTTTTCATTCCAAACCCTCTTCTCACTGGGCCTCTACCTCATCTTCAGATGCATTAGAAAGCATTATCACCTAGTGATTAATAACCATGACTATAAAGCATGTCATACCTAGGTTTAAATTCTAGCTTTACAATTTTCTATAGGAGTAAATTGTCAGACTTCAATTTCTTTTTTTCTTTTTTTGTGGTCATGGGGCTTGAACTCTGGGCCTGGGTGCTATCCTTCAGCTCTTCAGCTCAAGGCTAGCGCTCTACCACTTGAGCCACAGTGCCACTTCCAGTTTTCTGAATGGTTTATGGGAGATAGGAGCCTCATGGCATTTCCTGCCTGGGCTGGCTTTGAACTGAGACCCTCAGATCTCAGCCTCCTGAGTAGCTAGAATTACAGGTATGAGCCAACGGCACCTAGCCAGACTTCAATTTCTTTATCTGTAAAATGGAGATTATCACAAACTAGTTAATGTTAGTAAATAATGCATAAAAAATGTGAAGAAGAAAGGTTCAAAAAAGACAACTAAACCTCCCCAAGGTTAAATCTTTCAGCACAGTGATAGAACCCAAAAGGAACACTCTAAACACTGTGCTGGCAAAACAATTCTAGGGGATAAAGACAATATGGGAGGGCTATCCATGCCGAACTTCAAACTCTACTACAGAGCTATAATAACAAAGACAGCATGGTACTGGCACAAAAACAGACCGGAAGACCAATGGAACAGAATAGAAGATCCAGATATAAATCCACAGGCCTACAGCCAGCTGATATTCGACAAAGGAGCCAAAGACATACAATGGAAGAAACACACCCTCTTCAACCGCTGGTGCTGGCAAAACTGGGCAGCCACATGCAGAAAACTAAAAGTGGACCCCAGCCTATCACCATGCACCAACATCAACTCAAAATGGATTAAAGACCTTAACATTAAACCTGAATCTTTGAAACTACTGCAGGATAGAGTAGGAGAGACACTTGAACTAATAGGCACAGGAAGGAACTTCCTGAACAGAGTCCCAGGGTCACAACAAGTTGGAGAGAGACTCGACAAATGGGACTACCTTAAAATAAAAAGCTTCTGCACAGCTAAATCTATCGCAACTAAGCTAGAAAGACAACCAACTAATTGGGAAAAAATATTTACCAGCAATATATCAGACAAGGGGTTAACATCCTGTATATACAGGGAACTCAAGAAACTAATCCCTCCCAAACCTAACAAACCAACTACTAAATGGGCAAGGGAACTAAAGAGGGACTTCTCAAATGAAGAAATAAAAATGGCAAAGAAACACATGAGGAAATGTTCATCATCCCTGGTGGTGAAGGAAATGCAAATAAAGACAACCCTGAGATACCACCTTACCCCAGTCAGAATGTCCCACATCCACAAATCAGCCAACGACAAATGCTGGAGGGGATGTGGAGAAAGAGGAACCCTATTACACTGCTGGTGGGAATGTACACTTATACAACCACTTTGGAAAGCAGTCTGGAGGGTCCTTAGAAAGCTAAAGATTGACCTCCCTTACGACCCAGTCATACCACTTCTAGGCATCTACCCTGAACAACAGGAACCAATATACAAGGACACGTGTACCTCCATGTTTATTGCAGCACTGTTCGCAATAGCTAGGATATGGAAACAACCTAGATGCCCCACCACAGATGAATGGATCCAAAAATTGTGGTATCTATACACAATGGAATATTATGCAGCCATTAGAAATGACAAAATAATGGCATTTGCAGGGAAATGGATGGAGCTAGAAGGAATCATGTTGAGCGAGGTAAGCCAAGAACGAAGAGACAAACGGTACATGGTCTCCCTGATAAGTGGATGCTAAATCCAAAAGGTTAGGTGATACAACAAAACTAACAGGACTTAAGAAACAAAGAACTCCCGCTCATCTGGTTGAACCACTACTAAATATCCCCATGCTGCTGATCACAAACATGGTATATAACATGTGAACACTGTTATATATTACAGACTGTGGTAGACAATTTGCTCCAGGGAAGTTAGAATGAACTTGTGACTTTGAAATTATGTAATCATTTAATCACAATCAAAAAAAAAAGAACCTCTGGGAAGGGAGGGAGGGAGGGGATGGTAGGGGGAAAACAATGGAGGGGGTAACAGTGTTCAAGAGGAAGTGTACTCATTACCTCACTCATGTAACTGTAACCCTCTGTATAGTAGCTTTACAATAAAATAAAATTTAAAAAAATAAATAAATAAATAAACAACACTGTGCTGGAAGACAAGTGCAGAGACTCCAAGGCAAACAGCATGATGACCTCCAGTACCTGACATCCAATTCATGGGTTCTAGCTTTACACACCAGGGAATGAAAACCCATTCAATCATAACTGTATATTCTTTCAAATATTTCTAATGTTTTTACAATTATGTGCTAGATATATTGTTGCAACGGTCATATAAGTATATATATAGGCTTGTTTTCTTAGCTAAGTTGCCCACAGTTACATGGTTGGAAATCAGTAGCAAAACCAGCTTATTTCACTCCAAAGATCCAATTCTATGCCATTTTTTCCCTCAGACCTACTAATCTGGTACTAGTAGCTTGCCTTTGCAAAATAACTGGAAGTTGTCAGGTGTGTAGTCAGGAGTCATGAACAGAATCAAGTTACCTGAGTCAGATGGAGCTTGAACTTCTGACACAGTATTCTAACCAACTTAATTAATTAGACACTAGATATTTAAAAGGCTGGACAAACAAGAAGAGGAAGGTAAAACTGAAAAGAAATAACTAAAAGCAAAAGCATCTTTTAGATTAGAAGTATAGAGGTAGTTCATTCTCTTGTTATGTTGTACAAAATTAAGAACACTTAACTTTTGGCTATCTACTAGTCATGAAGAGCAACAAGTATATGGTCTACATAGATAATTCAAAGTAGTGGGTACCTGCTGTTAAAACACACACATGCCCTGGTCACCAAGTATTTAACAAAATAAAAAAATTCATAAGCAATAATAGAAAATGGAGCAAGAATTCAAAACACATCTAGTTCGCCTACCGCCCAGTTCTTTTGAAAGACCTCTTAGGTGCTATTTGGTAGCCTCCAAAAAACACACCCACTGGCCACTACCTGATACTGTCATTCAGTAGGGTGACCTAAGAATATCTTTGAAATGTGTCACATCAGTTCCGAAAGGACTGGATGGCATACACCACCACAAAATACCAACTAAATGGAAAACCTGCACAGAAAATGTGCATGTAATGTTAAGAGGTTTTGTTTTGATTTCCCCCTTCTGAATACAAATGGTCTAAGACGACTTGGACAGGCTTTTGCAAAAAACGTTGGCACAAGTGAAAATTAAAGCTGAGCGTCACTTGCAGAAGCCCTCCACCGGGGGCGTTTTTACCAGGCAGTGAAGAACTTTTGTGCTTCCCACAATAGCGCTAAACCACAGTTAGGCATCCTTCAGATCAAAGTGGGCATGTGGCATTTAATCCATCGAACCAGAATCGCCTAAACGTTCGGTGGGGAAGTCATGACCCTCCAGAAGGCCATTTACCCGCGCTCCGTGTGAGAACTCGGGGTTTAGGAAGTGGGCCGATTGTGCACCCCGGGGTCGGCCTGCAGACTCAGGACGTGGACTGCCAGAGGCACGCTCTGCTGCCCTCCGCTAAGGAAAAGAGCGTGAGCTTGGCACCACCAAAAGCAAACACGGAAAATTTATTCAAGAACATCCTAATGGCCTGCCATGCACACTTGGTTAAAGACGCAGGAAAGCCAGGAAGGAAGGGAGACCAGAGTTCAAAGACTGGTAATCAATCATCTACCCGCAACGGCGAGGGCGGAGGCACTTGGGGAGCTGGGTCTCCTCCTCGGTGGATTTGGGAGCAGAAAGGCGGGGAGGGGCTTTCTACCTAGCAGGCCTCGCATTCCGCAGCAACACCCTTCCCACAAGGTCCGCAAAGCGACACAAGCGTCTCGGAGGCCATGTGGGGGGGGGGGGTGGGGGGGGGCGCCGCCGCAGGGGGGGGGCTCCGTGGGGGGGAGGGGAGCGCGCTCAACCCGGGGCACGTCCGAGCCGCGCAACGAGCGCAGAGGAGACGCCCGTAGAAATCCGAGGTACGCGATGTTGGGGTACACGACTCACTTTCTTTGGGCTTTGTCCTTCTTGGCCTTGGTCCTTTTCTTTCGGGCCTGGAGCGCAAGCACTGCAGGAGAGAGGGATGGATGAAGGACAAATGTGGCGGAAAGGAGGCGACCCAGCCGAGGGTGGAGACCCAGCAGGGGCGCCAGGCCGAGTCGCGGGGCCAGCCTCAGGGGCGGCTGCGAGGCCAGTGCCGCGGCTGGAACCGGGAGGCCGGCGGCCCACGGGGCGCGGAGCAGCGCCCAGCCGGGGTGCGCCCGAGGGAGCTCGGGCCGGGCCGAGACTCGGCGTGGCCGGATGGCCGGGTGCAGGAGTGGCCGCGCGGCGCGAGCCGACCTGGCGGAGAACAAGGGGCGGTGACGGCCAACCCCGGAGGACGCCCGGCCTGAGGGGCGCCGACCCACCGACCAGAGGCGGAGGGTGAGGGGAGGCGCCACCTCAGAGGAGCAGCGCCGCACGCCCGGTTTACCGGACGGCGGCGGTGAGGCGAGGCTCTTGGCTCTGACTCGGGCCTCGCCCCGGAGGCCGTTGCCCCTCGTGGCGCAGGCCGCTCCACCGCTCACCTTTCCGCTCCATGGCGAGACCGGTAACCGCCAGGCGCCTGCGCACTCGAGTGGCGGCGACTCCGGCTCCCGCCGCGGCCCAAATCCGAGACCGCGCACGCCCCGCCCCAGGCCCCGCCCCGCCTCGCCCCGCCCCACGGCACTGCGCGCCTGCGCTGGAGCGCGGAGCCTACCACCTGCTCCAGGGCCGGGGGGGGGAGGGGGGGGGAGAAGCGGGGAAGAGAAGAGACGAGTAGAAGTGGGAGGGGCGGGGCGGAGGGAGGAACCCCGGGCTCCGAAGCCTGGCTAGGTGAGTTTCGTTCTATTGACCCCGCCGTAGGTAGTCGTCTTTTAGGAAAAGTGCTCAATGGAGCATTGAGGACTCAGTATGTGCTGAGTCAGTCACAGTTCTGCAGACAATTGGGATGTGCCTCAGTTTCCTGGCCAATGGATTGGTCAACCACCTTGTCCCACCTAGTCGCGGGGCCGGCCTTGAGCTATTTATTGGGAGATCCAATTGAGACTGAAGAAGCCGGCGCGGGTGACTCACTCCTGTGGTCTTAGCTACTCAGGAGGCTGAGAAGAGGATCATGGTTCCTAGCCAGCACGGGCAGGAAAGTCCACGAGACTCTTATCTCCAGTACACTACTCAGAAAAAGCTGCAAGTGACGCTCTGGTTCAAGTGGCAGAGCGCTACCTTGAGCACAAAGAGGCTCAGGGACAGTGCCCAGGCCTTGAGTTAAAAAAAAAAAAAAAAGGTTAAAGAAAATGGGAGAAAAAAAATTACATGTCAGAAATAAAGGAAAGAGAAGGAAGGAAACCTGTGACCTTATTTAAAAGTTTAAAAACCCGAGTTCAAGCCCCAGGACTGGCAAAACACACACACACACAACAACAACAATAAAAAAAAGGTGAAAAAAAAATTTTTTGATTAGTCCTGGGGTTTGAACTCTGGGCCTGGGCGCTGTCCCTCAGCTCTTCAGCTCAAGGCTAGTGCTCTACCACTTGAGCCACAGTGCCACTTCCAGCTTTTTCTGCTTCTGAGGAATCGAACCCAGGGCCTCATTCATGCAAGGCAAGCACTCTACCACTGAGCCACCTTCCCAGCCCGTGAAAATTTTCAAAAGTGAATTTTCTCTTAAAATTGCAAGTTTAAATGAAAATTGTTAAGGAAAGAAGGGACATAAAATGTTTTAATATTTTCTCATTTTACCACACTTTTTCAGTGCATGATAAAGGTTGTAGGATGTTTTTGTAGTTTCATTAGTGTATTAGCGCGTGTGATGTTTATGACCACTTACAGGTAAGATAGTTACTATAGCATTACAGGAAGAAATGAAAACTTGAAAAGGATGTATACTCAGAATACTTGATATGCCAAATCAGTTAGCTCAATGATCAGACGCTTATATTGTAAAGCACAGTCAGTAGAGTGTTTCTGATCTAGGCCATACAATCAATATTTAAGCTTTATTACTCCAAGGTTTCCTTCCTAGGCATTCACCTCTGCCACTAGGATTCAAAACCAGTCAGAAAACATGGACTGTTTTCCCATAAAGACTTTACTTACAGTCACTGAAATTTGAATTTTATATACTTTTCACATTATGGTGAAATACTCTTTTTTTATCTTTTTTCAACCATTTCAAGCATTCTTAGCTTGATCTTTAACTTGTCAAACACTATTGAAAAGTGCAGGGGTGGGGTTGGGGAGATAGGGAGGGAAGGGATGGTAGGGGAAAAACAAAGGAGGGTATAACA
The DNA here is from genome assembly GCF_019054845.1 of Dipodomys spectabilis. Taxonomy (NCBI): domain Eukaryota; kingdom Metazoa; phylum Chordata; class Mammalia; order Rodentia; family Heteromyidae; genus Dipodomys; species Dipodomys spectabilis. The sequence continues at coordinate 2,721,174 of NW_024870762.1, read as the reverse complement.
ATGCTCCTTAGGAAATGGATTCATTACCTTACTCATAACTGTAACCCCTCTGTACAGTATCTTTACAATAAAAAAAATATATATTAAATAAAAAAGAAAAGGGATGTGTTTTGAGAAATAATGTAGTAGGGTGATTTTTTTTTTCTGTCACTGGGCTTGAACTTTAGGCCTGGGCGCTGTCCCTCAGCTCTTCAGCTCAAGGCAAGCACTCTACCACTGAAGCCATAGCGCCACTTCCAGTTTTCTGGTGGTTTATTGGAGATCAGAGTCTCACAGACTTCCCTGCCGGGTCTGTCTTTGAACCGTGATCCTCAGATCTCAGCTAGGATTACAGGAGTGCGTCACCAGCACTCAGCAATTTTTTTTTTTTAAATTTTTGTCTTGGAAGAATGAAGATGGCTACAAAATTACCAGGTTCTCTAATCCATGGGGCTACTGTCATACATTAGTGAGTTGTTGGCTGAAACCTTGTGTTGTTGTTGTACTGCATGGAGCTAGAAAGGAAACTGTGAAGACCCTTATACTAAAAGAATTGAGACTCAGGTGGGCAAGCAACACAAGTAATCTAGGAGAGCAAGAAGAGAGTATAATTGTACAGCCCAAATCAAACATGGAGGTGCAGGCTAGACTTACTGAGCTAACTAAGTAATTAAATCCATTCAGGGAAGAGGAAGCTTTAGACCTGGTGTTGGAAAATGAATAGTTATCTCTATAGTTGGGGAAGGAATGAAAAAAAATTGATTCAACGAAAAGGTATGACTGGAAACTTGTGGGTGGGAATGAGACTAATGATGATTGAAGGCTGGTAAGGTAGGTTTGCCAAATTTGAAATTTAGATAATATTTGTTGCATGGAACCGGAATGATAACATTTCTGAGCATGTTGTGAAAGATGACAGCACCTGTTGGCCAAGGAAAACTGCAGCCTAGTCTCTTCTCTACTTGAAACTTGAGAACCAAAGGAGAACTAGGCACAGAAAACAAAGCCCTGGGGTTTGAGGACTGTGCTGTTTTAGCAAAGACTAGAAAGAGCTGGTGTCTGAAGAAGGGGAAGGAGTTAGAATTGGGAAAGAACTACCCACTAGAAAAACAAACTTTATGACAGTAGGGAACCTGTCTAAGTTTTCAGTGTCTGGCTCTTAGTGGGAGCTAAAATATTTATTTGAAAAAATGATCTGAAGTTTATAAGAAACAATGGGATGAGAGAGTCTGACAAAGACAATATGAGAGAGAATTGTGCTAAAATCCAAATGGTTACTACAAATCCATCTAAAAGGAAATGTTTGGCTTATTATGCTTCTATCCTACATATTCTGATTATTGCTTCTCTCCCCAAGAGCTTACTAGCCATCTGTTTAAATAATTCATTTGAAAATTTTTGCAAAGCCAATGTTATGTTCACTGGATTGATTTACTAGAATTAATCATTTTTTTAAAGAAAGAAATCTGTGTTTCTCACATCATGCTTCAGTTCTCCACACTTTTTCTAAGATCTCTCTAAATATCCATCTAAGTTTGTTCCCCTCCTCCATTCTGAAGCTATTCCTTCCCCCTCTTCCCTTACCCAGCTCCTCCTTGCTTTAAATGTAACTTAAAAGCCAGGTGCTGGTGGCTCACGCTGTAATCCCAGCTACTCAAGAGGTTGAGATCTGAGGATCTCGGTTCAAAGCCAGACCGGGCAGGAAAGTCCGTGAGATTCTTAGCTCCAATAAACCACTAGAAAACTGGAAGTGGCACTGTGGTTCAAGCAGTAGAGCACTCGCCTTGAGCTGACGAGCACAGGGACAGTGCCCAAGCCCAGAGTTCAAGCCCCACGACCGACCAAAAAATAAGTAATAAATTAATGTAACCTAAAAAGTCCTTATCCTCCATCTTCCAAATTCACAGTTTGCTATTTCTGGCCTTGGCCCTACCAGAAGTTATTCTTAAAAGTATTAGCTATTCTTCGGTATTCATTCTTTGTTGGATACGTAGGCCTCCCCCTCTTCCTCTAGCAGTTTTTCTGCAAGTCCATTTAAGAGTGGAACTTTCCAGAAATCATGAATGAACAATTGTGGGTTGTTGTTTTTTTTTTTTGGGGGGGGGGGCTGCTCTTGAGGAGTGTCACAGTAAAATTTCTGGAAAATCCCTTTCCTGTGAACTAATACTTTATTTTATTATTTTTTATTGTGAAAATACCATACAGAGGGGTTACAATTACATGGGCAAGATCATGAGTACATTTCTTTTTTTTTTTTTTTTTTTTTTTGTTGGTCATGGGGCTTGAACTCTGGGCCTGGGCGTTGTCCCTCAACTCTTCAGCTCAAGGCGAGTGCTCTACCACTTGAGCTACAGCGCCACTTCCGGTTTTCTGGTGGTTTATTGGAGATAGGAATCTCACGGTCTCTCCTGCCTGGGCTGGCTTTGACCCGCGATCCTCAGATCTCAGCCTCCTGAGTAGCTAGGATTACAGGCGTGAGCCACCAGCGCCCAGCTCATGAGTACATTTCTTATCAAGCATTGTTGCCTCCTCCTTTGTTTTCCCTTCCCATCCCTTCCCAGCTCCCCCTTCTCCAGCCCCCACTCCTTAACTTACTTTTTAATACAGCCCTTGGGATCTTCCCTAACACTTTATTTTTGGCATCTTGAAATTTCATTGTGTATATCTTTTACACATGTATTCTCACACCCCTCCTTGTCTTGGTTATGACAAACTATTACATTGTTCAAAGTTCTTGGAATTTGAGGGTATTGGGATTTGAACTCAGGATCTTATGCTTGTTAGTCAAGCACTCTACCATTGAACCACACGTCTAGCCCCTTTTGTGCTAGTTAGGGTCTCATTCCCTACCTGGGTGCACATCTGAACCACAGTCCTGCCAATCTCAGCTTCCCAAAATCAAGGTGTTTGCAGGGTTGGCTCCTCCTAAGAGTTGTAAAAGAGAATCTCTTTGGGGCTTTTCCCTTGCTTTATTGATGGCTGGCCATCTTCTACCTGTGTGTCTGCTTCCTGTCTTCCTGTCTTCCTGTGTGTGTTTCTCACCAACCCTACTGAATTAGAGCTCACCCTAATTACCTCATTTCAACTTTATGACTTCTGTGAAGACTTTGCAACTAAGGACTCATGCTAAGGACCTGGGGATTAGGACTCCAACATGTCATTTTTTTTTTTTTGAAGGGATAGATTTCATCCCATGACAAGGCCACTGACAGAAGCTGTGCTGTTGGCAAATCCAGCAGGGAGAGAGCAAGGAATTAAATATTTAACTTTTTTTCTCTCCTCTTATTCCCCTAGGCTAGTAGATCCCACTAACAAACCTCACTGGAAGTGGAAGAGCGGGGATCCTGGGTGGCACAGGTTTATGTGCTGACCTCCCAAGCCCCCGCAGAACAGAGGAGGGTGGAGCATGGATCTGAACAGCCAAACAGGGACTATCCAGCACAGCCAGTCTGGGCAGTGGGTACACCCAAAGCAGCTAGCACTTTCCAAGCAGGTAAGTCTACCTGTTGAATCTCTGATCTCTGGAGAGAGTTGAGAACCCAAGTTGCTTGGGAATCCTTCCTGGCTTTGTTCTATATAAAAGCTTAATCTTCATGAGGAAATTGCTCCTGAGTAAAGAAGTTGGTAGGAAATAGAAGCGAATGAAAGAACAAAGGTCTTGGCTGGGAAGGTGGCTCAGTGGTAGAGTGCTTGCCTCGCATGCATGAGGCCCTGGGTTCAATTCCTCAGCACCACATAAGCAGAAAAAAGCTGGAAGTGGCACTGTGGCTCAAGTGGTAGAGCGCTAGCCTTGAGCTGAAGAGCTGAGGGACAGTGCCCAGGCCCAGAGTTCAAGTCCCAGAACCAGAGCCCCCCCAAAAAAAACAAATTAAAAGAACAAAGGTCTTGGATTGGTGGGGTGGGGTTGGAGCCATAGTATGGAGTCCAGATGGAGAAGAGGGTGTGAAGAATGAAGAAGTTGCAGGGACTGGCAATTCCCCAGGCAGGCAGAGTCCTGCTTCTCTTTTTGGAAGTGCTTAGGAGAGGTAGCAATGTGTTAGAGTAGCCTGAAATGATTGTGTTCCTGAGATATTGCGGGTTAACATGGAGCCTATCTGAGATGTGTGACATGGTGAAGATTTGCTTCCCCAACAACCTCACTTGATATACAGAAAACAAGCTAAAAAAGTAAACAACAGACACACCCAGCGCCCAGCACACCTCTGCTCCCAGCCGCCACCTCAGCCATCCAGGCCTTGCTCTACTCCAACTTGGAAAAAAAATGTCTCAACCTACAGAGTCTGAGAGATGCATCAAGTCCCTGATTGCTGTTTTCCAGAAGTATGCTGGAAGGGATGGGAACAACTCAACTCTGTCCAAGACAGAGTTCTTAAGGTTCATGAATTCAGAACTGGCTTCCTTCACAAAGAACCAGAAGGATCCTGGTGTCCTTGACTGCATGATGAAGAAGCTGGACCTCAACTCTGATGGTCAGCTAGATTTCCAAGAATGTCTTAATCTTATTGGTGGCTCAGTCATAGCTTGCCATGGCAGCTTCCTCAGTTCCTATCCTCAGACGTGTATCTGAGCGTCTGTGGGCCTGGCCTCAAACCTTCCTCTTCACCTCCAGCCACTCAGTTGCCCTTCTCCCAACCCACATTTACCCTGAGCCTAATACACCTGCCACACTGCGCAGCCCACTCCTGGTAGCAGTCATAAAATAATACTTTTTAAAATACACACACACACAAGGAAACAACAAAAAACAAGCTCAAAAGTAAAATCTATCTGCCCTATATATATAGTATATATGTTATATATAATACACAATTGTGTTATATAATGTATATAATATTATATAAGTTATATACATATGTACATATGTATATACATATGTTATATAATAGATAATACAGTATTATCTATTATGTATATATTTGTGTGAGTATGTTGGTACTGGGACTTGAACTCAGGGCCCCACATTCTCACTTGACTTATTTGCTAAAGGTTAGCACTTTACCACTAGAGCCATAATGCCACTCTGGCTTTTTGCTGACTGATTGGATGTAAGAGTCTGAAGGATTTTCCTGCCTGGGCTGTCTTTGAACTGCAATCCTCCAATCTCAGCCTTCTGAGTGGCTAGGATTACAGGTGTGAACCACCAGCATCCAACTCTCATATACTTTTGAAAAATATTCATTAGTAGACAAGCTCAACACAGCTTCTATGGTCTATTTTGGAAGTTCTTTGAAGTCTCAGTTTTCTGTCTTTTAAGTGATGAGGCCACAATGTAGATGAAAGGCTGATTCAAGTCCCACCCAGAACCCTGTCACCTCATAGTGACCATCAGACAATAAGCAGAGGTTGAACATGCCTCATAATCATTAATGCTGTTCCAAGACTGATACAAGCCCCTGGTGTTATAAAAAACGGCTTTTCTCTGGTGAAAAAAAAAGAAGTTGTTTAGAAATGTGTGAAATGAGTATTAGAATAGACCTGTCATTTGTGAAAATTGTGAAATAATGATTCAAAAGAACTTCTTTGTGGAAGCCACTTTCTGATTTGAAGATTTGCTGACCACTCCTGGCATGGGAAAGTGCGGATTAGAGCACAGGCTGCATCTGGTTAACTTTCGGTCACTGGTTCCTGTAAATAAATGTCATCCTATCTTTGCCAAAACTTTAATATTCACAAGGTAGGTTTTCTTCAGTGCTGAGGATCAAAACCAAGCACTTGCTCATGCTAAGCCAGCACTCTGTGGAAATACACCTTCAGACCCAAGTATTTGTTTAGTTAAAGTAAATTTACTTTTTTAAAAATGCCAATTTTTAAAATTTTTCTTATTTTTGGCCATTCCTGGGGCTTGGACTCAGGGCCTGGACACTGTCCCTGGGCTTCTTTTGTTCAAAGCTAGCACTCTACCATTTGAGCCACAGCTCTACTTTTGGCTTTTTCTGTTAATGTGGTAATGAGGAATTGAACCCAGGGCTGTATGCAAACTAGGCAAGCATTCTACCCACATTCCCAGCCCTGCCAATTTTTTTTTCTTTAAAGCAGCAGCAGCAATCTGGGAATCCAGACTAGGAAAATGCTTAAACATTTTGACATCACATCCTTCTATGTGAATTGCCAAAACAGGAACATATTGGATCCTGTCTAAGGTTCTGAAAGTGCCAGAATTTGTTTTCTTTGTCTTGGTTCCAAGAATGAATGGTGAAGGTTTGTGTTTGTTAGTTTTGTTGGCTTGCTCTGGTGTTTTTGGTAGTACTTGGGTTTAAGCTCAGTGCCTGGTGTTTTATCTGCAGGAACTCTACCATTTGAGCTACACTCACATGAATCTAGGCAGAGGTTCTCCTAGGGGGCTACCAAGCCAGACAAAGATGCTGTACCAGGCTTAGCATGTCCAAGGGGCCAAGTAGGCTTAAATAATAAAAAGAATGGACTATTGAAACTCTTTTTTTTTTTTTTTTGTCAGTCATGGGGCCTGAACTCTGGGCCTGGGCACTGTCCCTGAGCTCTTCAGCTCAAGGTTAGCGCTCTACCACTTGAGTCACAGTGCCACTTTTGGCTTTTTCTGCTTACGTGGTGCTGAGGAATTGAACCCAGGGGCCTCATGCATGCAAGGCAAGCACTCTACCACTGAGCCAACTTCCCAGCTCATGAAAGTCTTATCTTTTTCCTGAGCAGTGCATAACCTCCCAGTGTCTTAGTTTTTCCAGGTTGGTAGGCTCAGGGTCATAGTGAAATCAATTTAGGAAATATATATAGAAATAGACAATACGGCCTTATACACTTGAGTTCTGAGTTTTACCCGCTATGCCATGTTGAATTCATTTTTTTTCTTTCAAATGCTTTTTGCTCACTCTTGTAAGACTTTATGCCTTGCAGATTGGAGTAAGGCTACAGTAGCAGAGAAGAAAAAAACATAGGCTTTGCTCTGCGGTTCCTCGCAGTTGACTATTGTATAATAATTATTGTTTACTGACGCTGATGTACTACAGTCCTCAGACAACCCCACAAGATAGGTATTGTCTATTGTCATCTCCATTTGATGGCTGAGAAACCTGGGGCCCAATGAAGATCACACAAAGAAGTAAGAATGTTTTGAACTCAGTACCCTGTGCTTGCTAGGCAAGTGCTCTACCATTTGAAGCACACCTCCATCCTTTTTGTTTTAGTTATTTTTTTAATATGACCTTGCAAATAGGACCTGATACTGGATACTTATCCTGATCCTGATCCCATTTATGCTTCTAGGAAATAGCCAGGAAATAGGCATATATCAGTATGCCTAGCTTTATATTAGTGGAAATGGGAATCTCATGAACTTTTTCCCTAAGCTGGCCTTGAACCCTGATCCTCTCAATCTCTGTCTCACAAATAGCTAGGACTACAAGTGTGAGCCTCTGTACCTAGTCAGAGATTTATATTTTGTTTGTTTTGCCAGTCCTGGGGCTTGAACTAAGGGCCTGGGTACTGTCCCTGAGCTTCTTTTTGCTCAAGGCTACTGCTCTACCACTTCTGGCTTTTTCTGTTTATGTGGTGCTGAGGAATCAAACCCAGGGCCTCATGTATACTAGGCAAGCACGCTACCACTAAGCTACCTTCCCAACCTGAGATTTGCACTTTTTACCCCATACTATATTACCTATCCAGGATAGTACGGGGATAGAAATATAAATTAGTAAAGACAATGCATATTATTTAATCCACAAGGTATTAGAGCCCCCCAAAATAGGCATAGTTGGCTCAGGGTTTGAGGAGGTATCCTTTGGGTGAGGTGTCATCTGAGCAGAATTGGAAAGTGTGAATGGATATCACACAGACAGGAGGAAAGAAATGCCAAGGAGAGGGGTAGGAGATAGTTTGCTCCACAAATACGTCTTCAAAGCCATCTTTGTTCAGTCATTGTTTGGCACTGGGGGTATAACAAGGACAGAGGATGTAAAGAACTTGAGCTTGCATTCCATTACCTTACGCATTGAAATGATTTTTAGCACATTACCTTTATGCCTCATTACAAACTACCCCTATCTTAATCAGTAAGCAAACTAAAGAATAGAAGGATACTTCTCCAACCTGGTCAAAGTTATCTACGGATCACCCACAGCTAACCTCATGTTTAATGGTGGAAGACTGAAGAGCAAGGTGAGTGTGTCCTCTCTTGACAGACTTATTCAATATTGTACTAGACATTCTAGCCAATGCCACCAGGCAAGAACATTAACTACTACAGGGCATATGGATTGGTAAAGAATTTGGAATTTTAAAATAAAATGGTAGATCATGGTTTTAGAATGTCATCCAATGGAATTTAAACATTACTGCATAAGTGAAAAGAAAAAAGCCGGAAGTGGTGCTGTGGCTCAAGTGGTAGAGTGCTAATCTTGAGCTGAAGAGCTGAGGGGCAGCGCCCAGGCCCAGAGTTCAGGCCCCATGACCGGACCCAAAATAAATAAATAAATAAAAAATAAATAAATAAACATTACTGCAGCATACTATATATCCCCATCCATATATTTTTCTTTATTTTAGCACCGGGGGTTGTATACAGGGCATGTTTTTTGTTTTTATTTTTGCCAGTCCTGGGGCTTCAGCTCAGAGCCTGGGTACTGTCCTTGAGCTTCTTTTTGCTCAAGGCTAGCATTCTACCACTTGAGCCACAGTGCCACTTCTGGCTTTTTCTGTTTATGTGGTACTGAGGAATCGAACCTGGGGCTTCATGCATTCTAGACAAGCACTCTACCACTAAGCCACCCTTCCAAGGCCGTACACAGGGCATGTTAAGTATGAGCGTTACCACCAAGATACAGCTCTAGTCTATCGTTATCCATTTATATATACTGCATTAAAAAAGTAAAAGCACCCTTTTTAAATAAACTTAACACAACTCTATTTTCTCCTTGAACATGAAATTTCTATTTCATTTTCTCCATGCAGAATTTTATAGTAGCATAAAATAATTCTAGAAAGTCTTGCACATCTCTACCATAGAAATGTGCCTTTTCATAGAAATTTAATTGCCTGGGATCATGAACCTCCAAGAAATTTCTTAGCTATCATTCTGAGTATTATTATTATTCCATGATTAATCAGATTAACACATAGTATCATTTATTATTTTTATTTATATTTTTGGCAGTCCCAGGGTTTGATGTCAGGATCTTGTGCTTACTTAAGCACACTACGGCTGAAGTATCCCTCTAGCCTTTTTGGCTGTTATTTTATTTTATTGTAAAAGTGCTGTTCAGAGGGGTTACAGTTACATGAGTAAGGTAATGAGTACATTTCTTGTCGAACATTATTACCCATTCATTTGTTTTTCTCCCACTATCCCTCTTGGCTGTTATTTTGAGATAAGGCTTTACATCCTGTCTGGACCATGACAGGTCTAAATTAGACTTTCTATCATAGCTAGAAAAACAGGAGTATGCCACCATGCCCAGCTATTGGTTGAGAATGGCTCTCACAAACTTTTCTGCCTAGACTCAAACCATGATCTTCCAGATCTCAGCCACTCAAGTAGTCAAGTAGGTAGAATTATAGGTATGAGCCACTGGCACCTGGCCTGATTTTTTTTTTTGTCAGTCATGGGGCTTGAACTCTGGGACTGAGCGCTGTCCCTCAGTTCTTCAGCTCAAGGTGAGCGCTCTACTACTTGAGCCACAGTGCCACTTCCGATTTTCTGATGGTTTATTGGAGATAAGAGTCTCATGGACTTTCCTGCCCGAGCTGGCTTTGAACCCCAATCCTCAGATCTCAGCCTCCTGAGTAGCTAGGATTATAGGCGTGAGCCACTGGTGCCCAGCACCTGGCCTGATTTTTATCTTTAATGAGCTTTTACTGCAAATACATTTCAGTGCACTATAAGATAAGTTTTATTGAAATCCTTAATTTATTTATTTATTTTTTGTTGGTCATGGGTCTTGAACCTTGGGCCTGGGCGCTGTCCCTGAGCTCTTCTGCTCAAGGAGAATGCTCTACGACTTGAGCCATAACACCACTAATAGTTTTCTGATGGTTAATTGTAGATGAGTCTCACGGACGTTTCTGCCTGGGCTGGCTTTGAACCGTGATTCTCAGATCTCAGCCTCTTGAGTAGCTAGGAATACAGGCTTGAGCCACTGGCACCTGGTAAAATCCCGCATCATTCTATACTTTTTTCGGAAGAAAACTTGTTCACCTGATGGGAATGAAACACATTTTGATAAAGTAATCGCACTGTTTTTTTTAAACTCTTTAAATGTAGTATGCCAAAAGTCACATAATCAAAGCCAAAACTCACTTTAATGACCAGCTAGATGACAATTCCAAGAGATTCTGATTCAATTTCATTGAACACAAATAATTGGAAACCATTAGACTTGCAAAATATATGTTACACAGTCATCAATTTCACTGTTACTCAGTCACATTCTTAATCTAGACACACTAGTGTTCAGCACATTAGTTTATTTGGACCTCTGGGAGATTTACAGCCCCTAAGACACTTGAGATTCCTTAAGGAGGAAAGAGGTTTTCTTTGTGTGTGTGCAAGTACTGGGACTTGAACTCAGGGCCTGGGTGCTGTCCCCCTTAGCTTTTTTTGTTTAAGGCTAGCACTCTACTACTTGAGCCACAGCTCCACTCCCTGCTTTTTGGTAGTTAAGTGGAGATAAGTGTCTCATGAACCTTCTTGCCCAGGCTGGCTTCAAACTGTGAACCTTGAACCTCAGCCTCCTGAATATCTAGTATTATAGAGGCTGGGTCAGAGGCATTTGTTTTTGTTTTCTTTCTTGCTTATTTTGGGTTTTTTTTCCCACCACTCCTTGCAATGGTAGCTCCATAAAAGCCAAGATGTTTGAAAGATAGCGACTTGGGAGGAACTCAAGAAGTATATGTAGCATATTGTAAAGAATGCAAAATGTTCAGTATTGGGTCTGTACACTGGGAACAAGGACAGGAGACAGAGACAAAGGCATTCAGTACACAATTTGGTCCAAATTAGTCCAAAAGCACCAAATGCCCACCCTTTCACAATTGAAGCAGCAGCATAGAACAAAGGTCTAATCTTTGGAATTCCACCGGGGTTTGACTTTTGTTGTTGTTGTTGCTGTGGATTGTGGAGCTTGAACTCAGGGCACTCTTCTTGAGCCTCTTTGGGCTCTACCACTTGAGCCACACTGCCACTTCTGGGGACTTTTCTGCCTGGGCTGGCTTTGAACCATGATCCTCAGATCTCAGCCTCTGAGTAGCTAGGATTATAGGTGTGAGCCACCAGCACGTGGCTGGGTTTGACTTTTGTATATGTGTGTGTGTGTGCATGTGTGTGTGCATCTGCGTTTGTGTGTGTGTTTGTCCTAAGGCTTGAATTCAGGGCCAGGGTGCTGTCTCTGAACTTTTTTGTTAAAAACTAGTGCTCTACCACTAGAGTCACAGCTCCACTTGGCTCTTTTTGACGATTAATTGGAGATAAAAGTCTTGAATGTGGACCCTGAGATCTTAGCCTCCTGAATAGCTAGGATTAAGGCATGAGCCACAGCTGCCCACCCTGGATTTGACTTTTGAGAAGGATATTGAATAGCCTGTGACTCTGGGCAAACCCCTAATCTTAGGTTCTTCACATGGATAAAAAGGATAATTGTTCCTACTTCAAGGACAGGCAATGGAGGAAGTGACAATTAAATACAATTCTTGTGACACTAAGTAAATATAGATTGTCCTCTCTCCTGGCCCTGCCTCTTTTCCTTTGGTGACACTACCCTGCACTCTTGCCAGCTCTGAAATTTGTGTTATTGGGCTTGAGTCCCTGCTGCTAAAGATGCTAAGCAGTGGACGGTGTGTTAGGGTGGGGTCTCCAGGTGGAATCCCATGGTTGTTTCCTCAGTCAGATAACAGGCTAGTGACTGTCCTGCCTCACAGGATTTTGGGGCAGCTTCCCATGTTAACTTTGATGAAGTGCTTAGAGCAGAGTCTGGCACACAATAAAAGCGTAAATACATGAGGGCTGTTATTTTGGCCTGCCTGTAGGCCACTGGTGAAAATAACGTGTGTGAGCTGGGAAAGAAGGGCAGCCCAACGTAATAGTGGGGTAGGAGAGTGAGGGTCTTTGCAGACGCTGCCTCATACATACCTTTTTTTTTTTTTTGTCGGTCGTGGGGCTTGAACTCTGGGCCTGGGCGCTGTCCCTCAGCTCTTCAGCTCAAGGCAAGCGCTCTACCACTTGAGCTACAGCGCCACTTCCGGTTTTCTGGTGGTTTATTGGAGATAGGAGTCTCACGGTCTCTCCTGCCCGGGCTGGCTTTGAACCGCAATCCTCAGATCTCAGCCTCCTGAGTAGCTAGGATTACAGGCGTGAGCCACCAGCGCCCAGCTTCATACATACCTTTTATGACAGGTGTATTGAGCTGTCACACAGACTCAAGTCCTAAGAGGAAATGGAAATCCATGGGTGAGTCTTGGTGGATATAGCAGACATGATAGGTAAGTGGCTCTCCAACCACATTTTCTTCAAGGCGTCTATCTCCAGGACTTCCCCAGGACCCATGGCAGAGGATAGGAGCCATCCTTTCCTGCCTCCCTTGTCCATCCCCCTCCAGCTGTCATCTTTGACCCTACTCTACCAGTGCACCCAGCAGCCCAGTCCCAGGGTTACAGTCTCTCCCTTCCCTGGTTTCATGCTTTCCTTCAGATTCCAGAGCTCATACTGTAAAACCTCAGACAAGCATAAAACATAGCACATGGCCAACACTTGAATATACTTTGTGTGTGTGTGTGTGGGGGTGCGCCCTGAACTCTGAATCCAGGCGCTGTCCCTCAGCTCTTCAGCTCAAGGCTAGAGCTCTATCACTTGAGCCACAGCTCTACTTCTGGCTTTTTCTGCTTATATGGTGCTGAGGAATCGAACCCAGGGCCTCATGCATGCAAGGCAAGCACTCTACCACTGAGCCACCTACTCATCCCTGAATACACTTTAAATAAAGAAATATGTCCTGGGGCTGGGAAGGTGGCTCAGTGGTAGAGCGCTTGCCTTGCATGCCTGAGGCCCTGGGTTCAATTCCTCAGCACCACATAAGTAAAAAGAAAAAAGCCGGAAGTGGCGCTGTGGCTCGAGTGGTAGAGCGCTAGCCTTGAGCTGAAGAGCTGAGGGACAGTGCCCAGGCCCAGAGTTCAGGCCCCACGACCGGGCCCAAAAAAAAAAAAAAGAAATATAACCTAATTTATGAAACAATAACTCCTCTGCACCACACCACCTTTATAACAACAATAATAAAAATACAGTAAAAAAATAAATATGGGGCTGGGAATGTGGCTTAGTGGTGGAGTGCTTAGCTTACATGAAGTCCTCGGTTTGATTCTTCGGTTCCACATAAACAGAAAAAGCCAGAAGTGGCATTGTGGATCAAAGTGGTAGAGTGCTAGCCTTGAGCAAAAAGAAACTCGGGCCGGGTGCTGGTGCCTCATGCCTGTAATCCTAGCTACTCAGGAGGCTGAGATCTGAGGATCATAGTTCAAAGCCAGTTGAGGCAGGAAACTCAGTGAGACTCTTATCTCCAATAAACCACTAGAAAACTAGAAGTGGCACTGTGGCTTAAGCAGTATAGTGCTCGCCTTGAGCTGAAGAGTGCAGGGAAAGCGCCCAAGCCGAGTTCAAGCCCCATGACCGACAAAAAAAAGAAAAAAAAGAAACTCAGGAACAATGCCCAAGCCCCGAACTAGCAATAAGTAAATAAATATGGAGGTAAAGTGCCAGTATCACAGCTTGGCCAAGGACAGACTTCCCTGGGTCTGACTGGAAGGCAATTGTTACCCAAGGCTTCCTAAAAAATTTTCAGGAGGCACAGGAGTGGCCTTAGTTTCTGATGACTCTGGCAGCCCCCCAAGGTTACTCAGGGTAAGAAAAAGACGATAGAAATAAGTCTGTAGACTATAGGGCTTGGGTCAGGGATGGGCAGCCAGTCAATCTTCCTACATTAAAAAAAAAAAATCTTGGGCTGGGACTGTAGCTTAGTGGTAGAGTGCTTGCCTTACATGCAAGAAACCCCAGGTTCTATTCCTCAGTACCACATACACAGCAAAAGCCAGAAGTAGCACTGTATCTCAAGTGGTAGAGTCCTAAAAGAAGCTCAGGGACAGTCCCCAGACCTTGAGTTCAAGCCCCAGGACTGGCCAAAAAAAAAAAAAAATGCCAGGCACTACTGGCTCATGCTAGCTACTCAGGAGGCTGAGATCTGAGGATTGTGGTTCAAAGTCTGTGAGACTCTCACTCTAATTAATCATCAGAAAACTGGGAGTGACTCTGTGGATCAAAGTTGTAACGCACCAGCCTTGAGCACAAAAGCTCAGAGATAGCGCCCAGGCTCAGAGTTCAAGCCCCAGGACTAGGGCTTGAAAAGAAAAAAAAGAAAAGAAAGATGTAAAAAAGATAAAAGTTGAATTTATAGAGAAGAAAGTTAACATGATGTGAAAAGTATTTACTGGAGGCCATGAATCCTAGATCGATACTATAGAAGAAAAAGAGAAACATCCTATATGACAGACACATGGCCAAAACTTTTATAAACTTGATGAAAACCATAAAGCAAAAGATCCGAAACTCCAAAGAAACCCCAAGCAGAGTAAACATGAAGAAAACTACACTAAAGCACATTGTAAGCAAATTGCTAAAAACTATCAATTAAGTTGGGTTTTGGTGGGTCACGCCTGTCATCCTAGCTACTCAGGAGACTGAGATCTGAGGATCCAGGTTCAATGCCAGACTAGACAGAAGCCACTTCTGGTTTTCTGGTGTTTAATTGGAGATAAGAATCTTATAGATTTTCCTGCCAGGGCTGGCTTTGAAGCTCGAACCTCAGATCTCAGCCTCCTGAGTAACTAAGCATGACAGGCGTGAGGCACTGGCGCCTAGCCCCGTGAAACTCTTATCTCCAACTAACCTTGGGAAGTGGTACTATGATTCAAATGGTAGAGCACAGCCTTAAGCTAAAGAGCTCAAGTCCAGAGTTCAAGCCCCAAGACCAACAACAACAACAAAAGTCTCATGGGCTTGGGTTTGGCTTCACTTCTCGATCCTCAGATCTCAGCCTCCTAAGTAGCTATAATTATAGGCATGAGCCACCACTGGTGCCCAGATGACAATGTAAACTTTTAAAAGAAGTTATTCCATCGTCTCATAGTTTGTATGGTCTGTAAGCATTTTGCCTACCTTTGTTCCTCAGCTCCACCCAGACCTGAGCTCTTCCTTCCCCTTGAGTTCCTGCCATACAGCTGGCCTCTCCCTCTCCCTCTCCCTCTCTCCGCCCAAGCCCACCTGAACTCCCATCTACCTCACTTCCTAACCCCCAGACCCTGCTGCTACCTATAGCGGAGGCTGCCACGTGCTCTCTTTCCAGGGGAAATATGGCTCCTCTAATAAACCTTGCAATAATCTTTCTCCCGTGCCTGTCTACCTCTGCGTAGTCTCCTGGCATGGATGTGACAGATCCTTTCACGGTCTCTAATGAGAAATGTGCTATTATTTTCTTTGTTCTGTTTGTAATGCTCATTTTTATCTCTAAATGCTTTTAAGAATTTTCTCATGGGCTGAGAATATGGCTCAGTGGTAGAGTGTTTGCCTAGCATGTATGAAGTCCTGGGTTTGATTCCTCAATATCACGTAAAAAGAAAAAGTTGGGGAAATGATGCCTTGGCACAAGTGGTAGAGTCCTAGCTTTGAGCAAAAAGCTCAGAGACAATGCCCAGGCCTGAGTTCAAGACCCAGGACTGGCAAAAAAAAAAAAAATCCTCTTGCTAGGTTCTTTTGTTTTTGTCAGTCATGGAGCTTGAACTTTGGGGCCTGGGTGCTGTCCCTATGCTCTTCAGCTTAAGGCCAGAGCTCTACCACATAGCCACTTCTAGTTTTCTGGTGGTTAATTGGAGATAAGAATCTCACAGACTTTCCTGCCCTTGCTGGCTTTGAACCTCGATCCTCAGATCCCAGCCTCCTGAGTAGCTAGGATTACAGGCTTGAGTCACCAGAGCCCAGCCTCACACACACACACAGACACAGACACAGACACACAGACACACACACACACACACACACACACACACACACACACACACACACTAAAAGACAAATAGTAGTAGATGTGTATGAATCTCAAGGTCAGAAGGAGCTGCATTCTAAAATGACATTTTCCTCAGCTGGTATCTGTAGCAGGTCTATGAATGCAGGGGCATAATAAGATGTTGACCTCAGGGCAAAACAGAGCAAGTGTGTTCTACTTAGCATGTCCCTGTGCTGCAAGCCTCCAGGCTGGCTACCTTTAAAATAGGTAAGTAATTAGTACAGTAAAACTATCTTATAAACTCCAAATGTTACCTTTTTTTTTTTGTCAGTTGTGGGCTTAAACTTAGGGCCTGGGCCCTGTCTCAGAGCTTTTTCACTCAAGGCTAGTGCTCTATCACTTTGAACCTCTTCGTGTTTTCTAGTGATTAATTGGAGGCCAGGGCTGGCTTTGAACTGTGATCCTCAGATCTCAGTCTCATGAGTAGGGTTACAGATGTGAGCCACCAGCACCTGATGCCACATTTTCTTTTCCTTTATCATCTTGGTCCACCATATCCAAGACTCTTCTGGATTCCCTCCCATTTTACATTCCTTTGGGGACACAGAGAAGGGAGAGGGGGGCAGGAAGGATCAAAAAAGAAAAAAAAAAGCAGACTTGTATATTTTATTTGAGCCTCATCTCTGGAAAAAAAAAAAAAGGGACAAGAATGAAAATTACAAGTAAGGCAGAGATGGTCTGGCACCAAAGCACCGCCGTGGGATGTATGCAGAAGGAAATTCACAGTAATATGTGCAGGAGGTGAAATGAGGTAGGGAATCTAGCGATGACTGCTGTCATTTAGTAATGTGAAGTTGGCAAGTGGAGTCACAGAGTGAGCATGGCCGGGCCCAACCCAGTCTAGGTCTCCCAACAAGTGGCCCTTTCTGGATGGGGAAGGAAGGACTTGCCGAGGTTTTCTGAGCCCTTATTCCCAGTTCACCTCCCAGGCATCCTCACTGTCAGTGCTCTCTCATGAGTAGAAGCCTGTATTTTGCCGTTTCCTGTCAACAGGTTGTGTCCGAGGCTGCAACTGAGAAGAGGATCTGGGAATCACAGGCTGATATTCAGGCAGTTTCTGCCACTGACCGGGAGACCTTGGTTTGGTTTTGGTGTCAGGCCTCCTCTCTCTTATCAAGTCCAGATATATCTCCTTGGGCCCAAGCTCAGGCTCATGCTCGGGCTCCAGCTCAGGCTCGATCTCGGGCTGGGTGTCAAATTCTATTTCAGCCTCCAGCTCTGATTCAGGTGCGAGTTCTGATTCAACCTCTTGATCCATGTCTAAAGTGATTTCCAGCCCATTCTGATCTGAATCCAGGATGGGCTCCAAATCCATTTCAAACTCCTCTTCTATTGGCTCCTGGGTCTTGGTGAAGCTCTGGGTTCCGCTTCTGGTGATTTCTGGAAGACTACTGCCACTCATTTTATATCTTGATTTGTCATTCTGAAATACACACAATCAGATTGATTAAAGTTGCCAAGTGATTTAACTCTTTTTTTTGTTGTTTTTTTTTTGGGGGGGGTCCAGTCGTGGGGCCTGAACTCTGGGCCTGGGCGCTGTCCTTCAGCTGTTCAGCTCAAGGCTAGCACTCTACCACTTGAGCCACAGCGCCACTTCTGGCTTTTTTCTTTTTGCTTATGTGGTACAGAGGAATCGAACCCAGGGCCTCAGGCATGCAAGGCAAGTGCTCTACCACTGAGCCACCTTCCCAGCCCCGCTAACTGATTTAACTTGGAGCAGTCAAGGCACTTCACAATGCAATAGGACTTAGCTTACCAGAATCAGGAATTCCTGGCAAAGTAGAAAATATTCTTACCTAAGTCTGATTTTCATCTTTATTTTCTCATTCACTGTTCTTTTGCCTACATTAACCCCTAACTTTTTGGCTCTGTAGTTTTGCTACCCTAAGATTGATGTCCAACCATTTATTTTATTTTTTTAAATTTTTTAAAATTGGTTGTGGGACCTGTACTCTGGGCCTGAGCTCTGTCCCTGAGCTCTTCAGCTCAAGACTAGCACTCTACCACTTGAGCCACAGTATCACTTCATTTTCTGGTGGTTAATTGGAGATTAGTTTCATGGATTTTCCTGTTTGGGCTGGCTTTGAACCCCATCTTCAGATCTCAGCCTCCTGAGTAGCTAGGATTGCAGTTGTGAGCCACCAAGCCCCAAGCTCCCAGGCTTTTTGATCTTATTTATCTTTCTAACTCCCAGTGTATCTTTGACAGGGCTGGGCAGGGCAGGCTATTTGTGAGCTGGCCTCTGGCTCTTTCTGACTCCTTTGTTTTTTCTTTCTTCTTTTTTTTTTGTCTGTGGGTGGTTGGGCTTGAACTCTGGGTATTTTCCCTGAGCTTTTCTGCTCAAGACTAGCACTCTACCACTAGAGCCACAGCACCACCTCTGGCCTTTTCTGTTTATGTGGTACTGATGAATCAAGCCCAGGTCTCCAGGCATGCTAGGCAAGCACTCTATCACTAAACCACATTCCCAGCCCATTTTTCTTTATTTTTTTTTTTTACCTTTGCTCCTGCCTTTCCTCTGGCTTCCTTTGGCTTTTTCTATCTCTAGTACATCCTCATACATTTATCATACTCATCATTCCATATCACATCCAAGATGATTAGCCAGCTTCCTAGCCTCCTCTGTGTTCTGGCTGTACCTCACTTACATTTCTATCCTTAGACCCTTACTGCATTTCCATATTTACTTACACATCTGTCCCTTACTAACTCCTTGTAGTAGAGCAGTGCCTAGCTTTCCATGACCCCAACACCAGTCCTGCAGCTTGAACTCAGGGTTTGGGCACTCAGTCCCTGAGCTTTTTTTTTTTTTCTCATAGCTGGTGCTTTACTACTTGAGTCACCACTTCATGAATGGTTTTTTGGTGGTTTATTAGAGATAAGACTTTCATGGACTTTTCTGCCTGGGCTGGGTTTGAACTGTGATCCTCAGATCTCAGCCTCCTGAGTAGATAGGATTACAGGTGTGAGCCATTGGTGCCCGGCAATCATATTTCTTTATTTTTCTTTCTTTCTTTATTTTTTGGGTCCGGTCATGGGGCCTGAACTGTGGGCCTGGGCGCTGTCCCTCAGCTCTTCAGCTCAAGGATAGCGCTCTACCACTTGAGCCACAGCGCCACTTCTGGCTTTTTCTGCTTATGTGGTGCTGAGGAATCGAACCCAGGGCCTCATGCATGCCAGGCAAGCACTCTACCACTGAGCCACCTTCCCAGCCCCCTGGTCAGATTATTTTCAACCTCTCAAATTCTGACACAGCCATACTAGAACAAAACAACCCCCCTACCCTTTCCTGACTATTGTTCCTCTTCCCTATGCCCGCCACTCTCCCCCAACCCCAGTGCTTCACTTCGTCCCACCTTGTCTGTTTCCGAGTAGGTTTCTTGTATCACTGTCTCAGACTCATCCACACTTAACTCGGACTCTGCCAACTTCCTCGTCACAGCAGATAGCACCGCATCATGGAGGCTGAGGAAAAACTGGGCTTTGGTGATGCCTTCGTCAAAGAAATCATTCCTCTCAAATGCCCTGACCACAGAAGCTGCAAAGAAAACCCAGCACGCACACAGTTGTCAGCACCTAGGGAGCAGAGCCCCCAGGGAGTAAGACACAGCCCTCATCTCGGGTGGAGGGTACTCACAGTGGCATCCTGCAATGAGCACCATGATGTTGGCATTTCGGAAAGCATTGCACATCTGCAGAGAGACAGGAAGTAGTGAGGGCACTTTGTACACACTAGGAAAGGCCTTCTAACTAACTAAATGGGAAAACCTCTTTGATCGTCCACGTGTCTGGAGTATATGTATCTCTGCCCTCCAAGTCTGCTCTATGAACTTTCTTGCATGGACTTCTGTGGATCAGGAAATGTCTGATGTGCTGGGAATGAAGACAAGGCCATCTCAGCTGGGCTTGCAGGGGGTGTGAGAAGGAGGGCTGCTCACAGTCTCAAGGGTGGGGGACAGTTCACATAGAGGATGTTTGTACGAGGAGGCCGTGGATGGAGACAGGCTTAGGTGTGATGGAAGAAGCCCTTTGGAGAGTGGTCTCAAATAGCCCTATCTTAGTGTTGTGGCTTAGTGATTGTGTGGGACCGTGGAAAAGAATTCAGAAACCCTGAGGGTCACATCCTAAGCTGCTCTGCCAATTTGCATTTGATTTCAGTAGAAAGTCACATCCTTACTATCAGGTGAGCAAACATCACATACTGACCTCAGGTTTACTCCAGCCTGTACAAGAGCTCTGGGGCATCCATCATCAAGTTCACTCCCAAGCCAGTCAATACTAACCTTAATAATCTAAGACTGAGTAGACTTCAACCCTAGGTGCTAAGTTAAAATGTCAAAAAAAAACTGGGTGCCAGTGGTAGTTTAAAGCCAGCCAGGGCAGGAAAGTCCATGAGACTCTTTCTTTCTTTCTCTCTCTCTCTCTCTCTCTCTCTCTCTCTCTCTCTTTTTCTCTCCCTCCTTTTCTCTCTTTCTCTCTCCCTCCCTTTCTCTCTCTCTCCCTTTCTCTCTCTCTCTCCCTTTCTTTCTTTCTTTCTTATCTTGTTGTTGTTGTTGTTGGTGGTGGTGGTCATAGAGCTTGAACTCTGGGCTTGGGCTCTGTCCCTATGCTCTTCAGCTCAAGGCAAGCACTCTACCGCTTGAGCCACAGCGCCACTGCCAGTTTTCTGGTGGTTAATTGGAGATAAGAGTTATGGACTTTTGTGCCTGGGCTGGCTTTGAACTGCTATCCTCAGATCTCAGCCTCCTGAGTAGCTAGGATTACAGGCGTGAGCCACTGGGGCTGGCCATTAAACTCTTATCTCCAATTAACCACTAGAAAACCGGAAGTGGCGCTGTGGCTAAAGCGCTAGGTAGAGTGCTTGCCTTGAGGTAAAGAACTGAGGGATAGCAACCAGGTCCAGAGTTCAAGCCCCATGACTGACCCCCCCCCCCCAAAAAAAAAGAAACAGAAACTGATTCTGCTTCATCTAGTATTAAGAAGACACAACAAAGTTTTGTGTGTGTGTGTGTGTGTGTGTGTGTGTGTGTGTGTGTGTGTGTGTTGGTACTGTGGCTTAGGCCTCATATTCTCATTTATTTATTTATTTATTTATTTATTTTTTGCCAGTCATGGGGCTTGAACTCAGGGCCTGGGAACTGTCCCCAAGCTTCTTTTGCTCAAGGCTAGCGCTCTACCACTTGAGCCACAGCACTACTTCTGGCTTTTTCTACTTATGTGGTACTGAGAAATCGAACCCAGGGCTTCATTCATGCTAGGCAAGCACTCTACAACTAAGCCACATTCCCAGTCGATTTATTTTTTATTCAATGCTGGCATTCTATCACTTGAGCCACACCTCCACATCTACTAGTTAATTGGAGGTAAGAGTCTCATGGACCTTCCTGCCCAAATTGGCTTCAAACTGCAATCCTCAGATCTCAGCCTCCTGAGTAGCTGAGAGCCACCAGCACCCAACAACAAAACCATCTTTGATCATGTGGTGAATCCTAACAGTCATTTGGTGGAAGACCACCACAGATGGACTTTAAATGACAATTAGTAGGAAAGGGAACTTGTTAGCAAAATGAGCTCCCTTCCCATAGCTTAGTACCCTCCTTCCCCTCTCCACAGCTTAGCATGCTCCCTTCCTAGGCAACACCAGGCCCATTTAGTAAAGGCAGTAAATAATCAGCCTCCAACCCCCTTTACCTTCTCTGGGGCATTTCTCTGGGGCGGCTAACACCATATAAGGCAACAGGAGCCCCTTAGAGTGACCTTCAGGTCTGGGCAGCTGCAGGACCCTTATCTACTATTTGGGCAGCAGCCATAAATCCTAGTCCGCCATGATGAAGCCCCTGGTCCTCATGTCCACACCAGGGTCTTCACCTCCTATCTCCTTCTAGCCCCTCCTAAGCCTCCTAAGTTACATAGGTCACCTCAGACAATAGCCAGTGCTTCTCACTTCTCCCTTGTGAGAAGGGGTCTTGCTGGCCCCTTTCCCAGCAATAAACCTTCCTTTGTTCTCTGTACCTGGATGTCTGCATGGTTTTCTGGCAAAGTCCAAATAATCTAACAGAAGTCCCTTGAATTAAGGAGCAAACTGGGTGATGTCACCAAGAAGAAAGGACTAAAAGGATTTTTTTTTTTTTTGCTGGTCCTGGACTTTAATTTAGGGCCTGGACGCTGTTCCTGAGCCTCTTTTTGCTCAAGTGCACTACCACTTGAGCCACAATGCCACTTCCAGCTTCATAAAAGGGTGAATGTAATTAGTGATGCGAAGAGAGCATTCAGGATGCTTCAATCTGGTCTATTGCTAACCAGGATAAAAGGGAGAATGTAACAAACACAGATAAGCTGGCAGAAAAGAGAAAGACTGCTTATTGAAGCTGAAACAATGAAAAAAGCTGGGCACAGGTGGCTCATGCCTGTAATCCTAGCTACGCAGGAGGCTGAGATCTGAGGATCCGGGTTTGAAGCCAGCTCAGGGCAGGAAAGTCTGTGGGATTCTTATCTCTAATAAATTAATCTGAAAAAGTGTAAAGTGGCGCTGTGGCTCAAGTGGTAAAGCACTAGTCTAGAGCACAAAGAGGCTCAGGGACAGTGCTCAGGCCCAGAGTTCAAGCCCCTGGACTGGTTTAAAAGAAAAAAACAAGGGAAAAGAAAGAAAAAGGAAAAAATGAAACAAGTATGGGTCATTATGCTAAACTGTGTGCTCCATACAGAAAGGAGAAAAATGAGAATTGTCCAACACCCCAAGATGATAGAAGTCAGGACTCAGGGACACAGTTTTTATTTTTTATCTTTTGTGCTGGTACTGAGGCTTGAACCCAGGGCCTAATGTTCTTGTTTGACTTTTTTTTTGCTTCAAGCTGGTGCTGTACCACTGGAGCCACACCTTCACTTCTGGTGTTTTGTTGGTTAATTAGAGATTTGAATCTCATGGAGTTTTCTGCCTAGGCTGGCTTCAAACTGCAATCCTTAGATCTCAGCCTCCTGAGTAAAGAGGATTTCAGGTATGAGCTACTAGCGCCAGCAGGGACACAATTTTGAAGGAAAATATTCCTTTTTTTTTTTTTTTTTGCCTGAAGATGAAAGCAATAGAAAGGAAAGTTGGGAAGATGGTACAGGTACCAGACAGAGGGCCCCAGCTTGTGGTTTCATTTCACCCCAACTTTTCCCACCTGAGCAGGGGACAAGCAGTGCTTGGCTTGGAGAAGCTGAACCTAGCAAGAATCATGGTGAGGTCTGTGTGTGTGTGTGTGTGTGTGTGTGTGTGTGTGTGTGTGTGTGTGTGTGTGTGTGTGTGTGTGTGTGTGTGTGTGTTTCCTGATAGCATTACATGTAACTCTGCGGATGCACAGGGAACTACACAGTGGACATGGCCCAGATTACAGCTTCCAGGGTGATAAGAATTTCCTCTTTTTCATTCTTTGAGAAGTAACCAATGTTTCCTGCTTCCTGAGCCAAGCCTGCTTCCACAAATCGGCTCTGAGTAGTTTTCTTTATTTGATGATTTTTTTTTTTTTTTTTTTTTTGCCAGTGCTGGGGCTTGGACTCAGCATGGGCACTGTTCCCGAGCTTCTTTTGCTCAAGGCTAGCACTGTACCACATGAGCCACAGTGCTACTTCTGGCCTTTTCTGTGAATGTGGCACTGAGGAATCGATCCTAGGGTTTCATGCATGCTAGGCAAGCACTCTACCACTGAGCTTCATTCACACCCCATGCTGATTGATGTTAAGCTAACCTTCAGTGTTCAGATTTCTGGTAGCCTAGAAATTCTCATAACAGCAGATCCATGACTGGCAGGAATCCCTGGGCATGGGGAGTGAGTGGGGGTGGGGGGCGGGGGGATGGAGGGTAAGGCAGTGCCTCCTGGATACTTACCTGTCTTAAGACAATCGAAGCCCGAGAATCCACATAATGCACCATGGAGAAGTCTAGGATGATGGTGTGGATGCTGGGCTGAAGGGAGCATTCTGAGTAAGGAATGATGGATCTACTCCTATCCACACTTTCAGTATTATTGTCCGGCAGTGGAATTGAGTTTTGTCTTGGGGGGGATGCATAAAGCCAGTTTTTGTCCACCTCCTCATAGTTTTGCTCTGGATATCTCTGAGATGTAGAAGATATTGTGTAGGGCACTTGGTCCTCGGAAGAATTTTCGCTCATGTACATGTTCTCAAAATAGGAGCAGCGGACCAGGTTGATGGATGATTCAGATTCCATTTTACTTTCAAATCGTTCTAAGTAGATGATCTGGGACAACAGAGGGAAAGCAGGGCTGTGGTTAGACACCAAGGAGGACTGGGAGTATTTGCAATTCTGCTTTATCTGCCTACTAGCTCACTTCCTTCTCTGTTATGCAATGTCTCCCCAAACTAAGCTACATTCATCTTTCCTCATCCTCACTTCCCAACCTCCTGTGTCATCACTGCCATTGCTATGGTCCTCATGGACTAGATTTAAAATCACTCTTTGATTTATTCCCTTCCTCTATGCCTGCATGCTAATGAGTCTCTAAAGGTTAATAATGCTGTGTGTGTGTGTGTGTGCGCGCGCACACGCTGGTGTATGCTGGTACTGGAGCTTGAACTTTTGCATTCTTATTTGGCCCCACGACTGACAAAAAAAAAAAAAAAGTCTCTCAGATTTGTCTGCCCAGGCTGGTTTCAAATCTTGATCCTCAGACCTCAGCCTCTTGAGAAGCTAGGATTACAGGAAAGAGCCACTGATTCCCAGCTCAGAACACAATCATTAAGTCACTCAGAAATGAAACCAAGGAATGCCTGATAGTCTCAATCACCAGCCATGCTCTCCTCCCCAACCGTAGTCCAGACTTTGCCTATAGATTCATGCCAGAACCTCAACCTGAAAAAGAAACAGGGACCTTGCCGGGCGCCAATGGCTCACGCCTGTAATCCTAGCTACTCAGGAGGCTGAGATCTGAGGATCTCGGTTCAAAGCCAGCCCGGGCAGGAAAGTCCGTGAAACTCTTATCTCCAATAAACCACCAGAAAACGGGAAGTGGTGCTGTAGCTCAAGTGCGCTAGCCTTGAGCTGAAGAGCTGTGGAACAGCGCTTAAGCCCAGAGTTCAAGCCCCATGACTGACAAAAAAAAGAAAAGAAAAGAAACAGGGATCTTTATTCCTGAGTAAAAATCTTCCAGTTCCAGTTTTCTCTCTGTGGTCCATCTATAAATCAAAATCCCCTGAGGGTTTTGATATATGTGTGTGTGTGTGCATGTGCGTGTTGTGTGTGTGTGTGTGTGTGTGTGTGTGTGTGTGTGCGTGCCAATACTGGGGCTTGAATTCAGAGCCTAGGCACTGTCACTTAGCTTTTTCACTCAAGGCTAGCACTCTACCACTTGAGCCACAGATCCACTTCCTGCTTTGGAGATAAAAGTCTCATGGACTTTCCTGCTCAGGCTGGCTTCAAACTGCAATCCTCAAATCTCAAACTCCAGAGTAACTAGGATTACAGACATAAGCTACCAGTGCCCAGTGATTTTGTTGTTGTTGTGGTTGTTGAAAGAAACTTTATAAAACATGAAGACAAAAGTAGGAACCAAGAGGCATTTCTTACCCTGGGCTCCGGCTGAGGTTCTTCACAGTCACAGAAGCATTTGCAAATACCAGCACCCTGTAGACTGGTGTCCCTTTCATTAAACAGCATGTAAATGTCTTCTTCTCTAAGAGGCACCCGTATCAAATCAAGCTGAAAGACAGAAGAGAGGAGAAAGTACTAGAAAAAAAGGAGGGCCAAGGGGCAGGAGAAGGATGCTTGGCCCACAGTGGAGCATGTGGAAAAGGGAAGGCAGTTGGCTACCTCATTCAACAGCTTTTGTTTTATGTGGTGTACATTTACATATGTGATGGAGTTACAGAACTGGAAGATTTTTACCCCAGGGATGAGTATAACCTGCAAGACAAAAACAGAAGTTGAAAGAAAATGTGCAGGCTTTTTTTTTTTTTCCAGTCCTAGGGCTTGAACTCAGGGCCTGGACACTGTCCTTGAGCTTCTTTTTGCTCAAGGCTAGCATTCTACCACTTGAGCAACACTGCTGGCTTTTTCTGTTTATGTGGTACTGAAGAATGGAACCCAGAGCCTCATGCATGCTAGGCAAGCACTCTACCACTAAGCTCCATTCCCAGCCCTCTTTTTCTTTTTCTTGAGAAAGTATTTTGCTATGTAAGTCAGGCTGGCCTCAAAGTTCTAATCTTCTGCTTTAGTCTACCTATACTAGGATCACTGCAACTATCTAAATTCTTTTATAAAGGAAGCTTTCAACCTATTATAGAGTCCATACCCTTCCCTGTTACAAAGAAAAGACAGGGCTGGAAAGGTGGCTCAGTGGTAGAGTGCTTACCTTGCATACATGAGGCCCTGGGTTTGATTCCTCAGCACCACATAAACAGAAAAAGCTGGTAGTGGCGCTGTGGCTCAAGTGGTAGAGCGCTATCCTTGAGCTGAAGAGCTGAGGGACAGCACCTAGGTCCAGAGTTCAGGCCCCATGACTGACCAAAAAAAAAAAGCCAGAAACATTTTGCTTATTTATTTATTTACTTAAGTCACGGTACCAGGGCTTGAACTCTGGAGCCCATCAGTCTCCAGTAGCTTTTTCACTCAAGGCTGGTGTTCTACCACTTGAGCCACACATTCACCTCTCTCAGATTGATCTCACTTCTGTCAGATTGGTCTGCCCAGGGTAAGTTCAACCCATGGCCTTCCCATCTCATCCTCCTGAATAGCTAGAATTACAGGCATGATCCCCCAGCACCTGCATTTTCCTCTCATTTTTCACCCTCTGCTTTTTCTCTTTTCCATCACATTTCTCACTCTTCTCTTTATTCTTAGCCTTCCTCTTTTGGATCCTTATCTGATTGCAGAACTATCAGGACTGAGCTGCTTAAGAACTGGTTCCTGGGGCTGAGAAGGTGGCTCGGTGGTAGAGCGCTTGCCTTGCATGCATGAGGCCCTGGGTTCGATTCCTCGGCACCACATAAGCAGGAAAAAAAAAAAGCCGGAAGTGGTGCTATGGCTCAAGGGGTAGTGCGCTAGCCTTGAGCTGAAGAGCTGAGGGACAGTGCCCAGGCCCAGAGTTCAGGCCCCAAGACCGGACACCCCCCCCCCCAAAAAAAAAGAACTGGTTCCCTTCCCCCAGCATCTCCTTCCCTGCCCTTTGTGAATGGGACTTCAGCATGGCCTACAGCAGTGAAACTAGGCACTGGGCTTGGTCCAACCCCATTCCTTTGGCCAAACAGTGGTGCTGATTTTGGCTCCTTACCTCCCTATAGTCATTGACACTTCTGTAAATGTTGGTGTTAGGAATCTGACCCAGGAGCAGAATCTTCGTTCTGGAAAGAAACACACTTGACTGTAAGACTTTAGGGAAGCCAGGCTTTCCCTTACCGTAGCTAACCTCCTATTACCTACCCCAGACAAAGTACCTGTGTGAACGAACCGTGATGATGAAGAAGGTGAATATCAGGGAAAAAAAGAGTCCAACATCCAGTCCCAGAAAAATTGCAGACAAGAATGTCACCATCCAAATAACCTTGTGGAAAAGGCATTGTGGGGAAAAAGGAAGACCGGGAAATCAAGAATTCAGCAAAATGGAGAATACCAAGCCTAGCTCTGATTCACCTCCACCTTTCCCTCTGTATACCTGGGGTTTACAGAAAACATTCCATACCAATCAGTTGGACCTTCAATCAAGGCTGCCTAGCAGTTCTTCCATGGAACTCTCCTCTCCCCTCCCCACTCTCTTTTTCTCTCTCTGGAAGCTTTGGTGTCTTCATATGCAAGAGATAATGCTAGGTAGTGTACAGGCTGTGTTAGTAGTAGACAGCTCATTTGCAAGGCAAGGCACTCTACTACTTGAGATACATACATACATACATACACACTCACATACATACATACAGAACTTTATAGAAATCCCACTTGTAAAGCAACCCAAGACACTAACCAAGGGTGGTTATTTTCAAGCCTATTGTAGTTTTACTATCAGCAGGTGACCTTAACCTGCATAGTCACAGAAAAAAAAAAGCAGGCTGAAACTCCCTTCAATATTTACCTCCTCTTCCCCCTGCCACAGTATCCCAACACAACATCCACTTATTCTCTTCAGTCCAGTAGGACCGTGCCATCTTCCTCCTGGACCAGAAACTCTGTGCACTGGATCATGGGCCGTCTAAGCCCCCCATACTCCTTTTCTTACTGGGTCCTTCTGTCATCTTACACTATTGCCTCATATTTTATTTCTTGTTCTTTTCCCATTCTGTTCTCTTGTTTGTGTGCATCTCAGAGCAGCAGGACACTCCAGCCCATTTTCTGTCTGGTATGATCAAGACTGGTGCCCTTTATCCTGGAAGGTATTTACTTCATTAGATTAAAAGATTAGAAGTCAGGGCTGGGAATGTGGCTTAGTGGTACAGTGCTTGCCTAGCATGCATGAAGTTCCACATAAATAGAAAAAGCCAGAAGTGGCACTGAAGCTCAAGTGGCAGAGCACTAGCCTTGAGCACAGAGAGGCTCAGGGACAGTGCCTAGGCCCTGAGTTCAAGCCCCAGGATTAGAAAAAAAAAAGATTAAAAGTCACTCAAATATGCACTGGATGACTTCCTTCCTTCCTTCCTTCCTTCCTTCCTTCCTTCCTTCCTTCCTTCCTTCCTTCCTTCCTTCCTTCCTTCCTTCCTTCCTTCCTTCCTTCCTTCCTTCCTTCCTTCCTTCCTTCCTTCCTTCCTTCCTTCCTTCCTTCCTTCCTTCCTTCCTTCCTTCCTTCCTTCCTTCTCTCTCTCTTTCTTTCTGTCTCTCTTTTTCCCTTCCTTCCTTTCCTTCTTTTCTTCTTTCTTTCTTTCTTTTCTTTTTTCTTTCTTTTTCTTTCTTCCCTTCCCTTCCCCTCCCTCCCTCTCTCCCTTCCTCCTTCCTTCCTACCTTCCTTCCTTCCTTCCTTCCTTCCTTCCTAACTGTATGCAACTTTAGCCACTTAATTAGTCCTTTTTTTTTTTTTAAATTTTTGAGGCTTGAACTCTCAGAGCCTCTTGCTCTCACTTGGCTCTTTTCACTCAATTCTGGTGCTCTACCCCTTGAGCCACACCTCTACTTCTGGCTTTTTGATGGTTAATTACGGACATCTGCCCGGACTGGCTTCAAAACTCAATCCTCAGGTCTCACTCTCCCCTGAGCAGTGAGGAGTACAGGTGTGAGCCATTAGTTCCCCCAGTATCTTTCCTTACATTTTGCGTGGTTGGAATGAGGGTTCCATTCCTGTTCCAACAACCTTGATACCTCCCCACCTACACTTGTAAAGCACAAAGAATACAGGGCATTGAACAGTTGCTAGTGTTCTTCATATCCATGGCAGATCTCTCTTGTCTGTTCTCTGTCTCTCTGTGGCCTTCCCACTCTGTCCTTCCCTTCCTCACCCGGGCTTCTGCACTCACACAGTCATACTGGTCCTGCCTCCACAGAGAGGGTAGGTGGTAAATGGTTTCAAGGTAGGGCAAGACGTTGCTCAGGATAATACCAGCCAGCACAGCCTGTGGGAAAAGGGAAGCCCTGCTTCATTTTCCTTTCCGGGGGGGCAAAGCTTCCAATCCCCACAAAGGAATCACAAAAAGTTAGTCAGCCTTGTCCCTTTGTGTTGCTGTTTCACTTAAAAACCGTGTCCAAGCTCAGATTCATGGTTCATTCAAATAAAAATTCTCCACATGTTTACTCTCTTCCATAGCTTGTTAAACACGAGACCACGGCTAAGGCTAAGGTCAAAGCCAAGGCCTGACTGATTCAGCCACTCATGCTGCAGCATGTGATTCAAGCACACCTTTCTAGATCCACTTTATCACTCATGCAAATAGTGACCCAAAAAAAGTAGCAAAGATACCCCAACAATCTTTAGCCCCCCTCTGTTTCAGTGCTGTTCCTGGGGTGTGGGGACAAGATCCTTTGGGAATTGGCACCTCTGGCTACCTGACCTCATTGAATCTGTTTTGCCTGGAAACCATTCGCAGGTGGGCTGATAAAGTAAGAGAGACTCTGCTCAGATAAAACTCTAAAACCATCTCAAGTGGGCTTTTAATCAAGTTCAGTCATGATAGAAAGCTGCAATTATTTCACTAATAAGATGCCATTTTTAATCTGTCAAATTAAACAAATTAAAAACATCATGTACATGATTCTTGAGTATAAATTGGCTCTTCTCTTTTGGGAAATCATATCAGGAAATGCTGCTAAGCTTTCACATAGAAACATTGGTGTCTCACACTACAGACTAAAGAAACCAACAATTTATACAAAATTTGTACAGTTAGGTTACAACGATGCAAAGTGATATCTATTCATAGAAAATGATGTTTAGATAACATCCTCAAATGATAGTGGTGGTTTGTTTGTAATTACTGGTGATACCATGAATTTTCTGAAGGTTAAAAAAATGAACCTATCTACTTTTCTTTTTTCTTTTTTTTTTGGTCATGGGGCTTGAACTCTGGGCCTGGGCGCTGTCCATCAGCTCTCCAGCTCAAGGCTAGTGCTCTACCACTTGAGCCACAGCACCACTTCTGGCTTTTTCTGCTTATGTGAGCCACAGCACCACTTCTGGTTTTCTGGTGGTTTATTGGAGATAAGAGTCTTATGGACTTTCCTGCCTGGGCTGGCTTTGAACTGTGATCCTCAGATCTCAGCTTCCTAACTAGCTAGGATTACAGGCGTGAGCCACTGGCGCTTGGCACCTATCTACTTTTCTAATGGAAAGAATGTTTTTTAAAAATGAGAAATAAAAATCTATACTTAAAATAAGATTAGTAGAACACTCTTTGGGGGCTCAAATTAGAACATAACCTATTTTCTTTTTCTTTTCATTTTTAAAAAAATGTAAACCATCTGGGAGCTGATGTTATATGTTATAGACTGTGATAGACAATTTGCTCCAGGAAAGTTAGAATGAACTTGTGACTTTAAATGAGCATCATTATTCCACAATACTGTGAAATTCCGGAAATTATGTAATCACTTAATCACAATCAAAAAAAAAAAAAAAAAAGAACCTCGGGGAAGGTAGGGAGGGAAGGGAGGATGGGGGAAAACAATGGAGGGGGTAACAATGTTCAAGAGGAAGTGTACTCATTACCTCACTCATGTAACTGTAACCCTCTGTATAGTATCTTTACAAAAAAAAAAATGTAAACCATCTGGGAGCTGATGGCTCATACCTATAATCCTAGCTAATTAGGAAACTGAGATCTGAGGATCACAGTTCAAAGCCAGCCTGGACAGAAAAGTTCCTGTGATTCTTTTTTTTTGGTGGTTGTGGGGCCTGAACTCTGGGCCTAGGTGCTGTCCTCAGCTCTTCAGCTTAAGGCTAGCACTCTACCACTTGAGCCACAGCACCACTTCTGGCTTTTTCTGCTTATGTGATGCTGCGGAATTGAACCCAGGGCCTCATGCATGCAAGGCAAGCACTTTACCACCGAGCCACCTTCTCAGCCCCTCCTGTGAGATTCTTTATCTCCAATTAACTACTCAAAAGCTGGAAGTGGAGCTATGGTTTAAAGTGGTAGAGCACTAGCCTTGAGCAAAAGAGCTCAAGGCCCTGAGTTCAAGTTCAAGCACCACAATGACTAAAAACATAAATAAATTATATATATATATATATATACATAGAGAGAAAAAAGAAAAAGAGAGAGAGAGGGAGAGAGAGGAGGGAAGGAGAGAGAGAGAGAGGGAGAGGGAGAGGGAGGGAGGGAGAGAACACAAGCAGGCTGGCCTAAAACTCAAGATCTTCCTGCTTCAGTCTCCTGCCTGCTGGGATAACAGGCATGTACCACCGTGCCTGGCTTAATATCTAACCTACTTTATGATACATTTTCTTGTATTCATGTAATTCTTGCACTGATAGAAAATTTCTGTTAAATCTAGAAGTAGTAATTTTTTCTTAAATCCCAGCAAGTAAAATATCAGAAGTCACTAAAAGATAGTGATAAAATTAATTATCACTCATTTGTGATATACATGTTAGGAAGAATAGCTTTTTTTCCCTAGTTATCATCTCCTTTACATATTGTGTCTAGAAATTAGAACTGATCTAATCACCAGGAAGTCTGGGTCCAAACTTGCTCTGCTGTGTGTGTGTGTATATGTGTGCATGTGTGCAGGCACATGCATGCATGCTGCTTTTAAGGCTTGAATTCAGGGCCTAAGTGCTGTCCCTGAGTTTTTTTTTCTTTTCCTCAAGGCTAGTGCTTTACTACTTGAACCACAGCTCCACTTTTGGCTTTTTGGTGGTTAATTAGAGGGGCTAGGAAGGTAGCTCAGTGGTAGAGTGCTTGCCAGGCATGCATGTGGCCCTGGGTTTGATTCCTCAGCACCACATAGGCAGAAAAAGCTAGAAGTGGCACTGTGGCTCAAATGGTAGAGTGCTAGCATTGATCTTAAGAGCTGAGGGACAGCACCCAGGCCCAGAGTTCAGGTCCCATGACTGGCCAAAAAAAAAAAAAAAAGTCTCACAGAGGGCTAGAAATGTGGGTTAGTGGTAGGTGCTTGCCTAGCATGTATGAAGCCTTGGGTTCAATTCCTCAGTATCACATAAACAGAAAAAGCTGGAAGTGGCACTGTGGCTCTAGTGGTAGAGTGCTATGCTAGCCTTGAGCAAAAGAAGCTCAGTGACAGTGCCCAGGCCCTGAGTTCAAGCCCCAGCACTGGCCAACAAACAAAACAAAACAACAACAAAAAACCTTTCTGAGGGGCTAGGAAGGTGGCTCAGTTGTAGAGCGCTTGCCTTGCATGCCTGAGGCCCTGGGTTTGATTCCTTAGCACCACATAAGCAAAAAGAAAAAAGCCGAAAGTGGTGCTGTGGCTCAAGTGGTAGAGCGCTAGCCTTGAGCTGAAGAGCTGAGGGACAGTGCCCAGGCCCAGAGTTCAGGCCCCATGACCGGACTCAAAAAAAAAAAAACAAAAACTTTCTGAGTATTAGGGTAAAAAATGTGTTCATTGGGCTGGGAAGGTGGCTCAGTAGTAGAGTGCTTGCCTTGCATGCATGAGGCCCTGGGTTTGATTCCTCAGCACCATATAAATAGAAAAAGCTGGAAGTGGTGCTGTGACTCAAGTGTTGAGTGCTAGCCTTAAGCTGAAGAGCTGAGGGACAGAGTTCAGGCCCCACGAATGACAAAAATAAATAAATAAATAAATAAAGGTGCTCATTGTGTAAAAAATAAAAAATGCACTCTGACAAAATTTTTATCATCAAAGAGACAACCATTGTTAGCATTTTGGTATGGTCCATATGGGTTTATTTGTTTGTTTTATTGGTGGTATTGTGGTTTGACCTTGGGGCTTCACACTTGCTAAGCAAGTACTCTACTACTTGAGTCACTCTGCCAGTCTCTTGTCTTGGTTATTTTCCAGATAGGATTTCACTTTCTGGACCATGATTCTTCTATTTGTATTTCCTTTTTCACTGGAATGACAGGCTTGTGCCAATGTACCCAGCCATTGTACTTCCCCCCATGGCTTGAGATGACAGACATGTGCTACCATATCCAGACATTAATTGAAATGGAGTCTCAAGAATTTTTATATTCAGGCTCACCTCAAAATTGCAATCACCTGCTCTCTACCGTCCAGAGCAGCTAGTATTACAGGCTTAAGCCACCACACCCAGATGTTCTGATGTTCTGTATGTTCTTCCACTCCCCCCAAAATTGGAATAACAGGAGGTATGGCTCAGCAGTAAAGCACCTGCCTGCAAGCATAAGGCCCTGAGTTCAACTCCAGTACTGAAACAACAACAAAAAAAGCTGGCATAACAGTGTACTGTTTTGTATTTTGTGCATTAATTTGTTTTAAATGTTTTGCTAACTAGTTAAGATCTTGTCAGGATGTTCCAGTAGTGACTACAAGAAGAAGTTTGCAACAAACTATCTGCTGTTTTTCAAGGAAGGAAGAAGTCTTCAGTGGTGTAAGACTCAGAGAACTGTCTTGTTGCAATAACTATTCTATTAATCAGATTGTTTTCACATCTTCTCACTCAGAAATGGGCTGACTAAATGCTGCAAACATAATGTGTCATAACGTGGCTAGCTCCAAAGCAAGGACTGTTTATCACAGATGCCTGCTACAACTATGTGCAGTCCAGCTCTATGGAAACCTGATGGTCGCCAGGTGAAAGGGGAGTTTGGGAAAGGTTAGGGTAACATAAGCAGGTCAACTTCAAAGACACAAACTTCAGCATCTAACTAAGTCGTTACATCAGACAAGAAACAGTCTCACCTCCCTAAATACTGTATTAAAAAATGGTTATAATCCTAGTTACATGAGGCTGAGATCTGAGGATCACGGTTCAAAGCCAGCCCAGGCAGGAAAATCCAGGAGACTCTTATCTCCAATTAAAGACCCAAAAGCCAGAAGCAGAGCTATGGCTCAAGTGATAGAGTGCTAGTCTCAAGCAAACAAAGCTAAGGGACAAAGGCTGGGAATGGGCCTGAGTGGTAGAGTGCTTGCCTAGCATGCATGAAGCCCTGGATTAGATTCCTCAGTACCACATACACAGAAAAAGCTGGAAGTGGCACTGTGGCTCAAATGGCAGTATGCTAGCCTTGAGCAAAAGAAGCTCAGGGACAGTGCCCAGGCCCTGAATTCAAGCCCCCAGACTGGCAAAAAATAAAAAATAAAAGAGCTATAGCCAACATCAAGAAAACTGCGAAGGAAGTGATGGTCCTGAGCATGGATCTGTATTATAACTGAGAACAAATTAGTCACAGTCAGTAACGAGCATGTGACATCATTAAGTGTCAGGTAGTATCTCACCCAGAGGAAGGAAATGGCACATTCATATAGAGAGGCAGCCTAGCTTAGCAATGAGTTCAAATCCAATGCCCAGACACTTGCCCTCAGTGTTGCCAACTAGCCCAGAGGCAGTGTGGCAGCAGTAGGGGTAGAGCTTGAGATCAAACAGAAGACAGAACCAGGCTTTCTGGACAGTGTGGGAAAACAGATGGCCTGACTGCACAGTGGTTTTCCCAGCTCCTGTTGGGAAGCGAGGTCGGGCATCTGAAGTCTATGGAGTTCTTACTCAGTCCTTACCTAGAAAAATTACTTTATAGCTTAAGCAATGAAGATTGAGAATAACAGTAGTGTTTCTTGAGGAGTTACTCTTAGCCCAACTCACACATATATTACATATAAATAAACATGGATATCCCAATATTATGTTATTTAATCTGCCATGATATGCATTCTATTATTTTTGTTTTTGTTTTTTTGTTTTTGTTGGTCATGGGGTTTGAACTCTGGTCCTGGGCACTGTCCCTGAGCGCTTCACTCAAGGCTTGAGCCAGAGTGGCACTTCCGGTTTTCTGGTGATTAATTGGAGATAAGAGTCTCATGGATGCTCCTGCCTGGGCTGGCTTTGAACCGTGATCCTCTGATCTTAGCCTCCTGAGTTGCTTGGATTTACAGGCGTGAGTCACCAGCGCCCAGCTTCTAATATTTTTATTTTAGCTTATTTTTGTGCTAGTACTGAGGCTTGAACTCAGGACCTCATGTTCTTCCTTGCCTTTCTTGCTCAAGGCTGTTGTTCTACCACTGAGCCACACCTCTACATCTGGCTTTTTGCTGGTTATTAGGAGATAAAAGCCTCACAGACTTTTATGCCCAGATTGGCCTTGAACCATGATCCTCAGATCTCAGCCTCCTGAGTAACTTGGATTATAGGAGTGAGTAACCAGTGCTCAGCTGCATGTGTCATTTTATTATTATTATATATATACATATATGTGTATACATATGTGTGTGTGTATATATATATATATTTGTTTTGTTTTGTTTTTTTGGTCAGTCGTGGGGCTTGAACTCTGGGCCTGGGCACTGTCCCTGAGCAAGTCAGCTCAAGGTGAGCACTCTACCACTTGAACCACTGCGCCACTTCTGGTTTTCTGGTGGTTTATTGGCGATAAGAGTCTCACAGACTTTCCTGCACAGGCTGACTTTTAACCGAGGTCCTCGGATCTTCTGAGTAGCTAGGAATACAGGCGTGAGTCCAGCCTGCATCTGTCATTTTAAAGGAAAAGAACCAGAGACAGGCTGGGGCAATCACTGGGCACAAAATGGATGCAATGGTCCACCAAGATGCCATGCAGACATTGGGTCTTTCTTGACTTAGTTACTTGATGTGTTCTACTTACATTGGGCAGTTCGTAGAAAAAGGGTCCCATCTTCACCACAAGGAGCAGCATCACACCTGCGCCTACCAGAGATGCAAACTGAGGAGAGAGAGCCGGTTGGAAAGAAACCATCAGGAATTTATTGGTCCCTGTCTGTACCTGAGGCCTTCTGCTTGGTGAGAAGCATGTCACTGTTTCTTAAAAGGAGCTGGGGTCAGCATGAGAACATTTTTAAAGTAAAAACTGATATTTGTAGGGTCTTACCAAAGGGCTAAGCACATAGCAGGGACAAAACAGGTATCTGTTGAATGAATATGGTCTGAAAATATACAAGTTTTCCTGGGTATTGAATCTTTATTGCTACAGCTTTGTGCTAGGAACGTTTCGCCTCTCCTTGGACATTTTTAGAGAGTCCCTAAGTTGACTTCTTACTAATGGCTTTAAAAGTATAACCTTTCTGTTGATGTAAACATGCGTAAGCATTCTGCCCAGCAACTCTTCTGCTGGGAGCTTGCGTAACTTCCCATCTAAAGGCTTCTGGGGTGTTTCATCCTTAAGAACACAATGATGATTACTTCCCATTTTCCTGCCTCAGCTTCTGTCTGCTAGGAGCTGAGGCTACACACAGACAGCAACCCTGGATTCAAGCCTAGCCATTCACTACTGGGCCCAGTGCCACTCAGAATGCAGGGATCAGCACCTGGCAAATGAGGCTGAGAAACATAGTTCCCTTTAGAATCTCTAGGCTCTGTGGACATGGTCTGGAGCTCATTATCTCCTCTATTGATAAATTTCTATCTTTTAAAGCTTCTGGTAGTATAAAATGACATAAAGCAGTGTCATTTCCCACTGTGATAGGAGTAAAACTGTCACCGCAAATCAAAACAGTGGCCAGAAGTTAGAGAATCCCTCCAGTCTGTCCAATCAGCCGTTTAGTATTGCTTCTCTATTCACCCCTCACCCTTTCCATGTGTCTCATTTTGGCAGTATTGGTGTTTGAACACATTTTCCCTTCTCCTTTTTGTCAGCCATGGGGCTTGAACTCCAGGCCTGGGTGCTGTCCCTCAGCTCTTCAGCTCAAGGCAAGCGCTCTATCACTTGAGCCACAGCACCACTTCCAGTTTTCTAGTGGTTTATTGGAGATAAGAGTTTCATGGACTTTCCTTCCCGGGCTGGCTTTGAACCATGATCCTCAGATCTTAGCCTCCTGTGTAGCCTTTTCCCTCTTCCATAAACTTTGTGTGTGTGTGTGTGTGTGTGTGTGTGTGTGTGTGTGTTATTGTAGGGCTTGAACCCAGGGCCTGGGAGCTGTTCCTGAGCTCTTTTGCTCAAGGCTAGCACTCTACCACTTTGAGCCACAGTTACACTTCTAGTTTTTGTGGTTAATTGGAGCATAAGAGTCTCATGGGGACTGCTCTGCTCAGGCTAGCTTCGAACCATGATCCCCAGATCTCAGCTTTCTGAGCAGCTAGGATTGCAGGGTTGAGCCCCCAGTACCTGGCTTATAACTCATTTTTAAAAGCAGTTCTAGGAATGAGGGACGAGGCAAGAAATCCAATCCTAAGGGGTCAGGAAGCAAGCCTATGTTCAGACCTTGGAGGAGCTGCGTTATGGAGTGGGGACACTGGAACTGGCCACTGGCCTTGGGCTCCTCTTTTCTTCTCTGCCATGGTCAGACCTGTCAAACCCCAGGCGAGGCCATGGCCAGAAGAGCCAGTAGGTTTTGTTACTTGCTGTCACCAATGGAAGGAAATGGTGTTTTTTCTAGACAGAGAAATAACACAGTGGAATTCAGACACATATCCTCTGTTTGACTTCAGGCCAGCTAAGAAGTAAAAATCAAATGACCCTTTGTGGCAGGTCATTTGGGAGAGGTTCAGAGCCAGCTCTACTTTTCTTTCCTGGAGTCCTGAGAATCTTTGAAAAAGAGGGATCTGCTCTCATATAGAGTGGATTAAACCAACCACAACCACAACATCTGTAGCTTGGGGGTTGGAGAAGCTAGCCCCTTGCTGTGGGATGAAGGCTGATTGAGCCTGGGCAATCTTTTCTGATGCAGGTTATAAAGTCAGAGTGGGTCTGGGAAGCTGTGTGTGTGGGGCCGGAGCCCACAGCATTCCTGCTTGAGCCCACGATTTGCATTGGCCTATTGGTATCTTTGTGGGAGGGCTTACTGGCATCTCAAGGGACATGCCTCTGCACTGAGGTGACAGGTGTCATTGCTGAGAATGTGCTGCTACAGCAAAGCAGAAAGCAGGTCACAGGCTGCCTTTGGGTCAGGCCTTTTGCCCAATGACTAAAATGGTAGGAACAGGCTGGTTCAGAGCTTAGACATGCCATCATATGCTACGGTGTTTCCAAAGCTTGGCCTTTCTCTTCCCTAAATCAGTGAGTAGGGCCAGCAAGGCTATTTTTCCTCAGGACCACTTCACACAGGACAGTGTCCTGCTTCTGCAATAGCTCTGGGGCTGATCTGAAGGTCCTCTTCCTCCTCCCATCTGACATGTCCCCTGTACATATCCTGGCCACTGGAAGTGGAAGTGTGGCTCAAGTGGTAGGAAAGCCAACCTTGAGTGAAAAAGCCAAGTGAGAACACAAAGCCCTGAGTTCACGCCCCAGTATCAGCACCTTATCTTAGCTCCATCTTGGGACACTTTCCCCATCATTCTCCTCCTCACAAGACTTATGGCTCTTTTTGTTTGCTGTGTCCATTCTGTACTTGATTTTCCTTGCACTGTGATTCAACCTTTTCCAACTGCGCATATCTTGTCTCCCCAAATTGGTATTACACGTACATACTTGAGTCAATAAAGCATGCTGTAAAAAGTTAATGGAACTGATTTCTGGAATTGCCATTTCTATTTCTTCTTATATAAAACCCCTTTGCTCTGATTCCAGAAGTTTTGCACGCCTGCACAGAAAATCCTTCCTTTTAACACAGCCTGCGCAGCTCCTTTCTCTCAGGCAGGAGACGATAGGCCCAGCAAGCCTGGGAGATGCTCTGTGACAGCGTAACTCAGTCTGCATAAAACTGCAGGCTGTAATCTCACCCAGGCCCTTGCTCTCAACCCTGCCTAATCTTCCTGACTTTTCATTTCACTTTATAATCACCTGTGGACTGTGATACTTTTATCTTTCATTCATTAAAACCTAGTGGCCATTCTCCTGACACATCAGCCTCTGAATGCGGCTGTGCTTGTCACTGTGCTTCTGAGGCATGCGTTTGCCTTTGACCTTGGCCACTATTTCTCTGCCATTGGAACCCACCCTGACTCATTCCCGGGGCTTGCCAGAGTTTCAATCCTGATAACTCTGTCATTTCATCACAACACAGAGCCAAGACACCATGCCCTTGGAGTATCCTGTTTTGATTTTTGTCTAGTCACTTCAAAACTCAAACATTGGACTTACAAAGCCGGCAATTAGGTGACCTTTAGAATAGTTACTATCATTGTCCCTTGACTCTCACATTCAGTTTACTAAACATTTAGTTTATTCATTCAGACTACTTGAAGAATCTTATATAGATGATTTTTTAAGCAAAGGTAGAATGGTCCTAGTTTTCTCAGACTCTCCTAGACAAATGCTTGACCCCTTCTCAGGTCTTATGATTTTTTTCTTTTTTTTGGAACAGCCACAGACCCAGATCCTCCTACTTCTGCCTCCCAAGTAGCTGAGATTATAGGCATACTACCATGCTTTGGGACCTATCTATCTATCTATCTATCAATCATTTTTTGATTGGGTATGGGGCTTGAACTATGGGCCTGGACGTTGTCCTTGAGCTCTTCAGCTCAAGGTGAGTGCTC
The DNA here is from genome assembly GCF_019054845.1 of Dipodomys spectabilis. Lineage (NCBI taxonomy): Eukaryota > Metazoa > Chordata > Mammalia > Rodentia > Heteromyidae > Dipodomys > Dipodomys spectabilis. The sequence continues at coordinate 2,681,177 of NW_024870762.1, read as the reverse complement.
TACCACTTGAGCCACAGTACCACTTCCATGGAACCAGTAATTTTTTTTGGGGGGGGGGTCTGGTTGTGGGGCCTGAACTCTGGGCCTGGGTGCTGTCCCTCAGCTCTTCAGCTCAAGGCTAGCGCTCTACCACTTGAGCCACAGCGCCACTTCCGGCTTTTTTCTTTTTGCTTATGTGGTGCTGGGGAATTGAACCCAGGGCCTCATGCATTGCAAGGCAAGCGCTCTACCACTGAGCCACCTTCCCAGCCCCGGAACCAGTAATTTTTAAGACAGAAATCTAAGCAAAAATTAAGCTAAGTATAGAATCATCATTCTTCCAAATAAAGGTCTGCCCATAAAGCATAACATTAAAGTTAGAATTAAACCCATTTATTCACTTCTGTGAACATACACCCTAAGTCAACATAATTATCTGTCTCATTATACATATTAGAGATGAAATTCTTTTGCAACACACCTGTTGTCTTCCTCCAGACTTGTCTTGAATAATAGTCCTGGCAAGAGCACCAGTAAACACACACGATTTGAAAAAGGAACTGGCCACATTGCAAATGCCGATGGCTATCAAATCCTGAAAAGAAATGCAGACCCTTCAAGCCCATTTTTTGTTGAACTACTTGAATTTGGAAGTAAAGATATAGATTTTTTATTTTTATTTTATTGCCAGTCATGGGGTTTAAACTCAGGGCCTGGGCACTGTCCCTGAGCTTCTTTTGTTTAAGGATAACACTGTACCACTTGAGCCACAACACCACTTCCAGCTCCTTATGTTTATGTGGTAATGAGGAATGGAACCCAGGGCTTCATGCATACTAGGCAAGCATTCCAACACTGAGCCACATTGCCAGCCCTACAGTTTATTTATTTATTTATTTATTTTTATTTTTTGGTCCGGTCGGGGGGCCTGAACTCTGGGCCTGGGCACTGTCCCTCAGCTCTTCAGTTCAAGGCTAGCGCTCTACCACTTGAGCCACAGCGCCACTTCTGGCTTTTTTCTTATGTGGTGCTGAGGAATTGAACCCAGGGTCTCAGGCATGCAAGGCAAGCGCTCTACCACTGAGCCACCTTCCCAGCCCCCCTACAGTTTATTTTTACGAGTGGGATTTAAGGTCATTTATATCTTTTTTTTTCTTTCCAGGGTTGAGGACCGAACCCAGGGCCTTGCGCCCTTCTGCTGGGCTAAACCCCCAGCCCCATTTATATCATTTTTAATAACAGATTGAGATAATTTTAGAAAGAACACAAAGATGGCAAATTTGATTTTCTAGATTAAGCTGCACCTTTGTGTTAGCTATCAGACATAAGGAAGCACTTTTTAAAGGTGACAAAACAAGATTCTTGCCTTACTCTCCTCTATCTCACACGCACTGGGACTCTAACAGAAAGAACCACAGTGTGTTCTTCTCCCTTCCTTCTACACTACTCTAAGATCCAACTAGAACATCCTTTGCTTCTGTCTTTTCCTCTGTGTTCAAGGACTAAAATAAAAATAAAAGCAAAGCCAGTGTAAGTGATTTATGCCTTCAATCCTAGCTACTCAGGTGACTGAAATCTCAGGATCCTGGTTCAAAGCCAGCTTGAGCAGAAAAGTCTGTGAGACTCTTATCTTGAATTAACAAGCAAAAAAAAAACAGAAGTGGAGCTGTGGCTCAAGTGATAGAGGACCAGCCTTCAGCAAAAAAGGCAAAGCGAAAGCATGAGGTTTTGAGGTCAAGCTCTCTTACTGGCACAACAAACAAAAGAAACATAAAAGCAAAGACCAAGAGGCCAACTTGATTACATAAATTAGCAACCTGGTGTTGTATATGATATGCCATACCTTTATTTATATATTTGGTAGTCTGTGGGGCTTGAATTCAGGGCCTGAGTTCTGTCCCTGAGCATTTTTGCTCAAGACTAGTACTCTACCACTTGAGTCACAGCTCCACTTTCATCTTTGTAGTAGTTAACTGGAGATAAGAGTCACAGACTTTCCTGCCTGGTCCAGCTTCAAACCACAATCCTTATATTTCAGCCTCCTGAGAGGCTAAGATTACAAATGTGTGTGTGTGTGTGCGCGTGCATGCGCGCGCACAAGTGTGTGTGCACATGCATGTGTTTGTATGTATGCTGGGCTGGCTTCAAACTGAGATTCAGCCTCCTGAATAGGCATAATTATAGGTGTGAGCCATCCATGCCCAACACTACATAATTTTTTGTTACGTATTTATGTGTTTAACTTCTTAGGATGTGTTTGAAAAAAAGATTAAAATTATGAAGAGATGAACTCTTCTAATTCAACAACACAACATCAGCATATTATCTTCTTGTCTTTCTGACCTGCATCTGTTCTAGGGGAGATAATACTTTTCAATTCAAGTGGCTTCAACATTAAAGATCCTTTTACTTCTCAAAGATCTGTTTGTGATTACTCTTTAAATTATGGTCCAGGTGACACTCTGTTTAAAGCAGAATGGACAGAACATTAGAGAACAGAGACTTCTGAGACAGAGGAAGTATCAGCCCCCCTCACCTGGTTGGAATTGACTTTGTAGTGATGGGGGCTGGCAATCTTCTTGCCAGTAAATATGATCAGAAAGGCGCTCACCAAAGATAAGGAGATGGCTTGGAAGATAATTTTGGGAATAATGCTGATGTCTGGTGTCACCGGAGAGACGAAGCTAGAAAAAGAAATGGTGGAATTATTCCCAGGTAATATGAGTTCTTTGCTGGCCTCTTCCCACCCTCCTTCTTTCTCATAGTGCTGGTGGTACCCCGCCTCCTCTCTCTCTCTCTCTGTCTCTCTTTCTTTCTCTCTTTCTTTTTAAGTAACAATAAAGGATATAAAGAATAACTAAGCCAGCTGCTTGTCAAAACTGCTGACAAACACCAAAAAAAAGTCACTAAGAGAATATGATGTGTGTGTGTGTGTGTGTGTGTGTGTGTGTGTGTGTTATTGCTGGCTTTTTGTTAGTTAATTGGAGATAAAAGTCTCACAAAAGCTAGGCACTGGTGACTCATGTCTGTAATCTTAACTACTCAGGGGGCTGAGATCTGAGGATCATGGTGGAAGGCCATCAGGGGAAAAAGTTTGTGAGACTCTTATCTCCAATTAAACTCCAGAAAGGAAGTAAAGCTGTGGTTCAAATTGGTAGAATACTAGCCTTGAACAAAAAAGTTCAGGGAAGGTGGCTCAGTGGTATAGAGCGCTTGCCTTGCATGCATGAGGCCCTGGGTTCAATTTCTCAGCACCACATAAGCAGAAAAAGAAAAAAAAAAAGCCTGAAGTGGCGCTGTGGCTTAAGTGGTAGAGTGCTAGCCTTGAGCTGAAGAGCTGAGGGACAGCGCCCAGGCCTAGAGTTCAAGCCCCATGACTGACCAAAAAAAAAAAAAAAAAAAGCTCAGGGACAGCACTCACACCCTGATTTCAAACTCAGCCACATATTATCAGCAAAAAAGGTGATATACAAGCCAGGCACCAATGGCTCACGCCTGTAATCCTAGTTACTCAGGAGGCTAAGATCTGAGGATCATGGTTCAAAGCCAGCACAGGCAAGGAAAGTCCATGAGATTTTATCTCAATAAACCACTGGAAAACCAGAAGTGGCGCTGTGGCTCAAGTGGTAGAGCGCTTGTCTTGAGCTGAAGAGCTGAGGGATAGTGCCCAAGCCCAGAGTTCAAGCCCCACGACTAGCCAAAAAAAAAAAAAAGTGATATTCAGAGGGATTACGGTTACATAAGTCAGGTAAAGAGTACATTTCTTTTTGGACACTGTCACCCCTTCACCTGTTTTCTCCCAGTTTTTCCTTCTCACCCCATTCCCCAAGTTCTATAGTTCATTTTCAACATAGCTGATATTTTCAACATAGCTGATTTCCTTCCTTCTTTCCTTCCTTCTTTCCTTCCTTCCTTCCTTCCTTCCTTCCTTCCTTCCTTCCTTCTTTCCTTCCTTCCTTCTTTCCTTCCTTTCTTGCTCTTGGTGGTAGGGCTTGAACTCAGGGCCTGGGTGCTGTCCCTGAGCTCATTTTGTTCAAGGCTAGTTTTCTACTACTTTGAATCACAACCCACAGCTCCACTTTGGATTTCTGGTGGTTAATTGGAGATAAGAGTCTCATGGACTTTCTTGCACAGGCTGGCTTTGAACTGCTATCTCAGCCTCCTGAGTAGCTAGGATTACAGGTGTGAGCCATCACTTCAGAAGTGATAGTATGCACCTGTTAGGAGTATAATAACAGTTTGTATGTATATGTGACATAAACAGATCTTATGTCAATAACTCTTAATATTGATATTCTATGTACTTTCTCCTTTATTGGCTGGAATACTTCTGTAACACAAAATGTGTTTTTGCACCTCACAATGTGCAATTCTTACAGGAAAAGCATGATAAATACCTGCTGTAGTCATCATCATCATCATAGTGATTATTATTATTATTATTTTGCCAGTCTTGGGGTTTGAACTCAGGGCCTGGACACTGTCCCCGAGCTTCTTTTGCTCAAGACTAGCACTCTACCACTTGAGCCACAGTGCCACTTCTGGCTTTTTCTGTTTATGTGGTACTGAGGAATCGAACCCAGGGCTACATGCATGCTAGGCAAGCATTCTACCACTAAGCCATATTCCCAGCCTACCTGTTGTAATCATTTTTGAAGAATGAGTTGGTTCCCTAGCATTTTCTAATGATGAGAAAAGAGTGTTAGAATCTTTATATATTCATAAATCTAAACATACTTGATGTATTAGGTCAGCAAGAGCCTCAAAGGGATCTCCTGATTGAATGCAATTTTATTAAATTCTATTGGCCTGCTTTGCAGAAATGGAGATGCAATCCTAAAATTCATGTAGAATGGCAAGGGACCCTAAAAGCCAAACCAATCAAAAAGGACGAAGTAGGAAGTCTCATAGCTCCTGACTTCAAAACTTACCTCAGATCTACAGTAACCAAGGCTTGCTGTGGTGAAGACAGGCATAGATCAATGGGATAGGATTGCAAGCTCAGAAATAAACCCAAAGTGGCTTGCTTTTTTTAAAAAAACATCATCAACAACAACAACAAAACATTCAACCTGGAAAGAATGGTCTCTTCACCAAATGGTGTTGGGAATGCTAGCTCTTGACATGCAGAAGAATGAAACTGGACCCCTGCAGAAATAGCAACTCAGAAAGGATCAAACACCTTCATTTAAAAGCTTAAGCCAGAAGCCTCAGATGAAAGCATAGAGATAAATCTTCCATGGCCTTAGATAAGGCACAGGTTTCTTTGGGTACTGGGGCTTGAATTTACGGCCCCACTTTTTGTGCTTGGCTTTTCCTTAAAGCTGATATTCTATCACCTGAACCACACTTCCACTTCTGACTTTTTGCTGGTTGATCAGAGGTAAGCGTCTCCTGGGATTTGTCTGCCTGGTCTGACCAGTAGAGGTAGTTCATACCTATAATCCAGGCTACTCAGGAGGCAGAGACTGGCAGGACTGTGGTTGGAGGACCGCCTGGGCAAAAGTTAGTGAGACACCGTCTCAGAAAAATATGCCAAGGGCTGGCTATGTGGCTTACTGGTATAGTGCTAGCCTTGAGCAAAAGAAGCTCAGGGACAGTGCCCAGGCCCTGAATTCAAGTCCCAGGACTGGCTAAATAAATAAATAAATAAGGGGCTGGGAAGGTAGCTCAGTGGTAGAGTGCTTGCCTCGTATGCATGAACCCCTGGGTTCCATTCCTCAGCACCACATAAGCAGAAAAAGCTGGAAGTGGCGCTGTGGCTCAAGTGGTAGAGTGCTAGCCTTGAGCTGAGGAGCTGAGGGACAGTGCCCAGGCCCGGAGTTTAGGCCCCATGACTGACAAAATAAAATAAGGGGAGCAGGGCGGGGAGGAGTCAGAAAGGTGAGGGAAGGGACAGTAGGGGAAAAACAAAGGAGAGGGTAACAATGCTCAATAGGAAATGTACTCATTACCTTACTCATATAACTGTAACCCGTCTGTACAGTATCTTTACAATAAAAGAAAAATAAAAGGATTTGACTCCATACAGGTTATATGGTGAGAGGCTAAGAGAAGGTAACAGAGAAGAGAAAATTACTGACCTGAAAGGGATCATCTCTATGAGGGACCTGCTGTTTTCTGTGGCCATGGTTATCTTGTTTGAAACTACAGTGAAGCCAAGGATCTATAGGCAATTAAACAAACATCGAATTATAATTCTTTTTTGGGGGGTCCAGTCGTGGGGCCTGAACTCTGGGCCTGGGCGCTGTCCCTCAGCTCTTCATCTCAAGGCTAGCGCTCTACCACTTGAGCTACAGTGCCACTTCTGGCTTTTTTCTTTTGCTTATGTGGTGCTGAGGAATCGAACCCAGGGCCTCGAGCATGCAAGGCAAGTGCTCTACCACTGAGCCACCTCCCAGCCCCTTCAATCAATCTTATACCCTCTTATCACTAAACTTTTTCATGTGTATGGTAGTCTGTGGGCTTGAACTCAAAGTATGGGTGTTGTCCCTGACCTTTTTGCTCAAAGCTAGACTCTACCACTTGGGGTATACCTCTGACTTTTTACTGGGTAATTGGAGATAAAAGTCTCACAGACTTTCATATCTAGGCTGGGTTCACACCTCAATCCTTAGATTTCAGCCTCCTAAGTAGCTAGAATTACAGTTGTGAGTCACTGGCATCCAACAAAACTTATTTTTTGGTCGTTCATGGTTCTTGGACTCTGGGCCTGGGTGCTGTCCTTGAGCTCTTCATCTCAAAGCTAGCATTCTACCACTGGAGCCAAAACACCACTTCTGGTTTTCTCGTGGTTCATTGGAGATAAGAGTCTCATGGACATTCCTGTGTGTGCTGACTTTGAACTGCCATCCTCAGATCTCAGCCTCCTGAGTAGCTAGGATTACAGGCTTAAGCCACTGGTGCCTGGCAAACTTTTTTTTTTTTTTAAAGCAAACCATGGACTGGGAAGGTGGCTCAGGGGTAGAGTGCTCACCTAGCATGCAAAAAAGCAGGAAGTGGTACTGTGGTTCAAGTGATAGAGCACTAGCCTTAGGTGAAGAGCTGAGAGACAGTGCTCAGGCCCAGAGTTCAGGCCCTACAACCAAAAAAAAAAAAAATCATAGCATACATTTAGGTGTAAGTATATATTCAGGCTTGACACAATTCAATGTATGTTTTAAAATTTTTCTTAGTTTTTTTTTTTTGTTGTTGTTGTTGGTCCCTCTGCTCTTCAACTCAAGGCTAGCGCTCTACCACTTGAGCCACAGCACCACTTCTGGCTTTTTCTGCTTATGTGGTGCTGAGGAATCAAATCCAGGGCCTCATGCATGCAAGGCAAGCACTCTACTACTGAGCTACCTTCCCAACCCTTTTTCTTAGTTTTTACAGGGGAGAGTGAGGGAAGAAGTGACATTATCTAAAAAGAAATGTATTCATTACCTGACTTATGTAACTGTAACCCATCTGTACATTACTTATAATAACAATAAAAAATAAAATTTCAAAAAATTCTTAGTCTTTACAATCTTCTATTTATCTTTGATCTCTTAGGGTTATTTGCTTTTTTTGTCTTTTTAAATTTTTTAAAGTAGTAACTTAAAATGATCTGAGCCATGAAATCTGGGCATTAGAAATACCTACCAAAAATAATTCCATGGGAAACTCAATGGGGTACCGGTTGAAAGAAATTCTGATACACTTATTGATTCTCAGAGCAACAACAGCAGTTAGGAAAAGCAGGATGCTGGTAGAATTTGCTTTGGGGAGACCTATACAGTAGTTAATTATGTTCTGAAAGAAAAAAAAATACAGAGACTTAGAAGGGACATAATAATAGCCTAAATCTAGATAGATTCATTTAAAAGAAGTCATAAATGTGTGGAAATGTAGCAATTAAATCTCCTTCTGTATAACTAATATAAACTAATTAAAAAAAAAAAAGTCAGCCAGGCACCAGTGGCACAAGCCTGTAATCCTAGCTACTAGGCTGAGATCTGAGGATCATGGTTCAAAGCCAGCCCGGGCAAGAAAGTCTGTTGAGAATCATCTCCAATAAACCACCAGAAAACCAGAAGTGGTGCTGTGGCTCAAGTAGTAGAGCACTAGCCTTGAGCTGAAGAGCTGAGTAACAGCTCCCAGGCCCAGAATTCAAGCCCCATGACTGACAAAAAAAAAAAGTCTTGAGCCAGCAGGTATCAGTGGCTCATACCTGTGATCCTAGCTACTTAGGAAGCTGAGGGTTTATTATTATTATTATTATTATTATTATTATTTTGTCAGTTGGGGGCTTGAACTCTGGGCCTGGACGCTGTCCCTCAGCTCTTCAGCTCAAGGTGAGTGCTCTACCACTTGAGTCACAGTGCCACTTCTGGTTTTCTGAGTGGTTTATTGGAGATAAGAGCCTTAGGAGCTTTCCTGCCCGGACTGGTTTTGAACCTTGATATTCAGATCTTAGCCTCCTGAGTAGGTAGGATTACAAACTGAGCCACTAGCACCCGGCTGAGTGTTTTTGTTGTTGATGTTGTTGTTGTTTTTGCCAGTCGTAGGGCTTGAACTCAGGGCCTGAGCACAGTCCCTAAGATTCTTTGGCTCAAGGCTAGTGTAAGGTCCGCTCCTGGATGGCAAGCAGACTCCACCCTCCTCCCAGCAAAGTCTCCACCCAGTATCTGAGTTATCTAGGCAACTGGCACACCTGGAAGAGGTCACATCTGCATCTGCTGAGGTCACATCTGAATTTGATGTGGCCACACCTTTCTACGCCCATACCCTAGATAAGGGCTAGCCCAGGCCCAGCCGCCCTCTTCTGGCTCTCTCTCTTTCTCAGATCTTTCCCAGCTCTCTTTCCCAACTCTTTCCCAGCTCTGTCTTTCCTAGTTCTCTCTCTCTCCCAGCTCTCTCTCTTTCCCAGGTCTCTCTCAGGCCTTTCCCTGGTCCCAGCAGGTCTACTGAATAAACCTACCCCTTACCTCGATACCACGTGCGTGATGTGGTTCTTACTCGGCTACCTCTTTTTAAAAACCTAACAGCTAGTACTCTACCACTTGAGCCACAGCACCATTTCCAGCTTTTTCTGTATATGTGGTACTGAAGAATCAAACCCAGAGCTTCATGCATGCTAGGCAAGCACTCTACCACTAAGCCACATTCTCAGGCCAGGAGATTTAAAGTTGAGGATCACAGTTTGAAGCCAGCCCAGGCAGAAAAGCCCTAAGACTTTAATCTCCAATTAAGTATCACAAAGCTGGAATTGAAGATGTGACTCAAGTGGTAGAGTGCCAGCCCTTGAACAAAAAAGCTAAGGGACAGTGCTCAGACCTTGAGTTCAAGCCCCAGCGCTGGTGTGTGTGTGTGTGCGTGCATGCACACGCACATGTGTGCACACACACAAACATACACGAGAATATAAAGAATATAAAATACTAATTAACTCCTCAAAGCAAAAATGAAGGAGAAGCTCACTAAAGAACATATAGGGCCTAGGCAAATTAATTGTAAGTAGGCTAATATATACAATCCCAAGGTCCTTTCTGTTACACAGAAATGTATTTTCTTCTTATTGGACATTACTCTTTTAATATTTCTTTCCAGCTTTAAAAAATACACATTATATGGCTGGGATATAGCTCAGTGGCAAAGTGCTTGCCTAGCAAGTACAACATTGTGGGTTTGATCCCCAGTACCAAAAAAGAAAAGACAGAAAAAAAAATCAAAGCCAAGCACTTTGGCGCCTCACTATTTAGGAGGCTGAGATCTGAGGATTGCAGTTCAAAGCCAGCCCAGGCAGTCTGTGAGACTCTTATCTCCAATTAACCACCAGAAAACCAGAAGTGGTGCTGTGGCTCAAAGTAGTAGAGAGCTAGCTTTGAGCGGAAGAGCTCAGGGATAGTGCCCAGGACCTGAGTTCAAGCCCCAGGACTGACCAAAAAAATCAGTTAAAAACAAACAAAGATACACATTAGTACAGTGCTAACATGTATAGAGATGGAAGAAAGAAATCTCCCTTCCTTATGTAACTGATATACACCACCAATTAAAAAAAAAATACTTGTCAAATCCCCAATGCCATGCCTGCCTTTGCAGTTCTAGAAATATCATTCAAAACCTTGGCATTCAACAACTGTCTAGTGACTTTTTTGTTTGTTTAACTAATCTGGAAATACTTAAGATTTTGGGGTGAAGGGAATAGAACTGGGACTTGAACTCAGAGCATGAGCTCTCACTTGGCTTTTTCACATAAGATAAATACTATACCATTTGAGTCACACTTACACTTATGGCTTTATAGTGGTTAATTAGAGATAAGAGTCTCATAGACTTTTCTGCCTATGGTGGCTTCAAACCTTGATCTTCAGATCTCAGCCTCTTGAGTAGCTAGGATTACATGAGGAAGCCATTGGGGCCTGGCTTAGGAGTATTGTATATCCTTTACATATTTTAGGATACATATCTGCTGTGAGGCATGTGATGGGGAGAATGAAGACACATATACAGAAACTCCCAGGTCAGATCTGAATGTAAATCATATTGGCTTAAAAGGCTAGGCTGAAATGATTTTGGCAACTGAGAACACAGTCAAACGGGTTTCTGCCGTTCACTAGGACCCTAAATCTACAAGGGATGCAGTTATTTCTAGGTCCTTCTTTACAGAAATGCCTTAGAGCTGCACCTCTAGGAGAGCAGCAATCTCTCCACTTGGGTCTGTTTCTCTTTGGAGGCCAGGGGAGAGCCACTGTTCCTCTAGGGAAAGGTTAAGTTACTCACATAGAAGAAGGCGAGGGGACCAGCGTGGAAACTAATCATAATCCCGAGGATGCAGGTGAGCTGGGACAGCATGATGTGCAGGGCCACAGCAGCCAGGTACGCACTGATGGTGGCTTCTGGAAGGTACGTAGCCATGAAACCCATGCCCAGCAAGCCCATACACAGCTGTAGGGGGTTCAGGTGGAAAGGAAAACCCAAGAGGCAGAATGTCATCACACCAGCAATGGCACAGAGGCAGCATAGGTGGAGAAAGTGACAAGGAAACTAAAAATAATGTTGAAAGAGCCAGTCTTGGGCTGGGAATGTGGCTTAGGGGTAGAATGCTTGCCTAGTATGCATGAATCCCTGGGTTCAATTCCACGGTACCACATAAACAAAGAATAAACAAAATAAATAAAATTATCTGAGCACTGGTGGCTCATCCCTATGATCCTAGCTAGTCAGGAAGCTGAGATCTGAGGATAGTAGTTTAAAGCTAGCCTGGGCAGAAAAGTCCTTGAGATGTTTATCTCCAATAAATCACCAGAAAACCAGAAGTGGCACTGTAACTCATAGTTGTCGGGTGTTAGCCTTAAGTGAAAAAGCTCAGGCACAGTGCCCAGGCCCTGAGTTCAAGCCCCATGACAGACAAAACTAAATAAATAAAATAATAAAAATAGGGACTGGGAAGGTGGCTCAGTGTAGAGCACTTGCCTTGCATGCATGAGGCCCTGGGTTCGATTCCCCAGGACCACATAAGCAGAAAAAAAGAAAGCCAGAAGTGGCGCTGTGGCTCAAGTGGTAGAGCGCTAGCCTTGAGCTGAAGAGCTGAGGGACAGGGCCCAGGCCCAGAGTTCAGGCCCCACGACCGGACCCAAAAAATAAAATAAAATAAAATAAAAATAAATAAAAATGGGGAAAAAAAAGAGCCAGATTCAGCCAGGCACAGAAGATGCATACCTGTAATCCTAGCTACTCAGGAGGCTGTGATCAGAGGATCTCAGTTCAAAGGCAGCCCAGACAGTTAAGTCTGTGTGACTCTCATCTCCAATAAACCAACAAAAAGCCAGAAGTGGAGCTTAAGCTAAGGAATAGCAACTATGCCCTGAGTTCAAGCCCTATACCAGCAAACACACACACACACACACACACACACACACACACACACACACACAGAGTCAGACTTAGCAAATAAAATCAAAAAGGAAAAAACTGGAAAGAAAAAAAGGGGGGGCATCAAGTTCTCTTCCCATCACCTACTGCTTTTGCAAATCAAATTCCAAGAATAGGAGACAGATGGGGCACTCTGTACTTGCTTCCCCTTCATGAGGAAGCTACAAACCCTTTGCATGAGTAGAGACCGAAAATTGGAAGGCATGTCTGGCAAACAGAAGTTTTGAAATTCACCTATTGTTCCTGTGTTTGGGTAACGCTAGATCGCATCTTCATGTTTGAGAATGGTAAGCTGGCTGTGCTGATGATTCACACCTGTAATTCTGTGCTCTCTCATTTAAGCCACATCTCTCCTCCTGGCCTGGCCTTTTTTTTTTTTTTTTTTTAAATTTTGCTAGTTTACTAGACATTAGGATCTCATGGACTTTCCTGCCCAGGCTGGCTTCCAACCTCCATCCTCAGATCTCAGGATCCCAAGTAGCTAGGATTGTAGGCATTAGCCACTATTGCCCCGCCAAAATCCAAAATTTTTGAGCATCAACATGATAGCACAGGAAACTTCCACACCTGGCCTCATATGATGGATTCCAAGTACAGTAAAGTAAAGGTTTGTTTTTTGTTTTGTTTTGTTTTGTCAGTCCTGGGGCTTGAACTCTGGACCTGGGCATTGTTGCTGTGCTCTTCAGCTCAAGGTGAATGTTCTACCACTTGAGCTACAGTGCCACTTCTGGTTTTCTGGTGGTTTACTGGAGATAGGAGTCTCACAGACTTTCCTGCCTGGCTGGCTTTGAACCATGACTCTCAGATCTCAGCCTCCTGAGTAGCTAGGATTACAGGCCTGAGTCACTGGTGCCTAGCTACGCTAAAGGTTTTACATAAAATATTTGTTATTATACAAACATAAATGAATTTTGTATTTAAACTTAGGTACTAATCCCAAAATAGCTAACTGTGTATATGCAAATATTCTAAAATAAAAATAATAAATCTAGAATCTGAATCACTCCAGTCTCCATTATTTCAGATCAAGGATGCTCCACCTGTATTTTGAATGCATATGTGCATACATATGATGTAAATATCTGTTACATCATATGTAATAAAATTAAATATAATAAGCTAAGGGAAGTGGCTCATGCCTATAATCCTAGCTACTCAGGAGGCTGAGATCTGAGTACTGCAGTTCTAAGCCGGCCTAGGCAGGAAGTCTGTGAGACTCTCATCTCCAATAAACTATTCAGAAAAAGCTGGAAGTGGTGTTTTGGCTTACATGGTAGAGTGCTAGCCTTGAGCACAAAGAAGCTCAGGGATAGCATCCAAGCCCTGAGTTCAAACCCCAGGACTGGACGACAAACAAACAACAATTAGATATATAACAAGTAGATATAATAATAAAATATCTGAAAAGACAGGGGAAGGAATTAAACAAGGGGGACAACTTTTTCTAAGTTATATACTTTTTTACTCTTTAAGAGATTTTTGCAATACACATATCATTCTTTTCTTTTTTTTGGCCAGTCCTGGGACTTGAACTCAGGGCCTTGGCACTGTCCCTGAACTTCTTTTTGCTCAAGGCTAGCACTCTACAACTTGAGCAACAGTGCCAGTTTGGCTTTTTCTGGTCATGTGGTACTGAGGAATCGAGCCCAGGAATTCATGCATGCTAGGCAAGCACTCCACCACTAAGCCACATTCTCAGCCCTAATACCATCTTTTATAATAAAAAATACAGCTAGAAAATTGATGGAGAGAATCTCTTTCTCATAAGAGAAAAAGAGCATGGTAGCAGACAACTGTAATCTCAGCATTTCACCCAGAGGCTGAAACAGAAGTCTGAATCTAACCTGGGCCACAAAATAAAACCCTGTCTCAAAACCAACCACTCCAAACCAACAAAACAAACAAACAAAAACAAACAACAAAACAAAACAAGCAAAACAAAACAAAAAAACTGGCTGGCACAGGACAATAAAGACTATTCAGAAGAGTATTCTATTCAAAGGAGGAAAAAAAGAGACAAAATGAAAGTCTTGCAGCATAATGCTATCACCACTTCACCCTGTCTTGCTCTAGAAGCTCTCAGAAAACAAACAGAACAACAAATCCTTTCATTTTAAAGGCCTTTTGTTTCTGAGCTTTGATTCAGCCTTTGGCGTGTGTGCCTTAATCTTATATTGCTCAATATGTTCATGTGTGCAATTGAGTCAGGCCCATCTGCCTCCTATTGTTTGCGTGGCTGGCTGGCAGCCATTTCTGTACTAATGTGCAAACCCCACTCTTTTGCCATCTCTGCTGGCCTGTATCCAGCATCCCAAGATCCCACTAAGTCTCCCCCCTCAACCCTACCCTTTTTTCCCAGCCAGTCCTGGAGCTTGAACTCAGGGCCTGGGCACTGTCCTTGAACTTCTTTTGCTCAAGGCTAGCACTCTACCACTTGAGTCACAGCACTAATACCAGCCTTTTTTTTTGGGGGGGGGGTGGTCCAGTCGTGGGGCCTGAACTCTGGGCCTGGGTGCTGTCCCTCAGCTCTTCAGCTCAAGGCTAGTGCTCTACCACTTGAGCCACAGCACTACTTCTGGCTTTTTTCTTTTTGCTTATGTGGTGCTGGGGAATCGAAGCCAGGGCCTCATGCATGCAAGGCAAGCGCTCTACCACTGAGCCACCTTCCCAGCCCCCCCCCTTTTTTTTTGGTCAGTCGTGGGGCCTGATCTCTGGGCCTGGGCGCTGTCCCTCAGTTCTTCAGCTCAAGGCTAGCACTCTACCACTTGAACCAAAGTGCCACTTCTGGCTTTTTCTGGTTATGTGGTGCTGAGGAATCAAACCCAGGGCCTCATGCATGCAAGACAAGCACTCTGCCACTGAGATACTTCCCAGTCTCACTTCCAGCTTTTCTAGTTATGTGGTACTGAGGAATCTAACCGAGGGCTTCATGCATGCTAGGCAAGCACTACTACCACTAAGCCACATTCCCAGCCTTAAGTCTTCCCTTCTAAGAGGTGAGGTGAAGAAGTATGATAACCACCCACCCTCCTTCAATCTTGCTGCTGCCACTCACTGGCTCTGCAGGTACAACTTCACTAACTCCTTCAACCTCCTGAGGTTTCCTCTCTGACCTATGGATTACTTAAAAATCTGTTGTTGCTGAGTGCTGGTAGCTCATGCCTGTAATCTTAGCTACTTAAGAGGCTGAGATCTGAGGGTTATGGTTCAAAGCCAGCCTGGGCAGGAATGTCCCTGAGACTCTTATCTCCAATTAACCCCCAGAAAACTGGAAGTGGCACTGTGGCTCAAAGTGGTAGAGTGCCAGCCTGAATTCATGCCCCACAACAACAACAACAACAACAAAATAAATTTGTTACTTAATATCCAAATATCTGGAGAGTTTCCTGTTAACATTTTATTCTAGTTCAATTCTGCTGTTGCTAGAGAGTATGCTCTCTCAACTTAAATTATTTTAAATTTACTTAACTCCAAATATAGCTTGTAGCTAGGATTCCAGACATGAGCCACCAGATGCCCAGCTAGAAGTGGGTGATTTTTTAAAATGTAATTTTATTGTTATTGGTAAGATTTTGTACAGTGGGTTACCATTTCATAAGTCAGGTAATAAGCACATTTCTTTCTTTTCTTTTTTGTCGGTTGTGGTGCTTGAACTCTGGGCCTAGGCACTGTCCCTCAGCTCTTCAGCTCAAGGTGAGCACTCTACCACTTGAGCTAGAGTGCCACTTCCAGTTTTCTGAGTGGTTTATTGGAGGTAAGAGTCTCATGGACTTTTCCTGCCTGGGCTGGCTTTGATCTCAGCCTCCTAATAGCGAGGATTACAGGTGTGAGCCACTGGTGCCCGGCTTAGTAAGTACATTTCTTTTTGGACAGTGTCACTCCTTCACTTTCCCCCAGGTGAAGCAGGTGAGTTGGGAGGAAGAAGAATTATCTCTGAAGAGGCAGTCTAGCCACACATCCTACAAGTTAGCCTGGAGATAAACCATGCAAGTATCGATATATCACCGTGGATCACAGAAGCATTAAAAGGGGTCCAATGTTAGTCTCTTTATTTAGTTGTTGTTTTCCAGGGGTTTAGAGACTCATATCCTACCTGAATAATTCCAGTCAGAAAGGTGGTGGTTGCAACGACACTTAAGGAACTGTTATAGTTGATAATGTAGGAGGGGGAAGAAAAGTCATCCTTGATGAATGTTCCCATGATCAGGTGACCATTGTTGAATGGGCTCTCACTCAAGACATCCATTATCAGAGCAGTCACAAGGAAAAAGGGACCTGGTTAGGCACAAAGTAAGGGTTCAGGTCTAGATAAGCTGATACTGTCAAGAGCAAGGTGTAATCTGATTTTGTATCAACTTTGGTCTGAAGGACTTTCTTATTGAAATGTGGCTGATGAGAAGTAAGAAGGCTGGGAAGGTGGCTCAGTGGTAGAGCGCTTGCCTAGCATGCATGAGGCCCTGAGTTCAATTCCTCAGCACCACATAAGCAAAAAGAAAAAAGCCAGAAGTGGCGCTGTGGCTCAAGTGGTAGAGTGCTAGCCTTGAGCTGAAGAGTTGAGGGACAGCACCCAGGCCCAGAGTTCAGGCCCCACAACTGGACCCCCCCCCAAAAAAAAAAAAAGAAGAAGAAAGAGCAGGGGAAGCCAGGTGCTAGTTGTTCAAACCTGTAATCCTAGCTACTCACAAGACTGAGATCTGAGAATCAAGCCTCAAAGCCAGCCTGGGCAGGAAAGTCTGAGACTCTTATCTCCTTTGAACCAGCAAAAAGCCAGAAGTAAAACTACAGATCAAGTGGTAGAGTGCCAGCCTTGAGCAAAAATGCTCAGGGACAGCGCCTACCCCCTGAGTTAAAGCCTCAGTACCTGTGCATGTACGTGCATGTTCTCTCTCTCTGTCTCTGACTATCTCTGTCTCTGTCTGTCTCTGTCTGTCTGTCTGTCTGTCTGTCTCTCACAGAGAGAGAGAGAGAGAGAGAAAGAGAGAATAGGGAAGAGAGTCCTATAGCCATGAGTCCAATATCATGACCAAACTCACAGAACGTAGATGCTGGTGGTCCAGGTGCTTACTTCTTTGTCATCATGGGCATATGGGGTGGGATTCAAAGAGAAATTGATGGGAAATGGATATCAGGCTCAGCCACTGTGCCTACACTAAGAGGAAGTTAAAAGCAAGGTGAAAGGACTATAAAACAAAGCCACAGCAACAAGAGGGGAAAAAAGAATACTCAATGCTTCTTGGATATTTACTATGTATAAGATGACACTGTTTGCCTCTCCTCTCTGCTCATTGGCTGCCAGCAGATGAACACCCTCCTTCCTCTCTAGTCTCTCACCAAGTTCTTTCTGACTATAGGCCTAGAAACAATGGAACCAAGTGACCATGGATTGAATCCTCTGAAACCATGTGCCAAAATAAAATTTTCCTCCGTTAACTTAACCTTCTTGGGTACTTTGTTGACCTTAGCTATCAGTAAATGATCAAGGTAGACATTTCATCGACTTCCTGTGGCTTCAGTAACTGAACTCACCAATGGACATTTGATGACATGATCCAAAAATTACATAAATTACCGAAGAACAGAAAGCTGAATAAGTGACATTGAGAGAAGGAATCAGTTGCCTTGTCAGCAAGCTAAGTGTCAGGCCTGAAAAGCAAGACAGTTTAAGTAAGAAAAGGTAGCTTGGCATGTAAAAGTCACTTTAACTAAGAACTAAATCTTAGAATAAAAAAGATCCGTGTAGCTAAGTGTGGTAATTGTATCCTTGGACAAATAGTCCTTAATTAATACCAATTATCATGTCCTTTACTTCCTAATGGTAGAGCATCAGCTTTGAGTGAAAAAGCTAAGCAAGGCCTAGAGGCCCTGAGTTCAAGCCCCAGTACCAACACACACACACACACACACACACACACACACACACACACACACACACACACACAGAGGAGGAAGAGAAAGAGAGGGAGGAGGAGGAGAAATAAGAGGAGGAGAAAAAAAGAAAAGAAAAAAGAAACAAAAGGCAAAATGGGGAACTGTAAGAAGCAATAAAACCCTTTCAACCCATTCTATTCTCTGTGGACAAATTTAGTCTTAGGTTAACTTTCTACCCGTTTCCCAGGAGACCTGGAAACAACAGAATGTTAGCTGTATATGCAAGCAGAAGTGCTATGGTAAAAACGAGTCCAATTAGAACCCTCCATCTGGACAGAAAGGATTGTGAATGAAGGGTGAATATCTCTTATTAACTTATCTTGTCCATGGAAGCCATACTTAGGGCTGTTGGTTCCTGTTTCAAAATAAGGTTCCTGAAGCCCCAATAGCTCCGAGTCCTATCTACATGGCTTTATATTATATCGGAAGGGTCATCTGCTGGATAGACACTGGACTGTCATGTTTCCTAAACCTCACCTTTCTGAGTAAAACAAATACTACCTGAGATCTATTATAGTCAACAAATCTGAGAGGGCTAATATGACAAAAAAAAAATCACCAACAATAGGCACTGTACATTTTCTGCAGTGTTCAGGAATCTAAACTGAAGGAATCTGGGTACTGGTAGCTCACATCTGCAATCCTAACTACCCAGGAGGCTTTGGCTGAGGATCTAGGTTCAAAGCCAGCTCATGCAGGAAAGTCCATGAGAGTCTCCAATGAACTAGAAAAAGCCAAAAGTAGAGTTGTGGTTCAATTGGTAGAGAGTAAGTGAAAAAGCCAAACAAGAGTGTGAATACTGCATATGTATACACACACACACACACACACACACACACACACACACACAAATAATCATAAACTGAACTAAGTCTTTTGAACCATCCTGGAGGGATGGTAATTGAAGGAACAAATGAGAATGGTGTGGATTCTGCTCACATTCTCTTCTGTTCGTCTAGCATGAGAAATTGTTTACTCAGTATGTGGATAAAGTCTGACAGGTTGTTTTGGGGGAGAAATGGCTTCATGTTTTCCTTACCTTGGGGAACTTGCACAAGGCCAACGCTTAGACCAGCAACTAGGTCTCCAAGAAGCCAGTCTTTGAATCGATACAAACACATCCATTCCAGGAAGGGAAAGAGTGTAAGCATGCATCTTAGGAACTTGTGCCATGAGCAGCTTCAAGAAAGAAAAAACAGAGGCTAGATTAGGTTCCCTAAAGAGAATGTCCATTAGTCAAACAAAGGCACAATAGTCATCCTTCTTCCCACAGAGCAAAAATTCACATCAGTCCTATTCACATTTTGACAAATTGAACCAACTAATTTTTTTGTGCTGGTACTGGGGCTTGAACTCAGGACATTGTGCTCTCACTTGACTTTTTTTTGCTTAAGGCTGGTGCTCTACCACTTGCACCACAGCTCCACTTCCAGTTTTTTTGCTGGTTAATTGAAGGTAAGGGTCTTACGGTTTCCTGGTTGGGCTGATGTCCAACCATGATTCACAAATCTCAGCATTCTGAGTAGCTAGGATTATAGGTGGGAGTTACCAGTGCCCAGCTAGACTAGATAATACTTGGTTGTGGATCTTCCCCACACATTGTAGACATTTAGCAGCATCCTGTGTACCCAGTAGTCTCTCCTCCCCCTAGTTGTGACAACCACAAATATCTCCAGACACAAACAAGTACCTTGTAGAGGATAAAATCACCAGTGTTATATATCTTACAAGACCTAAGACTCCTATGTCTACCATGCACTGCTTCTGTAATTGTGTGTGTGTGTGTGTGTGTGCGCGCGCGCGCGCGCGCGCGCTCGCACGTGTGTGCCAGTCCTGGGGCTTAAACTTAGTGCCTGGGCACTGTCTTTGTTATTTGTTCAAGACAAGTGCTCTACCACTTGAGCCACAATTCCACCTCCTGCTCTGAAGATAAAAGTCCACTAGTGGCTATTTGGAGATAAGAGTCTCATGGGCCTTCCTGCCTGGGTTGGCTTTGAACACACAGCTTTCTGAGTAGCTAGGATTATAGGCATGAGCCACCAATGCTTGTCATGCTTCTGTGTTTTTGTATGCTGAGGAAGAAACAAATCTACCAATTTTAGTAGAAAATGAAATGCTGTTGTTTGCTTAGGATAAGTACAGTTTTTTGAGATTCAATACTGAAGGGTGATGAAGGTAATGGACACATTCACATATAGTAAAGATTTTACCAGGCATTCACTCAGTGTGTCTTTGACCTGTGTAATATGTGGACATGTATAGAAAATATAGACTATGGAATCTCAGGCTTAAGGAATTAACCATGTAAAGAAAGACATACACAGGTGTGTTTACACACGTGTGTATGTGCTGGTACTAGCATGTGATCTCAGGCCTTGTGCTCCTACTTGGCTTTTACACTCAAGGCTAGCACTGTACCACTTGTACCATAACTCTACTTACAGTTTTTTGCTGGTTATTTGGAGATAAGAGTTTCTTGGATTTGTCTGCACAAACTGGCTTTCAACCTCTATCCTCAGAATCCAATCTGCTGAGTAACTAGAGTTATAGATGAGCCACCAACACCCATCTAGAAACTTTTATTTATTTTTTAGCATGGGTCTTCAAGTCTGGGCCTGGACACGGTTCCTCAGCTCTTTAGCTCTACCACTTGAGCCACAGCACCACTTCCAGTTTTCTGGTGTTTTATTAGAGATAAGTGTCTCAAGGATGTTTCTGCCTGGTCTGGCTTTGAACCGTGATCCTCAGATTTCAGCTTCCTGAGTAGTCAGGAATATAGGCATGAGCCACTGGTGCCCAGAGCATTTGTTGTTGTTGTTGGTCATGGGACTTGAACTCAGTTCCTGGGTTCTGTCCCTGAGCTCTTCAGTTCAAGGCAAACATTCTACCATTTGAGCCACAGCACCACTTCTGGTTTTCTTGTAGTTTATTGGAGATAAGAGTCTCACGGACTTTTCTGCCTGGGCTGGCTTTGAACTGTGATCCTCAGATCTCAGCCTCCTGAGTAACTAGGATTATAGGCATGCACCACTGGCACCATGTGGAAATCACAACTGGCCACATACTTTTTTTTTTTTGTCGGTCATGGGGCCTGAACTCTGGGCCTGAACGTTATCCCTCAGCTTTTCAGCTCAAGGCTAGCGCACTACCACTTGAGCCACAGAACCATTTCTGGCTTTTTCTGCTTATCTGGTGCTGAAGAATCGATCCCAAGGCCTCATGCATGCAAGGCAAGCACTCTACCATTGAGCCACTTTCCCAGTCCACATACATGTTTGTTTTTTTAAAGCCTTTAACTTGGTGTATCTCAGTCTGGTCCAAGTTTATTCCTGGGGGACACCTGGCAGTGTTTGGAGGTAGTTTTCATATTTATGATTGATATCTATTAGATAAAGGCTAGAATACTTCTAAATATTCTGCGGCCATCTCTACACAAGAAAGAACTTTCTTGTCCAAAATATCAGTATTAGAAGTTGGGCATGGTGGTGCATATCTGTAGTCCCAGCTACTTAGGAGGCTTAGTCAGGAAGATAACTTAAGCCCTTGAGTCTGAGTCTGGTGTGGGCTATGTAGTGAGACTCCATCTTAAAACACAAACAAGGGAGTGGCGCTGTGGCTCAAGTGGTAGAGTGCTTGCCTTGAACTGAAGAGCTCAGGGACAGTGCTCAGACCCAGAGTTCAAGCCCCAGGACTGACAACCCCCCCCCAAAAAAGTGCAACATTAAATAAAACAAAAGCAAAATGTAATGCTGCTGAGATCATATTAAATCTTCTTTAACTTTTTAGATATAAAAAATAGCAGGACCCCCTACAAATGAAGCAATCAACAGAACCAATTTTCATTTGGTTCTTTGTTTTGACAATGCTTTGTTTTGTACTCAGGGCCTGTGCTTGCTAATTTGGAACCCTACCATGTGAACCACACAGCCAACTTTGTTTTCTGTTGGTTAATTAGAGATGGAATTTTGTGGACTTTTCTGCTTGGGCTGGCTTTGAACCAGCATCCTCTAAGTCTCAGCTTCCTGAGTGGCTAGGATTTCAGACATGAGCTTCCAGTGCTCTGGTCTGCTTGATTTTAAATTACTTTATATCTACCTACCTATCTATCTATCTATACACACACACATACACACACACACATGTATATATAAATTGTTTTTGTCGGTTGTGGGGCTTGAACTTTGAACTCTGGGCCTGGGCACTGTCCCTCAGCTCCTCAATTCAAGGCTAGCACTCTACAACTTTTGGTTTTCTGGTGGTTAACTGGGGATAAGAGTCGCATGGATTTTGTTGCCGGGGCTGCTTTTGAACCTGCAATCCTCAGATCTCAGCTCCTGAGTAGCTAGGATTACAGGTGTGAGCCACTGGTGCCTGGCTTGCTATTTATGTTTTAGCCTGGCTTGCAAGCAAAGAATATGAAGATGTGTTTTCAGTTGTGTGATGAATTACATACTTGGGATTTGACTACCCAAAAAAGATAACTTTAGTGTGTGCAGTGACAATGTATGTGCTCCAAAAAGAAGTCATTTCATACAAAGCTGACTCTTGCAACTTGAAGATACATAGGGCCAAATAAGTCTAAATGATTTTTCCAAGGTCACAGTAGTCGGTGTGAGTTAGAGCTGAAGCGAGAAGCCAGGACTTCTGATTCCTGCTTCAGTGTTCTACTCTCTCTACCACCCCCACACTTCCTACTGACAGCTGTGAAATTCTGCAAGGCCATTGGTTTGGAAGGAATAGCACATTGCTATTCTTACAGGAGTCACTTTGGCTTGAAGCAGGTGCATGAAGAGGCGTAATTGGAGAACACAGTCTTTATGCACCTGCCTTAAGCCTAGAGATTGGCACTGGGACAATTGGTTCTTCTGCCTGCCTGGTCCACACTCCCCTCCTTGCCATGTGCCACTTGGCTGGAGACCTGATGACCTGTGTAGAGTTACTGAAGCTCTTTGGCATGGTGAGAAACAAATTGAATATGGAATGATGAGCTTCTAAGACTGAAAGAAATCAAGGAGGAAGTTAAAGCAAGAAATTTGAAACTTACCAGTGGGTGGTAGGGGACAGGATAAGCTTTTATTTGTTGGCTTATTCTGTGTGTGTGTGTGTGTGTGTGTGTGTGTGTGTGTGTGAGTGTGAGTACTGAGGCTTGTACTTGGGGTCTGGGCTCTGTCCTTGAGCTCTTTTGCTAAATGCTGGTACTTCAGCAGTGGAACCAGAGCTCTACTTCAGCTTTTGGTTGGTTAATTGGAGATAAGGGTGTCATGGGCCTTCCTTCCCTGGGCTGGCTTGGAACCGTGATCCTCAGATTTCAGCCTTCTGAGTAGCTAGGATTACAGTCATGAGCACTTGGCAGGAAGAAGCATTTAGATTGGAATTTGGTGAAGGCATCTGAAGAATGAAGAATGTAAGAGGTGATGGGAAAGCACAGACGGCCTTTTGCTAAGAAAGGGAGGATTTGTAGTTACTAAGTCAGAGAAAGAAATAAGGAAAGAGATAAGAAAGTTTTCCTGTAGAAAGGAAGAGATGGAGTTAAAATTTTACTGGAAAAGAAAAACCCAAAACCTGCTTATCTAGTGTTTCCTCCTTTCTCCAATACTTTACATTCATTTAAGTCTTCAGTCACTTTCTGAAGTTGGTGCTATTATCATGCCCATTTTACAGATGAGAAACTTAAGGCTCCACAACTGTGAGCAGCAGGATGAGTTTCAGAACTCAGCAGCCCTGATTCAGACTCATGTTCTTCACATCTGTGCTGTGCAGCCTTTGTGGTTAAACCAAAGGAGGGACCACAATAGCCATGGAAGCCCACAGGAGGCCAAATGAGTCAGACCTAAGTGTCCAGAGGGTCAGGCTGGGGCAGGTGGAGGCAGGTTAGGTTGCAGTGTCTTGTGTAACAGTTGCAGAGATAAAACCGAGGTAGAGAAATATCCTCTTAGATATGTACTTCCTTTCTCTGCAGAGGAAATCAGAGATGTAACACAGAAATGGACGTAGCTGTGAGTGGTAGGATATAAACAAAAAAGGTGGTAGGATATAAACAAAAAAGGGTGCCCCTAAGGGGGAACTATCTGAACAGGGTTGCATAGTATCTTTTCCCACTGCCATCCACATTACTTCCAATTATGTGTGACAATCCAGGAGGAGAATGAATCCAGAATGTGAGTGAGGACAACCTGAGAATTAGCATGGTGGCCACGACAAAGGTCATCAAGTCCTTAATCTGAAGGTTAAGGACTACTCAAGTGACCTGTAGATCAAATTGGAGGTATATTTAAACTCAGATAGGAAAGCATATCTGTATTTTCACTAACCTCTAAGTAAGCTCTACAATTGTCTTCAATTGGGAACACTGACAAACCACAGCAAAATCATCAGAACTTGACCATGTCACCAACGGAAATCACAACTCTTTTGTTTTTTGTCAGTGGAGGGGCTTAAACTCGGCCTGGGCACTGATCCTAAGCTTTTTCACTCAAGGTTAGTACACTACCACTTTGAGCCACAATGCCACTTCTGGTTTTCTGGTGGTTTATTGGAGATGATAGTCTCATGGGCTTTCCTGCCCAGGCTGGCTTTAAATTCGATCCTCAGGTCTCAGCCTCCTGAGTAGCTAAGATTATAGGCATGAGCTACTGGCACCCGGTGGAAATCACACCTTTTATCACAATACTATTGCTACAGATAGAGTTACATTCATAGCTACCTTGAAATTATGCTTCTTATTAGACCCACACTGTTAACATAACTTGAAGATTTTTCATATTTTGATAACTATATGCACCTGTTTGCTTTCCTATGCGGCCTATCTGAAATATTAAAAAATATTAGTCCTGTCAAGACCCTTTGCTAAAGTCTCTTTAACAAATTGTAGGCTGGACTTGGCGGTTCATGCCTGTAATTCTAGCTACTCATGACTAGGAGGATGAGATCTGAGAGGATCATGGTTCAAAGCCAGCCTGGGCAGGAAAGTCTGTGAAATACTTATCTTCAATTATCCACTAAAATGCTGGAAATGCAGCTGTGGCTCAAGTGGTAGAGAACAAGCCTTGAGCACAAAAAAGCTCAGGGACAATGCCCAAGCCCTGAGTTCAAGCCCAGAACTAGCACGCGCGTGCGCGCGCACACACACACACCCCAGTAAATTGAAATATCCACATGCAAAAAAATGAAGTGGGACCATTATTTTATACCATATATAAAAATTAATTTGAAATGTATCAAAGACGTACATTTAAGAGCCAGAGTTATAAACCTTATTAGAAAACAGAAGAAAAAATTATCTTTAACTTTATAATAGTTTCTTAAACATGACATCCAAAACTGGGTGCCTGTGGCTTACGCCTGTAATCCTAGCTACTCAGGAGGCTGAGGATCTGAGGATTGTACACACAGTTCAAAGCCATCCTGGGAAATAAAGTCCAGGAGACTCAAAATTCCAATCAATCACAGGAAAAGCTGGAAGTAGAGCTATGGCTTAAATGGTAGAGTGCTAGTCTTTTTTTTTTTTTGTCGGTCATGGGGCTTGAACTCAGGGCTTGAGCGCTATCCCTAGCTCTTAAGCTCAAGGCGAGCCCTCTACTGCTTGAGGCACAGCGCCACTTCCTAGACTGCTAGTCTTGAGCAAGAAGGAGCTCAAGGACCTAGGCCCAGAGTTTAAGCTCCAGAACCTGGGGAAAATGAAAGAAAGAAAGGAAGAAAGAAAGAAAGAAAGAAAGAAAGAAAGAAAGAAAGAAAGAAAGAAAGAAAGAAAGAAAGAAAGAAAGAAAGAAAGAAAGAAAGGAAGGAAGGAAGGAAGGAAGGAAGGAAGGAAGAAAGAAAGAAAGAAAGAAAGAAAGGAAGAAAGGAAGGAAGGAAGGAAGGAAGGAAAAAGAAATATGAGAGGCTGGGAAGGTGGCTCAGTGGTAGAGTGCTTGCCTTGCATGCATGAGGCCCTGGATTCAATTCCTCAACACCACATAAGCAGAAAAAGCTGGAAGTGGTGCTTGGCTCCAGTGGTAGGGTGCTAGCCTTGAGCTGAAGAGCTGAGGGACAGCGCCCAGGCCCAGAGTTCAGGCCCCATGACTGGAAAAAAAAAAAAAAGAAATATGACACTCAAAGTCCAGGCATCAAAAGAAAGAAAGATGCTGGGTGCTGGTGGCTCATGCCTGTAATCCTAGCTACTCAAGGAGGCTGAGATCTGAGGATCATGGTTCAGGGCCAGCCCAGGCAGGAAAGGCCATGAGACTCTTACCTCCAATTAACCACCAGAAAACTGGAAGTGGTGCTGTAGCTCAAGTGGTAGAGCGCTTGCCTTGAGCTCAGGGACAGTGCCCAGGCCCAGAGTTCAAGCCCTATGACTGACAAAAGAAAGATGATTAGATGTCATCAAGTTTAAAATCTTTGTGCATTAAAGGTAAATAGGAAGAGAGTGAAAAATCAAATTACATGATGGAAGAAAGGGGCTGGGAAGGTGGCTCAGCAATAGAGTGCTTGCCTCCCATGCATAAGGCCCTGGGATTGATTCCTTAGCACCACATAAAAAGAAAAGGCCAGAGTGGCACTATGGCTCAAGTGGTAGAGCACTAGCCTTGAGCTGAAGAGCTCAGGGACAGCGCCTAGGCCTAGAGTTCAAGCCTCCCCCCACAACACACACAAAGAATGGAAGAAAAAAAAATATATATATGATAAAAGTTCAATATCTAGAATGTTTAAAGAATCCCTAAACCAACAAAAAGACAAACAACCTTATGTTTAAGAAGATACAGGAAATGAATAGACATGTCTGATAAACACATGGGAAGTTGCTTATCATCTATGGTCATCATAAGGAAAATGCAAAACAAAAAGCCACAATAAGATGCTGTTTCATACCTCCTAAAAACAACGCTAATAAAAAATTTAAAACAACAAATGTTGGAGAAAATGTGAAAAACTGGAATCCCTGCATATTTCAGATGGGAATATAAAATGGCTCAGGCCCTGTAGAAAACAGTTTGCCAGCTTTTTAGAAAATGAAGCATAGGGCTGGGAATGTGGGAGTGCTTGCCTAGTATGCATGAAGACCTGGGTTCAATTTCTCAGTATCACAAAAGCAGAAAAAGCTGGAAGTGGTGCTGTGGCTCAAGTGGCAGAATGCTAGCTTTGAGCAAAAGAAGCTCAGAGACAGTGCTCAGGCCCTGAGGTCAAGCCCCGGGACTGAAAAAAGAAAAAAGAAAAGAAAAGAAAATTAAGCATAAAGCCAGTTGCTGGTGGCTCACATCTGGAATCTTACCTACTGAGGAGGCTGAAGATAATGGTTCAAAGCAGGAAAGTCCATGAGACTCTGATCTCCAATTAACCACCAAAAGCCAGAAATGGAGCTGTGGCTCAAGTGGAAGATTGTTAGGCTTGAGCATAAAAGCTCAGGGACAGAGCTCAGGTTCAGAGTTCACACTGTGCGACTAGGAAAGAAAGAAAGAAAGAAAGAGAGAGAGAAAGAAGGAAAGAAAGAAAGAAAGGAAGGGAGGGAGGGAGAGAGAGAGAAGGAAGGAAGGAAAGAAAGAAAGAAGAAAATTAAACATAATATTGGGCAAGGTACAGCACACCTGTAATTCCAACACTCAGGAGGCTAAGGTCAGAGAATTGTAAGTTCCAGGCTAATATGGGCTACATAGCCAGACCTTGCCTCCACACACAAATATAAACATAGAACTCCCATATGATCCAGCAATTCTTCTTCCAGATATTTAGATTTCTTCTAGAATTGAAAGCAGGAGCTGGACACTGGTGGCTCATGCTTGTAATCCTAGTCAGGAAGCTGAGATCTGAGAATTGAGGTTCAAAGCCAGCCCAGGTAGTAGAGTCCATGAGACTCTATCTCCAATAAACTACCAAAAAAAAAAAAAAAATGGAGCTGTAGCTTAAGGGGTAGAGTGCTAGCATTAAGCAAAAGAAGCTCAGGGACAGCACCCAGACTCTCAGTTGGAGGCAAAAAAAAAAAAAAGAATCAAACACAGGAATCCAAATAGATGCCTGTGCCAATCAAGATGGAAACAATACAAAGTATCGGTTAACAAATGGATACATTTATACAATGCATGCTTATAAGTGCTACAACACTGATGAATCTTGAAAATACTACGCTAAGTGAAGAAAGCCAATGAAGAAATACAAACATTTAATTAATACTTCAATCAATACCTTGAATAGGCAGATGAGAGCCATAGAAATTAAGAGACATCACCAGGCTGAGAGGGAGCGGATAGGATGGGGAGAGGATGGGATGGACCAGGAGACAGGAGTTACTGTTTCATTCGTACAGGGTTTTCCATTTGAGGTGATGAGAACATTTTCCAAATAAATAGTTGTGATGGTTGCATAACTTTGCCAATGTCAACAACACAGGTGAGTTGCATACTTAAAAATGGTCAAAAGAAGCTGGGAGCTGTGGCTTATGCCTGTAATTCTAGCTAATTAGGAGGCTCAAATCTGATGACATTGGTTCAAAGTCAGTCTGGGAAGGAAAGTCTGTGAAACTCTCCAACTAACCATTTAAAGCCTGAAGCGGAACTGTGTCTCAAGTAGTAAAGGACCAGCCTTGAGTGAAAACAACAACAAAAACAAAAACAAGCAAGAGCACCAGGTCATGAGTCCATGCCCCAGTATCAGCACCAAAAAAAAAAGAAAAAGAAAATCAAAACATGTTATACATGTTTTATCCCAATAAAAACAGCAATTTATTCTGTAATGAGGTCACTGAAAGATTCATGGCACAGTGTAGATTAAGAGCCCTAAACTGAGCCAGGTGCTGGTGGCTCACTCCTGTAATCCTAGCTACTCAGGAGGCTGAGATCTGAGGATCACTGTTCAAAGCCAGTCCAAGCAGGAAATTCTGTGAAACTCATCTCCAATAAACCATCAGAAACTGGAAATGGCACTGTGGCTCAAGTGGTAGAGTGCTAGCCTTGAGCTGAAGAGCCCAGGGACAGTGCCTAGGCTCAGAGTTCAAGCCCCATGAGACAGACAGACAGACAGACAGACAGACAGACAGACAGAGATAGAAGACAGAGAGACAGAGAGAGACAGAGAGAGAGAGAGCGCCCTGAACTGTAGGACCTAATAGTCACTTGTGGCAGAACCTGCTGGTGGCAAGTTAGGAGGATCTCATTCTTCTATTAATTAGTCTACCACACTGCCTTTTTTTTTTTTTTCCTGGTAAGGAGCCTGGTAATGGTAGCTCATTAAACAACATATTTATTAAATGTCACCCCTCTGTACTGGGAGAATACCCCAGGTCTGTATGCTTGCTATGACTTACGTGGGCTTGTCTCCCAGAAGCTCCTGTGCTGGGAGCTTGGTTCCCAGGGTGTTGGTGCCCAGAGGCAGTGAAACCTTTCCGAGGTGGTGTTCAGCGGGAAGTCAGTAGGCTTTGGGAGCTCTTCCCTTCCTCAGTGGACTAAGGCTGTCTCTCTGGAGTTCTACCTCTTGTGGATTAGATTAAAACCCAGAAAGCTCTTTTTTTTTTTTTTTTTTGTCAGTAGTGGGGCTTGAACTCTGGGCCTGGGCGCTGTCCCTCAGCTCTTCAGCTCAAGGCGAGCGCTCTACCACTTGAGCTACAGCGCCACTTCTGGTTTTCTGGTGGTTTATTGGAGATAGGAGTCTCATGGTCTCTCCTGCCCGGGCTGGTTTTGAACCGCGATCCTCAGATCTCAGCCTCCTGAGTAGCTAGGATTACAGGCGTGAGCCACCAGCGCCCGGCTCAGCACCAGGCTCTTTAAACTCTCTCTAGTTACCAGAATTTATCCAAATAGATCTCTCTCTCTCTCTCTTTTTAAACTCAGGGCCACAGGCTTGAAAATGTTCCACCCCTTGAACCATGCCCCTATTCCATTTATTTTATTTTATTTTTAAAATAGAGTCTCATGCTTTTGCTTGAGTTAACCTGGTACCATAATCCTCCTATCGCAGCCTTCCAAGTAACTGGTATTAAAGTGTGTTACCACCATGCCCATACCTATACTTCCTTTTATTTAGCCTCAGGTATCTTGTTCTAGCAAAAGGTCAGAAAATGAGCTAAGAAAATGCCCAAGAGGTTTATAATTAAGAAGGTGCTGCAAGACAAACCACCTAAAAACAATGGAAGGAAAATTATACAATAAACTACAGAATTCTGGGGACAGAATTTAGAGAAGTAAGAAAAAAATTGGGCAGCAAAGGAGTGTTAGGTTTTGATCCTGAGGCGCTTGGATGAAGACAGAGCAGCTGAAAGCCGGGCGCTGGCGGCTCACACCTATGATCTTAGCTACTCAGGAGGCTGAGATCTGAGGATTGTGGTTCAAAGCCAGCTTGGGCAGGAAAGTTCACAAGACTCTCATCTCCAATAAACTACTCAGAAAAGGCTGGAATTGGTGCTGTGGCTCAATAGGCAAAGCATTAGCCTTGAGCAGAAGCTCCGGGACAACACCTAGGCCTAGTTCAATCCCAAGAGCTGCAAGAAAGAAAGGAAGGAAGGAAGGAAGGAAGGAAGGAAGGAAGGAAGGAAGGAAGGAAGGAAGGAAGGAAGGAAGGAAGGAAGGAAGGAAAGAAGGGCTGGGAAGGTGGCTCAGTGGTAGAGTGCTTGCCTTGCATGCATGAGGCCCTGGGTTCAATTCCTCAGCACCACATAAGCAGAAAAAGCTGGAAGTGGCGCTGTGGCTCAGGTGGTAGAGAGCTAGCCTTGAGCTGAAGAGCTGAGGGACAGCGCCCAGGCCCAGAGTTTAGGCCCCACGACCACAAAAAAAAAAAGCAAGCAAGAAAGCAAGCAGATAAAACAGCTGAATAATGAAGACACGTACTGGCACTGGACATGGTGTCTGAAGGTGGTGATGTCGATGTCCACATTCCCAGAGGACAGGGCCCTTCTCCTATGCTCCTGTTGGAAGTTCTCCTCATTGTACACGTCTCGCTTAACATCGTAGGTGAAAGAATTTTGCTTGGATTTATAGCCATAACTTTGGGTGCTGCTCTCTTGTTGCATCATTCCTGGATGAGGAACAAACAAAACAATTTTAAAAGTCTAAATCCTCACTATTTTTTTTTTTTTTTTTTTGGTTGTTCATGGGGCCTGAACTGGGCCTGGGCGCTGTCCCTCAGCTCTTCAGCTCAAGGCGAGCGCCCTACCACTTGAGCCATAGCACCGCTTCCAGCTTTTCCCCCCCTGCTTATGTGGTGCTGAGGAATCAAACCTAGGACTGCATGCAGGTTAAGGCAAGAACTCTACCACTGAGCCATCTTCCCAGCCCTATCCTCACTATTTTTGTTGTTGCTGTTGTTTGAGCCAGAGCCTTGATATCTTTTTAAATTTTTTTTTCCAGTTCTGGGGCTTGAACGCTGGGCCTGGGCACTGTCTCTGAGCTTCTTTTGTTCAAGGCAAGCACTCTACCACTTGAGCTACAACACCATTTCTAGTTTTTTTGTTTGTTTGTTTGTTTTTTGAGTAGTTTATTGGAGGTAAGAGTCTCACAGAATTTCCTGCCTGGGCTGGCTTCCAACCATGATCCTCAGACCTCAGGTTCCTGAGTAGCTAGGATTACAGGTGTGAACCACTGGCATCCAGGTAGGTCAGAATATACACTAAGAGTATAGGCATGAATGGACCACTGTACTTGTTTCTTAGCACATTTGTGTGTGTGTTTGTGTGTGTGTGTGTGTGTGTGTGTGTGTGTGTGTGTGTGTTTTGGTCCTGGAGTTTGATCTCTGGGCTTGGGTGTTGTCCCTGCACTCTTCAGCTTAAGGCTAGCACTCTACCACTTGAGCCACAGCACCACTTCTGGTGGTTTATTGGAGATAAGAGTTGGATAAACTTTCCCAGGCTGGCTTTGAACAGCAATCTTCAGATCTCAGCCTCCTGAATAGCTAGGATGACAGGCTCTCAGGACATTTTTGGGTCTAGTCGTGGGGTCTGAACTCTGGGCTTGGGTGCTATCCCTCAGCTCTTCAGCTCAAGGCTAGCTCTCTACCACTTGAGCCACAGCGCCACTTCTGGCTTTTTTTCTTTTTGCTTATGTGGTACTGAGGAATCGAACCCAGGGCTTCATGCATGCAAGGCAAGCACTCTACCACTGAGCCACCTTCCCAGCCCCTCTCAGGACATTTTTAAGGAAACATAATTTTAATATAACAATATTTTACACTTGTATGATCATTTTACAAAACTCTTTCTAGATGTTTTACAATTGTATATTCACAAGCTGGGAGTGGGTGGCTCACCCCTGTAATCCTAGCTACTTAGGAGGTTTAGATATGAGGAGGACAGACCAAAGTCAGTCCGAGTAGGAGAGTCTGTGGAGACTCTTATCTTCAAACAACCACCAGAAAAATGGACATGGAGCTGTGGCTCAAAGTGGTTGAGTATTAGCCTTGCACCAAAAGGGTTTAGGGACAGTGCTCTGAGTTCAAGCCCCACAACTGACAAAAAAGAAAATTATATTCACAATCATCCTATCGTGAATGCAAGGTGTCATTCTCATTTTTGAAATGGAGACAACAGACTGGGTGTAGTAGCTCTCACTCATAATCTCAGTGCTTGGGAGACTGAGGCAGAAGGATTATGAGTTTGTGGCCAACCAAAAACTGCCTAGTAAAACTCTGAATCAAACAGATAAATGAACAAACAACAATAAGACAACAAAAAAATTCAAATACAGAAAAGAAAGCTCAACAGTTTAAAGCCTGGGTTGTATAATAATTAGAGTCAGGACAAGAACTCAGCTATCCTCTAAGGAAACCTTGTTTACTTTTCAATCATGTGGCTGTGTTGCAGGAAAATTATTTAAGAGGTTCAAGTCAGTGTTAATCACCAATTTTCACAGAAAATACTATAAGTGCACAATATAATGTGTCTTCTAATATCTATATTTTAAAATAGTATCCAGGGCTGGGAGTGTGGCTCAAACGGTAGACCTTAGATTCAAACTCCAATTCAATCAATCCATCAGCCAGTCAATCAAAAAAGTAGCACTTGTAATCATCCCTTCCCCTTTACTTTTCTTCACAGGTTTTTCCAGTACCTAATTTAACATTTGTCTATTTGTCTGTTTTTGTTTTTTTTTTTTTCTCCCCCCTTAAAGGTAAGGCCCTCAGAAGGCAGGACTCTGACTCTTCATAGATGTATTCCCAGGGAAAAATAATGTCTTGTAATTAGTAGGCCTTCAATGAACATAATCATCACCATCAGTGTCAACATCAGTATCATCATTATCACCATCCCAATCATTTTCATCATTATCATCACCATCACCAACATTTCCAACATCATCAACATTTGCGTCACCTGCACCTTACATTATTGAGCATTAATCATATGCCAGGCATCACATGTCTTTTTAAAAAATGTTATTCCAGCCAGGTGCCAGTGGCCCATGCCTGTAATCCTAGCTACTCAGGAGGCAGAGATCTGAGGATCACAGCTCAAAGCCAGTCCAAGCAGGCAAGGCTATGAAACTCTTATCTCCAATAAACCACCAGAAAACCAGAAGTGGCGCTGTGGCTCAAGTGGTAGAGTACTAGCCTTGAGCTGAAGAGCTGAGGGATAGTGTTCAGGCCCAGAGTTCAAGCACGGTGACCAGAAAAAAAAAAAAAAGTTATTCCATTAAATTCCCACAACCACTCTAGTATGAACATTTGTTGAACTCCAAGTGTTCTAGGGATACAAACAAACAGGCTTTACAATTTGGTAGAATAAAGATATCAAAATTCTACAGGTGGAAAAGACAGGAGTAAAGATTTATCATTGGCCTGCTCTATGTATGTCAGGCCCTTCCATAGGGTGGGTTCTGTTGCTTTCCAGGTATATTTAACTATGTTCACCTTAATAAGCTCTTCAGAGTCTCAAGTAATTAACAGCCACAAGTTGAGCCCAATTTTTCTGATTGTAAAATAGATGTAAAATGTAGATGTCACATTGATCAAGATGCATCCTATCATAAAATGACATGTTAAATTGAAACCCTTTGTACAACTACTTAAAGATTTTTAAAAGCTGAGGAAAAAAAACCCTAAGCATATATAATTCTATCAAACACCCCATTTGCTTGTTGCTACCTAGGTTTGTGTGGGGAATATATGAGATTACAGAAATGTCATAAGCAAAGAGAAGTCTGTCTAGTGGCTAAAGATGAATGATTAAGGGGACAGTCCACTGACCATCAGACACATAAACAAGGGACATTTTTTTTTTCTGGTGCTGGGCCTGGGGTTTGAACTCAGGGACTGGGTGCTGTCCCTGGGCTTTATTTGCTCAAGGTTATCACTCTACCACTTAAACCACAGCTCCACTCCCAGCTTTTTGGTGATTAATTGGAGATAAGCGTTTCATGGACTTTCCTGTCCAGGCCATAATCCTTAGATTTCAGCCTTTGGGAGTAGCTAGAATAACAAGTGTGAGCCTCCAGCATCTAGCTGACAAATTCTTTTGATGCTGCAGGGTGAGTGCAATGCCAAGGAGACGCTCTGGAGTAGGACCTACTATTGGGTTGAGGAATGGAGGCTTCTAGAAGGATCCATGGGATGTTTAAGTAGGATTTGATGGAAGGGAAAGGGGAAGGGCGGCGGAGGTGGGGGGGACATGGCAGGAGTTCAATCAGAAGGGACAAAATAAACAAAAGCTGCGCGTTCTCAAAGAGGAGCCGCCACTGGGGTGAGGCCTGAGGAGAAAGATGGGGTGGGCAGTGAGGCCCCAGCACCAGAACCCCAGATTAGCAAATCAGAAAGGATTAGGCCTGCAGAGCACTCACGTTGCCTCTAGTCATAGCTCACACAGAAACAATACCTGAGAGGTAAGCTCCCAGGAACCGCTGTCATGCACTCATTCATTGCGCAAACATTGACCAGCCTGGCCCCGTGGCTAACCGACTCAGTCTCCGCCCTGGGACCCGCCAGGGCCTGGCCGCTCTCCACCTGCAGACGTCTTCGGATCGCCGTTCACTTGGTTCCCCGGTGGGGGCGGGAGTTCGGGCGCTGGGGTCCCACACAGCTCGGGCCTGGTGGGCGGCCCTGCGGACACCGACGCCGCCCTCCGGCAGTTCCCGAGCCGTTGCGGCCCGAACCCGCCAGGCGTTCCGGGAGGGCGGGAGACAAGGGGGGCGAGGAAAGGGAGGGAGCTGACATCTAGGAGAGGTGGTACTTGTCGGATCTCTTCACACAAGGGTGGGGGAGCTGTTTGGTAATTGTTCCGGCTATAGAAATAACGACAGAGAAAGAGTTCGCTTCTGCTCATTGTAACAACATCGCTTGGTGACAGTGGGCACAGGCACGGGGTTACATTTCCACTATGCACATCCATAATTGTTCTCAGTTTTTCCAAACGTCTGTATTATGTGGGAATGTAGAACAAGAATACTCTAGGCTGGATGAACAGTAGCCTAAAAGGTAGACAGACTTGCTTTAATACCACAGTGCCCAGAGACACCCCCCCCCCAGCCCCCTATTCTTAATTCAAGGAGGTATGAATTAAATCCTCTTCCTAGATAAAGAGGATTTATAGGGAAGGATCCATTTCAAACGTGCTTCTTAGAGGGGAGACAGCAGATTTTGCTGTATGGAAACCACATATCCACATTATAAAAATAAAATCTGGATGTTTACTTCTAACTTATCCAGTTAAGACTCTGTGTGTGTGTGTGTGTGTGTGTGTGTGTGTGTGTGTGTAGGGGGGCGAGGGCGGGAATCTGCTTCTTAAACTCTCAGGGTCATTCTGCAGGCCCAAGGTTAAGAGCTTGTGGGAAAGGTTTTGGGGAACATTTCAGCTTCGGTGCAGGTCTGATATTTGCCTGAGGCCGATTTCGTCAGAATCCCGGGAAGTCAGTCATCCGTCCTTGAGCAGATGGGAATGCAACCACGGCGTTCCGGACAGATGGAGCCGATCTCTTCGTGCAAGTATTTCTTGGAAATTGCAGGTTCCAGTAAGCAGGTGGTGCAGCTGCCGCCGACTGCTCGGCAGTTCAAAGATCCTGTGGCAAGGTTCCCAGCACTGTCACTATGGCTTTCCGCCACGGAGCCAGGCCCTTCGCCCCGCCGACCACGAAGAGGCGCGCGCGGCCTGTGCGGCAAGCGCCGCTCCTCCGCCGCCGCCTCCTCCACCTCCGCGACACCGCTGGCGCGCCCAGAAGGAGAACAGTCCCCGAGAGTTCCGGCCTCCGCTCTCCAGCTGTTTGCTCTTGTCTCGCGAGAACTGTGTCTCCTCCTTTTCTCGGTAGCGCTCTCCTCCCCCCCTCCCATGGGCGGGGGCGAGGGGCGGGGGTGTTCCATATTGGGTAAGATCTCGGCCCACGGAGAGTCCCTGGAGCTGTTCTCGCGAGAGTACGGCGGGAGGCTCCTGCTCTCTGGCTTGCGGGTTGGCGACCACTGAAGCCCGGTCGAGTGCTGTGGCGGGGCCGGTGTCGTGCGGTGCCCCCCGCCGTCGGCCTGGTCCGCGAGCTGCTGCAAGGAGGCGGCGCTGGGCGCAGCCTCGACCCTCCACAGTGTGCTCCTGCCCTTAGCCGGGCTCTCCCTGCTCGCTGAGGAGCGCGCAGCCGCTGCCGCTGACAGGGGCCGCGCGCGGGAGTCCGCGGGGTCGCAGCCACCCCTGCGAGGGCGGCCGGCGCGGGGCTCCCCCGCCACCCGGGCGAGCCACCGGAGCCGGGCAGTGGGGACGGGTGCAGGCCGGGGCCCCGTGGGCCCCCTGGAAGATGTCTCAGGAGAGGCCCACGTTCTATCGGCAGGAGCTGAACAAGACCATCTGGGAGGTGCCGGAGCGGTACCAGAACCTGTCCCCGGTGGGCTCCGGCGCCTACGGCTCTGTGTGGTGAGTGTCGCCGGCCCGGGGCTGCGGCGGGCTGCCCCCCACCCCCATGCACGCCCGCGGTCCAGGCCTGTTCCGACGTCCCCGTGGCTCAGCGATGCGCCCAGCGGCAGGAATTTTTCCTCAGGGCTGGGCATCGCTACCCCCCTGAGCCCGGCCTGCCCTGCACCCCGCACGCTGGCTGTACACCAGAGAGGCGGCCAGCCGCGTGCACCACCACGCAGGTCCGCAGTGGGCGGAAGGTGGTGTGCTCAGCCCTGGCTCCCACCCCGCGCCTTTCCTTCTTGGTGTGCCGCTCCTCTGGGGGGATTGGAGTGTGTGTGTTGTGGGGGAGTGGGAATCGCGGGAAGCGAAGGCCTCCCTGCAGCCATGGAGCAGAAGGACCCTTTCCCGGGCCACCCGGGGCTCCAGAGCTTGCCTAGGTTGCTGCTGGGAGGAGCAGGAGGGCGAAGCCCGATCAGTAGATTGTGGTCATCTGAACGAAACTGAAGGGCAAAGGCGCTCCCTCCCGACCTTTATAATAATAACAACAACAATTATTATTATTATTATTATTGCAAGCCTCTGTCGAAATCTCGTTTATGAATTCGCACTTGTGTTAGCAGCGGTCCACAGAGCTTAAAATACCGACTTTATCTCGGGAGCGCGGTGCCAGCTTGAGTGGTGTGTTTCCGATTCGGTTGAAAGCGTATTTCCTTTTCGGGGAGGGCCGGTGGCTGAGCCTGCGAGAGCCCTCCCTGCATGCAGCTTGAGAAACTGGGAGCCTCTGGGTAGACACATTGTACCTTCTGCTCATTTAAGTATTGTTTGACAAAACACTTTTCTCCTGTGGAGCAATCGTGATTCCGATCTGCTGGGCGCCCTCAAGATCAAAGTTATTAACAGTGCTGGGAGGTATTATAAATATTTTAAAATTTAGATAATTCCTGAATATAGTTTGGTGTCTCACATTCCCCCTCCCCCTCCCCCCCACCAAAGTCCCTTGGAGGCTTTGCAGGGAACCTTATCTTCATGTATGGCCTGAGGTACACGATTGTTTTCGTGAGGAACATAAGCAAAGCAAAGGAAGAATAAGTTTCCAGCTTTAATTTACACTGGGTGTTTTAAATTAAATCCATGCCATAAAATTTCCAGACCTGGACTATTCTACCAATTTTCCAAGTTTTATAACCGTATTTTAGACTTAATGATTTGAGGCGCTCCTGATGTGAAACTAAATATCGGATTTAACCCTTAGCTTTTTCTGTCTTTATATTTTATGTGCATGCATTATTTTTAAAAAAGAGCCTGTGATGTGCTTATTGTTTCAGAATAAATTCCAGGGGGCTTCTGGATATGTTAACCTTTAAATACTATTCCCGTGTTTTTTAAAGTACAGCATGAATTTCCTGTTTGGTAGAATCTTCTGGGTAATTGTGATTGTGCAATTGTTCTGCAACAGATCGAATTGCATTCTCTCGTTCAAGCTGCTCAAGTTATGTTGCAAATGGCACCCTGTGCCTATTTTATATATAGATATAGATATAGATAGATATTTAAGGGAATTTGCAACATTTTACATTCAGTATATATACTTGTTGATTTGTTCATTTTTACAGATGTATTTGGATCAGCTCTCCTTAATATATATCTCCATTATTCATTATTGAACTGACACATTAATAGAGTATCAGGTTTTTGTTTCCAGTGTTGAGTGATATGGAAGAATACTCAACTATCCAGAGTGTAGGTTAACTTTAACAAGTTAAAATTGCAAAGTTTACTACCATTGGTGGCGGGAAAGAGGTCTAGATTTTTCGGGAAGTGCCATTAACATAAACTCCATATTTCTTTTGTTTTGTGCCTTTCTGTCAGTATCTGACAACTTTGAAAGTACTTTTGCTAGATATAGATTTTTCTTTGTCTCAATATTAGGTTAATAGATCTATTTTTTTTGGGGGGGGGGGGTCCGGTCATGGGGCCTGAACTCTGGGCCTGGGCGCTGTCCCTCAGCTCTTCAGCTCAAGGCTAGCGCTCTACCACTTGAGCCACAGCGCTACTTCTGGCTTTTTTTTCTTTTTTTTTTTGCTTATGTGGTGCTGAGGAATCAAACCCAGGGCCTCATGCATGCAAGGCAAGCGCTCTACCACTGAGCCACCTTCCCAGCCCAATAGATCTATTTTTTTTATAAGGTTCAAAAAGGTATTCAGAAGTCTGTTGCTGGCTCTGTTGTCTCCCTTAGAAGCTGCCACTGTTAAATTTCTTGTCTTTTCAGGAATTTTTTTGCCCTTTTGTGTGTGTGTGTGTGTGTGTGTGTGTGTGTGTGTTATTTCTACTGCTGTAACAGGAAAAGACAGTTGACTGTAAACAAATGTTTCAGACTGCAGATCCCAGAATTTAGATTTGAGTTATTTCATTCAGAATACTGTAGTTATTTTAAGTTGTTCTTTCAGCTAGCAACTTTTCAGGAATGAATGACAGAAAATGTGTTTGAAACTTCTCTTTGAATCTACTTTGAGGTCTTTGCTACTTTCCTAAATCATCTTCGCTTTGAAAGCAGGTTTGATGTTAAGGAATAACAAAGTCAATCTGAATACAGATAACAGAAGGAATTTAGACTCAAACCTGATGAAAAAGATAAGCCCATTTGGGGATGGTGTTTTATGTCAGATAGGAGTTATAACTCCTACTGGACCTGAGGTCTGTTGGAGGAAAAAAACCACTGAGAATTTTGCCTCTGCCGGGGGCTCACATTTGTAATCCTAGCTACTCAGGAGGCTGAGATCTGAGGATCGCAGTTCAAAGCCAGGCTGGGCAAGAAAGTCTGTGAGACTCTTATCTCCAATTAACCTCCAGAAAACTGGAAGTGGCACTGTGGCTCAAGTGGTAGAACATGTGCCATTAGCTGAAGATCTGAGGGACAGCGCCCAGGCCCAGAGTTCAAGACCAACAACAAATAAAAAAACTGAATTTTATTTTAAGGCTTACAACATTGGAGAAATAGCTTCCCAATTTTGTTACTCTGAGCATTATACTTTGTTACACTTTGATGTGTAACTTTTTTTAAAGTATGGAGCCTACTTTTATTTTGTACTATGTAGAAAAAAGAAACAGCTTGTAGAATAACCAACTATGACTCAAAGGTCAAACAAACTAGAATTTTGAGAACTGATAGTCTTCCAAGTGTCTTTCTTTCTAAAAGGGTAAGGAAACTATTAGGAACTTTGTTTTTAAGGAACTTTGTTCTTTCCCTGTGAGGGGAAATGAAGCAAAATTGTTTAAGACTAAGTTGTTGCAAGGCATTGTTTTTGTGGTTTTGGGAAGAATCTTTGTGGTGAGTTTAAGGAAATATAAACAGGAACTTAAGTGCCTTTCCTCTGGGGTAAGGTTTTTCCAGTCTCTTGCTGTTGACTAAAAATGGGAACACTGGTAACCATAAAGTGGGAGGTGAAGCCAGGTCCCGGTGGCTCACACCTGTAATCCTAGCTCCTCAGGAGCCTGAGATATGAGGATCACTGTTCAAAGCCAGCCTGGGCAGGATAGTTCATGAAAGTCTTATCTCCAATAAACCACTAGAAAACCGGAAGTGTTGCTGTGGCTCAAGTGGTACAAAGTACGCCTTTAGCTGAAGAGCTCAGGGACATGCTCCAGCCCAGAGTTCAAACCCCATGATTAAGAAAAGGATGGGGAGTGAGATTTGAAGATTACTCCTAGATCATATTTAACTATTTGTTCAGTAATATCTATCACCAGGCTCAGACCTATAATCTAGCTACTCAGGAAGTTGAGCTCTGGGGATCATGGTTCGAATATAGCCTGGATAAGAAAAGTCCGTGAGATTCTTACCTCAAATTAACCAAAAAAGCCAGGCACCGGTGGCTCACGCCAGTCAGTAATCCTAGCTAATCAGGAGGCTGAGATCTGAGGATTGTGGTTCAAAGCAAGCCTGGGCAGAAAAGTCCGTGAAACTCTTATCTCCAATAAACCACCAGAAAACCAGAAGTGGCGCTGTAGCTCAAGTGGTAGAGCGCTCACCCTGAGCTGAAGAGCTGAGGGACAACGCTCAGGCCCAGAGTTCAAGCCCCATGACTGACAAAAAGAAGAAGGAAGAAGAAGAAGAAGAAGAGATATATGGAGGTGGAGCTGTGGTTTAATGGTAGAAAAAGTTCAGGGACAGTGCCCAGGCCCTGAGTTTAAGCCCCAGGACTGGCACACAAAACAAAGTAAAACAAACAAAACAAACTATGGGCCAATAGCTGGCTAGATTCTTGAGGTAGAGTGTTAAACAAGATAATCCATTCCCTTATAGACTTTGTATCCTAGTGGGTTTAATTATCATATTTTATGGGTTGCTTACTATGTTTAAGGTATTATACTGAGTATTTTACATTTATCATCAGCATATAAAATGTATAACAAAACTTTTAGAACCAGGCACTGGTGGCTCATGTCTGTAATCCTAGCTTCTCAAGGTGGCTGAGATCTGAGGACCACAGTATCAAGCTGGCTAGTGCAGAAAAGTCTGTGAGACTCTTTCAGCAAAAAGCTGGAAATGGAGATATGGCTCAAGTGATCCTCATATCTCAGCCTTCTGAGTAGCTAGGATTACCAGTGATGCTACCCAGCTAGTATTCTGCTTTGGATTTCCTGCTAGTTTATCCTCTGAGATGATCTGTGTTTATGGTGCTGACCCTGGAGCTTAGGATTCAAAGGTAGAATTTGTCTGACTAGATCACGCTCACATTCATATCAGCTGACATTTTGGTGGGATTTCTGCAGTTAAATTTTTTTTTTTAAGCCGGGGATCGGTGGCTCACACTTGTAATCCTAGCTACTCAGGCTGAGATCTGAGGATCATGGTTCAAAGCCAGCCCAGGCAGGAAAATCTGTGAGATTTTTTTTTTCTTTTTTCTTTCTTTTTTTTTTTTTGGGGGGGGGGGGGGTCTAGTCATAGGCCTGAACTATGGGCCTGGGCACTGTCCCTCAGCTCTTCAGCTCAAGGCTAGTGCTCTACCACTTGAGCCACAGTGCCACTTCTGGCTTTTTTTTCCTGCTTATGTGGTGCTGAGGAATCGAACCCATGGCCTCATGCATGCAAGGCAAGCACTCTACCACTGAGCCACCTTCCCAGCCCTCTGTGAGACTTTTTTTTTGTTCTTTTTGGGTCCAGTCATGGGGCCTGAACTCTGGGCCTGGGCACTGTCCCTCAGCTCTTCAGCTCAAGGGTAGCGCTCTACCACTTGAGCCACAGCGCCACTTCTGGCTTTTTTCTTTTTGCTTATGTGGTGCTGAGGAATCGAATCCAGGGCCTCAGGCATGCAAGG
Source organism: Dipodomys spectabilis (assembly GCF_019054845.1). Classification (NCBI taxonomy): domain Eukaryota; kingdom Metazoa; phylum Chordata; class Mammalia; order Rodentia; family Heteromyidae; genus Dipodomys; species Dipodomys spectabilis. Next base: position 2,639,297 of record NW_024870762.1, on the reverse strand, counting down.
CAAGCATTCTACCACTGAGCCACCTTCCCAGCCCCCCTCTGTGAGACTCTTATCTCCAATAAACTACCAGAAAACTGAAAGTGTCACTGTGGCTCAAGCAGTACAGCGCTCGCCTTGAGCTGAAGAGCACAGGGACAGCGCCCAAGCTCTATGACCTACCAAAAAAAAAAATTTCTGGGAATGTGACTTAGTGGTAGAGTGCTTACCTAACGTGCATGAAATCCTGGGTTCAGTTCTTCAGTACAGCATACACAGAAAAAAAAGAGTGGTGCTGTGGCTCAGGGACAGTGCCCAGGCACTGAGTTCAAATCCCAGGAATGGCAAAACAAACAAACAACTTTTTATTCAAAGCATTATTAACCAGTCCATAGAGACAACCTCTTTCTTTCCCTTCTTTTCTTTCTTTCTTTCTTTTCTTTTTTTCTTTCTTTCTTCCTTTCCCTCCCTCCCTTCCTCCCTCCCTCCCTCCCCTCTCCCCCTCCCTCCCTTCCTTCCTTCCTTCCTTCATTTCTTCCTTCCTTTCCTTCTTGTGCTAAGGATTGAACCAAGTCCTTGATCACGCTAAGCACATGCTCTTCACTGAGCTGTACTCCTAGCCTCAAGGCTGATATCGGTAACTCAGTTTTCTAGATGAGGAACTGTACTCAGTCATTAAAGAGATGATGTGCTTTGGTTTGGGGCTTGGGGTTTCAGCACTGTAAGTTAGTCTCCTTTCCTCCAGATGTGGCTTGCTGAAGTTGTAGCTCCTCCTCTTGTACATACAGTCCCTTGCAGTGTAGAGTTGTAACAGTTGTGATGGTAGGAAAGCACAAATATCATTGTCCTGCTAATTTGAGGATCATGACTTAATCCATTAAAGGCTTCCCTCAAAAATGAGTTCAATGGGCTGGGAAGGTGGCTCAGTGGTAGAGCGCTTGCCTTGCATGCATGAGGCCCTGGGTTCGATTCCTTAGCACCACATAAGCAAAAAGAAAAAAGCTGGAAGTGGCGCCGTGGCTCAAGTGGTAGAGCACTAGCCTTGAGCTGAAGAGTTGAGGGACAGCGCCCAGGCCCAGAGTTCAGGCCCCATGACCGGACTCCCCCCCCCCCCCCCCCCCAAAAAAAAAAAGATGAGTTCAACACCCAGATTAAGGTTTACTTATTTATTTATTTTTTATTTATTTTTGGTTGGTCCTGGGGCTTGAGCTCTGGGCCTGGGCACTGTCTCTGAGCTCTTCAGTTCAAGGCAACTGCCCTACCACTTGAGCCACAGCATCACTTTCAGTTTTCTGGTGGTGAATTGGAGATAAGAGTCTCACAGATTTTCCTACCTTGGCTGGGCTTTGAACCTCAATCCTCAGATCCCTGAATTTATGAGTTCTATTCATTTAGAGTTCTTCAGCTATACATTTTTGTAAAGTTGGGGCTGTCTGACATGTTTGTGCTATGTATGTATGAGATATAAAAAGAAATAGTCATGTCTCCTATGCCTTTGAATGTACATCAGATTTTTGCTATGTATATGAGTTTTGCACAGACTGATATGTTCCAAAGAGGTCTAATTACTGTAGTGCATAATTCACCTTGCTGTTAAGGGGGCTCCCTGACTTGGAACCTAATAACTTCCTTTCATGTTTGCCTTACACTTGGAAGTCATGTCTATTGTTGTTGTTGGTGGTGGTGGTGTTTTCTGGACAAAGAGGACAAAAAGCACAAAACCTTTTAAAATTTGTAAGTGTACTTTGTAAAAGAAACTTTCAGTATTAGAAGTAAGTTAGTTTAAAAAAAAAGCATTATGTTAGTGTGGTCTTTGCACAGTGCTTCCATAAATTAAAGTGTGCTAAGGAATTTCCATTGTTCAAGCATTTCAGGAATTAAGGGAAAGACAAAGATTGTGGTTTGTAAATTCTGCACTCTACACATGTGTTTGGCTTCAGGCTGATTGTGGGACAGAAGTGATAAAAGTGGCTTTGGGCAAATGGGTAGATTGAGGTGATATTTTCTTCAGTGTCCAGGATTGCAGAAGGAACAGGGCCCGGTTCATGTTCTCTTTCTGAGGACATGACTGCAGGTTATAGAATTATTACGACTGGGTTGGTCTTTGGTACTGGATGTGTACTATGAACAAGCACACTCTTGCATACCCTTAAGAAGCTGTATTAAGACAATAGTGGAGGTGGGCAGTAGCAGCAATATTGGTAGTGTATCCGATGGTGAATGCTGTGGAGAAAGTAAAACATGAGAAGAGAGTGCTGGTGATCAAACCCAGGGCCTCCTTTGCACATGCTAGGACTGCTTTGCCCCTGAGCTCCATTCCTAGTCCCCTGGGTTGTATTGCTAAGCAGGTTGGGCAGGTATGCCTTACTGATAACAGTTGAGGGGAAGACCTAAGGAGATGATTATTACACTGGTTGGACATGGGTTGGGGATGGAAGAGCCTCCTAGGCTGGGAGATTAGCCAATGCACAGAGCCCTGGGCAAACCTTGTGCTGCAGGAATAGCTCAGAGAGCAGCATGACTACAGCTGAATGAATCAGGGTCTAAATACTAGGTGAGTGAGTGAGTGGTGGTAGAGAGTTGGGGGGGATTGCAGCTGTGCAGGAAACCTTTATGTCTTAATTTGCCTTTGTAAGAAGTGTGACTTTTACTTGTGGATGGTTATAGACAGATAGGATGTAACTTGGATTTTAACACATCAGTCTACTCTTACATCCTTCCTCATCTTCTTCATTTATTATTATTATTATTATTTTCCTTTCTATTCTTTACCAGATGAGGTGCTATTTGTAGCTCAAGGTAGAACGAGAGGAGTAGATGACTGAGTACAGAGCCCAGTCTATACATACAATTCTCATTCCAACAGTCCCAGTATAGGTGTTGGGTCCTGGAAATTCATGTACTTCATTCCAGCTCTAAATAATATAGGCTTCTCTTTTCCAGGTTTTCATTGCCAGAAGTAAGGGAGCAAGGAGATTAGCTCTAGGGTTCAACTGAACAAAGATTATTAGCCTGCTGGCAGCATTTCCTAGCAGTTTTGGCTTTTAGGATTGTTCTTACCACTAGCTCCTTTTTTTGTTGCCAGTCCTGAACTCAGGGTCTGGGCACTATCCCTGAGCTTCTTTTGCTCTAGGCTAGTGCTCTACCGCTTGAGCCACAGTGCCACTTCTGGCTTTTTCTGCTTATGTGGTACTGAGGAATTGAACCCAGGGCTTCATGCATGCTATGTAAGCATTCTACCGCTGAGCCACATTCCCAGCCTACTGGCTCCTATTTTATTTTATTTTTTTTTTTTTTGGGTCCGGTCGTGGGGCCTAAACTCTAGGCCTGGGCACTGTCCCTCAGCTCTTCAGCTCAAGGCTAGCACTCTACCACTTAAGCCACAGCGCCACTTCCGGCTTTTTTTTTTTTTTTTTTGTCGGTCATGGGGCTTGAACTCTGGGCCTGGGCGCTGTCCCTCAGCTCTTCAGCTCAAGGCGAGCGCTCTACCACTTGAGCTACAGCACCACTTCCGGTTTTTCTGGTGGTTTATTGGAGATAGGAGTCTCACGGTCTCTCCTGCCCGGGCTGGCTTTGAACCGCGATCCTCAGATCTCAGCCTCCTGAGTAGCTAGGATTACAGGCGTGAGCCACCAGCGCCCGCCCTTTTTTTTTTTTTTTTCCTTTTTGCTTATGTGGTGCTGAGGAATCGAACCCAGGGCCTCGAGCATGCAAGGCAAGCGCTCTACCACTGAGCCACTTTCCCAGCCCCCTATTTTATTTTATTTTGTTTTATTTTATTTTATTTTTGGGTCCAGTCATGGGGTCTGAACTCTGGGCTTAGACGCTGTCCCTCAGCTCTTCAGCTCAAGGCTACCACTCTACCACTTGAACCACAGCGCCACTTCTGGCTTTTTTTTTCTTTTTGCTTATGTGGTGCTGGGGAATCGAACCCAGGGCCTCATGCATGCAAGGCAAGCGTTCTACCACTGAGACACCTTCCCAGCCCCTTGGCTCCTACTTTAAAGGCCGATCTTACCTTCTCTAACATTTAAGCATTTATGAATAATATCATTTTGCCTTTGACTCTGTGTCTTCTTTACACTAATCTCTCTTTCATAATTTTAGTAGACATTGGACTGTTGTTCCCTGCCACTAATGCTTGACTATAAGGCCCCAGGGACTTGTCTGTTAAATAGACCATGTAGTTAGAATCTACAGAGAAGTCACCTTACAAAAACCCCTACTATTTATTGTCTTCCCTGCCTTTACAGATATAAGCTCTTCTCCTTCATCAAAGCCTTCCCCCTTTTACTGCTCTATCGTCTGGTTGCAGAAAGTGAGTTTTCCTGCCCAAACACAGATTCCCAAGGCAACGTAACAAAAAGGTAATAGAACAAATGTTTATTTTGTCTAGACCTGCTGTCTGACTAACTTTAGACCCTGAACATGTTGGTTCCTGTTACTTTGAATGGTGTGGTTACAGGTTTTCTTGTTGCTCTAGAAACCTCCTCTTAGTCCTTAGTGGTATTCTCACTGTGCTTGTGACATGAAGGAAGGTGTGTGTGTGTGTAAGGGGGGGAGAATGGATGAGAGGAGCACACACTGATTATGTGATAGGCAATGATTGTGTTTTGAAGCTTATGATCCAGAGAGTAATGTCTCTACCACATATGACCACACCAAAATAAAATACATGAACACTCACACACATACACACATATACACACTGTCCCCTTTGTTTCTATAAACTCATTATTTAGATAGTGCCAGGCATCATTTACAGAGATTTTAAAAAGCAGGAAGGATTACCTTTGGATGTCCTTTGTAGCTTTTTGAAATTCTTTTAGTTTAAATTTTCATCTCAACTCTACCTTTGTCCCTTCTTCCCTCCTTTCCTCCTCCTTCTCACTAGGAGAGTTCTTTACCCCCAAACCATACCTTCAATCCTTTTTTTACTGTTTTTTTTTTTGAGATAAGGTCTTGCTTCCTGCCCAGGCATGTGCCTGGTCTGTGATCCTCCTACTTTGGGATTCCTGTCCTAGCTGGGATGACAGTGTGCATCACCATACCTAGCTTCTGCTGTTGAAATGAAGTTTTATACACTTTGCTTCCTAGGTTGGCTTGGAAATGGGATCCTTCTAATCTCAGCCTCCCACTTAGCTAGAGTGACAAGCACATGCTACTGTTGCCTCCCAGATAGCAGCTACGAAGGGGTCTTATGAACTTTTCTGCCTATGCTGGCTTGAACTGCAATCCTTCCCAATCATAGTCTTCCAAGTAGCTAGGATTACAGGCTAAAGCACTTCAAATATATATATATAGTTGTTTTTTTTTTTTTTTTAGATTTTTCTATGTGTCTCCCAAATTTAGTAACATAGTAATCACTTTTTACATCTAGAGCAGTGTTAGGCCAGGTTCTGTGCTAGACATCTGTGTCAGAAGCCTTTCACTCTGGTGGTTCAGATCTAGAAAGTGACAGCATCAGCATGTGCCCATGAGAAGTGAGAAAATCCCCAGACTCCTTTTGATCTGGACAGGGCACCAGGAAAAGTAGAGAAGGACTAGGAGGGAGAAAGGCCCCTGGGTCCTTTGCCTCTCCTTGTGCTTTCGCTTGAATTATGTTTGTGTCTTCTCATCTAAATTTCATGGTCTGTCATCACACCCTTCCTGTGACTCTCGGCTTGTAGATCTTAATGACTTCCTAGAAGTTATTGCCTTATTCTTAATGTCTACAATAGCTACGCCCCCTGCTTAGCTTTTCAATTTAGGGCTTTAGCTAGCTTGGACCTTCTTGAACTTAGGCTTCCTATGTACATTTTCTTCTCTAGCTACCAGATGATGGCGAAAATCCTGGTTATCTTTCTGATTCAGTGTAAGAAAAATGACTCCCCATTGACCAATATAATAATTGGTAGTGGAGTATTGGTGCTGGTGTTCTGTCATTCCCTTACTTGACATTACAAAATTCAGCTTGCCTCATTTTCTGATTTTTAGTTTAGCGTTCTAAGTGCTTTAAGCATAGAATTTATTTGCTTTGAAATGAGAAATCTCAGTATAAAATGATACAGATGGTAGAGCAAAAGGGAAAAACAACAAATTAAGAGCATTAGCCCTAAGTACTATGAGCATCTATTAAGTTAGGTTTACATTTCCAAACATAGTATAAACAAAAGCTACTCAAATCTGTGGCCATTTGGAATGGAATAATAGTTTGTTGTGAAGTCTGGCTTGTGCATTTATGTTTGTCAGTATCCCAGTCTCCTACCCTCAAGATACCAGTAGCAGTTTCTAGTTGTTACAACCAAAAAGGTTCATAGATGGCTTGTAGAAATGTTATGTAACTGTAGGTACTTAGATTAATTGGTCCTAGTAAAACTTATGATAACTTGCACTTTCTACCTGTTCAATAATAATAAAAAAGAAATATTCTTTCTGCTTTAAAATTTGGAGCCTTGGAGCTAGGAATGTGGCTTAATGGTAGAGTGCTTGCCTAGTATGCACGAAGCCCTGGGTTTGATTCCTCAGTATCACTCACATACACAGAAAAAGCCAGAAGTGGTGCTATGGCTCAAATTTGTACAGTGCTAGACCTTGAGCCAAAGAAGATCAAGGAAATGCCCAGGACCTGAGTTCAAGCCCAAGGACTGGCCAAAAAAAGAGGCTGAGATCTGAGAATCACAGTTCAAGCCAGCTGGGGCTGGAAAGTCTACGAGGCTCTTTTTTTTTTTTTGGTCAGTCGTAGGGCCTGCACTCTGGGCCTGGGTGCTGTCTCTCAGCTCTTCAGCTCAAGGCTAGCACTCTACCACTTGAGCTACAGGATCACTTTTTCTGTTTTATGTGGTACTGAACTGAACCCAGGGCCTCATGCATCCAAGGCAAGCTCTACCACTGAGCCACCTTCCTAGCCCCCATGAGGCTCTTATCTCCAGTTAATCACAGAAAAAGCTGGAAGTGGAGTTGTGGCTCAAGTAGTACAGTGCTAGCCTTGAGCAAAAGGAACTCAGGGAACGAGGCTCAAGCCCCTGAAAAAGAAAAAAAAAAAAAGTTAGAGCTTCTCTGAACATATTTGTCATTATTTCCAGGCTTTCTAATGGAAAAGGTCCAAAATACGACTAATCAGCTTAGTGGGTAGGAGAACTTACCTGGCATGTTTGCTAGGCAGGTATATTACCACACCTGGTGCAATTAGGACACTAGTGATAGAGGCGATCTGGTTGTTACGAATCTTTCCCTCCCCATTGCCATGCGTACTGGGGCTTGCACTCAGGGCCTGAGCACTGTTCCTAACTTTTTGTTTAAGGCTAGTGCTTCACCATTTGAGTTTCAGCTCCACTTCTGGCTTTTTGCTGGTTCATTGGAGATAGTCTTAGGGATGCCCAGACTGGTTTCTGAGAACCTTATCTTCAGATCTCAGCCTTCTGAATGGGTAAGATTAAAGCATAAGCCAATAGAGCTCATTGCTTGCAGGTTTTTATAATTAGGTATTAAGGCACCATAAGTTTGCAAGTTTCAAATGTATGTATATATACAATTATGTTTTAGTTCTCCTGTAGCAAAAAAAAATTTGTTGATCACCCATCAGATAGTATTCAGTGCCTGCCACTGTAAAAGAAATTGGTATACATGGCAAATTATATAAATAAATTTTTGACACATATGCTTAAGTGAGGCATTATGGGTTATGTTACTTCATAGAGGAGACTTATTTTGAAGGCTGAGGAGTTGTCTGGGGAACAGGGAAGGGGACATTTTTTAGACAAAGGAGAAAACATACACTAAGTGAACAGACAGAAAAAGACAGGCCTAATGTTACAAACATCTGAGGTAGGGTGAACCTACCTGAGATAGTTATGGTTCAGAATTTCTTGTGGGACTTTTAACCATAGAGGTGTTTGAGCCCTTTCGCCCAGACATATAGACTTAGGTCAAGGGTAGTACATGTGTGTTCTGACTTGTACTCTCTGGGTAGTAAAGAGCTGTCATAGCTTCTTATAGTTTTTTTTTTTTTTTTTGTCGGTCGTGGGGCTTGAACTGTGGGCCTGGGCGTTGTCCCTCAGCTCTTCAACTCAAGGCGAGCGCTCTACCACTTGAGCTACAGCGCCACTTCCTGTCATAGCTTCTTAACTTGTGAAGTAGTGGTGAGAAATAGTGTTTTTCAGTGCATCTGGCTTGAGCATGCTTCCAGAATGGATCAGAGGAAGCAAATGTGCTACTTTGTAAACCTTTGCAGCAAGTGGCCATTTTTGGTGGCTATGTTACTAATTTTAATAATTCTTAGAGCCTATCTAAGAATTGTTGAATAAAAGTGCTTTTTTTTTTTTTGCCAGTCCTGGGGCTTGATGAACTCATGGCCTAGGCACTGTCTCTGAGCTTTTTTGTTTGAGGCTAGCACTCTACCACTTGAGCCACAGCTCCACTTAGGGCTTTTTCTGTTTATGTGGCACTGAAGAATCCAACCTAGGGTTTCATGCATGCTAAGCAAGCACTCTATCACTAAGCCACATTTCCAGCCCTAAAAGTGCATTTTTAACTTGTAGAAACTATAGTTGCCTATCCATGGATGGACAGTAAATAGTTTTTTAATATTCTTCTGTTTTTGCATTTTATTTATTTTGTCAGTCATGAGTCTTGAACTCAGAGCCTGGGTACTCTCCCTGAGTTTGTTTTGCTCAAGGCTAGTTAGTGATCTACTACTTTAAGACACAGCTCCACTTCTGGCTTTCTGGTGGTTAATTGGAGATAAGAGTCTCACAGACTTTCTTGCCTGGGGGCTGGCTTTGAACCATGCTCTTCAGATCTCAGCCTTCTGAGTAGCTAGGATTGCAAGTATGAGCCACCGGTTTTTATTTTAGAGGTATACTTGACCTCTAATTTGATAGTAGAGAGTTTGTACTGTGAAAAGCCTGGTGTTAGAGGCTGCAGATACAGCATTGACCAGAGAATTCTTTTATAGTAGTATGTTTGTTTGGACTTAAAAGGGTTTTAAATTACTTGCCTTTTCCAATTTGCAAAGCACTTCCAGTTAATTATCTTCTTTGAGCCTCCAAACAGCATTATGAGGTAGGTAAAGCTGGTGACACCCTTGTTTTATAGTGTAACCAGCCAGGCTCATGGAAGCTTTGCTAGAGATTCCTAGGAAGTACCAAAACCATAACTAGAACTTGCCCCTCAACTACTGGTTTATTTACTCCTCTCTGGGAGTATGCTGTGGATGATTTTTGCTTAATAAAAAATTTCAAGACCAGGGGCTGGGAAGGTGGCTTAGTGGTAGAGTGTTTGCCTTGCATGCATGAGGCCCTGGGTTCAGTTCCTTAGCACCACATAAGCAGAAAAAGCCAGAACTAGTGCTGTGGCTCAAGTGGTAGAGTGCTAGCCTTGAGCTGAAGAGCTGAGGGACAGCGCCCAGGCCCAGAGTTCAGGCCCCACGACCGGACCAAAAATGCAAGACCAAATCATCAAAATAGGGTATATGGAGAAAAAATAGTGCATATGGAAGTCATTTTCTAGGATGCAAAAGTAGCTTTGCTAAATAGAATTTCAGTGCTTTTTCTAGAGCAATAAAAAGATTATTCCCCTAAGTAAGTGAGATACTGAGATACCAGGACAGGTATTCATCAACTTTCATTGGGGTTCTATCCTAATAAATCCCATATGAACTGAAAATAGTCTTAAATCAAAGTGCATTTAATCCACCTAACCTACTCAAGGCATACCTTAGAGATGTGCCACACTTAGAGCATGGGTTATCCTTGTCATCACATGACTGAGAGCTGAGACCAGCTGCTGTTGCTAGTAGTGAGAAAGGCTTGTGCCTCTTCTTGCTAGTCTGGGAAAAAAAGATCACGGTTCTAAATTTGAATTATGATATTTATAGAAGGCTTATTAGCACCATTGGAAAGTGAAACCATGGGAAAGTTACTAAAGCATCCCAAGTTGGGGACCATATGTGTAAAAGAACCAGGATGCTAAGTGCAATGGTTTCAAAAGATGGTTAATATACTCCTTCCATTGGGAAATGGAGCTCAGTTTCCTTCCCTCCAATGAATCCTGTACTTTGTGATTCACTTCCTAAAGAACAAAATGAGGCAGAAATGGTGGAGTAGGACTTCAGAGGGCAGGTAGTAGAGACATTGTGCCTCCTGCCTTGGTTTGCCTAGATCACTTGCTCTAGACAAGAGTGTCTCACCCTTGAGAAGAATGGCATTTGGGCCAGAGCATTTTTTGTTGTCTGGAGCTGTTCTGTGCATGGTAGGATGCTTAAGAGCATCTTCAGTTGTGACAGCCAAAAATGTCTCAGACATTGTCAGATGTCCTCGGTGAAGAACCACTACTTTAGGGTAAGCCAGGTGCTTTGCTGCAAAGACCCCGAATAGTCCCTGTACAGGGTTTCCAGGACAAGAACAGGAGTCCTGACAACTGGTGTGACAGTGAGGCATCTTAGAAGTGTATTCTGCAGGCTTGGCCAAGTATTTAGATGACTTGCTGTGGCCCATATCATTTTTTTTTTTGGACTCCGGGCCTAGGCATTGTCCCTCAGTTCTTCAGCTCAAGGCTAGCGCTCTACCACTTGAGCCACAGCACCACTTCCAGCTTTTTCTGCTTATGTGTTGCTGAGGAATTAAACCCAGGGCCTCATGCATGCAATAGGCAAGCACTCTACCACTGAGCCACCTTCCCAGCCCAGTGGCCTATATCTTCACTGTGATCTTTTGAGATACAATGGGCCAGAGCCACTCATGGAAACTACTTAGATTCCTGGCCTACTGAAATATGAGCTCATACATCTTGTTTAAAACACCAGAGTTTGGGGTAATTTGTTTTCTCTAGTAGATAACTAAGATGTTACATGTTATGGTGATGCATATCATGTAAGATGGAGAAATAAAAATTGTGGAAACAGTGAAGGTTGCTATGTATATAGATAATCATGTACATGGCATATATTTGTAAAGTGGGTATGAATCCTAGAAACACTTTGAATGCTTTGAAATTGTAGCTGCAAGACAGTACTAAATGATTACAGTATAACTCAGGATAATTAGTCTTCAGTATTTTAAATTTGTTTGAAAGCAGTTAAAAAAATTGACTTCAAAATATTCCTAGTACATAAGCAGAGTGGAAGTGTAAGGAGGCCTTTTAATAGCAAAACAATCTACATGTAATAAATATATATGTATATACATATATATATATTTTTTTTTTGTCAGTCGTGGGGCCTGAACTCTGGGCCTGGGCGCTGTCCCTCAGCTCTCTACCACTTGAGCCACAGCGCCACTTCTGGCTTTTTTTCTGCTTATGTGGTGCTGAGGAATTGAACCCAGGGCCTCATGCATGCAAGGCAAGCACTCTACCACTGAGCCACCTTCCCAGCCCCTGCATGTAATATTTTTGTAATCATTTTATGATAATCATTGATATAGAAATGTCTCCTCTCTTCTTTCTCCTCCTCTACCACCACTGACACATTTTCTATCCCTTGAACCATGCCTCCAAGCCCTTTTTGCGTTTAGTTATTTTGGGGTTAGAGTCTTGAGCTTTGAAGCTTTTAACACAGGCTGATCTCAAATGTGATCCTCCTGATTTCTACCTTTGAAATAGTTGTGATTATAGACATATTCCACTGTACCCACCCTCAGCTCTGCCATTTTCTGTCTGTGCCCTGGGCATGTTACTTAACCTGTTTGTACTTCAGTTTGCTTATCTGAGGTTGTTGTGATAAAGGTGTTCTTATATGTTGAAGATAAACAGTACCTAGCAATAATAAACACCAAAAATTAGTTTGGCCATTAGTACAAGGTCATTTGTCCTTCCTTCCTTCCTTCCTTCCTCCCTCCCCCCTCTCTTTCTCTCTCTCTCTCCCTCTCTTTCTCTCTCTCTCCCTCCCTCCCTCCTTCTCCCTCTCCCTCTCCCTCCCTCCCTGCCTCCCTCCCTCTTTCTTTCTTTCTGTCTGTCTGTCTGTCTGTCTGTCTTTCTCCTGGGGCTTGGACTAAGGGTCTGGGCACTGTCTCTGAGCTGTTTTTCCTCAAGGCTAGCACTCTACCACTTGAGCCACAGTGGCCACTTCTGGTTTTTTTTCTGTTTATGTGGTACTGAGGAATTGAACCTAGGGCTTCATGCATATTAGGCAAGCACATTCTACCACTAAGCCACACTCCTAGCCCCCGATTAGTATAAGTTCTTGGCTGCATGCTACTGAATTTGTAAAACTGAGCCAAATGGTGAAAGTAGTTTTCCTTTTGTATTTTGAAGTAGCTCCATTATAAACACTGGATATCCTCTTATGTTAAATAGTTATTGAGAATGTGCTGTGTGACAGGCATTAATCTAAGTCCTGTGTGCTAGTGTACTCTGATAGTGAACAAGGCATATGCATTTCCTGTTCTTGAGATGTTTAGATGCATTGGAAAGGCAGATGATTATTACTATATAATATTTGAGCTTTACTGGGGACCAGGCTTTTGCTAAACCTACCATAAAAATTATCACCTTGATAAAAAAAAAAAACACCCTACAAATTAAATATAAACACTATCCGTATTCCACATATGTGGTTGAAAGAATTAATTAAACTCCAAGATTATATAGTTACTAAGTGGCAGGACTGGAATTAAAACCCATGTAGTCTGATTCCAAAGCCACCTTTAACTACTCTGCCGATGGCAAATAAACATGTAATAAGTAGGATTATTGGAGTCCATAGAGGACTGATTAACTCTCCTAGCCTGCCTTTTCTTGAATAGATGCAGGAGCCAACTAGAGATGAAGGTATATACTTGGCTACCGGTAAAGCTGGCCTGGAGAGAGGCGGGGCCAGGTCAGCCAGGTGGGCCTCTTACTTCCTTCCCACTGAGTTGAACTTGCACAGAGTGGTAGGCAGGTCAATTAGGCACCCATGAGCATTCTCCCCAGCAGGACTGCATTGAGGTGGAAAGTCAGAGATGGTCCCATAGGAGCCAACCCACTTCCCCATTCTGAAGCCAGTTTGAAAAGGAATACAAATTTAGTAGATTCCTAAGAGAAAGGAAGTTGTTCTTGGATAGATTTGAAGTCCATCCATATTCAAAAGAGAAGAGAATCCCTGCCTTTATGTGGAGTAAGGAAGGAGTTGGTGTTGGGACCAAGTGCCTGCTGGGGACCTCTTAGGTCTCTGAGGGGGTGACCAGACAAATTCTGGAAGAATAGGGGTTTAGTCATATCATGAGATGTGAATGGGGGCAAGGAGAATCTCAGGAACAGCCTGTCCGAGCACTTTAAGGAACTGAAAGGAGCCTGCTTGTCCCCAGCAAGCTTGGGAGGGGAGACAGGAAGGAGTACTGCAGGGGCCGGATGAGGGCTTGGCGGGTCCCGTCACCCGGGCCTTGTGGGCTGTATGATAAGAAATTTGCACTTTGTTCTATATGTTAAAAAAAATTGCTTGAAGGATTTGCAGCAAAGGTCTAATTTACATTTTTAAAAGATTGTATCAGAAAGCTGGTCACTGGTGGCTCACGCCTGTAATCCTACTACTCAGGAGGCTGAGATTTGAGAATCATGAGTCAAAGCCAGCCTGGGCAGGAAAGTCCGTGAGACACCAGAAAAGCTAGAAGTGGAGCTATGGTTCAAAGTGGTAGAGCACTAGCCTTGAGCAAAAAAAAGCTAAGGGACAGTGCCCAGGCCTTGAGTTCAAGCCCAAGGAGTGTTCACGTACACACACACACACACACACACACACACATTGGGCATGGTAGCTCACATGTGTAATCACAGCAGTCAGGAGTCTGAGGCAGAAAAATCACTCTCTGTGTGTGTGTGGGGGGGGGGGGGTGCTAGTACAGAATATATTAGAAGGGGAAAAATGAAAATCAGGGAATGATGAAGATGCCATTCACTAAGGTGAGAGTTGTGCCAGACACTCAAATGTCTGGCTTGAGCAACTAGAAGAACGGTCCATTTATTTATCAGAATAACAGATAGGGAGAGGAATAGTCTGGGCATTTTGAACTTGTTAAGTTCGAGGGTCCTATATATATATATTTTTTTTGGGGGGGGGTCCGGTCGTGGGGCCTGAACTTTGGACCTGGGCACTGTCCCTCAGCTCTTCAGCTCAAGGCTAATGCTCTGCCACTTGAGCCACAGCACCACTTCCGGCTTTTTTCTTTTTGCTTATGTGGTGCTGAGGAATCGAATCCAGGGCCTCATGCAAGCAAGGCAAGTGCTCTACCACTGAGCCACCTTCCCAGCCCCCTATATATGGTTTTTTTTTTTGGGGGGGGTCCGGTCATGGGGCCTGAACTCTGGGCCTGGGCGCTGTCCCTCAGCTCTTTAGCTCAAGGCTAGAGCTCTACCACTTGAGCCACAGCGCCACTTTTGGCTTTTTTCTTTTTGCTTATGTGGTGCTGAGGAATCGAACCCAGGGCCTCAGGCATGCAAGGCAAGCGCTCTACCACTGAGCCACCTTCCCGGCCCCACCCCCTCATATATGTTTTATATAAGAATGTCTGACAGGCAGTTGGCTGAGAAAAAAATATTTCAGTAAGAAATATAGATGTAGGGTTTTCAATGGCATTTAACTTGAAGCTATGGAATGTGGCAGGGAGAAGAGAAGACAGGACATGTCCTGAAGAACTTCGTCACAAGGAGCTTTGCGTAAAGGGAGCACACACGCTGGGGATAGGAGGAGAGAGCTCCTGGGAACCAATGGAAATAGTGCTGTAGACTAGGAGGGACAGAGTTTAGGGGAAGGGGGCAATGGTAACCATGTCACTTTGCTAATTCAGGAAAATGGTCATCTGATTTGGTCACAGAGGTCACTAATGATTGGGAGAAGAGCAGTTTCTGAATGGCTTCAAGAAGGAATGATGACTGGATTGTGAAGATTTGTGCCTGCTAAATTTTAACAACTGTTTGAAACTCCGGAAAATATTTTTTTTTTTTTTTTGTCGGTCGTGGGGCTTGAACTCTGGGCCTGGGCGCTGTCCCTCAGCTCTTCAGCTCAAAGCGAGCACTCTACCACTTGAGCTACTGTGCCACTTCCGGTTTTCTGGTGGTTTATTGGAGATAGGAGTCTCACAGTCTCTCCTGCCCGGGCTGGCTTTGAACCGCGATCCTCAGATCTCAGCCTCCTGAGTAGCTAGGATTACAGGCGTGAGCCACCAGCGCCCGGCTTGGAAAATCTTTTCTTTTGTTGTTGTTGGTCATGGGGCTTGAACTTGGCCTGGGCACTGTCCCTTAGCTCTTCAGCTCAAGGCTAGTGCTCTGTCACTTGAGCCACAGTGGTACTTCCAGTTTTTTCTGAGATTAATTGAAGATAAGAGTTTCACAGACTTTCCTGTCCAGGATGGCTTTGAACCACGATCCTCCAATCTCAGCCTCCTGAATAGCTAGGGTTACAGGCATGAGCCACTGGTGCCCGGTACTCTGGACAATCTTGTCAGTGGACTATTTCCAACAAACACTTAGATGATAGCATCACAGCTTGTCCAAATAGCAGATGTAGAGATGAGTGAGTTGGAGTTGTGTGAAGAGCTTGAGAAAATAGAGACTACTGGACCTCCTTCAGTTTCCGGGATGCTGCCTGAGAATTTTCATTTCTTACATATTCCCACATGAAACTGATGGGCTGTTTCCCCTGTGTTGGGCTCACTGGTGTAGGTGATTTTTGGTGGGGGAGGGGAGCAGGCAGGGAGACTAACTGTGATTGGCAGTCAAATTGAGGGAAGTAATGTGTTGAGGAAGGGAGATTGCTAGAGCATATTTATTTGACAAGGTTATAGGGAGAAGCAGTCACTGAAACAGTAGACAAAGGGGATTAAGTGGTCTGGGAAGATAGGGAATGGCTCCAAAGTATGTATGGAGGCTTTGGGTTTTGTAAGAAGCTCCATTGCATCCTTAGCTGTAGCAAGAGGGAAGATGGGGCTGGGTGCAGATGAGATTATTGATCTGGTGCTAGGCAGACAGACTCACATCTGATGGTTTCTATTTTCTCCATGAAGGCAAGGGCAACTTTTGAGGGAGGTGGGTGATTGGAAGGTTTGAGAGAGATATGAAGACCAGGAAACAGGACATTAGATAGGCCTGCCACCTGGGTATTGAAGTTACCAAGAATAAGTTGGGAGTGGACAGAGACACCCAGACAGGACTTTTTGGTAAATGGTGGAAAATTCCAAGTTAGCAGATAACCACAGAAGGGAATAGCTTATCAGGGTTGTGGGCAGGGGCTTTTAGGAAACAAAAAAAGTAGTGTGTTTGAAGTAATAAAAAATGGTTGACAGGGAAGACACCATCCAGCCTACGAGCCTAAAGTATGCTGTCTGTGAGAGAGCACCCTCTGATGGCAGAGCTGTGTTTCTCTGTGTAACTGGGATTATAGGAGTATACACCATGCATGGGCCACATCACTCTTTCTTTCTTTCTTTCTTTCTTTCTTTCTTTCTTTCTTTCTTTCTTTCTTTCTTTCTTTCTTTCTTTCTTTCTTTCTTTCTTTCTTTCTTTCTTTCTTTCTTTCTTTCTTTCTTTCTTTCTTTCTTTCTTTCTTTCTTTCTTTCTTTCTGTCAGTCCTGGGGCTTGAGCTCAGGGCCTGGGCACTGACCCTAAGCCTCTCTGTGCTCAAGGCTAGCACTCTACCACTTGAGCTACCATGCCACTTCCAGCTTTTGCTGTTTATGTGGTACTGAGGAATGGAACCCAAGGCTTCATGCATGCAAGGCAAGCACTCTACCACTGAGCCACATTCCCAGACCACATCACGTTTTTTGCCATGGATATTCTGGAAAATCTACCTCTCTGCCTACATCTCCACTCTGCTTGTTGTCCTCTTCCTTCCTGTGCTTTGCCATGCAGTTGCCTTTCTCCTCCTCTCCTTCACCCCAGCATGCCATACTTTTTTACATCTGTTTCTTTTTCTTTTCGCTTGAACTCAGGGCCTGAGTGCTATCCCTGAGCCTCTTTATGCTCAAGGCTAGCGTTCTACCACTTGAGCCACAGCATACTTCCGGCTTTTTCTTTATATGTAGTACTGAGGAATTGAACCCATGGCTTCCTGCATGCCAGGCAAGCACTCTACCACTAAGCTAGCTTCAAACCACAATTCTCAAATGACAGCCTCCTGAGTAGCTAGGATTACAAGGCGTGAGCCACCAGTCCTCCGGCTCTGTTTGTTTTTATTATTTTGCACTTGGCTGTTTGCATTTGCTCTTTTTCTGGTGCTAGTACTGGGCTTGAACTCAGAACCTGGGCATAATCCCTTAGCTTCTTTTGGTCAAAGCTTGCGCTCTACCACTTGAGCCACAGCTCCACTTCCAGCTTTTTGGTAATTAATTGGAGATAAGAGTCCCACAAACTTCCCTGCCTGGGTTGGCTTTGAACAATGATCCTCTGATCTCAGCCTCCTTAGTAGTTAGGATTATAGGTGTGAACAACTGGTGCCTGGCTGTACTTACTCTTCAGAGGGGCAGTTTAGCCAAGCAAATAATAAATAACATGAGTTCTGCATTCACTGTCCCTACTCTGCCACTTCTTGGCTTTGTGAACATGGCACAAAGCGCTTCACCGTGCTTTAGTGTCCTCATGTGTGAGTGATGAAATGATCATATTTCTTTGTCAGAATGTTGAGATCAAAAGAGCCATTTTCAAGAAGAGTAACGAATAGGGCTCAGAACAGCTTCTTGCATGAAGTAAAGACTGCTAATTTTACCATTCTTCCTTGGTTTATTGCTCATTTTCCCCATGTCTCTGCATGGTTGCTTGCCTTTGGAGCTCAGGTATATCCCTAAGGCATCTCAGCACAGCAGCCCTGGCCCTGCTTTTTCTTTGTCAGTATCCGTCCCAGTTTGAAAGTGTTTTATTCTTCTGCTCTTCCCCTCCCCACCTACCCTGAGTGTGATTTGCTGATTTGTTTCCTGCTGCATCTCAGCCTCTAGAAAGTGCCCCATACTCTGAGTCTCAAGAACTGTGCCAGTTCGTTGTCCTGGGCATGAGGTGGTCATGAAATTCTGACCAGTTACCATGTGACAAGGTGACAGCAGGACTGACACTCTGGAACTCTGGTTATCAGTCTGTTGGCTCATCTAGATCTGTTGGCTCATCTAGGTCACCAGGAGGCCACTTGTTTCTACATAGTGTATTAGAACCTGGCTGTACCTATTGTTACTTTGTTTTAATTTATTTTCTGGCTGCTTTGCAGCTACAACTTCAAGTCAAATAGTTGTGACAAAAACCTTAGGGTTGGGCTGGGAAGGTGGCTCAGTGGTAGAACATTTGCCTTGCATGCAAGAGGCCCTGGGTTCAATTCCTCAGCACCACATAAGCAGAAAAAAAAAGGCCGGAAGTGGTGCTGTGGCTCAAGTGGTAAAGCACTAGCCTTGAGCTGAAGAGCTGAGGGAAAGCGCCCAGGCCCAGAGTTCAGGCTCACAGAACCACCCCCCCCAAAAAAAAAAAAAAAAAAAAAAAAAAAAACCTTAGGGTTCAAAAAGCATAAAATACTACTCTCTGGACTTTTATGGAAAAGGTTTACTGGCTCCTGATTTAGATACATAGGAAAGAGTGGATGTAAACATCAAAAACAATCCATTATAGTGTGTAGATTATAGTGAGATTTTGTCTTATGCTAAGGGTTTTTTAAAAATTTTGTTATAGATCCATTTAATTGGAAAGAAAGTGGCCTTGTAGATATTAAGAAATTCTATTGAGACCACTTTTAATTAAAGGTGGAATTTTTTTTCTTTTCTCCTTTAGTGCTGCTTTTGACACAAAGACTGGGTTGCGTGTGGCTGTGAAGAAGCTGTCCAGGCCGTTTCAGTCCATCATCCATGCCAAAAGGACATATAGAGAGCTGCGCTTACTCAAGCACATGAAGCATGAGAATGTAAGTCCTCCAGGAAGGAGGTGCTCAAGATCATGTGTCCTCATTCCTCTGTGGAAACGTGCTCCAGGTTGTCTTGTACCAGCCCAGCACTGTTGTGTGTTAGTGGCATTTGGGGGGGATCAGGTTGATCTCAGATGAGAATGGTGTATCCTCCCAGAGAGCTAAATATTTAATAAGAAATCACTTTTGGAAGGGAAGGAGGGAGAGAGAAGGGAGTAACTAGGATTATAGAAAGGAGCCACTGTGGGGCTGGGAAGGTGGTTCAGTGATAAAGTGCTTGCCTTGCATGCATGAGGCTCTGGGTTCGATTCCTCAGCACCATATAAGCAGAAAAAGCTGGAAGTGGCGCTGTGGCTCAAGTGGTAGAGCGCTAGCCTTGAGCTGAAGAGCTGAGGGACAGTGCCCAGGCCCAGAGTTCAGGCCCCACAACTGACCAATAAAAAAAGAAGCCACTGGAACCTGGCGTAAAAGGAAAGTTTGTATTGTTTGCCTGATTTGTTTAAGAGGTTCATGGGTATTTTTCTATTAGTGCAGAGACAAATTTTGAGAAAGAATGCTTTGTCTGGCTCACCAAAAGCTCTCTATTAAAGATGACTATTTAGCTAGGCACCAGTGGCTCATGCTTGTAATTCTAGCCACTCAGGAGGCTCAGATGTGAGAATTACAGTTTGAAGTCAGCCTGGGAAAGAAAGTCCATGTGTCTCCAATTATCACCAGAAAGCTGGAAGTGAAGCTGTGGCTCAAGTGGTAGCACATGCCTTGAGCAAAAAAACTCAGGAACAACTCCCAGACCCCAAGTTCAAGCCCCACGACTAGCATTAAAAATAAATAAGATGTCTATTTAGTTTACATGTACCTTCAGTCCCTGTATCCATAGAATCTGTTTCAATCAACCACACATTGAAAACATCTGGAAAATACAACTGTACAGAACATGTGCAGTTTTTATAACCGTTCTTTCTAATCTTCTCCAAAAGGCAGCTATTCTTTTAATAAATGTCATTGAGAATTATATAATTTAAATATAACTTATTTTGCTCAGTTTTTAAAACCCAAGTATGGTAAAGCAGTGAGTGAGTATAACTAGAACATTACCTGAGAATGAGAAGCTGTAGACTAAGTCTTTCCTGCCCAGGCTGTCTTTGAACTACAAATCCTCACATCTCAGCCTCCCTCCTTAGCTAAGATTACAGGTATGAGCCTGACTACAGCCTTGCTTTTTAATCATCTGAATAATTTAGCTTAGCTTTAGGTTTTAAATTCTTGTTACTAGAGTAGCGGCTTCAAAGAGCTTGCTCATAAGAATTTCATTTTTAGCTGGACACCGGTGGCTCTCCCCTAGCTACTCAGAAGCTGAGATCTGAGGATCATGGTTCAAAGCCAGCCCGGACAGGAAAGTCATTCTTACTGGAAGTGGTGCTGTGGCTCAAGTGGTAGAGTGATTGCCTTGAGCTGAAGAGCGCAGGGACAGCGCCCAAGCCCAGAGTTCAAACCCCACAACCACCAACAACAAAAAAAAGAATTACATTTTTTGGTTCTTTGGAGTTTTTTTTTGTTGTTGTTATTTGTTTGTTTGTTTTGCCAGTCCTAGGCCTGGGCACTGTCCCTGAGCTTCATTTGCTCAAGGCTAGCACTCGACCACTTGAGCCACAGCACCACTTTTGGCATTTTCTGTTTATGTGGTACTGAGGAATGAAACTCTAGAGTGCTTGCCTAGAATGCATGAAGCCCCTGGGTTTGATTCTTCAGTACCACATAAACAGAAAAAGCCGAAAAGTGGTGCTGTGGCTCAAGTGGTAGAGTGCTAGCTTTGAGCTCAGACAGGCTCAAGGACAGTACCCAGGCCCTAAGTTCATGCTCCAGGACTGGCAAAAAAAGAAGTCTATAGTTTATGATCACACTTTTTTTAGATCACCCACAGTTGGCCAATCCCTGTGTGAGCCATCTTCAGATAAACCTCCATAGTAGTATGAAAACAATTTCCAAATTACAAGAAAATAAAATCCTAGAGAAGGTACCAAATATATTTGGTAAATGATTTCATTTTGTCAAATATTCAGTTTTCCAAATATTAAATTAAATTATGATATATACAAATAATAGATATGGAGGCTATAAGTACTACTGAAAAATAAAGATATGACAATCATCATTATATGTTAAGATAGCAATATAATGCCAGGTGCTGGTGCTTCATGCCTGTTATCCTAGCTACTTGGAAGGCTGACATTGAGAGAATTGTGGTTTGAGACTAGCCTGGGTAAAAAAAGTTTGTAGAACTTCTTAACCAATAGCTAGATGCAGTGGTGTACATGGTACATCACAGTTTGAAGCCAGCCTGGGCAGAAAAGATTAAGGAGAAGCTAAGTGTGGTGGTGCATACCTGTCTTTCCCGCTATACAGGGAAGCATATGTGGGAGAATCATGGTCCAGGAGTGGATCAGGGGGAAAAAATTGAGACCCAAAAGCATGATTTGGGTAGATAAGCAGTTGGAGTTAACCGTATGGTGTTAGAATGTTATTGAACTGAGGTGGATGGGTTGGAATTAGTTCCACTTAAAATGCTCAGGACCTAGGGTATTATAATAAGCTGCTGTTGATTTACTCTTGAGTTCATTTCTTTTTTTGGGGGGTTGGGGGGTCCGGTTGTGGGGCCTGAACTCTGGGCCTGGGCGCTGTCCCTCAGCTCTTCAGCTCAAGGCTAACGCTCTACCACTTGAGCCACAGCGCCACTTCTGGCTTTTTTCTTTTTGCTTATGTGGTGCTGAGGAATCAAACTCAGGGCCTCAGGCATGCAAGCAAGCGCTCTACCACTGAGCCACCTTCCCAGCCCCCCTGATTTACTCTTTGACTTTTGTGTGTTCAATATAGGTGATTGGTCTTTTGGATGTCTTCACACCTGCAAGGTCTCTGGAGGAATTCAACGATGTGTGAGTAATCTCCTGTATTTGCTTCTTTAGCTGGAGGATGATTAGCAGCCTACTTCTGTTCATAACTGTTCACAGGCCTTAGAAGGTTCTTTATTCCTGTTATACAGCTCTAAGGGGAAAAAGGGGGTGGGATGAATTGGGATGGGTGAGTAGACCACACGTGGTATGGTTTAGTATTCCATCATGGCAGGCACATGGTGCCTCATTCAGGGAGTCAGATGTTGAGTCTTTACAAAAATTCCATGGAATTGGGTGCTAGTAGCTCACACCTATAATCCTAGCTACTTAGGAGGCTGAGATCTGAGGATCCTGGTTCAAAGCCAACCCAGGAAGGCAAGTCTATGAGACTCCAAGTTAACCACCAAAAAACTGGCACTGTGACTCAAAGTGGTATAGTGTTAGTCTTGAGCAAAAAGAGCTCAGGGACAGTGCTCAGGCCCCGAGTTCAAGCCCCACTACTGACAGGAAAAAAAAATTCCAGGGACAAGAGAGTACTTAAGGTTTGAAAAATGTATTAGAGCCACCACATTCCCATTAGGAGCTCTGACCTGGGTTTTCAAGGTGGCTCAGAACACTGCCCACTTGTGGGATTTCCTTCCTCCAGCCTTCCTGTGATACATTCTCCCTTCTCAGTTGAAATACTTTTGACTCTGTTCCTTACCTTGCTGTGTTCTTAGTAGATTTTACCATCATATTTGTGGCTACCTTCTGTGTTAGAGCAGTTTGTTGTCTTCTCATCTCAACCATTGGTACTTAGAACAGTCACAGGCATGCGAATGTTGCTTATTGAGTAGGTCAATGTAAGAATCAGCCTAGGCAGGGCAGGTACAGAGTTCTAAAGGGCCTTGTAGCCCTAGGGGCCACCTACCCTAGACATGTATCTTCAGAGAAGGCTGTGCAAAAATTTGTCCACTGAGCTTGAAGTAAGTACTGAACAGGTTCAACCAGTAGTCAACAGCTGAGAGCAGAGGTGATGGACCTTGGATAAGAGGTATATATGGAGAAAGATGAAGCTGGATGGGGGAGGAGCTGGGTTATTTGGGGCTTTATAAGCTAAGCCTTAGTAAAGAGGTTGTCAGAAAAAAAGAGATCAAAGCATCCAGGACACTGAGGGAGGGACTGGGAAAGGGATGAAAGGCTTTGCTTTATGTGGTAGGACTTAGCTACAACTCTCTCCCTGCTTCCTCTCCCCTCACCCACTCCTTACTATAATGTGCAGGAAGATTGAATTCTAGTAGAGGCAGTTTCCTCTGGATCCTTACCAACACACCAGGAAATGTTTTGAATTAGCGTACCAAGCCTGAAACAAACTTGCACCTTTTCCAGGAACTAAAATGTAGACATAATCCTCACAATTAATATCTGATCTCAATTTTCCTTTGCTTTCAATTCTTGACATTACAAGCAGATTGTTTGTTTAAAAACATAGTCTTATGCATGTGAGTGAGTCTAATCATTAACTTGACTTTATCAATGGCCTTGATGGCTTACAAAGGTTTGCATATCAGATTTCTCATTTGACACTGAAGTCTTGTGAAGTAGGTATCATTATGTCTAATTTTCAGATAAGGAAACAGGTTGGAAGAGACAAACCTTATTACATATTAATACATACAAAATTGCATCCGTCCCAGGTCTTTTGGCTCTGCATCTATTTCCCACCACATTTTTCTTGAGTCAAGGCTATCATTTGAAAGTCTGCTAACCCTTGTTATTGAGTAAATGCTGTGTGAGATTCTGTGAGATGCCAGAGGTGAAGAGTATATGTGTCTTCTAGTTGCTTCTGGTCTCATTAAAAAGATGAGACACAAATGCTTGCTTATGATAGCTGGGGGGCAGGACATCTGTGGCTCTTTGGTATCCTCCTTACTCAGGAGGCTGAGATCTGAGCCTCAAGGTTGAAGCCAACCTACTGGAAAAATAAAGAAGCTTTGAGGCCAAGCTTAGAGTTCAAGTTCTTGGTGAAGTTTTTCCTAATTTGCTCCTTCCTTGGTCTCTGTAGGGACCATCACCTGTGTGCATTCCCCAACTCTGATGGCCCCATTGTAGCTCTGTTATGTACACCCTCCTCTCATCTAAATGGCACCTCCCTTTTCCTCATTACATCTTTAGCACTGAACACCAAATACTTGATTGAGGGAATGAATGGCCATGTCCTGTCCCTGTGTAAGTGGCTGGTGACTTAGTGTCTGATGGCCTGCTCTGTGTCCGCTTTTAACTGGCTTGCAGACTGATAGAGCAGTATCTGGTTCAGTTAATGCTGGTAATGGAGATTGCAAGCATCTTTTAGCAATCTTCACTTCAAATGAGAATAGTTTGTTGTGAAATAAGCTTATTAGAGCCTGCTTGGTGACAGGAGTAGGTCTCCTACCCCAATGTTAGAACAATCTGGTCTTACCAGATAAGATCTTGGGCATGCACCTTGTCAATAAAATACATTGCCACCTTGTCCTGAGTCAGTTCATCCTGTAGTAGTTGAGTGTCTTATTATCTGTCAGAAAATTGCTCTAGGTACTACACAGGGTAAGACATAGCTCCATCCTCCATGCACGGTGTACAGGGAGATAATAATTAACGTAAACAAGGAAATGATATAGTATGTTGACAATCAGTGCTATAGCAAAACAGCAAAGGGTACAACAGAGAAAGGAAATTAAGAGTATAAAGGCCAGCAGGGAGATGTAATTTTAAATGCAGTATTAAGATAGGTAAAGGCCTTAAAGCATGCAGCAGAGGTTGCATATTGTATTGGAACTAGCAAATAAACAGGCTAGTTGTGGAGCTGAGCGAGAGCAGGGGAGAAAAGTAGATGGTGAAGTAACAGAAAAAATTGGGGTAGAGTCCTGGATTAACATAATACAGGGCTTTAAAGGACGTTGAAAGGATTTTTTTAAAAAACGTAAGTCTAAGTGAGATGGGGTTGGGGTGGGGGGTTAGGAAAATTAATGACTGGTCTGATTTTTACAGGGTGTTTGTTGGTTCTAGGGCTTGAAATCAGGGCCTGGGCACTGTCCCTGAGATTTTTCAATTAAAAAGGCTGTGCTCTACTACTTGTGCCACAGCTCTCCTTCTACTTTGGTAGTTAATTGGAGATCAGAGTCTCACGGACTTTCTTTGTTTTTTTTTTTTTTTTTGGGTCCGGTTGTGGGGCCTGAACTCTGGGCCTGGGCGCTGTCCCTCAGCTCTTCAGCTCAAGGCTAGCGCTCTACCACTTGAGCCACAGCGCCACTTCTGGCTCTTTTCTTTTTGCTTATGTGGTGCTGAGGAATCGAACCCAGGGCCTCATGCATGCAAGGCAAGCGCTCTACCACTGAGCCACCTTCCCAGCCTGTCTCACGGACTTTCTTGCCTGAGCTGGCTTTGAATCTCAATCCTCATATCTCAGCTTCCTGAGTAGCTAGAATTACAGGCGTGAGCCACCAGAACTCCACTTTTTTTTTTTTGTAGTCAAGATTTTTTATTACAAAGGAAAGAGTTATGAAGAAAACCAGCTAGTTTTTACATAGAAGGAGCATAATATTTCTACCAAGATAAAAAAAAAAACACACACACATAAAACCCAACACCTTCCGAACCTAGTCACAAGCATCAGTGAAGAACCCCACTTTGATTTTCACTTTTCAAAAGAAGTGCTCTGGCTGGGCACTGGTGAGCAAAAGAAGCACAGGGACAGTGCCTAGTCCCTGAGTTCAAGCTCTAGGACTGCTACCAAACAAAATAGAGCTCTTAGGTAGAGTCACCACTGACTTCATAAAAACGGGGTTCTCTAGGACTAGGAATGTGGCTTAGTGGTAGAGTGCTTGCCTAGTATATATGAGGCCCTGGGTTCAATTCCTCAGTACCACATAAAATTAATTTTAAAAAAAACAACTGGTTCTCAAAAGAATCAAATTTTTTGCTGTTGGTGGTGGTGGTCATGAGGCTTGAACTCTGGGCCTGGGCACTGTCCCTGAGCTCTTCCGTTCAAGGCTAGTGCTCTAGCACTTGAGCCACAGTGCCACTTCCAGTTTTCTGGTGGAGATAAGAGTCTCACAGACTTTCCTGCCCCGGCTGGCTTTGAACCATGATCCTCACCTCTCAGCCTCCTGAGGAGTAGCTAGGATTATAGGTGTGAGCCACCAGCACTCGGTCTTCAAATTTACTCTTTAAAATTACCTTTAGAATTTTCCCTTGCCTTAAGGCAATGTAGACATATGCATTTTTAAATTAGGGAATACTAAAATATAACCTTAAAGTTAGAGCTAGGTTGGGTGTTGATGTTCTTCACACAGTGCAGCTCTACAGGGAAATCATGATAGGAGGAAAAAAGTTCTCACTTCCTCCTGGAGGAAGAAGCACCTATGTTAACATTAAGAGTCAGCCTGTGTAATATTGGTCTGGTCTTCATGTTCCCATACTGGGTAATATAGTAATGAATAGGTTGAGGCATTATGAAAGTCTAGGGTTTCTGGGGTGAACCTGTTGGACTTGAATGTAATCATTCCTCATCTTCCCGTGAAAGGAAGGATTAATAAGCAGTACCACACCCGTGGAGAGTTCTTTGGTGCCTCCTGCTTCCTTCAAGGCAGACGCAGGAATATTGTCAATGAACAATATGCTTTTATTAGTCACTTGAGGAGAAAAGGAAAATGGTAGCTTGAAAATCTACATATAACTCCTGTTTTAGAACCTATAGCACGGCAGGTTTACAAGGGAACTAAAAATATAATGATGGATTTAAACATTTAACATACTTTATTATGGCTATAAAATAATTATTTATACTTATGTTTATTTCTCTTACAAGAAACTTTTTGGCTGGGAAGTTGGCTCAGTGGTAGAGTGCATGCTTTGCGTGCATAAGGACCTGGGTTCGATTTCTCAGCACCACAGAAGCAGGGGAAAAAAAGCCGGAAGTGGTGCTGTGGCTCAAGTGATAGGGCACTAGCCTTGAGCTGAAGAGCTGAGGGACAGCATACTGGCCCAAGAGTTCAGGCCCCACAACCAACAACAACAACAAAAAAAAAGGAATTTTTTTGGGGGGGTGGGGGAAATCAGGTCTAGGGCTTAAACTCAGGGCCTAGGCACTGTCCTGGGCCTTATTTTGTTCAAGGCTAGTACTCTACCACCCTAGCCACAGCCTTTTCTGAGTGTTTTCTTAGAGATAAGAGTCTCACAGCTAGACGCAGGTGGCTCATAGCTGTAATCCTAGCTACTCAGGGAGCTGAGATCTGAGAATGGCAGTTCAAAGCCAGCCCGGGCAGGAAAGTTCATGAGGCTCTTATTTTCAATAAACCACTAGAAAAGGCCGGGCGCCGGTGGCTCACGCCTGTAATCCTAGCTACTCAGGAGGCTGAGATCTGAGAATCGCGGTTCAAAGCCAGCCCGGGCAGAAAAGACCGTGAGACTCCTATCTCCAATAAACCACTAGAAAACCGGAAGTGGCGCTGTAGCTCAAGTGGTAGAGCGCTCGCCTTGAGCTGAAGAGCTGAGGAACAGCGCCCAGGCCCAGAGTTCAAGCCCCATGACCGACAAAAAATAAATAAATAAACGACTGGAAAACTAGAAAACCGGAAGTGGCACTGTAGCTCAAAGTGGTAGAGTGCTTGCCTTGAGCTGAAGAGCACAGGTACAGCCCTCAAGCCTAGAGTTCAAGCCCCACAACCGACCAAAAAAAAGGAAGAGTCTCACAGACTTTCCTGTCCCAGCTGGTTTTGAACTGGGATCCTCAGATTTCAAACTCCTGAGTAGCTAGGATTACAGGCATGAATCACCAGCACCAGCTTTTAAAAAAAAAAAAAAAAATAGTACTAGGGCTGGGAAGGTGGCTCAGTGGTAGAGTGCTTGCGTCACATGCATGAGGCTCTGGGTTCGATTCCTCAGCACCACCTAAGCAGAAAAAGCTGGAAGTGGCACTGTGGCTCAAGTGGTAGAGTGCTAGCCTTGAGCTGAAGAGCTGAGGGACAGCGCCCAGGCCCAGAGTTCAAGCCCCATGACTGACAAAAAAAAATAAATAGATAAAAAAATTAAAATAAATAAATAAATAGTACTAGAGTTTGAACTCAGAGCCTTGTGCTTGTTAGGCAGGCACTCTCTCACTTGATTCACTCTGCTATCCCTTTTTACATTGGTTACTATTAAGATAAGATCTTGCTTTATGCCTGGTTCAGTCTGGATGACAAGCCTCATATTTGTGCTTCCCCGTGTAGCAGGGATGACAGTCACATACCACCATGTCATTGGTTGAGATGGCAACTTGCAAACATTTTTTGCACGAGCTGTCCTCAAACTTTGAGGCCAAATCTCTTGCCTTCCAAGTAGCTAGGATTACAGGCTTGAGCCACTGCTTCAAGCCTTCATTGAAAACCTTTGAAAATTTTATGAAGACAAGAACTTTTTAAGGGCTGGGAAGGTGGTACAGTGGTAGAGCGCTTGCCTTGCATGCATGAGGCTCTGGGTGCGATTCCTCGGCACCACATAAGCAAAAAAGAAAAAACCGGAAGTGACGCTGTGACTCAAGTGGTAGAGCGCTAGCCTTGAGCTGAAAAGCTGAGGGACAGCGCCCAGGCCCAGAGATCAGGCCCCATGACCGGACCAAAAAAAAAACAAAAAAAACTTTTTAAACATCTGTATCACTGTGTAACTTTCCATTCACTTCTAGGTATCTGGTGACCCACCTCATGGGGGCTGATCTGAACAATATTGTAAAATGTCAGAAACTCACGGATGACCATGTTCAATTCCTCATCTACCAGATTCTCCGAGGTCTAAAGGTATAGACAGCAATAATGTTGAGAAACCAATTCTCTTTTTCCTTTCTCTTCCTTCTATCTAAGCATTAGAACAAAGAAGCAAAATTCAAACACACAGAATCACAAGGAAAGAACACAGTGTAACAAACAGTGGTCTGTCAGAAACTACAACTATCTTAACATGGCCAACCTTGCTTCTTTGTGTTTCCCAAGTGACATCATTTCATTCTAGCCATATATATGATGTATAAATATCTAGGAGCTAAGGATTTTTACTTACCATATTAAAAACTAGTAACTTTGTAATATAATGATGTATCTGGTCAGTGTAATGCCGAATTGTTAACAAACTCAAGAAGGCTATTTTAATTGTAGCAGAAGAAGATAAATTGTGTCCTAAAAATCAAGCCATCTTTAATATCTAACAGCTTTGAGTCTTTATCAAGGTTCAGACAGTCAAGCAATCCTTGAAAGCTCAAGTAGGCATAGTTGAAGGCTGTGGAAATCATGACTGTGAATGGATACCGTATTGCTAATTGTAACTGTCTTGGCTCCTACTGTGCATAGTTGTAGGTCCTTATTGATTCATGAAAATGTGCTATAAATTTGTTCTAGAACATTTATAGTTGAAAGTTGAAAAGAACTTACTTGATGGACTTCTTTCTCTTTCGCAGTATATACATTCAGCTGACATAATTCACAGGGTATGTATTATGACTTCAGTTATTATTTTGGGAATATGAGGCGGGACTAGAAGAATGGCACCCAGGGCTGACAGTAGCTCACTGCCCAGCATGCATGAGACTGTGAATGAGTTCAATTCCTAGTACCACCACCAAAGAAAACAGAATAACTTTCAGCCAATCTTAATTTAAACATACTTTTAGCCATTGGAATGTTGACCGGTTGCAGCTCTGCTCTTTGTTGAGATTGACGAAAGAAAGTTACAATTTATTTAAAATTTTATGCCTAGTTAAGGCTAAGTAAGTTTGCCTCTAGGCTGAAGATGGTCTGATGATGTGTGGATAAATAAGGTCTTCCTTTGATATATGGATCCTCACTATTACCTCTAGGGAGAGGATTGTCATTGAGGATAAAGTCCAGCCTGTCCTCTCTGTACTTGCTTCCTAGGACCTAAAACCCAGTAATCTTGCTGTGAATGAGGACTGTGAGCTAAAGGTAAGACCAAGAGGGAGACAGTGGCTGTGGTTTGCTTTGCCTACAGATGATTCCTGTGACTAATCAGGCCGACTTTGATTTGTCTGAAAATTCATCCTGAGCAATAGCAAATTTCAAATGTGTTTTTATTTTTTTAATTTTCACTTGTTCATGAAATTATCTTTAAGTAGTTGTACAGAGGAGTTTTGATTCAACATCTCAGTTTATGAACACAATGCATCTTGATCAAGGCACAGTTCAGATTTAAGCCATAAACTTTTAGGTGAAACTGTGGAATTTAAACCATAGACTGAGTAAGCTGCTTCAGTGACATTGAAAGTGGCATTGAGTGGTTTTTTATTTTATTTTGAGTAAACTTAAATTTGAGATGTAATATAATAAAGGAAAATCGTAGTCTGGATGTCAAGCATTCCTGAAGCAATAATTACTAGATTATTTAGGTTAAATTATTTAGGAAAAATGGCCAAAAACCACTCACTGAAATAATTGAAATAAGAGATAAGTAAGCCGGGGTACTGGTGGCTCACACCTGTAATCCTAACTACTCAGGAGGCTGAGATCTAAGGATCTCGGTTCAAAACCAGCCCAGGCAAGAAAGTCCATGAGACTCTTACCTCCATTAACTATCAGAAAACCAGAATTGGCACTGTGGCTGAAGTGGTAGAGTGCTCCCCTTGAGCTAAAAAGCTTAGGGACAGTGCCGAGGCCCAAAGTTAAAGACCTACACAGTCAAGAAAAAGAAGGAAAAAAAAAAAGATAAGTAAACTATGTGTAGAAGAATAGAGTTCTAGAGCTGTTTTGTCTATTGCTCCTTTTTTAACTAACTTTTTTTGTTTATCTTTTGAGATAGGGTCTTACTGTGTAGTCCTAATTCAGGCTGGTCCACAACTTAAGATCATCCTGTTTCAGCCTTCCAGGGATTACATGCCTGTGCCACCTTAACTTTTTTAAAACAAATAACATACAGTAAAATGTGCTATTTTAAGTGTACCTTTGACAAGTATATATATCTTCCTAACCATCACAATTATAATGAAGACGGTTTCTAGCTAGGGATGTAGCTCAGTGGCTGTGTACTTGCCTAGCATGCATAGGTCCCTGGGTTTGATTCCCAACAGTACAAAATAAACACACACTTGGGCTGGGAAGGTGGCTCAGTGGTAGATCGCTTGCCTTGCATGCATGAGGCCCTGGGTTCAATGCCCTAGCACCACATAAGCAAAAAGAAAAAAAGCTGGAAGTGGCGCTGTGGCTCAAGTGGTAGAGCACTAGCCCTGAGCTGAAGAGCTGAGGGACAGTACCTAGGCCCAGAGTTCAGGCCCTATGACCGGACCCAAAAAATTTTTTTAAATAAAATATACACACACACATACATTCTTTTTTTGTTTTGCCAGTCCTGGGGCTTTAACTCAGAGCCTGGGAGTTGTCTCTGAAACTCTTTGTGCTCAAGGCTAGAGCTCTACCACTTGAACCATAGCACCACTTCTGGCTTTTTATGGGTAGTTTATTGGCAATAAGAGTCTCATGGACTTTTCTGCCCAGGCTGGCACTGGGTGGCTCACATAATCCTAGCTACCCAGGAGGTACAGTATTTTCACAATAATAAAAATAAATAAATGAATAAATAAATAAATAGAATAGAATAGCCTCTTTTTTGTGTGTGTTGGTCGGGGGGAAGAGGGGTGAACTCTGGGCCTGGGCACTGTCCCTCAGTTCTTCAGCTGAAGGCTAGCACCCTACTATTTGAGCCACAGTGCCACTTCCAGCCTTTTCTGCTAATGTGGTGCTGAGGAATCCAACCCAGGGCCTCATGTATGTGAGGCAAGCATACTACCACTGAACCAACTTCCCAGCCCAATAGCTTCTTTTTAAATAAAGCAATAGAGACCTTCCCTGCCTGCCCACTCTATGAATCTTAGCATTTGCTTATTCTAGTGCCTGATTGTCTTCTTAGATTCTTGATTTTGGACTGGCTCGACATACTGATGATGAAATGACAGGTTATGTGGCCACCAGGTGGTACAGGGCTCCTGAGATCATGCTGAACTGGATGCATTACAACCAGACAGGTATTGCTTGTTCTGCTTACCCAGGGCCTTGTGGTTTGGATTTCCTGGCTGTTGATTGGTTCTCAGAGATGGCAGTGGAGGAAGCATCTTCCCTTAGTGTTCTTTTCAATAACTATCGATAGAAACTGTTTCATTTGCTCAGATGCTGAAACGGGGCTTTTTTTTCTTAATAGCTTTACAACTGTCATTTAGCAGTTATGTTTTTATTTGAGTTTTCAACAAAACTTTGATTGCTTCTGAAGCCAGTAGCCCATCAGTTTTATGTAGGAGAATGCACTATTCTATAAATAAGAAATTTTTACCTTGTTATGACTTTGACACCTTTTATGGGGTGTCAAATATTGAGTGTCTTAAGCTTATTTAGTTCTATAGAAATGAGATGTGATTATTGTTTAACTTCAGTTGTCTTATGTAATGATTGTCTTGAATATTCCTTCTTCTTCTTTTTTTTTTTGGTGCCAGTACTGGAGCTTGAACTCAGGGCCTCAAGCTCTTGGTTTTCACTCAATGCTGGTATACTACCACTTGAGCCACACCTCCACTTCTGGCTATTTTACTACTTTATTGGAGATAAGAATTCCTTGGATTTGTCTACCAGACAAATCCAGATCTGAGATTCTCAGATTTCAGCCTACTGACTAGCTAGTATTACAGGTATGAGCCTCTAGCACCCATCTTAGCTTGAATATATTTCACCTTCAGTGATGGTCCCACTGTGACCAAGTATAATAACAGTAACCATGTATGTACTTTTATTTCTCTTTAATTTTGCCAGTGGATATTTGGTCAGTGGGATGCATAATGGCCGAGCTGTTGACTGGAAGAACATTGTTTCCTGGTACAGACCGTATCCTTTATAAAGTTTGGAATTCTTGTTTCTTCTGCATATTCTGGTGTCCATGGATTTGTATTGGCTTTACTTGTCTGTAGAGAAGCTCTCAATTTTTTGCTTTCATAATCTAGATATTTTTTATGAGGTCCTCCCCTCCTGCTGGGTTGTGTGCCTTGCTAAAAAAGAGACTTCCGTTTATTTTTTGCAAGCTGGAAAACCAAGCTTAAAAACCGTGTGTGTGTGTGTGTGTGTGTGTGTGTGTGTGTGTGTGTGTGTGTGTGTGTGTGTGTGTGTGTGTGTGTGTGTGTGTGTGTGTGTGTGTTCATGTGGTTGCCAGTACTAGATGCTGCTCCTTAGCTTTTTCACTCAAGGCTTGACACCCTGCCACTTGAGCAACAACTCCACTTCCAGCTTTTTGCTATTTAACTGGAGATGAGTCTCAAAGATTTTCCTGCCCGATTGGCTTCAGACTGTGACTCTCAGATCTCAGCTTCCTAAGTAGCTAAGATTATAGCCATAAACCACTGGCACACGGCTAAAAAACAAGACAAAACAAAAACCCTTCTGGTTTTTTTTTGTGTGGGGGGGAAGACAATAAGGTTCTTATTAGAGTAATCTTCCTGTAGCAGTTCTGACACCCAAGTGTCTAGATGTCCTAGACCCCAGTGACAGGTTTAGTGGATTTATGCAACCGGTAGTGAGCAGACACCCATCTATAAATCAAGGGTGTCTTGTGGTTGAGTTTGGTTTATGTACTAAAAAGGCTGTGTTGTGTCCCTGCAGTGACAGGCCTGCTGTCTTGTTGAGTTTGCTTTGTAACAACAAGTAGTAAAAGCAAGAAGGTTACCATGTCATGTGCTAGTGTGTGTGTGTGTGTGTGTGTGTGTGTGTGTGTGTGTGTGTGTGTGTGTGTGTGTGTGTGTGTGTGTGTGTGTCCCAGCACAACTCTGTCCTGGGGTAGAGCCAGTCCCAGTGTAGTCCCAGACTTGTTCTCTAGGTCATGGTCTAGCTTAGCCCTGTACTCCCTGCTGTTTGATTAGGAAATGTCAAATGTCCTCAAATGTGGCTTTTCACTCTCTCATCTGCTCCACTTAGTAGAAGGTGGGTATTTATGTGAGAACCTTTACATGTGTGCGCCTACAGTTGGCTTGGGCGACATCTGTAAAATTCAGCTGACTGGTCTGCAAATGGTTTTGTTTGGGCCACATTTCCCTCTCTACAATCATGCTTAAATATCTTAAGTGCTGGTGTAGCCCCATACCCAAATAAACTCAGGAATTGAATTGATCAGCCAGAATGTCAGTTTACTGTGATGTCATGGTATCTATCCATGTTTTCTATTCTGAACATCTGCTAGCTAGAGATCATGGACTTCCCTCAGAAACTGAAACATCTGCTCCTTAGGGAAAGCTAAGGTGTCCCTGGACATTATGGGATCCATGTAGAGTTCAGCCATTCTACCCCCCGCATATTCACTCACTTTTTTACTAACCCCTACTGCTGTATTTTGTTTGTTTAATGCACAAAATTTCTTCCTTGTCCTTTGTTTTATTTGCCTTATCGCTTTCCCTTAGCAGTTGGCTGCACATCTACATTACAGTCCAAGTTGAGAGGATTAGGGGAAATTTGTAGCTCCTTTGTTTTGCCCTCTGGAGCAGACATTTTCCTGAGGCTGTCCTCTGCCCCTTCTTCTTGCTGTATCTGGAGCTCTCATTTGGACAGTCACAGACACGCATGCCTGCATAGGCAGTGGTAGAGAGACAGATAACACTGCATACTGCAATCATGCTTACTGGGTTTAGATCTTTGCTCCTTCCAGCTGCAGGTCTTTAAGCAAGTTTAAAAACAAACATTTATGTGTATGTGGCTTTTGCTTTTTGTTGCCAGTTCTGGGGTTTGAACTCAGGGCCTGGGCACTGTCCCTGAACTCTTTTGCTCAAGGCTAGTACTCTACCACTTGAGCCACAGCTTCATTTCTGACTCTTTGGTGGTTAATTGATGATAAGAGGGTTACAGACTTTCCTGCCTGGGATGACTTTAAACTGTGATACTTAGATCTCAGCCTCCTAAATAGCTAAGATTACAGGTGTGAGCCACTGGCGCCTGGCCATTAGTAAGTTTCTAATTCATTAGAGGGAATTATGTTCATGATGTCACACAGTCACCACCTCTGCCTATTCTTTTTTTTTGGGGGGGGGGGAGGGGGGTGTCTGGTCGTGGGGCCTGAGCTCTAGGCCTGGGCGCTGTCCCTCAGCTCTTCAGCTCAAGGCTAGTGCTCTACCACTTGAGCCACAGCACCACTTCCGGCTTTTTTTTCTGCTTATGCGGTGCTGAGGAATCGAACCCAAGGCCTCATGCGTGCAAGGCAAGCGCTCTACCACTGAGCCACCTTCCCAGCCCATCTGCCTATTATGATTACAGAACTCTTCTGGTCTAATAATAGTGTTCATAAGAGTAGTTTTGTAAAGAATTCAGCCCTTGTCTGTAGGACTGACTAGGTGTATCAGATAGAGGGAAGATAGAGAATGTCTTCTCTGGTGTACTGCTAACTTATTTCAGATGCCATCGATTTGAAATGAGTCAGAAACACATGATTTCCCAGGCTCACTGCAACCTAAGGAAGCAAGGAAATGAGTCTCAGAACCCTATTGCATCAACTGCAGCTCTGTCTCCCAGAGATCACAGTCTTGCTTTGTTGTCCTGCTTTCCTGTGTAATAAAGTAAATTAAGTGAATTTCCTACATGTGTCAAAGCATGCCCTGCTCTCATTTGCATTGAACTAGTGCTCTTACTACTAGTGCTCTTACTTGACTGGAGGACTGGGGGACCATTGTGCTACAACCCACTTGCCTTCCACTGAAGGCCTGCTCAGTGGATGAAATTAGCACCTACAGTTACTCATTTCTTCTTCCCATCTCTTCCACACTTGTAAAACAGTTCAGACATGCTTCAGAACAAAGAGTAATAAATGACCACCTGGGTCCACTCTACCCAGATGAAGTGATAAAAAGGTGGGTAGTTGAACCAAGGCTTCTGGAGCGCCCCCTGTGGTCATATTTCATGGCTTTCAGTTGTTGGTTTCAAATGCTCTTCTCATTTTCTTCTCTTCTTCCTCCTCCTCACCCCCCTACAATGCTGGGGTGGAATTCAAGGCCTCGTGACTGCGTGTAAGCACTCTATCACTGAAACAGAATTACCTCTCCAGTCCTCTTCCTCATTTTTACAAAGTGATTTCACTCTACATACTAAAAGCCTTAATAAATGTTGGTAACTTTAGAATGTATATTTCCAGAAAGGCTAAAGTTCTTGGGTTTATTGACAAACCTAAGGTGCCTTACTCTGTGTGTGTGTGTGTGTGTGTGTGTGTGTAACTGACAAACCTGTGTGTGTGTGTAACTGATAAACCTAAGGTGCCTTACTGTCTGTGTGTGTGTGTGTGTGTGTGTGTGTGTGTGTGTGTATGTCTGAAAATCCAGAAGAGAAAGAAGTAGGCTGGGTTTCCTTGGAGCTCATCCTGTCTGTCCCTACGAGCTTCTCTATTCTGTGTGGATCTAGTTCACTGGGAGCTGCTGCTCTCAGGCAGGTAGGTCCTGCACAAGGTCTATTGCTCATCATTAACTTTGGTTCATAGATGCTTCTGAGGAGTTATTAAGATACTAAAAGTGACCAAAATATCCTTCTTACCTTTCTCTCCAATTATCCATTGTCCTTTTTGTTTTTTTTTCCTTACCTCTTCATTCTAACTACATTTTGCTCTTGTTTCAGAGAACTTGATTTAAAAAACAATCTTCAAGGCCAAGCACTGGTGGCTCATGCCTGTAATCCTAGCTACTCAGGAGGCTGAGATCTGAGGATTGTGGTTCAAAGCCAGCCTGAGAAACTCTGTGAGACTCTTATCTCCAATAAACTCAGAAAACCAGAAGTGGTGCTGTGGCTCTAGTGGTAGAGCACTAGCCTTGACCTGAAGAGCTGAGGGACAGCGCCCAGGCCCTGAGTTCAAGTCCCACGACTGACAATAATATTACTACTACTAATAATATTCAAGCCAGGTACCAGTGGCTCCTACCTGTAATCCTAGCCACTCTGGAGGCTGAGATCTAAGAATGGTGGTTCAAGGCTAGCCTGGGCAAACAAATCTAGAAGACTTATTTCCAGTTAACCAGCAAAAGACTGGAAGTGGAAATGTGGCTCAAGTGGTAGAGTACTAACCTTGAGCAAAAAAGCCAAACCAGAGCACAATTCTATGAGTTTAAGCCCCAGTACTGGATGCACATGCACACAACAAATTTCAGTCCAGATCGCCATTTTCTATATTTGTTATATTTTTTTAAAAAAAAGGGGGGGGGGAGCTGGGAAGGTGACTCAGTGGTAGAGCGCTTGCCTTGCATGCCTGAGGCCCTGGGTTCGATTCCTCAGCACCACATAAGCAAAAAGAAAAAAGCCGGAAGTGGCGCTGTGGCTCAAGTGGTAGAGCACTAGCCTTGAGCTGAAGAGCTGAGGGACAGCGCCCAGGCCCAGAGTTCAGGCCCCACGAACAGGGGGGTGGGGGAGCTGGGGAGAACTCAAGGGGAGGGGGGCATTATGATTCAAGTTTAAAGCACAGTAAATGGATCTTCTACCCAGGGGTAAAAGGAGGTTACATCTGTTAGAAAAGGTGGCTTGCTATGGAAATAGCTTCTTGTCATATTGCATTAAATTTTGCTTTGTTCTACTGCTATTGCTGCCTGAAACTCCTCCTGGCTTATCTGCCTGGACACATGGTTGTGGCCTTGCAATACCTGGTCCTATTGAAAGACTGGGCTTGTGTTTAGGTGGAAATGCAGCTTTCGGGGAACTAAATGCTCTTAGCAACTAAGCAGATTTCTTCTTTATATCATGCGGTAACTAATCTTCAGAACCCTGGCTGCCATACTGTATCAGCCCTGCCCATAGCCCTTACATGCTCACATACTGTATCTGCCTACTTTTCTTGGTGTGAACACTTCATAGCACTGTCTGCCTACTTTTCATGGTGTGAACACATCAGGTGGGGTGTTTGAGACCTCTGTCAGGCTCAGTAGTAAATGAAACAGCTTTTTTGGAACACTTTTTGGGTGTAAACTTTTCATAAAATATGGTTTTGAGGGCCAGGTAGATTGAATCAGATTGAAAAGCCTATGGAAGTAGGTCTTTTTCAGAACAGCCAGGATTTACCAAACTACTCCATGGATGATGTTACCTGCACTCAAAACTGAGTGGGAACCGGGTGCCAATGACTCACACCTGTAATCCTAGCTACTCAGGAAGCTGAAAGCTGATGATTGAGGTTAGAAGCCAGCCTAGGCAGACTTTATTTAACCAAAAGAACGACACACCTGGAGGTGTGGTTCAAGTGGTAGAGCTCTGGCCTTAGTGAAAAAGCCAAATAAGAGCTTGAGGTCTTGAGTTCAGGTCCCAGTACTACTATAAAAAATTAAGCCAAGAGCCAGTAGCGCATGCCTATAATCCTAACTATTCAGGAGGCTGAGACCTGAGGATCGTGATTCAAAGCTAGCTGGGATAGGAAAGTCCGTAAGACTTTTTATTTCCAATTAACCACAAAAAAAGCCAGAAGTGGGGGAGTGGCTTAAATGGTACAGTGCTAGCCTTGAGCAAATAATTTCAGAGACAGCCCCAAGCCCTGAGTTCAAGCCTAGGAATAGCACAAAAATAATAATTTTTTTAAAAAGCTGGGCACCGGTGGCTCACGCCAGTAATCCTAGCTACTCAGGAGACTGAGATCTGAGGATCGCAGTTCAAAGCCAGCCTGGGCAGGAAAGTCTGTGAGACTCTTAATCTCCAGTAAACCACTCAAAAACCAGAAGTGGCACTGTGGCTCAAGCAGTAGAGCACTTGCCTTGAGCTGAAGAGCTCAGGGACAGCGCCCAAGCTCAGAGTTCAAGCCCTATGACCAACCCCACCCCCTCCCACCCCCCCCCACCCCCCAAAAAAAAGATGGGCTGAGAATGTGGCTTAGTGGTAGAGTGCTTGCCTAGCATGCATGAAACCCTGGGTTTGATTCCTCAGTACCACATAAACAGAAAAGGCCAAAAGAGTGCTGTCCTTGAACTAAAGAAGCTCAAAGACAGTGCCCAGTCCCTGAGTTCAAGTCCCAGGACTGGCAAAAACAAAACAACAGAAATGATTTGTAGGAGTTACTTAGACAAACATCTTCTGATTGCCAAATTAGGTGAAAGACAAAAACACTATGATAGAAGAATATTAGGAAAATAAATGAGAGAATTTTCAAACTCAAGATACCCAGGAAGAGCTTGTGGAAGAGTTCTTGTTTGAGCAGGGATTAGAGGGTCAATAACAAGGGGAAATGCTTGGTACAAGGGGAGAGAGAGAGGTGGGGGTATTTTCCTTTTAACTTAGGAGTATCTGAAAGTTGCTGTGAATTGAAGCACTGGGTGAGTTCGGGATTCATAGTTTAAGGCAGATTCAGAAAAGTTTGATTCTAATCCCAGAGGGCTGTGAGTATGAAGCTGAGTAACTGAGGCTTGTTCGCCACCCATATGGAGAAAGGTGTGGAGTGTGACCCTCGTGATGGGAGCCACTGAGGTTGGATCCCATGAGTTTGGGCATCTGGGAGGCCACTCAATAGTTTCTGTCTTACAGACTGGATGAGACTTGACTTTCCTGCCAACTAGTCCAGAGTCACTAAACAAAAGTATCAGTCTCTACTGCTTTATTTTATAGGTCAGTTTTGATTCATATAGGATGACCTGTTAAGGAATTAAATAGTCTAGTTTTTTTTTTTCTCTTGTGTGATACACTCTTATCTTGTGGGAACTCTGTGAAGGAACTAATTTGTGTAAATTGAGTACTTTTAAATAAGCTAAGAAGATTATTTTTCTTTGTAGTTTTAAATAAGCTAAGAAGATTATTTTTCTTTGTAGGTCCTTGGGGCTTGAACTCTGGGCCTGGGCGCTGTCCTTGAGCTTTTGCTCAAGGTGAGCACTGTACCACTTGAGCCACAGTGCTACTTATGGCCTTTTTGAGTAGTTTATTGGAAAAAGAGTCAGAGTTTCCTGCCCAGGCTGGCTTTGAACAGTGATCCTTGGATCTTAGCCTCCTGAATAGCTAGGATTACAGGTGTGAGCCACTGGCATCTAACTGATTCTTCACTTTTAGAGTAGGAGAGTATTCATCTTGCCTCATTCCTGTTCTGTGCCCATGAACAAT
The DNA here is from genome assembly GCF_019054845.1 of Dipodomys spectabilis. NCBI lineage: Eukaryota > Metazoa > Chordata > Mammalia > Rodentia > Heteromyidae > Dipodomys > Dipodomys spectabilis. Next base: position 2,599,551 of record NW_024870762.1, on the reverse strand, counting down.
ATGCTTTAAGAAATGTTTCTTTTAGCCGGGTATCAATGGCTCACGCCTGTAATCTTAGCTACTCAGGAGGCTGAGATCTGAGGATCCAGGTTCAAAGCCAGCCTGGGCAGGAAACTCCATGAGACTCTTATCTCCAGTAAACCACTCAGAAAACCGGAAGTGGTAGAGTGGTCTGGTTGAGCTGAAGAGCTGAGGGACAGCGCCAAGGCTCAGAGTTTAAGCCCCATAACTAACAAAAAGAAAAAGAAAAAAAAAGACATGTTTATTCATGTTATTTATTTTTTTATTTTTATTTTTTTTACCGGTTGTGAGGCCTGAACTCTGGGCCTGAGCGCTGTCCCTCAGCTCTTCAGCTCAAGGCTAGCACTCTACCACTTGAGCCACAGCACCACTTCCAGCTTTTTTTTTTTTCTCTTTGCTGATGTGGTGCTGAGGAATCGAACCCAGGGCCTCAGGCATGCAAGGCAAGCACTCTACCACTGAGCCAACTTCCCAGCCCCGACATGTTTCTTTTATAGTCTTAATTTTTAAATAACATGTTAATGCACTTGTTTCTAATTTATTTCCTGAAGAATATAGGTGTTTGGGTCTGGAATGGGGTTTTGCAAACTTTTTCTTTACTGTTTTTCTTCTGTGCTGGAATTAGGGCTTCAGCTCTTGGCCTCACATTGTTGTTTGGCTTTTTTCCCTCAAGGCTAGCGTTCTACCATCTGAGGCACACATCTGGCTTTTTGCTGATTAATTAGAGATAAGAGTCCTTAGGATTTGTGTGCCCCAGGTGGCTTCCAACCAGGATCCTCAGACCTGTTTCCTGAGTAGCCAGGATTACAGACGTGAGACTTGGTTGCCCAGATGAACACTTTTTTTCTGGTCATGGAACTTGAACTCAGGACCTGGCACTGTGCCTAAGCCTTTTTGTGTGCAAGGCTAACGCTCTACCACTTGAGCCACAGTGCCACTTCTGGTTTTTTGAGTGGTTAATTGTAAATAAGAGTATCATGCTGGGGGCTTGGGGCTCATGCCTGTAATCCTAGCTACTCAGGAGGCTGAGATCTGAGGATCTCGGTTCAGAGCCAACCTGGGCAGGAAAAGTCCGTGAAACTCTATCTCCAATAAACCACCAGAAAACCGGAAGTGGCGCTGTAGAGCGCTAGCCTTGAGCTGATGAGCTGAGGGACAGTGCTCAGCCCCAGAGTTCAAGCCCCATGACCGACCAAAAACAAAAAAAAAAGTATCATGAGGACTTTTCTGCCTTGGTTGACTTTGAATTGTGATCCTCAGATCTCAGCCTCCTAAGTAGCTAGGATTACAGATGTGAGCCACCCGTGCCTATATTCTATATTCACTTTGCCTTTGTAAGATTTAAAACTGGTGTGTTCTACTTCTTTGGAGCTCTGGAAAGAACATACAGTAAGAAAGCACCCTCTGCTGGCCCACTGCAGCAGTCGTGGGAGGGAGAAGTCTCTTTAGGGTGTGTGGAGGGGGCAGGCTTTGGGATCGCCACAGGCCTCTGGACTGGCATGTTTCAAGCTCTTCAGGTCAGGCTTTAGGGGAATAGTCACAAATAGACTGCATGTCCCAAGCTGCTGTGCTCTTTTTTTTTTTTTTCTTTTCCTTTCTGTAGCCCTCTGCTTGCCAGTACTCAGTATGTGCCAGGTCCTAGTACTTTGGTGGAAGGTGAGGAGGTATGTACAGGCTGAGCCTCTGGACTAAGTGGAGACTTTGCATTTTCATCTGCCATCTTTGGCAGCTAAGCTCCAGCCAAAGTCGCTTCATTTTACTGATTGGTGATGTTGACAGATGCACAAAATGAATCCAAGTTGGTACGTTTGGGGCAACGTTTTGACTTTTGTACAGGGGTGCATGTCCTCCTTAAATGACTGTTCTGCAGAAGGCTTGACTAGATGAGTCCACCTTATTGGCTTGGTTTGGGATTTTAAACTTGTTGGGATGTTTTGTTTATTTTGTTATATTTGTTATGGTTTTGTTGTTTGTTTTTATTTATTCATTTGTTTGTTTCTTTCATTTTTATTTGTCCCAACATTTTCCTTTATAGTCAACCATTAGATATTGATCAGTTGAAGCTCATTTTAAGACTCGTTGGAACCCCAGGGGCTGAGCTTTTGAAGAAAATCTCCTCAGAGTCTGTGAGTTGATGCTTTGATTGTAATTACCTGCCCTGTGGGGAGTCTCTGCCACTTGCCTTCCATCGTTCTGTACTTTGACCCTGGTATGTTTGTAAGCACAAGTGCCCTTTGTATGCTGATGTCTGAGATGAGGTATATGTGTGTGCGTGCGTGCATGCGTGCTTGCTTGCATGCAAGAGTGTGTTTTGTTCTTTTTTTCTGGGTATGTACTTGGATCTCAGGAACCTCTGTTGGGCAGTTGTAGCCCAGAAAATATGAATTGGAAAATCGTGCCTTTATTCCTCATGTCCTCACTACATTCTCCCAGAAGTTTCATGACAGTGAGCTTTTTTTGCTTTCTGGCTGGTGCTGGATCTTAGCACATGGGCTTCCCCATCAATTAATCTAACTTCATCCCTAAAAGAATGAAATGTGCATCATTTCCATGCTCCTGTTTCCCTCCCAAGGTCACTCACTTTTTGCTGTTGTAGAACGGACACACATCCAACAAAGTATTTGTTCACACTAGGGTTTCCTCTCTTGCCAGCCATCAGACCACTCAGGAAATACCTCTGCTCCTGGTATTTCTGCAGGAGAGTGGTGTTAAGTCCTCCTTATGAACTCCAAGCTGAGTAACCTAAGGAAAGGCTGTGGAACTGGTGCCTTTCTGCTCCAATTCCTGTAAGCAGGGATTTGGAAAGGAGCCCCAGGCAGGTGACTCTGGCTTACTTTGACAATGACTTCCTGCTGTTGATCATTTGCTCGGGCCAGAGCCTTGAGAGGAGCTACAAAAGTCCAGCCTTTCTCCTGTTTCCCTTCGTCTGCCCCACCGTGCAGTTGGATAAAAAGGAAAAAAGTGTGCAAGCTCCAGCTGCGTCTTCCTGGATTCCTAACTGAAAGGCTCCTTTGCCCAATTGGGAAGTCAGCTGTGTAGTTCGAGGCAGGCATGAACAGGTGGGTTTAGTGGTTCATCACCCTCCTGACAGAGAATACCATCTTTGGTGAGCATCTCTTAGAAGGACCACACAGCTCAGTAATGTCAGTCTCCAAGCTGCAGAGCTTCAACAAAGGGATGTTCTGGCTCTGTTTTGTTTGTTTTGTTTACTTGCTTAGGATAAGGAGGCAGAAGCACAGGGACGCTGTGACTTGCTGGAGTCATGCTGAGTCATTTGGCAGAGCGAAATAGAGCTAGATTCCAGATGTCCTAATCATCTCATGGGGCTATGCACTATTTTGAGAGTCATTGTCAGAAGTATTGACCACAATCTCCATCCGAACACTCCTTTTCTTTTTCCTTCTGAAATACAGAAGCTGGGTTAGTGTGAATCAGAGAAGATAAGATGCTAAAGAAAGACGTGAGGTTTTGTTGTTGTTGTTGTTATGTTTTTGCCAGTCCTGGGGCTTGAACTTGGGCCTGAGCACTGTCCTTCAGCTTTTTTTTTTTGCTCAAGGCTAGTGTTCTAGAACTTGAGCCACAGCACCACTTCCAGCTTTTTTCTGTATGTGGTACTGAGGAAATGAACCCCGGGTTTCATGCATCCTAGGCTAGCACTCTACCACTATGTTTTAAAAATATTTGGCTTAGGACTGGGATGTAGCTCAGAGGCAAAGCACTTGCCTAACAAGTGCAACATCCTGGGTTCGATCCCTAGTACCAAAAAAAAAATACAAAAATATTTTGGCTTAGATTTGCCAGAAGGACAAGGGCCAGAAGGAGGGTTGGAAAGAAGCTCAGTTAATTAATGAGTGGTGCTAATGAGACTGGGAATAATGGCCTCCCTCGACCCAGCCATCTGCCCAAGAGATGAGAGGTTCCAAAACACAGGATGGCTAACCTAGTGCATACCTGTCATTAGTCCATCATTTGTGTTTAAGGAAGAAATGGTGTTGGGTACGTGAGCTAATAAGGAGCTGTCTTTATCTTATGGGAAATGGACACATCATATATTTCAACAGCTTCCATACAGCACTGGGCATTATGGAATTAGCCAGAATAAAGAACATACTCAATACAGTATTGAGTACAAGAAGAACAGAATGAATTTCCCCATTTAATTGTGGCAAGTGGATAAAAACAGTTTATTTAAAAGTGCAGCCAAAATTAATTTACTGTGAATGACAGTGCCAAGTACCTGTTTATTTTTAAAGTACATGATGTGGCACATGCCTGTAATCCTAACACTCTGGGAGGCAGAAGCAGGCACATCTAGAGTTTGGGGCAAATCAGAGCTGCATACTAAGATTCTATCTCAAAAAAGCAAGGGCTGAATGAGAGATTGCTTGTATTCACAAGGCTCTGGGTTCCATCCCCAGCACACTGGGGGAAAAAAACTCATGATGTGTGGAATATGGATGGAGAAATAAAACCAGGTGAGTAAAATTGCTCAAAGATTTTAAATGTTTGAAACATGGTAGACATAAAGACTAGGTATTTTTTTTTATTGTTTTTATTATTCCTGAAAAGCAATGACTAGTAACCTCAGCCTGCATTTGTAACAGGGACATTCTGAGTAAGGAAATGCAGCCAAGCTGGGTGCTGGTAACTCATACCTTTAATCCTAGCTACCCGGGAGGCTGAGTTCTGAAGACCACAGTTCAAAGCCAGCCTGGGCAGGAAAGTTTGTGAGACTCTTATCTCCAGTTAACCAGCAAAAAACTAGAATTGGAGCTATGGCTCAAGTGGTAGAGAGCCAGCCTTGAGCACAAAAAGCTAAAGGACAGCACTTGGTCCCAGAGTTCAAACTCAGGACTAGCACAAACGACAACAACAAAAAAAAACAACCCAGAAAATGCAGTCAGCATAGGGAAAAGGTTAGGATGTGGCATAAGAAAGGGGATAAATTGGATGTTTGTGGCTTAAGGATAGAGAATTTATTTGGTTGGTATCCTAGAACCTTGAGTAACCAGGGAAAGAACAAAACATTGTATTGCAAAAGCAAAAGCTTGACTCACAGTTTTTTCTGGAACTATAAGCTGACAGGAGGGGGATGTCATCACCTACTGATTAAAGAAGACAGAACCAGAACATGTCCAGGCCACGTACTGCTCCCAAAAAGGAAGATGGTTGGCAGGATTCCAACATTGAAGGCCTAGCTAGTAGCCTACCATTCCTGGTTTACTTTGTGACCCTCTTTTCTGCCTTTGTCATTTCTCCAGGCTCATTTTACCAGATGGTTTCTTTAAAAGGTGCATCTACACTGTGTGATGACAGTGTGCTGGCTTTCGTCTTTGAGATAAGGGAGCAGAATGGAGCATGTGGTCCTAGCTCTGTCCCAGAGGCCAGCTGTAGACACACCTTAGCAGTAATCTGGCCATAAGGGAGTTGCAATCAGAGGTGGAGCTTAAGTATTAGAGAAATTATTCAGGGAAGCCTTGAAGAGGCAAAATGATATGGCCATGGCTTTTATTGAAGATGATGCTACAACTGAAGTAAGGAACTGATTTTAACAAGGAAGGAAAGTTGAGGATTTAGAAAACAAGTTAACGCTTGGTTTTTATATTTTGGGGAGAGAGTGACTTATAATTGGGGAATTGTGGCCACAGTTACTTTGAAGTAGAACTTAAATGTGATTAAAAACTCAGTTCTGCCTCCATCATAATCTGTTTTGCACACTTCCTCCCAGCTGTCTGTTCTGTGAAATTAATCTGTTACATTTACTCATTAGAGAGACTTGTGGAAATAATCTTTGTAGCATGTCATAATTCTGTCGATGGCTTGTGACTTCTATTTTGCCTCTGCTGTTATCCTCTAACTTGCCTCCCCTCCTCCACTTACCCTGTATGTTTGTGGCATGTATTTTGAATGTTCCACAGCTAATGTCTTTGAGACTGGGCATCACTTACCAATCTGCCCTCCCATTCATGTCTTCATTGGGAGGGCTGATGCCTTGGAGACCCAATGCCACAAATACTGAATCTCTTCCTTGATTGGATATTTTATTTTCCTCAGTCATCTATTTTTAATCCCACAGACACACAGGTTTTGGCCATTAGTTCTTGAAACAGTTCTCTGGCTGGCATCCTGGATCAAGGAGCAATCAGATTCCAGAGGACCTAGACTATTGAACATTGAAGATGATGCTAAAAGCAAAGAAACCAAACTTTTCCTATGTGCATGGCTACTCCCTGGCTACGAGCCTAACAACCTGAGCCATTCACCAAAGCATGCCTTAACATGCAGCCTTGGGCACTAGCCTGGGGTGGGTGGGAGCAGGGTCTTGTTTGTGTTGAGGGTGGATTTTTTTTTTTTAACTTAAAACTTTGAGTTGGAAAGTTTTTTGTTTTTGTTTTTTTGCACTGTGTGTTTAACAATGCCCTTGACCGGGGATCTAAGATATTAACCAGCTTCAGCAGATTATGCGTCTGACGGGGACGCCCCCTGCTTACCTCATTAACAGGATGCCAAGCCATGAGGTGAGAAAAACAGTGAGGCACCAGAGTGCCTCTCTCAGAAGGCTGCATTCTCTGCATTGCCACTGTGTAACTGACACAGGCTTCAGTGTCACTGAATGCTTGCTTGCATGTGCCCCAAGGAGTCCTGAGGCCATGACTGAGTGTGCTGTCGTAAAATGTCACATTTGACATCAAACATCACCAATCAGTGGGATCAAGAATGAGTGTTAGGCTCGTAAAAATGGTATTCCTTTGGTATGTGGGCTTGTAAATTTAGGGTACAAGGGCCTGTGTGTTTCTTCCTGTAGTTAAAGTGATTACTATCATATGGGTTCATCCAAGGTGTAGTTCACTGACATCATTATCATGCTTTTTTTTTAAGTGCCGGTACTGGAGCTTGAACTCTGGGCCTCCTCCTCTCTGCTCAGTATTTGTGTTCAAGCCTGGTATTCTACTACTTGAGCCACACCTCCACTTCCAGCTTTTTGCTGGTTAACTAGCGATGAGTCTTTTTCTGCCCAGGCTAGGTTTGAACCTTGATTCTCAGGTTTCTACTTTCTAAGTAGCTAGGATTACAGGTGTGTGCTACCAGCCGGCACCTAGCTCACCTTTTTATTCTTATGACTAAAAGTTCTATTTAAAAGAAAATACACATGAAATTGAATAAATACGATTCTAGGTGGAACTAGAATCTCTCTTTACCAATTCTTACTTAATCTCACTAGTTTTACAGTCAATGGTAACTAGGGCCCTTCTTTGTAAGATGCCCTTTCTATTTGGGGGAATGAGGCTAGGATCACAGAGGGCCCTTTCCCCTAACTTTGTTTCTATTTCTGCTGCATTTGCCCAGTCTACATATATCTTTATTAAAGGTTTGACTGTTCTTTGTATGAGAGTGGTCTTATCTCTGTTCTTGAAACCAATTATTTAATCTCCATAGTTAACAAGAACGGAATATGGCCATGTGTATATCCAATTCCTATAACTTTCTTTTCAATGCAGAAAGCCTCTCAACTGCTCTTCTGTACCAACTCCTCTGTCAAATTTAAATATTTAGGAAAACTGCTTCAGAAAAAGAGCTGCTTAGAAGTCTTGACCTTCTGTTTTTAAACTTCTGATCTTAGTACAGTCAGAAAGCTAATGAAAGAGAACTGAATTGGTTAGTTGTCTTATTAACATGGAATGTAACTGTGAGAGAAAGCACATAAATAAAGATGATGGTCATATATAGAGAAATTAGGAGACAGTAAAAAAAGTCTTTGATGAATGTTCTGAATCAGGACCAAGATACTGTTGAACAAAGTCATTCTGAAAACCTTTATTTTTACAGGCAAGAAACTATATTCAGTCTTTGACCCAGATGCCTAAGATGAACTTTGCAAATGTATTTATTGGTGCCAACCCCCTGGGTAAGTTGATCATATTCTCATTTCATGGTATTGATTAGGTTGTGACATGAATTAGGAATTTGAAGGAAGTTTTCCCCTTTTACCAAATAAGAGTATTATCAATTAAATTCTTATACTTTTTTATTGTAAAAATACTGTACAGAGGGGTTATAGTTATGTCAATTAAATCTTGAAATGTGATCAATAATGGCATCTATTATTTGTGTTTGTGTTGTCACTTTTTTTCCTTTTCTGTAGTTTGTGGGACTTGAACTCTGGGTCTGGGCACTGTCCCTCAGCTCTTCATCTCAAGCCTGGCACTTTCCCACTTCACCACAGTGCCACTTCTGGTTTTCTGGTTGTTTATTGGACATAGAATCTTACAAACTTTCCTGTCTGGGCTGGCTTTGAACCATGATCCACAGCTTTCAGCCTCCTGAGTAGCTAGGATTATACCAGCACCCAGCTGTCACTTTTTTACAAAGTGTGTGTGTGTGTGTGTGTGTGTGTGTGTGTGTGTGTGTGTGTGTGTGCGCACGCGTGCGTGCGTGTGCTGGGCATTTGGCTCAGTGGTAGAGTGCTTGCCTTGCATGCACAAGGCCCTGGGTTCGATTTCTCAGCACAACATAAGCAGAAAAAAGGCAGAAATGGCCCTGTGGCTCAAGTGATAGAGTGTTAGCCTTGAGCTGAAGAGCTGAGTACAGCACCCAGGCCCAGAGTTCAGTTCCCATGACCTACAAAAAAGAAAAAGGAAGTGGCGCTCTGGCTCAAGCGGTAGAGCCCTTGCCTTGAGCTGAAGAGCGCAGGGACAGCACCCACGCCCAGAGTTCAAGCCTCACAACTGACCGAAAAAAAAAAAAAGAAAAATGTATATGTGGGCTGGGAATGTGGCCTAGTGGTAGAGTGCTTGCCTCACATGCATGAAGCCCTGGGTTTGATTCCTTAGTACCACATAAACAGAAAAGGCCAGAAATGGCGCTGTGGCTCAAGTGTTAGTTAGCCTTGAGCAAAAGAAACTCAGGGACAGTGCTCAGGCCCTGAGTTCAGGCCCCATGACCGTACCCCAAAAAGAAAAAAAAAAGAAAGAAAGGGGAAGTATGTCTATAACCAACGGATTTAGTTTGAGAAATAAGTGGTACAGTAAGGAAAGGAAAGGAAACCAGGCACCAGTGGCTCACGCCACTGGCTAGTGGTAGAGCACTAGCCTTGAGCTGAAGAGCTTAGGGACAGCACCCAGGCCCAGAGTTCAAGCCCCACAACCAACAAAAAAGAAAAGAAAGGACTTGAAAAATTAAGAGCGAAGACTGAGGCAGCAGGAAGGCGGGTACAGATGACAGCCTGTGGATTTTTCACAACTGCTGTTAATTTATATTGTCCCACACTGAGGGGGGAAATAGTTGAAGCAAGGATGGGTGTTCAGCATATCCACATGGCATCACCTGCAGGTGCTGTGCTCCTCTTATGTGCAGGGAGTTACCTGGTGCACTCAGGTTCTTCCCTCTCCTCTGTTCCGTAGAGGCTTACCCATCTATTCTGCTTTGCAAAGCTGACTTGCCTTCTTACGCTTTAGATTGATTTCATATTCCTCCTCCATCACCTCCAGATCCTAGCAGCTTCTCAGGAATTGCTCTATTCCTTAAAGCTGCAGGGCTGGTGTGGGCTTGAAATGGCCCCAGAAGGTAGCTTTGCCTGAGGCTCAGGTTCTCTAAACAAGGAGAGTATAGTGGACAGTGCTACTTATTTACAGGCAAACACAGAAGGACCAGACCAATACTTCTCAGGAAAGCAGCATTGTCATGACAACTAGTGTCACCAGCTGCCTTTTCTTAACATTATATAATAGGATTGTGTTTGGTCATCTCACTGCATTTCCTCTTGTCTGTGTGGGGCATCGCTCTTTTGAAGCATCCCAGAAGCTCTGCTTCAGGCTGTTTTCCTTTTAAGGGTTGATGATCATGATGACCTCCTAAGAAACTGGGATAGGAGTGAGAATGTGTCTTAGTGGTAGAGTGCTTGCCTAGCATGCATGAAGCCCTGGGTTCAATTCCTCAGTACCACATACAAAAAAAGCCAGAAGTGGTGCTGTGGCTAGAGTGCTGGTCTTGAGCAAAAGAAGCTCAGGAACAGTGCCCAGGCCCTGAGTTCAAGCCCCATGACTGGCACAAAAAAAAAAAAATAGGATAAAGGCTGGCTTGTGTAACCTGTTTTAAGAACTTCACCACAGAAGTTGTGAAGAGGGGTTTCAGTATGGCTGTGATAGTTCTTAAAATAGCAGAGATGCTCGTGCTTGGAAGCACATGGCTCTTCTGGATGAATTTGCACCAGCTTTGGAGATGCACAGTGTCAGATCTCCACTGTTGCTCTGCTGTCCAGGGATGAATTCACACTCTCTCTGGGTATGTAGGATTCTACAGTTCTTGGTTAAGGTTTACATCTGCTCTAGCATGCTCTCACTTGAGCTGTCCTGTTCCCTTCAAGGATCTGTAGAAGCTCTTGTGGAGCTACAAGTACTCAAAGATGTTGGCAAGAGGGCTGGGAAGGTGGCTCAGTGGTAGAGTGCTTGCCTTGCATGCCTGAGGCCCTGGGTTCAATTCCTCAGCACCACATAAGCAAAAAGAAAAAAGCCGGAAGTGGTGCTGTGGCTCAAGTGGTAGAGCGCTAGCCTTGAGCTGAAGAGCTAAGGGACAGCACCTAGGCCCAGAGATCAGGCCCCACTACCGGACCCAAAAAAAAAAAAAAAAGATGTTGGCAAGAATTATGTGCTAGAAAGCCCCCCACCCCACCCTCTTTTTTTTTTTTGTTTTTTGTTTTGTCAGTCATGAGCTCTTTTGCTCAAGGCTAGTGTCCCACCACTGACCCACAGTGCTACTTTGGGTTTTCTGATGGTTAACTGGAGATGAGAGTCCTACAGATTTCCCTGTCCCATGAGCCATGAGTGCACAGCATGCTGGAAGTTTTGTCTTCGTTGTGTTTTTTATCATTTTGCCAGCCCCCATGGTTCAAATAAGACATAACTCACCTTTTAACTCCTTTGTTAACACACTCAAAAAGATAATTCTGTTTTTTGAAAGAGGAACATCCTTTTTCTTATTTAGCTTATTTAGGTCACACACATCCTGACAGATGTCCCCATCTTCTGGCACTGTGACACTTCAGCATTGAAAAGAACCTGACATCACTTAGCAATCGAGATTGTCATCAAGTGCCTCAAAAGGAGCATCTGGTACTCATTCAGCATGGTACTCCTCTGAGTTCAGGCATGCCTGATGGCCCGTTGCCAGCAGCAGTGTCATAAAGTCCCTCTTGCTGCAGACAGTACGTCACCACTCATCAGGAGCAAGTACCCTGCATGCCGACTGAGCATAGATGCACCAGCCATCGAAGTGTTAGCAGCTCTATTTGGTCAGCCACTGACCATAACACTAATGAAAATTCAGATTGCCCCTTGGATGTTAGTGTATGTGTTTACAGTTGTCAAAATCTTTGAGACATCTTTTTCTTACCTCTGGCCTTACTCTTTATCAAAGTATAGGAAATGGTACTTTTTTCTCAGTGTGGCGAAACCCCATCATAGAATCTACATTCAGCCGAAAAGCAGCAGCCACAAAGATTTTTTTATTCTAAGGAGTGCAAGCATCAGAAAACTGTGTGACTGGCAGTGCTCATGATACTTTCAAGATGAAACTTAGGAACTTGATCTCTTCAGGGAACTCCCCTCCTCTTAAGTACATCTGGAAGGTAATTTGCAAAGTTGCAAATGCCTCTGTTTTGCCATAGTTATGTGGCATGCGCCATGTAATCATGGCAGTATTTATCCTCCGAGGTTACCAGGAGTTTTTTGGGTTTTTCCTAGCATGTTAATACTCTTCATTTTTCATTTCTGTCTCTGGCACTGATTGATAGCTGTCGATTTGCTGGAGAAGATGCTCGTATTGGACTCGGATAAGCGGATTACAGCAGCCCAAGCCCTGGCACATGCCTACTTTGCGCAGTACCACGATCCAGATGATGAGCCAGTAGCTGATCCCTACGACCAGTCATTTGAAAGCAGGGACCTCCTTATAGATGAATGGAAAAGTAAGTCCTGAGGGCATGATTCACATGCACCTTGAGAATTTATACTGTAAAATCTTTTCTGGGTAAATCGTTCACCAAAGGCTTCAGGAAAAACAACAGCTGAATGACTCCATTCAGCTGAGTAACACTTAAAGAGTTGAGGGCTGATGCAGAATGACCGTGCCCTACTGATGGAGTCCACTCTAGATGCAGCATCTGGCCCCTAAGCTGCTTCATTTAGTCAGACAGTATAGCACTCCTCACATCTGTGTAGAGCCTTCGGGTTCTTAAGAGGCTCTCCATTTATAAAAATCTAAGGTGAGTGGAGAGTAGTAAGGCATTATAATTGTATAATTAATAGGGTTTTGAGACAAGAAGGATTTGTATCTTATCTGTTATCTAAAACCTATTTAGAGAAACAAGCATAGAACCCGTATTTCCATTCCTTATTCTCTTATTTTTTTCTATAAATCACAAGTTCAGAACTCTAGTCAAATCATAAAAGCCAAGACTATCTTTGCTGCAGTTGTGACTACTCTACTCTTTTACTGGGGGAAACTCAGGGCCTCATAATGTGGTTATACATTGTTGTTGATTTTTTTTGCCGGTCCTGGGTCTTGAATTCTCAAGCTTGTGCCCAGAGCTAGTGCTCTACCACTTGAACCACAGCTCCATTTCTGACATTTTGGTAATTTATTGGAGATAAGAGTCTCACGGACTTTTCTGCCCAGGCTCTCTTCGAACCATGATCTTCAGATCTCAGCCTCCTGAGTAGCTATGATAACCAGTGCCTGGCTATATTTGCTATTTTTGGAGTAGGGTCTCTCTTCTTGTCCCTACCAGCCTGAGCTGCAATCCTCCTATTTGTGCTTTCCTGTGTCACTGGGGATGACAGGTACATAGCACCACACCCAGTCATTGATTGAAATGGAGTCTCACTAACTGTTTACCCAGTTTGGCCTTGAACCATCCACATCTCTGCCTAGCCAGGATTTCAGGCTTGAGCCACCGTGCCCAGCTTCTTTATTCTTGAGCAGCTTCTCCAGAGCTTTAAAGAGAAGGCAGTCAGTGATGAAAGAAAAGAGAAGCAAAGGCTCTCTGCACTTGGACTTGTTTGAGTCATATGTCGTACTAGGATCTCACACACAGACAATAAAGCCAGTTACTTGGAAGTAGTCCTCAAACCACTCACCCGAATGAGAGGAAGGATCTTGAACTTAGAAGTCAGAATGCCCACCAGCAAAGATGCTCACTCTTCCTTCCCAACTTCCAGGCCTGACGTATGATGAAGTTGTCAGCTTTGTGCCACCACCCCTTGACCAAGAAGAGATGGAGTCCTGAGGACCTGGTTTCTGTTCTGTTGCTCCCACTTCACTGTGAGGGGAAGGCCTTTTCATGGGAACTCTCCAAATATTATTCAAGTGCCTCTTGTTGAAAGATTTCCTCCAACGTGGATGGGGTGCGTGTGTGCATGGTGTGTGAGTGTGTGTGTGAGTGTGGATGGGGGTGTATGCATTTGTCTTTATGGAAGGTGAAGAGCATAATGTGAGCTAACTCTGATCACAGTGACATTATGTGAAGTTGTGATGTCTGTGTCTGTCCTGCCTGCTCTTTTCCCCATCTGAGTACTAACCAGGCTCAGTCCTGCTTGGCTTCCCAGCTCAGATGAGATCGGATGCATTCAAGGTGGTATGGCCATAGACTCTGCCTACTCTTTCTGAAAGCTGGCTGAGGCAGACAAGAGCCACTATCTTGTTAGGATATGGAAAATACAAGGTGAAAAATATTACATGTCTCTGGACCTAGTCACGCTTTTGCCTCTTTGGCTTCTCCTGTGGCCCCACCATGGTCAAGTTCATGGGGTGAACTTGACCACATGCCACAGCAGCACATGGAGGAGGAACTCACCTCACTGCTTCAGGTCCAAGGCCTGCCCTCAGTGATGCCTGCAGCCGGAAAGGACCATCTGCCTTCTGTGCGCCAGCCTGTGATTAACTTGCTTAGTATGAGTCTCAGAACTTGACACATTGTGTTTGAAACTATAAATATGTTTGTGCCTTAAAAAGGAGAGAAGGATGTGTAGATAATTGAAAGACTTCAGCTGCTGAAGTTCTGAGCCAAGCAAGTAAGACAAGAGCTGTGGGGTGGCCACTATGAGCCAGAAGAAACCAAGTGTGCATGTGTGCGCATGCGTATATGTGCATTTCCTCTCCCTCCAAGCCAGAGGGTGTTGCTTGCTTGTCACCTGCAAGACAGCTCTCCTGAGAATTGACCCCAGTAGTCAGGCACAGGTTTCTGCTGCTGTCTGTGTGCTTCCTGTATGCTCCTTCTTCCTAGCCAAGTGAGGATATGTTTGCACACCTTGCTGTTTGAGCATGTGCCGCTGCTCGTGCTGTTCTCCTCTGAAGGCCCTGGGCCAGGCGAGTCTGCCTGTGAAGACCTCCTGGGTGGTTCTGATCTTGTATCTCCCCAGCTGATGCTGTGGGCAAGTGACTTCATCCTCTGCAGCCCCCAGCGCTTTTCGGCGTTGAATACAGTTGCTACTCCAGGTGCTTCTGCTGGGAAAACCCGGAAAAGATGGAACAGGTGGATGGATAGCATTTTTATTCTTGCCATCTGATTTTCAACGAATTGTTTTCAGAGAGCTATGTTGGGAAAGCCCTGTCTTTCCCCAGGAACATCCCATACTTTGGAAAACAAGTCGTTCCCTTCTCTCCCAACTATCAATGCTAAGAACTATTTAAAATCAAAGTGAAAAATACAGAGCTCACGAGCCCAGAAACTCCTTTTGCTATCTTTCTCTAAATATGATTATTTAAAAAAAAAAAAAAGAAAGGAAGGAAGGAAAACTGGTCAACAAGGTGTTTTTTCTACCCCTCCATGAAAAAAGGTCTTCTTGGCAGCTTAACGTTGATTGATTTTATGGTCTTGGTTTAGGGAGTAATACAATTTGTTTTAGAATTTTGTACATTGCAGGAATCCTTTGAGAATGTGATTCCTTTTGATGGGGAGAAAGGGCAGATTATTTTAATATTTTATATTTTCGCCTTTATAGATGAAATATCCTCAGGGGTAGAGAAGTGTTGCTGTTGTAATTTTCTGAATTTCAAGCATTCTGTGCTATATGAGGACCCATCTTATTTAAGCCTCTTGTGTACTAAGGAAGTGTAAAGCCAATTTCAGAATTGGCAAATCTTGTATTTAAGCCAAGCTTGTCTCCAGACTCGATTTTAGTGAGGTGATGTGCAGCCTCCAGAAGGCAAGGTGGGGCCCCGGAATCCACTGGAGACAGAAGGAAGGCAGCAGGCCCCAGTGGAGTCTCGGGTTATTTGCCTCACCTGGGATTCTGTGTGCTTACAGGAAAGTGAGCAGAAGAGCCTCACTCACCTTTGAAATCCTCACCATCAATAGCAAGATGAATTTCATCAGGATGTTTGGTTGTAAATGCTAGTGCGATTTCATACAGAAATACTGCTCTGAATATTGTGTGTATACATATATATACATCTGTGTGTATATGTGTATGTACATATATGTATACATATATAAGGTCTTTGCACATGTGACCACATATGTGTTAGGAGGCTTTGTGCTTGGAGAACCTGAACTTGAAGCTGGGAAAGTTCTGTGGATTTTGAGCATAATCCTCCCAGTTTCTCTCAACAGAATTCTGACAAGGGAGAAGAGGAAACTGGTATTTTATTTGTATTCATGAACTTGGCTGTAATCAGGTATGCCATATAGGATATCAGACAATACCACTGGTTAAAAATAAAGCCTATTTTTCAAATTCAGTGAATTTCTCAAATTTATTATGTGTTTCTCTTGATTGTTTTGATTTAATGCACAACATGGCATTGTATCAATATTCTTTCAACTGTGGCCTGGCATGAGATTCTTACAGATCTTAACTCTGAACATTTAGAAAACATTTACTCATGTATTTATAATGAAGAGAATCTGGGTCTGAAAAGTGAAAAAAATAAACAAGGTGTTAGAAGCAGGGTTTGTATTACTGCAGTGTATCCATGTGACGGGGTGGGGCTCAGTCAACTGCCCCTGCTGGCCAAACCCCTCCCCCACTGCTTAGTTTTGTGCAGAACCTGCTAAGAATGGTTTTCCATTTTTTCAAAGGTTGAGAATTATCAACAGAAGAAAATATTTTTGTAGCATGTGAAAAATCATGTCAAATTCAACTCTTGATGTCCACCAATAAAGTTTTATTGGAATATAATCCCACTACTTGTTTCCATATTGTCTGTGGCTGGTTTTGTGCTGTGGTTGACAGTTGAGCAGTCAGGACAGAGAGCAGAGCCTACAGCATGCAAACTATTTAACAGTAGCTCTATCCTAATGGCACTTGAAAATATCATTCATGGGGTTGGGAATGTGGCTTAGCAGTAGAGTGCTTACCTAGCATGCACGAAGCCCTGGGTTAGATTCCTTAGCACCACATAAACAGAAAAAGTTAGAAGTGGTGCTGTGGTTCAAGGGGTAGAGTGCTACCCTTGAGCAAAAAGAAGCCCAAGGACAGTGCTCAGGCCCTGAGTTCAAGCCCCAGGACTGGCAAAAAATACAAAAACAAAACAAAACCCACACAAAACAAACAAAAAAAAATACCATTCAAAACTAGTGAGTTTTTTCCACAGGGCTAAAGAGCCCCACACAGCTGGGTGCTCAGGTCATTTGCTGCTTAATGTCCTGGGAGTGACACCTGATGGGTAGCCCTGGGTGGCTCAGGAGAATAAGGAGAACAAACTATTTTGTCATGTGTCTGCTAGCCCCTGGATGGCACTAGGGACAGTGGCAGTAAGTGGAGGCAAAGAAAGCTCAGGCTTCATTCCTGGGCTCAGTGACTTCATAAAAGGCCCTGTCCTCACATGGGGTACAGGTGCTGCTGTGGAGGTCACACAACTGTGGGGACAATCTTGCCCTCACACACTAGACATGGCTGAGGCCTTCCTCTTCCTCCTGAAGAGGAGGGTAGGCCTGTTGAGCCCAAGGAGAGCTGGCACCACAAAAGTCATACTAAGTGAATAAAAACACTTAAAACTCCAGACCAAAACATCATAAACGGCACCAGAGTTATACCTGTAATTCTAGCTCCTCGTAGGCTATGATCTGAGGATTGTGGTTTGAAGCCAGCCTGGGCAGGAAAGTCTGTGAGGCTCACCTCCAGTTAAATATCAGAAAGCCAGGAGTGAAGCTGTGGCTCAAGTGGTACAGTGCCTGCCTAAAGCAAAAAAAAAAAAAAGCCTAAGAGGCAGCAAGTATCTAGGCCCTGAGTTCAAGGGTCAATACTGGTATGCACATACACAAACCCACACAGTATGTAGAGGACTTGGGAGGGAGGAAATCTCACTGGGACTGTTAGCACAAAGGCGCAACAAAATTATACAAGCTTCCTTGTAATTATTAGGTACTGAGGACTGAACCCAGTTCCTCACACTTGAAAGACAGGCACTCTACCACTTGACCCATTTCCCCAGTATATTTTTGGTTTGGAGATAGACTCACTAACTGCCCAGCTGGCCTTGAACTCACAATCTTATCTATACCTCTTGGGATGTATAGGCATGTACCACCACACCCACCTAGCACAAATAGATACTCTTCTCATGAGCATAGAATGATTCAAGTGTTCGATTTTTAGATTTTTTATTTTTTGGGTCCAGTCGTGGGCCTGAACTCGGGGCCTGAGTGCTGTCCCTCAGCTCTTCAGCTCAAGGCTAGCACTCTACTACTTGAGCCACAGCGCCACTTCTGGCATTTTTCTTTTTGCTTATGTGGTGCTAAGGAATCGAACCCAGGGCCTCAGGCATGCAAGGCAAGCGCTCTACCACTGAGCCAACTTCCCAGCCCTAGATTTTTTTGTTGTTGTTGGTTGTGGGGCATGAACTCTAGGCCTGGTCGCTGTTCCTCAGCTCTTCAGCTCAAGCTAGCCACAGCACCACTTCCCACTTTTTCTGCTTATATGGTGCTGAGGATGCTAGGCAAACACTCTACCACTGAACCACCTTCTCAGCCAGATGAAATATTTTTTCATAAAACAGGGGGTTAGGAAGGTGGCTCAGTGGTAGAGCGCTTGCCTTGTATGCATGAGTCTCTAAGTTCGATTCCTCAGCACCACATAAGCAAAAAAAAAACAAAAACAAAAAATAACAAAAAAATAAAACATTTAATATCCTACCATACTCTTGTTTAGAAGTACCCATCAACACCCACCTCATCACTGTTCTGAAACTGACATCCATCTGTCGGCAGTTGATAGTTGAGTTTTTTAGCATCAAGTCTGTTCTACAATGAACTGCGTCAAATCTGCCATCATTCTCAAGACTTTTTGGTTATTGCAATTAGTCTGCATTTTTTTAATCATTTGTCACATGTTTACGATAGTACCCTAGAAAGCAGCAGGCTAAGATTTAGGCAGGTAGACTCTTCAGGTTCACTTATATAGCAAAGGCTAGTTCAGAAGTCAGGTCATTAATGAGTGCTCCCATATGGTGATAACTTTCTTTCTATGATCCATAGTTGGAAGGACTCAGTGAAGATGCAAATAATGAGGGCCCCCTTTTATTTATAATTCAGACAGGTAATAATAGACATACCCTTTGAACCTAGCATTATGTTCAGGAGTATTTCATGCCATTTTCTTTGTAATAGCAAGACACTAGCCGGGCGCTGGTGGCTCACACCTGTAATCCTAGCTACTCAGGAGGCTGAGATCTGAGGATCGAGGTTCAAAGCCAGCCTGGGCAAGAGAGACCGTGAGACTCCTATCTCCAATAAACCACCAGAAAACTGGAAGTGGCGCTGTAGCTCAAGTGGTAGAGTGCTTGCCTTGAGCTGAAGAGTTGAGGGACAGCGCCAGGCCCAGAGTTCAAGCCCCACGACCGACAAAAAAAATAAATAAATAAATAGCAAGACACTGGTGGTGCTTGCCTATCAGGAAGGACCTGACTGATACAAGGCTATCTGCACAATGAGTGGGTATATGTGTGAAGTACATATATCCTCCTAACCTCCCGCCTTTTTTATTCTTTTTTGTGTGTGTGTGTGTGCCAGTAGTAGGGATTGAACTCAAGGCATGCGTCCTGTCCCTTAGTTTTTTCACTGAAGGCTGGTGCTCTACTGCTTGAGTCACATATCCACTTCTGGCTTTTGCTGGTAGAGATATTCCCATGGACAGACAGGTGCCAGTGATTCACACCTGTAATCCTAGCTACTCAGAGAGGCTAGGATCTGAGGATCGCAGTTCAAAGCCAGCCTGGGCAGGAAAGTCTGTGAGACTTATCTCCAATAAACCACTAGAAAACCAGAAGTGGTGCTGTGGCTCAAGTGGTAGAGCACTAGCCTTGAGCTGAAGAGCTCAGGGACAGAGCCCAGGCCCAGAGTTAAAGCCCCATGACCAATAAAAAATAAAAATAAAAAGATTCCCATGGTCTTTTCTGCCTGGGCTGACTATGAACTCAGATCTCAGCCTCTTGTGCTAGGATTACAGGAATGAGCTACTGGTACCCACCCACTCTTTTTCTGTTGGTTCTGAGCTTTGAACTGAGCCTCATGCTGCCACACAAATGATCTGCCACTTGAGGCATACCCTTTTTGCTTCAAGTTATTTTTCAGGTAGGAGCTTATGATTTTGCTCAGGTGGCCTGGACTGAAATCCTCTTCTTTTTTTTGGTCAGTCATGGGGCTTGAACTCTGGGCCTGGGCGCTGTCCCTGAGCTCTTCAGCTCAAGGCTAGCACTCTACCACTTGAGCCACAGCACCACTTCCGGCTTTTTCTGCTTATGTGGTGCTGAAGAATCGAACCCCAGGCCTCCAAGCAAGGCAAGCACTCTACCACTGATCCACCTTCCCAGCCTGAAATCCTATGTATACCTCCCATGGGGCTTTAGTTGAGATGAGATCTGGATAACAGCTTGAGCTGGCTTCAGATCACAATCCTGATTCTTCACCTTCCCAGTAGCTAGAATTACAATTGTGTGCCACCACACCCTGCAGAGGCATTTACTATTGACCAAGTCAGTACGTGACTGTCATCTTTTAATCAACTTGTCCTTACAAATCATCTTGTCCTGTGTGCCCTTCTTTTGTGGTGCCAGGTATCAAACCCAGGGCTGTGTACATATTAGGCAAATGTGCTACTTCTCTAGTCCCTGCTTCCTGTTTTACAATCGGCAGTCTTTAGAAGCAAAGACCATATTAAAAAAAGAAAGAGGAAGTGGTGCTGTGGCTCAAGCGGTAGAGCGCTTGCCTTGAGCTGAAGAGCACAGGGACAGCACCTAAGCCCAGAGTTCAAGCCCCACGACCGACCAAAAATAAAAAAAGAAAGAAAGAAAAGAAACCAGGCTGGGAATGTGGCTCAGTGGTAGAGTGCTTGCCTAGCATGTGTGAAGCCCTGGGTTCAATTCCTCAGTACCACATACATAGAAAAAGCCGGAAGTGGCGCTGTGGCTCAAGTGATGGAGTGCTAGCCTTGAACAAAAGAAGCTCGGGGACAGTGCCTAGGCCCTGAGTTCAAGCCCCACAACTGGCAAAAAGAAAAGAAAGAAACCAAAACTCAGCATTGGTGACTGACATCTATAATCCTAGCTACTCAGGAGGCTGAGATCTGAAGGATCCATAGTTCAAAGCCAGCCTGAGCAGGAAAGTCCATGAGACTATTATCTTCAAATACCCGCCCCCCCCAAAAAAAGGCAGAAATGGTGCCCTGGTAGGACACTAGCCTGTGCACTCAAGGACATTAATTACCCCATGCCCTGAGTATAAAGCCCCAGGACCAGCACAAAAAAAAAGAAAAAGAAACCAAACACATAGTTATCCATCTTGCCTAAGAAATGATGCTGCGGAAAAGTTCCTTGTTTAAGGAGAAACATATTTGAGGATACATATTTGAGGATAATTGTGATCTTGGTTTCTTGGTTACATAGAGTTTTGTAAATCAGTTTGGGTGTGTAATAACTTAATGAATTAGAACAGGGCTCCAAAGGTTATTGACACTAGCTAATATGATCCAGAAAATCCTCCTGTTTGCCCATCCATCTGCCACTTTAAAACCACAATATCAAGGAAACAATTGAACGTCATTATGGTGTCTTATCTCATTCAGCCATTCTGCAAATATGTGTTAGGTGCCTTCCAAGTGTCAGGCACCGGAAATAGGGGAAAGAATAAAAGTTAGAGTCCCACCCGGCTTTGCTCCTGTGGCGCTGACCTTTGAATGAGGAAAGGAAGTCATGAACAATGGCTGGCCACCTCCCCAGGGCTCCTAGAACAGAACCTCACTGCACAGGTTGTTGGATGGGAAGCATTTCTGGGCTAGGTGCCTCTTTGACCACCTCTCTGGCAGTTGGCCGATGGGCAGCAGGATTTGATGTGGGAGTTCAAGTGTGGCTAGGACCTGATTGGCTGGCTCTGCCATCTGTTTCCAGTGTTAGGTTATCATCTGCCACCATGACATGAAGACCCATTTCCTCTGGGCCATTGCTTGGGCATGCAGAACTTGGCCATGGACAGCTCTGCCCAGTGAGCCAGGCAGTGACTGATAATGCCTGTGACAAGCACTTGTGGTAGGAACTGGCTCTTTCTAGAACAGGCAGCTCTGTCCTCACCAGCTGCATCCTGTCCCTCCCTGTCGTCCTCGCCCAGCCTCCAGGTCCAGCCAGGTGCTGCTTCACGTGGACTTATGACTCCACTGAATTTATAAGCACCATGTCATGTACCACGTGACTTTTCCTATTTTCCTTCAAGACGTAAGACATATTTTTTTATTCAAAGAACATGCATGGAGCTGGGCACCGATGGCTCATGCCTGTAAACCTTGCTGCTCAGAAGGCTGAAATCTGAAGATCAAGGTTCAAAGTCAGCCCAGGCAGGAATGTCTGTGAGACTCTTATCTCCAATTAACCACCAGAAAACCAGAAGTGGTGCTGTGGCTCAAGTGGTAGAGTGCTAGCCTTGAGCTGAAGAGCTGAGAGACAGCACCCAGGCCCAGAGTTCAAACCCCATAACTGACAAAAAAACAAAAACAAAAAACACTCAGAGTATCTAACTAGACCCATCATTCAACTATTTGACAGGTTGGGGTGTGTGTGTCTGTGTGTATGTGCACACATGCATGTGCCAGTACTGGGGCCTGAACCCAGTGCCTCACACTCTTGTTTGGCATTTTCCATTACAGCTGCTGTTCCACCACTTCTCCACTTCTGGCTTTTTTGTGATTAATTGAAGATGAGTCTCATGAACTTCCCTGCCCAGGCTGACTTTGAACCATGATCCTCAGATCTCAATCTGTAGTGTCTCTAGGATTATGGTCATGAGCCAGTGGCATCTGGCTCATTCAGCCTAATTTTTAACTTAAAATAAAAAGGAAAGGAAAAAAAATAGGTCTACTCCCTCAAAGTTCATCTTCTGGAGACTGGGAAATACATATGGTCCATTCATAGAAGAGCAAAAGCAAGCAAATGAACTAGGATGATCCTGTCTCTGTTGCCCTGTTTTGTCTGGACAGCCAGGGACAGTTCGTTGTGGCTAGAAGCATTCATTTGGTTGTCACCTTTGTGGGAGGCAATGAGCTACTGACATACTTAGGGCAGAGGCCAGGGATGCAGCAGCACCCAGGATAGCCCTCACCAGAGTCATCTGAGCCAAAATGTCACTTGTGACATGCTCCAAATCAGATGACTCAAGGTTGGTGTGGGTAGACCTCCCCAACAGTCCAGGGAAAAAAGCAGCCACTAACGATCAGCTGGGTGTCACTTACACTGTCAGCATGGGAGCCCTCCTGGGAATAAGACTATGCCAGCTTCAGACAGTGGTCAGCTCTGTGGAGGTACATAGGCAGGGAGGAGTACAAAAAGCTCAGTGATCAAGAATAGGTTTAGGTTCTAGTCTCAGGTTTACCACTTTTTTTTTTTTGCTTCTGTTATTTATTTATTTATTTTGTTGGCCGTGGAGCTTGAACTCTGGGCCTGGGCGCTGTCCCTGAGCTCTTCAGCTCAAGGCAAGTGCCATACCACTTGAGCCACAGCACCACTCCATTTTTCTGGTGGTTAATTAAGAGATAATAGTTTCATGGACTTTTCTGCCTGGGCCAGCTTTGAACTGTGATTCTCAGGTCTCAGCCTCCTGAATCACTAGGATTACAGGTGTGAGCCACTGGCACCCGGCTTCAGTTATATTTTAGATAGGCTCTCTTTTTGCCTGGGCCAGCCTTGGATTGTGATCCTTCCACCTCTGCTGACTATGTAACTGGATTACAGATGGTAACTGTCACACCCAGCTTGTTCTCTTTTTGAGATGGAGGGGAGTATTTTGCTAACATTTTTTGCCCAGCCTGACTTCTGTAGATCATTCAAACTCTACAAGTGTCTAGGATTACAGGTGTGAGCTACTAAGCATGGCTGTAATTGTTATTATTTTTATTTGTTGTACAAAGAGGTTTCAATTCTGTAAGTCAGGTTATGAGTACTATGCATCTTGATCAATGTCACCCTTTCTATTGTTCTCCCCAATTTTCCCCCTCCCATCTCTACCCTCAAGTTATGTAGTTCAGTTTTTATATAATGTACATTGAATGTAATGACTACATTTTCTCGCCCAATTGTGTCTACCCTCATTACTCCCCTTCAAGAACATGTATCAGCTTCCTGATATTCATTTTGTTAAACAGCTCATTAGTGGTTCAGAGGGATTACACCATTGCTATCCTTCCCCATATACCCTCCTCTAGCCAGTTTTTGTGTGTATATGCATAAAACCATGTGTATGTTTGTATTTTAGATCTAGCTTCCACATATAAGAGAAAATATGCACCATTTGTCTCTCTGAGCCTGGCTTACTTCACTTAACATAGCTTCTAGGTGCAACCATTTCCCTACAAATGACATAATATTACTCTTTCTTTTAGAGGAGTAAAACGCCATTGGGTATAGGTATATTTTCTTGATCTACCCACCTGTTGTAGGGCATCTGGGCTGTATTCATAATTTGGCATTCATGAATAGTGCAGCGGGTCTGAGAAGGTGGCTCAGTGGTAGAGCGCTTGCCTTGTATGCATGAGGCCCTGGGTTCGATTCCTCAGCACCAAATAAGCAGAAAAGGCTGGAAGTGGGACTGAGGCTCAAGTGGTAGAGCACTAGCCTTGAGCTGAAGATCTCTGAGACAGCGCCCAGGCCCAGAGTTCAGGTCCCACGACCAGAAAAAAAAAACAAACATGAATTAGTGCAGCGGTGAACATGGATGTGCAAATGTCTTTACCATATCCAGACTTGTAATATTCTGGGTAGATGCCAAGAGTGGTATGGCTGGGTTATAGGGAAGTTCAGTATTTTTTTTAGCAATCTCCAAACCGCCTTCCAGAGTAGTTGTACTAATTTACACTTACACCAACAGTGCAATATGGTTCCCTTTTCCCACATCCCCATGAGCATTCGTTATTGCTTGTTTTCTAAATAAAGTATATTTTTTAAATGGTGGACACAAATATGGTAAGTGTATGGAAGAGTTCTGTGGCCATGACCTGCCACTGGCATCAGTCAACTGACCTTATCCTCAGCCCTTATTCTGTAAGCGTCTGTACCCTCCAAACCTGGGACTCCCTCTTCCAGTTCAGTTCACTGAAGTGACAGGCATAGAGTTAATTACCAAGATAAGCAAAGTGCCTATGTTCCCACTTTGGTTAACACCAGAACGGTGGCAAAGCCCAAGCAGCTTACACTGCCACCTGCAGGTGATGTGGCAGCAGTGTAGTCTCCATTGTTTCCCTCTCTAGGGGAGGACAGGGTCAGGAACATTTGTGTATCCTGTGTTTGATAGGTGATCAGCCAAGTTTCGTTGGCTGGATTAAAGTTTCCTCTCATTTCCAAGGAGATCTACAGAGAGCAGAGGAAAATAAGAGTCTATGAGCTCCCCAAGGAGGCGCCACTTCACGTTTGAAACATCAGGAAGTAAACTAAAAAAAAAAAAGCAGATAAACTCCTCCCAACCATACCTCCTCTTTAATGTTAATTCATAAGGTTGGGAGATAGGGGCCCCTCCAGGGGACCTGCACAAGTTCTAGAGGCATTAGAAAAGGCCTGGGAGACAGAGGTGTGGGCATAGGGCTCAGGCGACCAGCTGGTACTTTGTACCCAGTCATCTATGCTTATCTCTGGCCATGCCCCTGCTTGGTTGACAGTGGTGTCACTCATTGTAACACTTCCTCTCTTTTTTTATTTTGGTCAGTTGTGGGGCTTGAACTGAGGGCCTGGGTGCTGTCCCTGAGCCTCTTTGTGCTCAAGGCTAATGCTCTACCACTTGAGCCACAGTCAGTTTTTGAGTGGTTAATAGAGATAAGAGTCTCATGGGGTCTTTCCTGCCTGGACCAGCTTCCAACGACAACCCTCAGATCTCAACCTCCTGAGTAGCTAGAATTACAGGCGTGAGCCGCTGGTGCCTGGCTCGTTGTAACTCTTGAGATGTGCTTTTTGTTGTTGTTTGCAACAGGGCTTCTCTATTGCAGTCCAGGCTGGCTTCCAACTCGTGATCTCCCTGCCTCAGCCTTCTGAGATCTGGGATTACAGTTGTAAGTGGCCGCAATGACTTTGAGATTCTTCAGGTGGTGTGATGTTGTGCATGGTGCTTATACCACGGCCATGGCAAACACTCTGCCTTGGTGCTCGGCATCCCCAGACCTGCCTTCAGCACAGCACTGGCTGTTTCCCTTTAGGAGGAAGGGGATTCTGTCATTAGATTTGGAGAGGGACAGAAAGGGACACTCTCAGAAGTCAGGAGGAGTTCTGGGGACACTCAGTGATCAGCCCAGTAATGGAAGGGGCAATAGGAGAATGGATTTCAGATTCCTGAATGACAGAGGTGTCACTTCCCAGGTACAACCCCATGTAGCTAGGCGCTGGACCACCAGCACTGACCATGGCAAAGCCACCTTGGCAAAGCCACCTTGGCTTCAATCCCAGCTATGTCACCTTGGGCAGGTATCTGCTCCCTCCTTCCCTGTGTCTCCTTTGATTATGTGTAGAACTGGGGATGCTGTTAGCCCATCTCAAGATTCTTAGGAAAAACTGGGTGCCAGTGGCTTATGACTGTAATCCTAGCTATTCAGGAGGCTGAAATCTGAGGGTCACAGTTTGAAGCCAGCCTGGATAGAAAAGTCCCTGGGAGACTCTTTTTTTTTTTTTGTCAGTCGTGGGGCCTGAATTCTGGGCCTGGGCGCCAGCCCTTAGCTCTTCAGCTCAAGGCTAGTGCTCTACCACTTGAGCCACAGCACCACTTCCGGCTTTTTTCTTTTTGTTTATGTGGTGCTGAGGAATCAAACCCAGGGCCTCATGCATGCAAGGCAAGCACTCTACCACCGAGCCACCTCCCAGGAGACTCTTATCTCCAATAAACTACTCAAAAAAGCTGGAAATGGTTCAAGTGGTAGAGCACTAGCCTTGAACACAAAGATACTCAGAGACAGCATCCAGGCCCTGAGTTCAAGCCCCAGTACCAGCAAAAGAAAGAGAGAGGGGGTGGAGAAAGAGAGAGAGAGAAGAAGAAGAAGAAGAAGAAGAAGAAGAAGAAGAAGAAGAAGAAGAAGAAGAAGAAGAAGAAGAAGAAGAAGAAGAAGAAGAAGAAGAAGAAGAGGGAAGGTAAGAAGGCAAGCAAGCAGGAAGGAAGGAAGGGAGAGAGAGAGAGAGAGAAAAGAAAAAATGATTTTTAGGAAGGTTAAATGAGTTACATAACCAGCTTTGGTAAGTAATGAGCATTCTGTCAGCCAGTGTAACCAGAGAGGCAATCTGACATATCTCAGGTCACACAGCAAACAAGACAGACACAGAACTGGAATCAAATCAGAGAGCAAGCCTCTTCTGTGGCAGGTAGCCCTGCCTGTCCGTTGGGTTTCTTTGACCCTGGCAGAGTTCCAAGGCTCCCAGGATAATGCAAGTGTCCTTGCATAGATATTTACATAGGAGGGGTGGAGCAGCCTAGTGGCCTCAGCCCTGGGAGTGCAGGCAGCTGAGGTCCTGCAGGGTGCACATCTGGGGCAGGGCACAGGGGAGCCCAGACAGGTCCACAACTCCATTACCACCCATTGGCAGGTCTTTGAACTGGGTCAGTGCCAGGCATCAAAGAGAATTGTACCTTTATATCAGTGTGAGCAGGACAGGTGCACAGGGTGACAGCTCTCCCCTACCCCACACCTGCCAGTCACTCTGTCCCTAAAGGCCAGCACCAGTGTATTTGCAATGCCGACATGGACAAAGCTCCAAACCTTCATCAGCTGATGGTAGTGAAGGTGATAGATGATCTAGAGCGGGCAGGTGCTGGTAGCTTATGCCTAAAAATCATAGGCGGCTGAGATCCATTTGAAGTTAGCCTGGGCAGGAAAGTCCGTGAGACTCTGCTCTCCAATTAACCAGCAAAAAAGCCAGAAGTAGAGGTTTAGCTCAAGTGGTAGAGTGCCAGCCTTGAGCAAAAAAGCTCAGGGACTGCCCTGAGTTCAAGCCCAGTAGTGGCCCAAAAGAATAAGGATGAAGGAGGAGGAGGAGGGAAGGAGATCCGGTAAGTGGTAAGGTGGCAGGGCTCATAGGAGGTGGCCTGTGAGCAGGCTTGCAGTGTTGCATGTTGCATGTGTCACCAACCTGCATCTTCCCCCACCCCCCACCTGGCAGTGGACTCCCCCATCTTACTGATCAGGAAGCTCAGAGACACACACATCCGCTCCAGGTCACACAGTGGAGGTAGGAGCAGAGATTTAATGAGATTTAAATGTGGTATGTCTCCCAGTCTTCAGCTGAAGCAGATAGACACCATGAAGTCTGGGTGGCAGCTAGGGATCATAGGGTCAGGATGACACACAGGGCAGGGGGTGAGCAGGTCTACAGTTCACTCTGGGACGGGTCATTGAATAGGCAAATTTAGTATTGAACTAGGAAAAAAAGAAGGGAAGGAGAAGAAGGAAGGTAATTCTAAAGGGAGAGAGTAGCTGGGCACCAGTAGCTCACACCTATAATACTAGCTACTCAGGAGGCTGAAATCTGAGGCTCATGATTCAAAGCTTGCCTTGAGCTGAAGAGCATAGTGACAGTGCCCAAGCCCAGAGTTCAAGCCCCATGATGGATGAAAAGAAAAAGGAGAGGGGGTGTGGCTTGTGCAGGGCTTTGGTGGGAACCCCTATGGGCAGAGAAGGCTTTGCCTTGGAATGGATGTAAGTTCGGAGAAAATACTAACACAGAAGTCCTCCATAGAAGTTGCACACCTGGCTCTTTTCCTCCCATGCACAGGTCTCCCACCTTGCCTCGTGCTAACCCCTGGCCGGTCACAGGTTGGTGTTGCCTGCGGGCCTTGCCTTGGGAAGCAAGCCAACAAACGGAGCAAAGCCACAAAAATCAGATCCCAGGCCAGATAGTACTAACCACAGAGAACACACATTTCTGCCGGCTCACAGCAGAACAGATTTCCAGCATGTCCTCTCTCTTCACCCCCACCCCGCATTCCACCATCAGCTTTGCACACAGGACTCGATTGAAGCCGGAACAGACCCAGCCGTCTCAGCTCATTCACTAAGCATTTATTGGGCCATTACTGGGGGAGGGGTGGCAGGCAGGGTACTGGGGTTCAGGCAGGGGACCGGGTGTCAGGCAGTGCCAAGGATCCCATTCTTAGCTTGTGTCACTGCACAGTAGTGGACATTTCGCAGGGGATGATGCAAACTAACATGACGTTGAAGGACAGGGCAGAGGTGAAATGGCCTGAAGGCTGTGTGTCCCCAGAGGCTTATCCCAGAACAGCATCCTCCAGCCAGGTCTTCACGGGACTGGGTGCAAGAAAGTGGGTTTCTTGGGTGGGGTGGGCCCCCAGTGTAGAGACAAGGTGAGACTGGCAGAGGGCCCTGTCTCTCCTCAGAGCTGTCCCTATCCCATCATCCACAAGGGGGCGCCACAACCAGGGGCAGGAAAGGACACTGCAGAGGCTGGTCTTGAGAAAAAAGAGCTACTAGTTTTCAGGGGCCCCTATGAGTAGAGGCTGTCTGGGGTTTTGCTCCTGGGTGGGAATAGTTTCAAGCCCTAAGCAGGCTGATGATTCCTACACTCCAAAAAGGGAGTTACTGGGGATCACAGGTCAAGGATGAAGGCTGAACAAGAGCTGCCAGGTGCCCCCCCCTCTGGTTTCCAGAGGCCAGTAGGGTGTTTGGCCACACTGACGACCTCCCAGGGGCTACTGCAGAAGAAAACGAGCACTCCGTAGGCCATGTGTGGACAGTGAACAAGGCCCTGGCTGTGTGATTCATTTCTCTACTCCTGTGGAAGGCCCACTGTCTGTCCTGCCCCATTTAGGGGTTCAACTGTCATCTCAGAGACTTGCCCTGGACACTGCCACTCGTGTGTCTGTGTGTGTGTGTGTCTGTGTGTGTGTGTGTGTCTGTGTGTGTGTGTCTGTGTCTGTGTGTGTGTCTGTGTCTAGATATGCACACACTCCTGTGCCTGTACTAGGGCTTGAATTCAGGGCCTTGCTCTCTTTGCCTGGCCTTTTCATTTAAGGATAGCACTCTTACCACTTGAGCCACACCTGCACTTCTGGCTTGTGCTGGCTCCTTGGAGATAAGAGTCTCATGGAGTTGTCTGCCCAAACTGCTTTCAAACCATGTTCTTCAGACCACAGGCCATCTGCCCTGTGGTGTGGGTCTTCTAGCCCACTTCTAGCACTTTACAGATGAGGAAGCAGCAGCTCAGAGAAGCCAGTTAGCTTGTGTGAGGTCACACCACTTAGTCCAGAGCAGCGCCTCGTCCGTCTGTTCTTCTACATATTCCCCTGCCTTCTTGCACATTTTAGGTGCTGTCATCATGTAAGCTCTAAAGGAGCATGGGAATCTCAGAGCTGGAGCCAGCGTTCCTGGGCTCATTTGCCTGCTCCTTCCCCATGACACTCAAGCCTTGGCATGATTTCTCTTCTGTGTGGAGGTGCCACGTTGGCTGGAGGTAAGTGTATGTGTGGCTGGAACCCAGGAGTATGGCATGTGAGAATTGCTGAGGTGGGTAGAGTCTGGGTTGTTTCGTTTTGTTTTTCATGATCTCTTCATCTTTGCATTGCAGAGCCTCTCAGCCAGCCTAGGAAGAGAGGGAGACGAAGATGACAGCCACCTCCCAGAGCCTTGCTGGACACCAGGCTGTGGGATCGGTAGCTAAACATATAGACTCAGGAGCCAGGCAGCAGGTTTGCAAAACACATCCACCACCTTCGTCGTCATGTGTGACTGTGGGCAAGTTATTCCTCTCTCTGGGGCTCTGCCTCTCTGTATGAGGGCAAGAGTCCTGGGAGGCCTCAAGGGAGCTTTTAATGGGAGAGCTGCCATCTTGGCACAGCCAGGAGCAGTGTGCTTCTCCGGAGCAGAGGTAGGACTACCTGTCAGTAGGAGGGGCAAGACAAAACCCAGGCTGCTCCATGCCACGACTCAACAGGGACAAGGCATGAATGTCAACTAAACAAGCCAGGTGCTGGTGGTGACTCGTGCCTGTAAACCTAGCTACTCAGGAGGTGGAGATGGGAAGATCCTGGTACAAAGCCAGCCTGCACAGACAAAGCCAAGAGAATCTTACCTCCAGTGAACAATCAAAAAGCCAGAAGTGGAGATTTAGCTCAAGTAGTAGAGTGATAGATAGTCTTGAGCAGAAAAAGCAAGTGAGAGTAAGAGGCCCTGAGTTCAGGTAACACACACACACACACACACACACACACACACACACGCACACACACACACACACACACACACACACACACACACACACAGAATTGAGCATACCCTACATGACTAGCCTGGGCAAAAGCTTCATGCTTATCAGTTAGAGCTTTCTGCCTTGCCCCAGGCTGCTGGTTGTCCTATAGGCAAGACCTCTCTCTCTCTCTCTCGCTCTCTCTCCTCTCTCTCTCTTGCTCACTCTCTTTCTCTTTCTACCCCCCCCCCCCCAGTCCTGGGACTTGAACTCAGGGCCTGGGCACTGTTTCTGAGCTACTTTTGCTCAAGACTACACTCTTATCACTTGAGCCACAGCGCCAATTTTGGCTTTTTCTGTTTATGTGGAACTGAGAAATCGAACCCATGGCTTCATGCATGCCAGGCAAGCATTCTACCGTAAGCCACATTCCCAGTCCCTGTAGGCACAATTATTAAGATAGCCAGTCACAGAATTTCCTCCAGCCCCTTCAGCACCATTACCTAACACAGCCCAACCCTTCTACTAGGCTTCTACTAGGTCCTTCCCTCCCTCCCCGCCTCCCCCCCCCCACCCCTCTTCCTTATAGGGAGCCTTGTTGTGCATGCTGTCCTTCGGTAAACCCAACTTCTTCACCATGGGTATATTTCTGTCCATCCTTGACTGGAGACATTGGAAGTACCTACTTAACTGGACCGTGGTAAGGAACAGATTTATCCTGTCCTAGATTGATACACTCCTTGGACTCTAAATATACAGAGAGTTCCTGACTTCCAGGGGTTCAACTTGCAGTTTCTCTTCCAGGGGTGCAATAGTAATGACATTCCATCACATGCCTTCTTTTCCTAGACTAAAGGGTTGCAATCCTTTTTCTTTTCTTTTTGTCAGTCATGGGGCCTGAACTCTGGGCCTGGGCGCTGTCTCTCAGCTCTTCAGCTCAAGGCTAGCACTCTACCACTTGAGCCACAGCGCCACTTCCTACTTTTTCTGCTTATGTGGTGCTGAGGAATCGAACCCAGGGCCTCATGCATGTAAGGCAAGCGCTCTACCACTAAGCCACCTTCCCAGCCCACAATCCTTGTTCTTGATGCTAGAAGTGGCCTGGGCCACAGTCGCCAGTCAGCACCCGGAAAGACACCCATGCTACCGCACACCAGGCTGGGAGTAACACTGCATGGCCCTGCATTGTCACTTCCAGTATTTTCAGCTTAAGATATGTTTGTCTAGACACAGACCCACCCCAAGTTGAGGAGCACCTGTTCTGGTATACTTAAATGTCACCCCTGTTTTACAAGACAGGAGAAGGGCTTGGAGAAGGACTTTGGCCCAAAGTTACACAGCGACAGCTGATGTGAAATGCAGGCCATCTTCCAGACTCCTCCCCTCCCCCACCGCCTCCATGTTAAAAGGGTACAAACCAACAAGACACTGAGTCAGTCAGTGTCTGCGGAGGGGAGGGGTCTAGGGGCCTGGAGCCCAAGAAGAGCTTGTGATAGAAACTGGTAGCTGTAATCCAACTTACTCAGGAACTCAGGAGGCTGAAATCTGAGGATCACAGTTCAAAGGCAGGCCAAGTAAGAAAGTTCCAGAGAACTTTTTTTTTTTTTTTTTTGTAGGTTGTGGGGCTTAAACTCTGGGCCTGGGCGATGTTCCTGAGCTCTTCAGCTCAAGAGGAGCGCTCTACCACTTGAGCCACAGCGCCACTTCTGGTTTTCTGGTAGTTAGTTTGAGATAAGAGTCTCAGGGACATTCCTGCCCACACTGGTTTTGAATTGCCATCCTCAGATCTCAGCCTCCTGTGTAGCTAGGAGTACAGGCGTGAGCCACTGGTGCCCAGCACCAAAGTCTTTTATCTCCAATTAACCCCAGAACACTGGAAGTGGAACTGTGGCTCAAAGTGGTAGAGCATTAGCCTTAAGGGGGAAAGCTCAGGAACAGCGCTCAGGCCCTGAGTTCAAGACTTAATACAAGTGTAAGTGCGTGTGCGTGTGTGCACGCAAGCACCAACAACCCCCCCTCCCCCCCCCAGACACACAGGCAGCACCTGGGAGGAAATATACCTAGATGTTCTTTGGATGTCCTTTGGATCTCTCTCTCTCTCTCTCTCTCTCTCTCCCTCCCTCCCTCCCTCCCTCCCTCCCCCCCTCCCTCCCTCTCCCTCTCCCTCTCCATTTTTTTCTTTGTCGATCATAGGGCTTGAACTCAGAGCCTGGACACTGCCCCTGAGCTCTTTTGTTCAAGGCTAGCCTCTATCTACACTTTGAGCCACAGCACCACTTCCGGTTTCCTGGTGGTTCATTGGAGATAAGCGTCTCATGGGCTCTCCTGCCCAGGCTGGCTTTGAATCATGATCTTCAGATCTCAGCCTTCTGAGTTGCTAGGATTACAGGTGTGAGCTTGTTCTTAGTGACCCTTGCTTCCTTCTCCTCCTTCTCTTCCTCCTCCTCCTTCTTCCTCTTCTTCCTCCTCCCATGATTTCCCTGACTGGATCTCCAGGCATTTCCTTCCCAGGCTACCCAGATGCTGAGTAAACACAGACCCAGCAAGGCCCAAGGTGGAGGCAGCATCTGTGGCCTGAGTCACTTCGTGACCTTTACGGAAGAGGTAGGCAGAGTGGCCAGCTGTGTGGCAGGATGGCACCCACAAGGGCAGGAAGGGCTTCTCTGCTGTCCCATGCCTTCCTGGGCTCATCTCTGCCACCCAGCGGCTGGCAGTGGGAGGAGTGGGCCCAGAGTCGAGGCCCTTTCCCTTCTGGAACCTCAACCCAAGCAGAAACTGGAGCCCTTCTCTTCCCACAGCGTCCCAGGGCCTGAGTGGGAGACGGCAAAGCAGGGAGGAATGTGTCAGATGCCCAGGGCAGGCTTTACTACAGCAGGGAGACAGAGAAGTGGTTTGGCCAGGAGACGCATCCCGCTGATGTGGGTAAGGCAGATTAGCAAGGTGTCAGGCTGTTTCCTTCAAGGGGCAGACCTCTCAGCTGAGCCTGAGCAGCCTCCTAGCAAAGGGCACCGGCTCTAGGACCAGGCTGTAGTAGCTTCTTCATTCAGCCCTGCCCTCCAGCTGTGTGACCTAGCGCCCATGACTTACCCTCTCTGAACCTCAGGTTCCTCATCGGTCAGGTGGGGATCATTGTTGGACTGACTCACAGGCCTCTCACCATGATTAAGTGAGTTAGCCATGTAAAACACTTAGACTAATGACCGGCACATGACAGGCCCAAGCGTTGATTAAATAAATAGCTTTTGCATGTCTAATGGACTGGCTATTCCTTTCATGCATTGATATTGCACAGGGTTCCAGAGATGAACTGGATTCCTCCCCTCTGTGCCTGTTGGGGGTTTCAGTGGGGTCCGTGGGCTCCCCAATCTCTGGATTAACCAATGTTTTAGGCTATGTGGAAGGGGCTGCGGACCCTCAGATTGCTGTAGGCCACTGACAAATGCCTTTCCCTGTGAACACACCTTCCTTCCCTCTGACGCAGAAAACACCTTCCTGCCGGCCAGCGATGGTTGCGACAAGTCCATTGGGCATCTGAGGCACAGGTGGCCGTTTCTGCTCCTCCCCCTGGTGTCTGTGCCTTGCAAGCTGGAAATTAGAGCCAAGTATTTTGCTACACATCTGCCATCCCAGCTCCCAAGAGGCTGAGGCAGGAGGATGAGAGTCGGAGGCCAGCCTGGACTCCGTCATGAGGCCAGATCAGCCAAAGCTACCTAGTCTCAACAAACCAACCTGGACATTTGAACCTTGGAGACATGTGGTAGCACAACATTGATGTTATTAATTGTTTGGACAGAAACATGATATTGCGGTTTTGTTAAATCCTTGTCTTTATGAGATTCCAAAGGATTCTGGGTGAAATGTGGTGGTTTGGTTTTTGCCTCAGAATTACAGGGGAGGAGGAGTGAAAGATTATTAGACTTGACCAGAGAACCACACAGACATCCAGGTACAGAGAACAAAGGAAGGTTTATTGCCAGGATAGGAGGCCGGCAAGACCCTTTCTCACAAGCAGCACCGGCTACTGTCTGCCGTGACCTATATAACTGGGAGGTTTAGGAGGAGCTGGAAGGGGCTAGGAGGCGGAGACCTTGGTGTAGACATGAGGGCCAGGGGCTTCATCATGGCGGACTAGGATTTATGGCTGCTGCCCAAATAGTAGATAAGGGTCCTGCAGCTGCCCAGACCTGAAGGTCACTCTAAGGAGCTCCTGTTGCCTTATATGGTGGTAGCCTCCCCAGAGAAATGCCATCCCAAGGTTGGTGGGGGGGTGGAGGCTGATTATTTACTGCCTTTACCTCATGGGCCTTGGGTTGCCTAGGAAGGGAGTGTGCCAAGCTGTGGAGAGGGGAAGGCTGGACTAAGCTATGGGAAGGGACTCATTTCGCCAGCAAGGAGTATGGGTAGAATCCACTCAACCGTGAGTGGACAGAATTGCACAAGCTGAGGAACTGGAATCTTGGGGGGGGGGGTTCATTGGCACCCCATCAGTTGTGGATTTCTCTCCCCCCCCCACCCCAGACTCCTTGGGAGCTCTTCCTCAAGAGGTCCAGGCTGGGGGTCCGGGAGGCCCGGGCCTCTGCTCCCCTCCTGAAGTCTTCCCGACCCCCCCACACCCCGTTTCCTGCAGGTCACCCCGATGGCGCATACAGACGCACACCTGCCGCAGGTGGCGGGCGGGCGTGGCTGCGGGAGCGCCTGGGCGTCGGGGACGGCGGGAGTCCCCGCCCCGCGCGCGGGGGCGGCGCAGGGGGAGGGGGAGGGCCGCGGGGCGGTGCGGGACCGGGCTGGTGGCGGCGGGAGGCCGGCAGGGCGCAGGGAGTCCGCGGTGCAGGGACCGGGCCCGCGGAGCTCGGGGCGTCCGGGATGAGCCTCATCCGGAAAAGGGGCTTCTACAAGCTGGACGTCAACAAGACAGCCTGGGAGCTGCCCAAGACCTACCTGACCCCCACGCACGTGGGCAGCGGGGCCTACGGCGCCGTGTGGTGAGCCGGGGCGCGCGGGGGGCGCGGCGTCGGGGCCCCCTCGACGGCCACCCGCCCCGAGCTGGGCGGGGTGCCGGCGACAGGCTGGCAGCAGCCGGGCCACCCCCCCACAGTGGGGGTCACTCCCCCCCCGGGTGTCCCGGGGGCGGGGTGGGGGTTGCGTTAGGACTGGATTCGATTCTCCAGGCTGTAACTTTCAAAGGGAGCCCCAAGTTCATGGGGCCCCGACTCCCCTGGTTTCAGCGGAGGGCAGGGCGGCCCCCAAGGGGAAGGAACTTGCCACATCGCGGGGAGACTCTTGCCCGCCTTGGGCCTAGAGGGCCTCCCCTCTATTTCCGCCATCCCCCCTCTCTAGTGCCCCCCCCCCCATCTTGGCCTGGCCTGGCTCGGCTCGCCTAGCTGGGGTGCAGGGGTGCCGGGAGAAGCGATCGGGGCGGGACGGGCCCGGCCCGGGAGGAGGCCCCTGACCTGCCTGTGCCCCCCGCAGCTCCGCCATCGACAAGCGGTCGGGGGAGAAGGTGGCCATCAAGAAGCTGAGCCGGCCCTTCCAGTCCGAGATCTTCGCCCGACGCGCCTACCGCGAGCTGCTGCTGCTCAAACACATGCAGCACGAGAATGTAGGCGGGGCCTGGGGTCGCCGGGGTCGGGGGTCGCGGGGTGGCAGGAGCCGGAGGTGCCTCTCCCCCCCCCCCCCCCAGCCCCGGCTGTGGCTGAGCTGGAATCCAGGAGCCCGGCGGGGAGGCTGGAGAGGGGCCTGGCTGGGAACGGGGAGATCTGCTCCACCCATCGTTAGTAACGTGAGGGGGTGCCAGGACCCGCCCAGCTCACTTCCCCAGAAGGTGCCAAGTGAATTTTTGGCAGAATAGCTTTGTAAGGTGCCAGTGTAGTGTCTTATTGTTAGAAGGAAGTAGACCAAGAGGAACTTTGTTTTGTGTCTTAAGAATCCCTGCCCAGTTGGGACTAGACACCCACCTCCCCACCCCCACCCCCCTTTTGGAACTATACACCCCACAGGGTCAGTGTGGTTTCTACCTGAGGGCCCCATAAGACAACAATGAATACTTCCTGGTCAGTGGGAACAGAGCTGGGCACTGCTAACTGCATAAACTCAGTTTGTCATCCTCCAGTGACACCTGAGATACACCCCTAGTGCTCACATCACAGACGAGGAAACTGAGGCACGGAAAGGCTCCTCGATTATATGGTTATATGGTATCAGAGGGAGGATTTGAATGTAGGCAGTCAGGCATCAGGCCAGAGTACATGACAGCTGTCCTGTCTGATAGAAATAGCCAGAAAGGGGCTGGGAAGGTGGCTCAGTGGTAGAGTGCTTGCCTTGCATGCCTGAGGCCCTGGGTTCGATTCCTCAGCACCACATAAGCAAAAAGAAAAAAGCTGGAAGTGGCGCTGTGGCTCAAGTGGTAGAGTGCTGGCCTTGAGCTGAAGAGCTGAGGGACAGCGCCCAGGCCCAGAGTTCAGGCCCCACAACCAGACCCAAAAACAAAAAAAGAAAAAAAAAAAAGAAAAGAAATAGCCAGAAAGTGCTGGGAATGTGGCTTAGTGATAGAGTGCTTGCCTTGCATGCATGAAGCCCTGAGTTCCATTCCTCAGTACCACATAACCAGAAAAAGCCAGAAGTGGCACTGGGGCCTTGAGCTGAAGAGCCGAGGGACAGCGCCCAGGCCCAGAGTTCAGGGCCCGCGACCAGGAAAAAAAAAAAAAAAAAAAAAGCTCAGGGACAGTGTCCAGGCCCTAAGTTCATGCCCTGGGACTGGCAAAAGGAAGAAAGAAAGAAACAAGCAGAAAAACCAGTAGCCCAGCTCTGGGCCCCTAAACAAAAAGGCAGATATTTCAAATTGTGGTTTAAAGGTGTTGGACCCACATTAAGCTCCATCCTTTCCCCACAAATCTTTCCCTGAGGCCCCCAGCCACTGTGATCTTACCTATGGCTGTGAACCATCCCTGTGGTAGGCAGAGAATTGGGAGGGAGAGGGGGAGTAAGGAGGGAAGGGTAGCTGGAGACGCAAGGTCAAAGGTCAAGAGTGTGCTGTCTAGAAAGCCCCTTTCCCCCCCCCCCCCCCCCATTTTAAGCCTGTGGGCTTTGAATTGAGTGTAGATATGTGTTTGTCCTGTATGCAGGACTGTGGAGTCATGATCACCACCCATTGTCCTTTTAGCCTGACTGTTAGCCGCCACAGTGAATAGCAGGTTCCCTTGGAGCAGAGGGAACCTTGCCCCCATTTTACTGGGACCCAGCCTCCTGCTTGGGGGGGGGGGTTGGTGTATGACCAAAGGGTGGGCAGTTCTGGAGCGCTGGGCCTTGGAGGAGGAAGGGAGGGGCTGTAGTGGTGGTCCAGCCTTCCCGGTGACTCCTTCCTTTCCCCAGGTCATCGGACTCCTAGATGTCTTCACCCCAGCCTCCTCCCTGCGCAACTTCCACGACTTGTGAGTCAGGCTGCACTAGACTCTGGGCTTACTTGGTAGTAGGAATAAGTTGGGAGAGCTTCTGTCTCCTAGGTGTGTGTAGGGGGTGAGAGCTTCCGCCCTGGCAGTTCGTGGCTGTCAGGTAGGGCTACATCCCAACAGGAAAGGCAAGCAGGTAAGAGAAGGAATAGATCGAGCTGACCACAGGTGTCCGCCCTGCAGAGAGCTGTGTGCGCTGCTTTCTTCCTGGCTTTAACACCATGAGGACAACACCATGAGCCCTCAGTGTCCACTCCCCCTCCCCTGCCGTTTCCTGGGGTCTCAGGCCTTTTCCTAGCATGAGATCAGTTAGCCTTGGCTTTCTCTAGCTCAAGAAGCATTTGACAGCTCACACAGAACGAGATGTTCGATCTGCGAAGTGTCACTCTTTGCTGGGACAGTGATGGGACAAAGTTGGAATTTGGACAGTGTTGAATTTTCAGAGTGCAAGCAGAGGCCAGCCCCAAACTTCAGATCAAGACTCAATTCCATAGGTGGCCTTGAGTCTGCAGAGATTCTGAATGTGGTGGTGATGTGGTAGGGCCTGGTTTTGGAGATGTACTTGGCCAGCAGCAAGAAAGGAGCGGAAGCCTTTGGGGAGGAGAGACAGCAGGGAGTCCGGGGTTTGGACCCTAGACTTTGATCTACAGTGGAGGGGGTGGGACTTGTACCTGAGGCAGGTGCCAATAGAATCTAATTCTCTTTGTTGGGATATGGTGGTAGAGGGAGGTGGTGTGGGTAGGGAGGGCCCTGGCTCTTGCTTGGAATACAGAGTGGAGGAAGAACAGCACTTGGAGGAAAGATTGTGAACTTTACTTTTACCTTTTTTGTTGTTGTTGATCATGAGGCCTGAACTTTGGGTCTGGGCTCTGTGCCTCAGCTCTTCAGCTCAAGGCTAGCACTCTACCACTTGAGCTACAGCGCCACTTCTGGCTTTGTCTGCTTATGTGATGCTGAGGAATCGAACCCAGGGCCTCATGCATGCAAGGCAAGCATTCTACCACTGAGCCACCTTCCCAGCCCTAGTTTTACATCTTTTTTTTTTTTTTTTGTCGGCCGTGGGGCTTGAACTCTGGGCCTGGGCACTGTCCCTCAGCTCTTCAGCTCAAGGCGAGCGCTCTACCACTTGAGCTACAGCACCACTTCCGGTTTTCTGGTGGTTTATTGGAGATAGGAGTCTCACGGTCTCTCCTGCCAGGGCTGGCTTTGAACCGCGATCCTCAGATCTCAGCCTCCTGAGTAGCTAGGATTACAGGCGTGAGCCACCAGCGCCTGGCTAGCTTTACTTCTTATAGAGGCTGTGAAATCAGCAATTGCAGATAAACATAGGCCTCCGGAGAGGAAGGCAGGGCTGGAGATGTGGATGTGGATTATGGGTGATAGTTGAGACCCGGGAACAGATTATTGTAAAACGTTGACAGATGATGTTGATTCAAATACTCATATTAGAGAGAAGACACAAGAGGAGAAGGAAAGCTGGGCATTGGTGGCTCCTGGTTACTATTCTAGCTATGAATGAAATTAAATCAGAAGGATCGCAATCTGAGACCAATCTAGGCAGAAAAGTCCACAGACCTTCATCTCGATAGAAGAAGCTGGGCATGGTGGCACACCCCTGCCATTCCAGCAAGGAGGGCAGATTACAGTCTAGATGCCCATCCAGACCTGAAGCAAAACCCTATCTCAGTACATGAGGCTGCAGGCATGGCTTAATAGTAGAGCACCTGCTTAGTAAGTGCACAGCCTTGAGTTCAAGCCCTAGTACCATCAAAAAATTAACAAAAGAGGGTGAAGAGGTGAAAACTGATAGCCTGATGAGAGAGAGAAGAGACCCAGTAGAGAATTTTGAGAGAGTATTGGGGTGGCTCACGCCTGTAATCCTAGCTACTCAGGAGGCCGAGATCTGAAAATCATGGTTCAAATCCAGCCGGGGGAAGAAAGTCCGTGAGACTTATCTCCAACTAACTAGCAAAAAGCCAGAAGTAGAGATATGACTCAACTGGTAGAGCATCAGTCTTGAGCTCAAAAAGCCAAGTCAGAGCTTGTATAAAAAAAAAATCAGAACCATGGAGACAATCTCTACCATATGCTTTTATCAACAGGACTCCTTTTATAACCAATCGTGTTTTGCTCTCAACTTCGCAGTTACTCCCTTGAGTAACAGTTACCTGCTGCTACCCTCGGGCCCCTGCCCCTGTTTTGCAGCCCGGTGACAGGGCACAGTAGCCCCTCCACCTTCTTCCATCCTGAAAATTGTTCTGTGTCACCTTCCTGGTAAAGCAGACATCTTGTTCGTTGGTAGAGCCTGACCCCCAGATCACAGCTGTGGATTGTTTGTCCAGGGTCATGGAAGAGGGTGGGGAGAGGGCACCTTTGAAGAGCAAGAACGCAGCTCCCTTTGGTTTTCTGAGCATGCTTCATGTCAGTGTTTCCCCTCGGCTCTGCCGGTCCTGGAGCCTGGCTTCTCTGGGAGACCCTGGGAACCTGGGTGTTGTAGGCCTGGGTAGGGCTGGGTTTCTGCTCATTTCTTGCCCAGGTCATTTCGAACGTCCACGTTCTACCTCCCCCTCCATCAAGCTCCACCTCAGATCCAGGCTTGGGGGTGGGGGCCACTGGGGATGGGGCCACAAAGCTGTGTTGCCTTCCAGCTACCTGGTGATGCCCTTCATGCAGACCGACCTACAGAAAATCATGGGCATGGAGTTCAGTGAGGAGAAGGTCCAGTACTTGGTGTATCAGATGCTCAAAGGTCTTAAGGTGGGTGGGGGCTGGAGGGTGGCAGAGCGGGAACCGTGGTGTCCAGACTGCAATGGCATGATGGGGTGGAGGCGGGGTTTCTGAGCAAGTCTGCCGTGCCTGGAGCGGAATCCGGGCGGTGGATATTCACACCATCTCCTTCTCTCCCTCGCAGTACATCCACTCCGCTGGTGTCGTCCACAGGGTGAGTTCGGGGCCCCAGCCCACCCTGGGAGGTCCGGACAGGTAGCAGTTCTCAGAGCCAGCCTTGGCCCTGAAAGGCCCCCTGGGTTCGGGGAACTTGGTGGGAAACCACTGTGAGCAAGATGAACCCTGGGCTGGTATTTCAGGATCCAAGGAGAGAAACGTCTGGAGTTCAGTGGGGGCCCCACAGGACACCCAGCTCAACTCCTCCTTGTTTATTTATTTTTGTGCCTCGGACTTGAACTCAGGGCCTAGGCACTGTCCCTGAGCTTTTTTTTTTTTCTTCAAAGCTAGTTCTCTACCACTTGAACCACAGTTTTACTTCTGGCTTTTTGATGGTTGATTAGAGATAAAGTGTCAAGGACTTTCTTGCCTATGCTAGCTTAGAATTGAGATCCTCAGGGGCTGGGAAGGTGGCTCAGTGGTAGGGTCTTTGCCTTGCATGCATGAGGCCCTGGGTTTGATTCCTCAGCACCACATAATCAGAAAAAAAAAAAGCTGGAAGTGGCGCTGTGGCTCAAGTGGTAGAGCGCTAGCCTTGAGCTGAAGAGCTGAGGGACAGCGCCCAGGCCCAGAGTTCAGGCCCTAGGACCGACCAAAAACAAACAAAAAAAAGAATTGAGATCCTCAGGTCTCAGCTCCCTGGGTAGCTAGGATTACAGGTGTGAGCCACCAGCACTTGGCCAACTCTTATTTTACATGTGAGGAACCTGGAGGCCAGAGAAGAGAAGGAGCCAGAGGTCCTGCACAGATCTAGGTTGAGGCAGAAGCGGGAGAAGCCCCGTCTCCGCCTCTCAGCACAGTGCTGGCTCTCTCCCCTTTCTCCCAGGACCTGAAACCCGGCAACCTGGCTGTGAATGAAGACTGTGAGCTGAAGGTGAGTGGACTGTGGGTGGGCCAGCTTGGGTGGGATGCATCCCCTCCCACAGGAGCCCCTTCCCTCAGCGAGCTGTCTCCCTGTGTCCCATGAGCCATAGATCCTGGATTTTGGGCTGGCACGACATGCGGATGCTGAGATGACGGGTTACGTGGTGACTCGCTGGTACCGGGCACCCGAGGTGATCCTGAGCTGGATGCACTATAACCAGACAGGTCAGTGCCCAGCTGCCTGGACTAGCTGCTTCCCTGATGCTGTCCCGGTACTCCGAGTGTCTAGTGGGTCAGGTGACAGCCCCTCCTCTCTCTGCAGTGGACATCTGGTCGGTGGGCTGCATCATGGCCGAGATGCTGACAGGAAAAACTCTGTTTAAGGGGAAAGATTGTATCCTTTGCTGGACAGGCCAGGCCCATCCAACCCATCTGGAGAGAAACTCCAGACGTTTCTCTCCTTGGATCCCTTGACCCATCCAACCCACACTTTGTCTAAATAACTCTTTTGTTCTTGTTGTTGTTGTTATTGGTTGTGGGGCTTGAACTCTGGGCCTGGGCACTGGCCCTGTGCTCTTCAGCTCAAGGTAAGTGCTCTACTACTTGAGCCACAGCACCACTTCCTATTTTCTGGTGGTTAACTGGAGATAAGAGTTGGGCTGGGAAGGTGGCTCAGGGCTGGGAGGTGGCTCAGTGGTAGAGTGTTTACCTTGCATGCATAAGAGCCTGGGTTCAATTCCTCAGCACCATATAGGCAGAAAATGACAGAAGTGGCACTGTGGCTTAAGTGGTAGAGTGCTAGCCTTGAGCTGAAGAGCTGAGGGACAGCACCCAGGCCCAGAGTTCAAGCCCCATGACCGGCAAAAAAAAAAAAAAAAAAAGATTCTCACAGACTTTCCTATCTGGGCTGGCTTCGAACCGTGATCCTCAGATCTCAGCCTCCTAAGTAGCTAAGATTTCAGGCATGAGCCAATGGTGCATGGCTCTGTGGAATGATTTTTTTTGTTGTTTGGTTATGGAGCTTGAACTCTGGGCCTGGGCACTGCCCCTCAGCAATTCAGCTCTTCAGCTAAAGGCGAGCACTCTACCACCTGAGCCACAGCACCACTTCCAGTTTTCTGGTGGTTTAGTAGAAATAAGAGTCTCACAGACTTTCCTGCCTGGGCTGGCTTTGAACTGCGATCCTCAGATCTCAGCCTCCTGAGTAGCTAGGATTACAGGCGTGAGCCACCGGCGCCCAGCCTTCTGTAGAATAATTTTAGTGCAGGGTACTAAGCTGATGGAGGGCTCCCATGAAGGGAACCCTCACACTTTGGGCCTGTGTGCACAAATGCTTGAATGTGCTGTGCAGATGTTTGGCGAGTAGACACTGGCTCTCCCCACTCAGCTCAGTGTGAGGATGGAGAGAAGAGGAAACGGATGAGGATGGCCAGGTGGGAGGAGGGCATGTCTCAGCACATTCACCTGTCAGCCAGGCCCCTTCTGTGCTGCTCTGGTCAGGTGGGAAGTCCTGCAGAGCCCGGAGTCTCTCTCCTGAGACCAGACTGTGGCTGGGTGGGCGTGGAAGCTGTGGACAGTAGACTCAGGCTGCGAGGCACCTTAACCAGCTGCCAAGACCTGGACCAGCTCACCCAGATCCTGAAAGTGACCGGGGTGCCAGGCGCAGAGTTTGTACAGAAACTGAAGGACAAAGCGGTAGGTCATACCTAGGCCTGGGCTGTCCTGGGCTATGCTGTTCAACCTGGGACAAGGTGGGCCTCTGGGAAGGACAAACCACCTGTGCCTGCCTTTAGGCCAGAGGGAGTCCCTCCGCTGCTAGGCAGGGGCTCCACCCTTGTCTTACTTTGAACTCAGGCCAGCTTTATACTGGGAGACCAGCCCTGAGGGCTTCACTACTGTCTGTCTTCCAGGCCAAATCCTACATCCAGTCCCTGCCCCAGACTCCCAAGAAGGATTTCAGGCAGCTCTTCCCACGCGCCAGCCCCCAGGGTGAGTCTTGGAGCCTGGTCCCCTGCAGGTCTGTTCCCATGGCCCCAGCGAGGGCTTCCTGGGCCTGTGCTTCGAGGCTCACGCTTGTGCACTTGTAGCTGTCGACCTGCTGGAGAAGATACTGGAGCTGGACGTGGACAAGCGCCTGACAGCCTCGCAGGCTCTTGCCCACCCCTTCTTCGAACCCTTCCGGGACCCTGAGGAGGAGACCGAGGCCCAGCAACCATTCGATGATTCCTTAGAACACGAGAAACTCACAGTGGACGAATGGAAGCGTGAGTGCCCCAGCCTGTAGCCCCCCTGCTTGGGGCCCTTGGCCCCCCGACCCCGGCCCCTCCTCCCTGAGAGGATATGCTTCCTGGTTGTTTTTCTCCTTGAACTGATTTCCTGGGGGTGATGGGCCCTCAGCACCCCATTACTTACCTTAAGCCTCCCCCCTGTCTGCAGAGCACATCTATAAGGAGGTGGTGAATTTCAGCCCCATTGCCCGCAAGGACTCGCGCCGGCGGAGCGGCATGAAGCTACAGTGACCCCAGCCTCTGGCCTCCCACTGGCCTGGGGCTGCATGCCAGCCTGGCACTGCCCCCCTCTTCTACCCTCCCTCCCGTTCACTGCAGCTCTTCCTATAGGAGGAGTCCTTGGATCACCAGTGTTGTGTCTGCCTGTGCTGTGGTGGGACTATGAACAGCTGGGCTGAGCCAGGGCCAGAGTCTATGGCTGTTTCCTAGGGCAGCCATGATACATAACCAGACACTTCCCTTGACTCTTTGTAGCTCTTGCTGGCTCTGAGCCATACCTGTAATTACAGCCCTTGGGAGACAGGAGAATCACAAGTTCAAGGCCAGATTGGACTAAAGAGAAGCAAATACCATATCAGCTATTGGACTTAGGGCCCATCCAGTATATGCCATCCCCGTCCCTACTAACTACAGCTACACAGACTATTTCCAAATCAAGTCACATTCTGACGTTCCAGGAGCCCATGAAT
Source organism: Dipodomys spectabilis (assembly GCF_019054845.1). Taxonomy (NCBI): domain Eukaryota; kingdom Metazoa; phylum Chordata; class Mammalia; order Rodentia; family Heteromyidae; genus Dipodomys; species Dipodomys spectabilis. Next base: position 2,554,662 of record NW_024870762.1, on the reverse strand, counting down.
TTGGGGAGGGGACATTATTCAGCCCACTCGAGATGGCCGTGAGGGAGGATGTCTTCTGGCCCTGGATTCAGGTCTGTGTTCTCTCCCAGTTGAATGCATCTGGCCGCTCAATCCAGGTGTGACACAGCTGCTTATTTTGAGAGAGCACTAAGCTATCAAGATGTGAAAGCCCACAGACAGGTCAGCTGGGAGCAACGGAAGTGGCTTTTGTGTGGCTTTTTTTTTCTTTGTCAGTCATGGGCAATGAACCCAGGGCCTGGGCATTGTCCCTGAGCTGCTTTTATTCAAGGCTAGCACTCTGCCACTTTGAGCCACAGCACTACTTCTGATTTTCTAGTAGTTAATTGGAGATAACAGTCTCATGGACTTCCCTGCCCGGGCTGTGATCCTCAGATCTCAGCCTCCTGAGTAGCTAGGATTACAGGTGTGAGCCACCAGTACCCGGCCAGCTTCCGTGTCTTTTTGACATACTGTTCTCTTCCTTTGGGGAGATGGTGTCTCTAAGGAGCTTCAACCTGGCAGTGGCCGGGATTCTTCCATTTGCTTTGGTAGAACAAATCCTCGGGCGCAGGCCTGGGCTTCCCACCCTGGGCATGATGGGTCTCAGACATCCCCATGCACCAGGGACCTGGACAGAATGAAGAGTCCTGGGCCCTGAGGATTCTGACTGTCCAGTCCAGAGTTGAGACCTGGGAACAAGGACCGTCTACCCTAACCCCTCACCTGGCCCCTGCCTGGTGACGTAGGGGAACATGGAGCTGTCTTCTGGACGGCTTGGTTCATCCGGGGACCTAGTGAGAAGCCTGTGGTCAGGACTGAAGGGCTCCGGACACCTCCACTCCCAGAAGATGCTGAAACCAGGCTGGCGGAACTCTGTGGCCAGGTAATGGTGGACGTGTGGCTCTGTGCACTTGTGAGAATCTGGAACAACACAAAGAGCCAGCCCTCAAACTGGGGACTTGAGGCAGAAATATTTCGCTATGGGGTCATCAGTTGTAATCCATGTACTGCACTCACGAGGATGGGTGTTTCAGGGGAAATGGGATACATGGGAACTCTACTTTCTGAAGAATAAAGTCTCTGAAAACAATAGAATCTCTGTGGTCCCAGAGTGATGGGTAGGAAGTATAGGAGGCTGGACTTGAACCCACACTCAGCTACTATACTAGAAGCCCTTAACCAACCCTGGATCCCATACTCCTTATGCTAACATGGTTGGCCATCCGGCTCCAGTTCTGGGAGCTTACATTGACAAAGGCTCTGACAAATCCTGCAGAAAAGAGCTCTATATGTTTTAATACAGAATGTTTCTCCCCCCCTCACCCCAATAGTGCTACACTTAGCTCTCCCTTCCCAGGACAGCCAGTGCACAGGCCAGAGCAGGCTGGGAGCTTGGGCTGGCCTCAGTGCTCCTGCCCGGCAGGCTCTGCATTCTTCTCCAGTCAGAAAAATCCTCCTCACCTTTCAAGATGGCATCGGGCTGGCTGTAGTGGTGCATACTGGTAATCCCAGAGTGGAAGAAGGGGCAGAAGGATCAGCCCCTCTCAGAGAACAGGGGACTTCTTCCATCGGCCTGCCAGGCTGAGGCGGGAGGGGGTGTAGCTTTTCGTGTGTGAGGTTTGTCCTCCACCCCCATTACCCTACTCGGGGCCCCTGCTGGGTGAGGGAATGAATGAACAAGTGATGTGTCAGGGTCCTGTGGTCATACCCTAGTCCAAGCAGATCCGCACGCTATTGAAGGATGGAGAATTGGGTGGCCCTGCCTCAGAAAAATCTTCCCGAGATTCCCAGTTTCCCTCCAGTTCCCCCCCCCTTCTTCTCCCAGTCCCGTCCCCCCCCCCCCCCCCCCCCCCGTCCCAGTGGACAGGTGCTGCCTGAAGGGGCTCCTGGCTGTGGGCCTCACACGGAGGGCGGAGTCTGGCCGGGCTGGCCTTGGCTTCCTGAACGGCTGGTGGCGGCCTTGGGTAGATGGGTCCCGCCGTGTCCAGGCAGGGCCTCACGGAGATAAGGAGGGCGGACCTGGAGTCCGGGAGCCGCCTTTAACCGCGCGGGTGCCCTGGGCTCCCTCCCGCAGTGGGCTGGGGCTGTGCGGGGCGGGGCAGGCGGGCCGGGCCCGGGCCGCACCTGGGAGGAGGCGGGCGTCCCACCAAGCCCCGCCCCGCCAAGCCCCGCCCGCCCTGCAGGTGGGCGTGACCACGCCCACTTCCGCCCCGCGCGGCGGGGGCGGGGGAGAGGGGGCGGGGGAGAGGGGGCGGGGTGGAGCCGAGCTCTCCCTGGGGAGCGACGCAGCCGCCTGCGCTCCTCCCCGACGCTGGGGAAGCCATGCCCGCCCCTTCCTCTGCTCTGCAGCGAGCCCGGGCTCCCCAGGGCCCGCCGTGCCCGGGGAAAAGGCCTTGCGACCAGGGTGTTCAAGGGGAAGCCGAGGCCCAGGCCGCGCACGGAGCTGAACGTCCTGGCGTTGTCACCCAGCTGGCCTGGTCTCTGCCCCGATGAGCAGCTGCCCCCCCACGCTGGGCCAGGCCGTCCCCCGAGCGTCCGCGGGGCCGGGGGACCCCTCTCAGGCATCTCTTCTCCACGTCGTATTTCTCAGTCGCACAGATCAAAACAGGGTTGCAAAGGAAGTCGGTGATATTGCTACACGCAGTGGTCAAGGTTTGCAAGCTGGGTGACGTCATCCACAGGCCTCTGGCTGGGAAAGAGCTCTGCTGGTTTAGGTCCTAGGCCTAAACTCCAGGGGTTCCGCACAGCCAAGAGCCCCCCAACACTGTAGAACAGATAAATAGCCACTAATGGTGAAGGGTAGAAAGAACAGGTTTATTAGGCAGGCCTGGACACAACTGCTGAAGAAAGCAAAGCAAGCTCCACTTCTGCCATCTTTAAGGTATAGATGTGAACTTCAGGTTTAAATAGACAAAAGAACTGCGGGGAGGAGAGGGAGGTATGCGAAATGATTACACAGTCCAAGTATAGCCTGGTTGGTCATTAGAGGGGTTCTGGAGTGGTAACTGTCATCAAACCAGTTGAAAGGAGCAATTTTGGTCAGGACATCTAAGTCGTTGTTTGGTGGGTGGTCTGTCCTGAGGGGGTCTGTCCTTCAGTACTGAAGCTTGAATTCAGAGCTTTGTGCTGCCTAAGTGATACTCTTGTCATCTTGTCACTGAGCCATACCTCAGCCCCCATTTTTTTTTTTTTGCCAGTCCAGGGACTTGAACTCAGAACCTGGACACTGTCCCTGAGCTTCTTTTGCTCAAGGCTAGCACTCTACCACTTGAGCCACAGCGCCATTTCTGGTGTTTTCTGTTATGTGGTAGTGAGGACTCGAACCTAGGGCTTCATATGTGCCAGGCAGACACCCTACCACTAACCCACATTCCCAGCCCTGTCAGTTTCTTTTCCTAGGGGCCGTTTTTCTACATCCCTCTTGGTAAATATATGATCATGAGTCCTATCCTTCCTGGATTGCAGAGTGAAGGCACAGGACCTGCTAAGAGAATGACTGAGCAAAGGCAGATGCAAAACGCAGACAGGAATGCAAGCTCTTCTACTTTTAGTTCATTTGTGGGCTCCAGTAAAGAGTTAATGCTTTTCAACAGAAGCAGTTTAAGTACTTGCTCCACACCGCTGAGCTTCACCCTCATATTCTGGTCATATTCTTGTCATTATTCCCTAAAGAATAACAGCCTAACAACTATTTAATAGCATTTACATACCATTAGGTCTTATAAGGAATGTAGAGATGAGGCTGTGTGGAGGTCATATGCAAATGCTATCCCATTTTATACAAGGACTTTGGGCATTGGAGGGTTTGGTGTAGGCAGGGGTCCAGGAACCAATCCCACTCAGATACTGAGAATGACTGTATGATTCCTAAGGCCATAAATTGAGATCTAAGCTGCATCTCATAACATTTGATATGTGATACACTATTGTTTAGTATTAGGCATCCTTTCCAAATCTTTATTATGATGTCTTCTGGAGCCTATAAATTATTTATACTCATTTTATTTTACATTTCTGAGCACTTGAGATTTAAAATGTGTCCTACTGTTATTCATTTCAAATTGTACAGTGTCAGAAAACATGACATGTAGTTAAGGATTTTTTTTTTTTTTTCAAATAGACTCTTCTTTTAAGGAGTAGTTTTAGATTCACAGAAAAATTGAGCAGAAAGTACTGGGGATTCCCATAGTCTCTTCCCCCAACTCACACTTTCCTGTCTTGTTAATACCTTGCATTAATGTGGCATACTTATAGCATATGAATCTATGTTGATATGCTATTATTAACTGAAGCTTGTAATTTGCATTATGATTCACTCTGTGTTGTACAGCTCTATTGGTTTTGACAGATGCTAATGTCATGTATCCATCACTAGAGTATCATTAAAAAAAAAAATCTATAAGCCTATTTAGGAAGCTGAGATCTGAGATCTCAACTAGCCTAGGCAGGAAAGTCTGGAGACTGTATCTCTGATTAAGCAATAAAGCTGGAAGTGAAGATATGGCTCAAGTGATAGAGAGGTGGCCTTAAACAAAAGAACTTTAAGGACAATGCCTAGGCCCTGAGCTCAAGGACTGGCATGCACCCTTGTGGCACGTACCCATGCCTACACACACACACACACACACACACACACACACACACACACACACACACACAAATCTGTGTTCTGCCTCATCATTGCTGCTTTACCCTGTACCTCAAACTTTGGCTATCATTGATCTTCCTTACTATCTCTCTCTAATTTTGCCTTTTCTAGGATGGCATAGAATTGGAAATATCTAGTATATAAACTTTTCAGATTTTTTCTTCCATCTAGCATTAAGCATTTAGCATTCCTACAAGTTTTTGTTTTTTTTTTTTTGGGTCCGGTCGTGGGGCCTGAACTCTGGGTCTAGGCGCTGTCCCTCAGCTCTTCAGCTCAAGGCTAGCGCTCTACCACTTGAGCCACAGCGCCACTTCCGGCTTTTTTCTTTTTGCTTATGTGGTGCTGGGGAATTGAACCCAGGGCCTCATGCATGCAAAGCGAGCACTCTACCACTGAGCCACCTCCCCAGCCCCTTTTTTTTTGTAGCTTGATAACATTTATTTTCAGCACAGAATCCACTGTACAGATTCAATTTGTTTATTCATCTATGGAAAGACATCTTCCTTCATTCAATTTCAGGGTAATTATGAATACAACTTCTATAAATATTTATTTGCAGGTTTTTTTTAACTTTTGTTTGTTAGAGACAGGGTTTTAATAGGTAAGAAGTAGAGGTACATACTACCACACCTGGCGCTGTGTGCAGTTTATGAGGGAGCATAAAATTAGAACTCATTTATGCAAACACCTGGGAGGGAAATAGCTCGTTTAAAAAAAAAGATGTAAATTCCTTTCTCTGAGCTTTCAATTCTGTTTCTATTGGCTTAGATAAATAGCAGCTTACTTTTTGGGTTTTCCTGGCTTCACCACCTTCTCCCTCCAAATTTCCTTTTGCCTTTATTTTCCTTTGGTCCTGAGGCTGTCCTTCACCTGCTCAATTTTGATTCGATGGCTCAGTTTTGCCAGGGTGTGGAGGTCCTGGAAGGTTAGGCTCACATGTGCAGAACTTTCCAGCCCCTCAGATCTTCCTGGGTACATACAGCTCTGCACTCGCCACCTACTGGGGTGAGCCCAACCCTGGCTTCAGTGGCTGTTCTCAGAAGACCTTTCTTCACTTTCCAGCCATTATATTATTTTCGTTGTTGTTGGTGCTGGTAGTGATTGCAGGGATTGAACTCAGGGCCTGGGCGCTGTCCTTCAACTCTTTCACTCAAGGCTACTGTTTTGAGCCACAGCTCCCCTTCCAGTTTTCTGGTGGTTCACTGAAGATAGAGTCTCATGGAGGACTGGGAAGGTGGCTCAGTGGTAGAGTGCTTGCCTCGCATGCTTGAAGCCCTGGGTTCAATTCCTCAGTACCACATAAACAGAAAAAGCTGGAAGTGGAGCTGTGGCTCAAGTGGTAGAGTGCTAGCCTTGAGCAAAAGGAGTTCAGGGACAGTGCCCAGGCCCTGAGTTCAAGCCCCAGGACTGGCCAAAAAAAAAAAAAAGATATTCTAAAATTGGATAGTCCAAAGAGTTTCACAACTCTGAATATTCTGAATTTTAGATAATCACACAATTCAGGTGAGTAAGTTTTTTTTGCTGTTATATAAAACTGTATAATGCCCTTGATTTTATTGTTTATTATCTTTAAGTAGTTGTACAAAGACGTTCCCATTCTATAAAACAGTATATGAGTACAAAGTATCTGACAACATTGGCACCCATCTAGGTGAGTAAGTTTAATGATATCTAACTTATATCTCCATAGAGTTCTTTTAAAAATTAAATGCTATACAAAACAAAAGAAATATACATATCACCCAATGTGGAAGAAATAACTGTATGGCAAAGCCCATAGAACTCATAAATGTTATAGACCGTGATAGACAATTTGCTCCATGAAAGTTAGAATGTGTTTGTGACTTTAACTAAGCATCACTATCCTACAATACTGTGAAATTTGGGAAATTATGTAACCACTTAATCACAATAAAAAAAATTAAAAAGAGTAAACTGGGTGCTGGTAGCTTATGCCTGTAATCCTAGCTACTCAGAAGGCTGAGATATAAGGATCAGAGTTCAAAGCCAACCTGGGCAGGAAAGTCCATGAGACTCTTATCTCCAATTAACCACCAGAAAAAACCAGGCACCAGTGGCTCAGGCCTATAATCCTAGCTACTTAGGAGGCTGAGATCTGAGGATCAAAGCCAGCCTGGACAGGAAAGTCTATGAAGCTGTCATCTCCAGTTAACCAGAAAACCAGAAATGGCACTGTAGCTCAACTGGTAGAGCACTTGCCTTGAGCTGAAGAGCTCAGGGACAGCGCCCAGGCTGCGTTCAAGCCCCACAACTGGAAAAAATAACTAAAAAGAGTAGCCATACCAAGTATTAATGAATAAACTGAAAAATTAGAACGCTCATGCATTGTTGTTCAGAATGTTAGATGAATGGCTGGAATGTGGCTTAGTGGTAGAGTGTCTGCCTAGCATGCATGAAGCTCTAGTTCGATTCCTCAGCACCACATATCAGAAAAGGCCAGAAGTGGTACTGTGCCTCAAGTAGTAGAGTGCTAGCCTTGAGCAAAATAAGCTCAGGGACAGTGTCCAGGCCCTGAGTTCAAGCCCCAGGACTGGCAAAAAAAAAAAAAGTTAAATGATACAATTACTTTGGGAAATAACTTGGTAGTTACTTTTTATTGTTGTTATATTATCTTTAAGTAGTGTACAAAGGGGGAGATTTCATTCAACATGTCAGTTTATGAATATAATGCATATTGAAGGTAATTATAAGTATAAACCTACCATATGATCCAGCCATTCCATCAGTAAAAACTTACCCAAGAGAAATTGATGTCCACAAAAATTTGTTCTTAGCTGGACACTGGTGGCTCATGCCTGTAATCCTAGCTACTCAGGAAGCAGAGATCTAAGGATCGAGGTTCTAAGCCAGCTCTGGCAGGAAAATCTGTGACTCTTATCTCCAGCAGAAAACCAGAAGTAGAGTTATGACTCAAAGTAGTAAAGTGCTAGCCTTGAGTAAAAGAAGTTCAGGATAGTACCTAGGCCCTGAGTTCAAGCCCAAAGACTGGCAGAAGAAAAACAAAGCAAAAACAAAGATAAGAAACAAAACTTGTTCTTAAATATTCATAGCAACATTATTTGAAATGGTTAAAAGAGAAAAGCAAGCCGGGTGCCAGTGGCTCACGCCTGTAATCCTAGCTACTCAGGAAGCTGAGATCTGAGGATTGCAGTTCAAAGCCAACCTGGGCAGGAAAGACCGTGAGACTCCTATCTCCAATAAACCACCAGAAAACCGGAAGTGTCGCTGTGGCTCAAGTGGTAGAGCACTCGCCTTGAGCTGAAGAGCTCAGGGACAGCACCCAAGCCCAGAGTTCAAGCCCCACAACCAACCAAAAAGAAAGAAAAAAGAAAAGAAAAGCAATCTAAATGTTCATTTACAAATGCATGTATAAATTTGGATGGAACCATATCATGGCTACTTCCTAACAGTGAAAAAGGAATTAAGTATTTCTTTGTTTGTTTGTTTTTTGGTTGGTCATAAGGCTTGAACTCTGAACCTGGGCGCTGTCTCTCAGCTCTTCATCTCAAGGCTAGTGCTCTACTACTTGAGTCACAACGTCACTTCCAGTTTTCTGGTGGTTTATTGGAGATAAGAGTCTCACAGAGGGCTGGGAAGGTGGCTCAGGGGTAGAACACTTGCCTTGCATGCTCGAGGCCCTGGGTTCGATTCCTCAGCACCACATAAGAAAAAAGCCGGCAGTGGCGCTGTGGCTCAAGTGGTAGAGTGCTAGCCTTGAGCTAAAGAGCTGAGGGACAGTGCCCAGGCCCAGAGTTCAGGCCCCACAACCGGACTCAAAAAAAAAAAAAAAGAGTCTCACAGACTTTCCTGCCCAGGTTGGCTTTGAATCCTGATCCTCAGATCTCAGCCTCCTGAGTAGCTAGGATTACAGGCGAGAGCCACTGGCACCTGGCCATGGGATTAACTATTTATATATGCCAAAAATGAATAAACTCTTATTAATCATTATATTCAGGGAAATAAACTGGACAAAATAGAATGTATTGTGTACAACCCCACTTGCAGAACATTGGTCTGTTACCTTTGCATAACTGCGACCAAAACACCTGAGGGAAACTGAAGGGAGGAAAGACGGATTTTGCAGGGCTCAAGCCCTGGCTGCTTGGCCCCACCCAGTGGGCAAGGTGGTGAGATGAGCGGCAGGGGAGCTTCTACCTCACGGGGCAGTCAGACAGCAGACACAGATGCAGAGGGGCTACAATAAGATCTTCTTCCAGGGCTGAAAATGGCTCAGTGGTAGAGTGCTTGCCTAACCTGCATGAGGCCCTGGGTTGGATTCCTCAGTACCACGTACACAGAAAAAGCCTGAAGTGATGCTGTGGCTCAGTGGCAGAGTGCTAACCTTGAGCAAAAGAAGCTCAGGGATAGCGCCTCCAACTAGGTTTGACCTCCTCAAGTTTCTAGAACCTCCAAAAATAGCACTACTAGCTGGGAGCCAAGTGATCAACACATTAGCCTAAGAGAATACTGCATATTTAATCCATGAATGGGAAGGAAGTGGACTAAAAGAAAGGAGTAGCTAAGCAGACTAAGCAACCTTTGGGATGATGAATATGTTCTTGTCTTGATGATGGTAATGTCAAAACATAAATTTTAGGGGCTGGGAAGGTGGCTTAGTGGTAGAGTGCTTGCCTTGCATGCATGAGGCCCTTGGTTTGATTCCTCAGCACCACATAAGCAGAAAAAGCCGGAAGTAGCGTTGTAGATTAAGTGGTAGGGCACTAGCCTTAAGCTGAAATGCTGAGGGACAGTGCCCAGGCCCTAAGTTCAGGCCCCACGACTGGCAAAAAAAACAAAAAAACACATAAATTTTATACTTGAAGCTGGGTGCTGGTGGCTTACACTTGTAATCCTCGCTACTCAAGAGGCTGAGATCTGAGGATCATGGTTCCAAGCCAGCCCAGGCTGGAAAGTCTGTAAGCCTCTTATAGTCAATAAACCACCCAGAAAACCAGAAGTGGCACTGTGACTCAAGTGGTAGAGCAATAGCCTTGAGCTGAAGGCTGAGGGACAGCGCCCAGGCTGAGTTCAAGCTCTGCAACTAACAAAAAAAAAATTTATAGTCGAAACATTTATTTTTTGTGTGTGTGCCAGTCTTCAGACTTGAATTTATCTCTGTCCCTGAGCTTCTTTTGCTCAAGGATCATGCTCTACTGCTTGAAATGCAACTCCAGTTCTGGCTGGGGCTGGCTTTCAACTGTCATCTTCAGATCTCAGTCTCCTGAGTAGCTAAGATTAGAGGCATGAGCCAGTGGCACCTAGCTCAAACATTTATATCAATTATTTCTTTTTTTTCCTTTTTGCCAGTCTTGGAGCTTGAATTTAGGGTCTGGGCACTGTCCCTGAGCTTCTTTGGCTCAAGGCTAGCACTCTACCACTTGAGTCACAGCACCACTTCCAGCTTTTTCTGTTTATGTGCTACTGAGGAATCCAATCCAGAGCTTCACACATGCAATGCAAGCACTCTACCACTAAGCCACATTTCCATCCCTCAATTAAGTCTTTTTTAAATTTAATTTAATTTTAATTTATTTGCTTTTGGTTGGTATGGGGCCTGAACTCTGGACCTGGGTGCTGTCCCTCAGCTCTTCAGCTCAAGGCTAGTGCTCTACCACTTGAGCCACAGGGCCACTTCTGGCTTTTTCTGCTTATGTGGTGTTGAGGAATCAAACCCAGGGCCTCATGCATGCAAGGCAAGCGCTCTACCACTGAGCTTTTTTTTTTTTTTTTGTGAAAATACTGTACAAAGGGGTTACAATTACATGGACAAGATAGTGAGTACATTTCTTATCAAGCATTGTAGCCTCCTCCTCCTTTGTTTACCCTTCCCATCCCTTCCCAGCCTCCCCTCGCCTTCCCCACCCAATCCTCCCCCCCCCCCCCCCCACCAAAGTTGTAAAGTTCCAAAACTTTTTTTGTTGTTGGTTATGGGGCTTGAACCCTGGGCCTGGCGCTGTCCCTCAGCACTTCAGCTCAAGGTTAATGCTCTACCACTTGAGCCACAGTGCCACTTCCCTCAATTATTTCTTGATAAGGCTTTTGAAAAGAAAACTAAGCTGCCATCTTCATTTCCTAAACCAAGCAATCATGTTTTAAATTTCAACAATTCATTCTTGCTGTGTCTTTTTTCATATTATGACTTCATTAAGAATATGGATTTAGGGCTGGGAAGGTGGCTCAGTGGTAGAGCACTTGCCTTGCATTCATGAGGCCCTGGGTTCGATTCCTCAGCAACACATAAACAGAAACAGGCGGAAGTGGCGCTGTGGCTCAAGTGGTAGAGTGCTAGCCTTGAGCTGAAGAGCTGAGGGACAGAGCCTAGGCCCAGAGTTCAAGCCCCACAAACTACCAAAAAAAAAGAATATGGATTTCTATTTCCTGAGTTATTTCTTTTTTTTTTTGCCGGTCATGGTACCTGAACTCTGGGCCTGGGCGCTGTCCTTCAGCTCTTCAGCTCAAGGCTAGTGCTTTACCGCTTGAGCCACAGTGCCACTCCTGGCTTTTTTTGTTTATGTGGTGCTGAAGACTCAACCCAGGGCCTCATGCATGCAAGGCAAGCACTCTACCACTGAGCCACCTTCCCAGTCCTTGAATTATTTCTTGTATCACATTTTTTCCCCAGCTTTTCATCTTGGCTTTCTATTTGTATGCTATAGGTGTGTCGCAATGTCTGATGATCTTTGGTTTCCTGCTCATATTGAAACAATAAGAAAGACAACATCCCTTTGAAGGCCTCATACATGAAGGTCTGTGTTGTTTTGGGTAAGGTGAATGGAATGTTGCTTTACTGCCCTAGGTCCCTAGTTGTGTTTAATTCTTTCCAAAGAATATCTGTGCTTTTTGTTGTTGTTGTTGTTGGAATGTGGACAGAAGAGGTCCCCTCCTGTGTTTAGCCTCAATTTTCACATCCACTTTCATTACACATTAACCCCTTATCTGAAGAAGTCATCTCCCCTTTGCTGGAACACACTTCTCCCCCTGTAAAGAAAGCCAAGCCTGTAACTAGACAGATCCCGGCATGCTCCAGGAGATAAAAGTTCAAGTCAAATAAGAGGAAAGGCTAACATAAAAGAAAGTCAACGCAGCAGTTTTGCTAATTTATGGCCGAGCTGAACTGTGTGAGTGCCCACTGGATGTGGAGGAAAGTCATTTTCCTTTGGAATCAGATCCGCTGCTGTGGTTGCCTCTACAGTTCTAGATTCGTTGAGCTAGCAACTGGGAATAGTCCGGACCATTCTCTCAGCTGGTTAGCCAAAACTCAGAACCACCCTGGTCTCCACTTAATGATGGGCCATACTAAGTTAAAGGACCAGAATTCTCTTGCAGAAAATTCTGCAATGTAAAGACAGAGGAAGACAAGAAAACTAGATTTGTCCTGTATAACCTTCCAGTATGGGAACACGGCAATGAACCCTCTGAGCCTGGAGATCCTTCCTTCCTCAGCGCTTACCATTGCTGACAGGTGCCAACGTGAAAATGAGGAGGAATGCCAGTTTAATGGGGCTGGGGCCTTCCATGGTGGCAGAGGTGTGTTTGGTACTTAAGGGCATTTGTGGTTACTCAGGAGAGATCTTAGAGGTGCTTAGTCCCCAAGCCAGTCATGGTACTCTTACTCCTTTTTGCCTCGGGTTGATTTAGAGCCGGACATAACAGCAATTCTGGACAAGAAGATGTTACAAGACCTCTTGTGTCGGCTTCCAGACAATGTCTCTCCAGTCCTAAAACAAACTCTCCACGCCCCATTGGAGAGGGATAAAGAAAGGAACTTTTCTTCTTCCTTTGGACTTTATTGTATCTGGATGTGATAGAAAGAATAACTGTGCTGTGACTGAGGGAAACCAGCTGAAAGCAAGGTCATGAAACGGCCAAGATGGAGAACAGAACAAGTCTTTAATCTTTTTTCGGTTGTGGGGCTTGAACTCTGGGCCTGGGCGCTGTCCCTCAGTTCTTCAGCTGAAGGCTAGCGCTCTACCACTTGAGCCACAGCGCCACTTCCAGTTATCTGAGTGGTTTATTGGAGATAAGAGTCACATGGACTTTCCTACCTTGGATGGCTTTGAACCACAATCCTCAGATCTCGCCTACTGAGTAGCTAGAATTACAGGCATGAATTACTGGCACCTGGCTTTTCTTCTTTCTTTCCTTCCTTCCTTCTTTCTTTCTTTCTTTCTTTCTTTCTTTCTTTCTTTCTTTCTTTCTTTCTTTCTTTCTTTCTTTCTTTCTTTCTTTCTTGCTTGCTTGCTTGCTTGCTTGCTTGCTTGCTTGCTTGCTTGCTTTTTTAACACTCCTGGGGTTTGAAACCCGGGCCTGGGCTTTTTGTGCTCAAGACTAGTGCTCTACCACTTCGAGCCACAGCTCCATTTCTGGTTTTTTGGTGGTTAATTGGAGGTAAGAATCTTAGGGAAGGGGCTGGGAAAGTGGCTCAGTGGTGGAGTGCTTGCCTTGTATGCATGAGGCCCTGGGTTCGATTCCTCAGCACCACATAAGCAGAAAAGCTGAAAGTGGTGCTGTGGCTCAAGTGGTAGAGCGCTAGCCTTGAGCTGGAGCACTGAGGGACAGCGCCCAGGCCCTGAGTTCAGGCCCCATGACTGACAAAAAAAAAAAAAAAATCTTACGGACTTTTTTGCCTGAACTGGTTTTGAACTGTGATCCTCAGATCTCAGCCTCCTAAGTAGCTAGTATACATGCAAGCCATTGGTGCCCAACTAAAGGACTTCTTGACCACAGTATGTATACCTGGTCATAAGGAACCTATGACTAGCTCTTTCTCTACATTTGCAACTATATAATATTGTAGCTTTTTGTGTCATTTAAGACACAAAAATTGGAATTTTCTTTGTAGTTAAAAGTTTTCTGGGGGAGTTCTTGAGATGGAAGAAGGTAGAAAGTACAAAACCTACTTGAATTGATTACAGGTGTGAGCCCCAACAGAGGCTCAAGCAACATTTTATCAATAGCTGTTAAGTGGCGAAAATACAGGAGGATCAAGTTCCAGCCATTTTTGAAGATATAGTAGGTTACATGCAAGAGTTACTCCTACTCCACAGTGCCCAGTCTGGCAGATGGCCTTACAGAGTAGCAGAACTAGGACAACTTCTCCTGAGACTGGGGTGCTGGCATGTAAGATCTATTGCATGTTCTGAATCATTAAGCAGTTTAGGAGTATGTATCGCTTCTTCTATAATTAGAACAGATAGGTGTGGAAACAATGTGGTGGAAATGGGACAGCACCTTTCATGATGAAGCCTAATTATTTACTTAATGACTTACCTCCATGACTTGGGGCTCTGCTGACTTCTGACAAAGGATCCAAGAGAGTACTACTTCTATGAAAGGATAAAACCATGGTTCCCCTGCTGGTCATTTTCAGCCCTCATGTCTTACATGACTATATAAAAAGGGGGGATCACAGTGTTGACTGAGCCTGAGCAGCCTTGGTCATTAAGGGAAAGAAAGTTGTAAAACGTTGGAAGTGAAGCTGGGCACTAGTGGCTCACACCTATAATCTTAGCTACTCAGGAGGCTGAGATCTGAGATCACAGTTCGAAGTCAACCTGGGCAGAAAAGTCTGGGAGACTTTTATCTCCCATAAACTATTCAGAAAAAGCCAGAAGTGGGCTAGGAATATGGCTTAGTGGTAGAGAGTCCTTGACTAGCATGCACAAAGCCCTGGGTTCAGTTCCTGAATTCCAGATAAATGGAAAAAGCCAGAAGTGGTGCTGTGGCTCAAGTGGTAGAGTGCTAGCCTTGAGCAAAAGAAATTTGGGGACAGTGCCCAGGCCCTGAGTTCAAAAAAAGCCAGAAGTGGCACTGGGGCACAAGTGATCAAGTGCTAGACTTGAGCATAAAGAGGTTCAGAGACAGTGCCCAGCCCCACGACCAACAAGCAAAAACAAGCAAACAAACAAAAGCAAAAAACAGGGGCTGGGAAGGTGGCTCAGTGGTAGAGTCTTGCCTTGTATGCATGAGGCCCTGGGTTTGGCACCACATAAGCAGAAAAAGCCAGAAGTGGCACTGTGGCTCAAGCGAAAGAGCACTTGCCTTGAGCTGAAGAGCTGAGGGACAGCGCCCAGGCCCAGAGTGCAGGCCCCACAACTGACCCCCCCAAAAAAAAGGAAAAAGGAAAAAAAGGCCTAATAATAAAATGCCCAAAATGAGGCGTCAAATGAAGGTTGAAGTCAAATGAAGGTGGAAAAAGGAACTGGTGAAAGCGATTTCTCTCCTTAAGACATCTTACAAAAGACAGCAAGGTGTGGAGTGCAGGGTAAAACCCGCACACTTCATGTTCAGCAAGACGGGGTGACGCAATCAGATGCAAGGGTGTCCAAGTGCCACCACAAGTCTCACTGATGCCACTGGGTGGGGACCAAGTCCACAGTTACCACATGAAGCTACAGGAACCCAAGGGGCCAGAGGTGGCAGATCTCAGAAAACATTTGCAAAACTGCGTTTCCTGTGGGTAAAGAGCTCACCCGGAAGTAAGCAGACGACATCCTCTCCTTGCCACAACTGCTGAGAGGCTGGAAATTACCAGGCAGAAAGCAACTGGTCAGAAATTGTGTCAGCAGAAGTGCAATAATAACCAGAGGAGGAGGGAAAGAAGGTCCAGAGGTGTGGCAAATCCCAGAAAATGCCTACCAGAGACTCCCCAGGAAGGACGCTCTTTCAAAAGGGCAAAGCCAGAAAATTCCAACCCATTCATAGCACAAAAAGTAACAAAAAGGAGCCCAGGTCCTGGTGGCTCACAGCTGTAATCCAAACTACTCAGGAGGTGGAGATCTGAGGATCACAATTCAGTACCAGCATGGGCAGGAAAGTCTGGGAGACTCTTATCTCCAATCGACCACCAGAAAACTGGAAGTGGAGCTATGGCTCCACTGTGGCAGAGTTCAAGTCCTGAGCAAAAGAGCTCAGGGACAGTGCACAAATCCTGAGTTCAAGCCTCACAACCGACAAAAAGAATTGATACATCAATATTACAGAGATGTGATAAGAAAAAAGATAAGGCTCACACCTGTAATCCTCACTACTCAAGAGGCTGAGATCTGAGGACCGTGGTTTGAAGCCAGCCTGAACAGGAAAATTCATGAGACTTTTATCTTGAATTAACCACGAAAAAGCTCTAGTAGCAGAGCACTGGCCTTGAGCAAAAAACAAAACCTTGAGTTCAAGCCCCGAGACCAGAAAAGGAAGGAAGAAAAGCAAGATAAGAAGGAATAGCAAGAGGTTAATAAAGAGCCAGACAAGGAACACATAAAATTTTGCCCAAAAGAGACACAGAGTACAAAGGTGACAAAAGCAAGAAATTGGAATGGAAAGAAAGGCGTTCCAGCAAGTGCTTGTGTTCAATAGTGTTGCTGATGACTGACATGACTTCCATAGCATGGTAGCCCTGGCCACATGTGGGTAGCAAGCTGGGGAAACTGGGCAGTGTGACCAAGGAATGGAATCTTAAGCTTAACATTATTTTAGCTAATTTAAGTAGACACATGTGGCTACTGGGTAATGTGTTGAACAGTACAGATTAGAGAACATGAGATCCAATTTCATCATTTATGTATTTTTGTGGTGCTGGTACTGGGATCTGATGCAGGGTCTTGTGCTCTGGATCAGCTTTCTTGCTCAAAGCTGCCTCTCTACCACTTGAGCCACACCTCCAGTCTAACATTTTGCTGATTAAATTAGAGATGGAGCGTGGAAGATTTTTCTGCCTGAGCTGGCTTCCTAAGGCAGTCATCCAGGTCTCAGCCTCCTGAGTAGCTAGGATTAAGGTGTGAGCCACTGGTTTGATACAAAGTTTTAAATCCTTCTTGAAAATAAAAGACCTTTTTTTTTTTTGGTCTGGTCATGGGGCCTGAACTCTGGGCCTGGGCACTGTCCCTCAGCTCTTCAGGTCAAGGCTAGTACTCTACCACTTGAGCCACAGTGCCACTTCTGGCTTTTTTTCCTGCTTATGTGGTGCTGAGGAATCGAACCCAGGGCCTCAAGCATGCAAGGCAAGCACTCTATCACTGAGCCATCTTCCCAGACCGAAAATAAAAGACTTGAATTGTCTTTTCAAGTCAAAGTCATACCATGCACCAGGGAAACAGCTTCAAATTTAGCCTAATATAACTATTGTACAAAGAAGATAATGAAGATAATGAATTGAGCTAAGGGCGTTCATTGGGGCTGGGAAGGTAGCTCAGTGGTAGAGCGCTTGCCTTGCATGCTTCAGGCCCTGGGTTCGATTCCTCAGCACCACATAAGCAAAAAGAAAAAAGCCAGAAGTGGCGCTATGGCTCAAGTGGTAAAGTGCTAGTCTTGAGCTGAAGAGCTGAGGGACAGCACCCAGGCCCAGAGTTCAGGGCCCACGACTGGACGCCCCCCCCAAAAAAACCCCCAAAAAACGGCTGCTCAGGTGGTAGGGTACATGCCTAGTAAATGGAAGGTACTGATTTCAAATCCTAGTACTGAATGTCCTCCAAAAGTGGTCAGACAGGTATCTCTCCCTACATACATACACAAAAACTTGTAAAAGAAAATAAAGTAGGAGGGCTGGGAAGATGGCTCAGTGGTAAAGCATTTGCCTTGCATGCCTGAGGCCCTGGGTTCGATTCCTCAGCACCACATAAGCAAAAGAAAAAAGCCGGAAGTGGCGCTGTGGCTCAAGTGGTAAGAGTGCTAGCCTTGAGTTGAAGAGCTGAGGGACAGTGCCCAGGCCCAGAGTCCAGGCCCCACGACCGGACCCAAAAAAAAAAAAAAGAAAAGAAAGTGTGGAGCTGAGCGCTAGTGGATTATGCCTGTTATCCTCGCTACTCAGGAGACTGAGATCTGAGGATCATGGTTCAAAGCCAGCCCAGGCAGGAAAGTCCATGAGACTCTTATCTCCAATTAACCACCAGAAAACCAGAAGTGGCACTGTGGCTCAAGTGGTAGAGCGCTTGCCTTGAGCTGAAGAGCACAGGGACAGCGCCCAAGCCCAGAGTTCAAGCACCATGACTGACAGAAAAAGAGAAAAAAACCCAGAGTGGTGGGATGTTGTGTGGATGAAGCTGGTGAAACCGGCCCTCTTGTCCATGGCTGGAGTGGTGTAAATTGTCATAGTGCTTGTGGAGCACTATTACACTAACATTCAAGACCAAAAACACAATGCTGGGCATATTCCACAGACACACTTCCATGTGTGTGAGATGATATGTGTATGAGGTCATTCTTTTCTAGCACTGCTTATAATAACAAGACTGGAAATAACTCAAAATTTCCCAATATGGAACTGCTAAATTGTGGCAATCCATATAATAAACTATGAATAGCTATTATCTGCACACATACAGAAAGATTGGGAAGATTACTAAAATCTCTATTGATATGTTAATACAAGCACTGGTTTCTAGCTGGGCATCAGTGGTTCATGCCTGTAATTCTAGTTATTCAGGAGGCTGAGAGCTGGAGGATCATGGTTCAAACCTAGAGTAGGCCAGGAACTGGTGGCTCATGCCTGTAATAATCTTAGCTACTCAGAAGGTTGAGATCTGAGGATCACAGTTTGAAGCCAGCCTAGGCAGAAAAGTTCCCAATAGACTCTTGTCTCCAATTAACCACTCAAAACCCAGAAGTAGTGTTGTGGTTCAAAGTGGTAGAGCTCTAGTCTTGAGCAAAAGAGCTCAGAGACAGTGCCTAAGCCCTGAGTTCAAGACCTATAACATACAAAGAAAGAAAAAAAACTAGAGCAGACGGAAAAATCAGTTTATTTCATTCCCCAAATAGCCAGATAAACGTTAGGCTGGAGACTTCACTAAAATAGTAAAGAACCAGCAAACAAGCATTGAGTTCCTGAGTTCAAATTCTGATAATGGGGGAATAAAAGGGACAATGATTTTTTTTTCCTATGAGAGACAATGAGGTAAGCCGATAGAATAGAATGGGAAATAAACTTTTTCTATAGATTTTTATTTGTAGTCAGTGACTTAGTCACAAAATACAAATTCAGAAAATAGGTCTAAAATACTAGCCAAT
The DNA here is from genome assembly GCF_019054845.1 of Dipodomys spectabilis. Lineage (NCBI taxonomy): Eukaryota > Metazoa > Chordata > Mammalia > Rodentia > Heteromyidae > Dipodomys > Dipodomys spectabilis. The sequence goes on along the minus strand of NW_024870762.1, from coordinate 2,535,995 downwards.
TGTTGGATGTAATCAGAAGTCTGGGTAGTTGGAGTAAAGTTCTAAGCTCCTCAGCTGTTCAGGGGAAGACTTACAGTATTACTTAGCCCAAGACTTCATGGTAAAATTTCAGTGGTTAGCACTAAAGAATTCATTTGAGGACCAGGAAGGTGCTCAATGGTCGAGTGCTTGCCTTGCATGCATGAGGCCCTAGGTTCAATTCCTCAGCACCACATAAGCAGAAAAAGCCAGAAGTGGCGCTGTGGCTCAAGTAGAGTGCTAACCTTGAACTCAAGAGCTGAGGGACAGCACCCAGACCCAGAGTTCAGGCTCCATGACAAAAAAAAAAAAAAAAAATTCATTTGAATGCATAAGTTCTAAACCAGTAGAGAGTGGATATATGCGAGAAAGAGAAAAACTGGAAGGAATGAGGCAAGAAAATGTGCATGGCATTTAATGTGCATGGCATTTATGTTTTCCCTGTGTGTCTGTGTGTTGGGGAACAGAAAAAACTTAAAGCAAGAGGTTAAAAAAAGGGGGAGATATATAATAAAATTAATGAGCTAAAAGTGTCAATTCAATAGAAATGCTTAAATTTAACAACTAAAAATCCAATAAGATACTATTTATAACTGTCTCACTTAAAGTATAAGGGCACAGAGAGCTGAAAAGTAAAAATAGAAAAGACTTAGACAACTTTCAAAAGAAAGCATATCTTAATATCAAAGAAATAGATCTTAAGACAAAATGTGTGTGTGTGTGTGTGTGTGTGTGTGTGTTTATTATTTTTTTATTTTTTGGCCGGTTGTGGGGCTTGAACTCTGGGCCTGGGCACTGTCCCTCACCTCTTCGGCTCAAAGCTAGCGCTCTACCACTTAAGCCACAGTGCCACTTCCGGTTTTTTCTGCTTATGTGGTGCTGAGGAATCCAACCCAGGCCTCATGCATGCAAGGCAAGCACTCTACCACTGAGCTACTTTCCTAGCCCCTGTGTGTGTGTTTATGCTGGTCCTGGGGCTTGAACTCAGGGCCTGGGCACTATCCCTGAGCTTCTTTTGCTCAAGACTAGCACTGTACTTCTTGAGCCACAGTGCTACTTTCGGCTTTTTCTGTTTATGTGGTACTGAGGAATCGAGCCCAGGACTTCATACATACTAGGCAAGTACTCTACCACTAAGCCACATTCCCAGCCCTAAGACAAAACATTTTTTAGCTTATTAGATAATTTTAAAAGGTACACCAGGGAGTCTTAGGTATAAAAAGACAAATATAAAACCGGGCTCCAGTGGCTCACACCTCCTAGCTACTCAGAAGGCTGAGATCGGAGGATCGAAGTTCAAAGCCAGCCCGGGCAGGCTCTTATCCCCAATTAACCACCAGAAAACTGAAAGTAGAACTGTGGCTCTCGTGGTAGAGCACTAGCCTTGAGCTAAAGAGCTGCGGCCCTGCTTTGCACTTCCAGCCTCTGCAGCTGGAGAAAAGCCATAGCCATTCTTTTTTTTTTTTAATATAATTTTATTGTTATTATTAAGGTGTTGTACAGAAGGGTTACCATCTCATAAGGCAGGTTAGAAGTACATTTATCTTTTTGAACAATGTCACCCCTTCCTTCACTTTTTCCATTTATAAATTACTAAATTCTTTTGTTTTGTGCCAGTCCTGAAGCTTGAACTCAGGACCTGAGTGCTGCCCCTAAGCTTTGTTGCTCAAGGCTAGTCCTCTAACACTTGAGACACAGCTCCATTTTTGGCTTTTTTGGTAATTAACTGGAGAGTAGAGTCTCATGGACATTCCTGCCCGGGCTGGCTTTGAACAGTGATACTCAGATCTCAGCCTCCTGTATAGCTAGGATAATAGGTATGAACCTAGGCTGAAAATTGTTTTTTGGCAGTAGTGGAGTACTGAACCCAAGGCCTCATGCTTGGACCGTGTTCCAGTGCTTTTTTTCTTATTGTTATTCTGGTTATTTATTTATTTTTCTTAGTTATGGCATCTGTTTTTGCCTAGAACCAGCCTTAGACTACAGTCATCTTACCTGTGCCTCAGGTGTAGACAAGATTATAGCTGTAGCCGGGCGCTGGTGGCTCACGCCTGTAATCCTAGCTACTCAGGAGGCTGAGATCTGAGGATTGCGGTTCAAAGCCAGCCCGGGCAGGAAAGACCGTGAGACTCCTATCTCCAATAAACCACCAGAAAACTGGAAGTGGCACTGTAGCTCAAGTGGTAGAGCGCTCGCCTTGAGCTGAAGAGCTGAGGGACAGCGCCCAGACCCAGAGTTCAAGCCCCACGACCGACAAAAAAAAAAAAAGATTATAGCTGTGACCCACTGTGTCCAGAGATCTTGCAAATTTTTAGATTGAGATCCTCTGAATCTCCTGAGTAACTGGGATTACAGGCATTACCACTATGCTTGGCTCAATGGTACCTTCCCTCTTAAGTGCTTATGTTTTGTGGTATGACCCAGTTATTAATATACTTGGCTGTATTCTTATGATAGATGATGATAAATGCTTTTGAGTCTGAAAGTATACCCTTTTCACCTTTGTGGCCTTAACAGACATAAAATGAAACCTGGTCTGTCAACAGCTCACAAGTAATTACTGAATGGATATGTATTGTGGTGTGACTAAAAGGTGCTGGGGAGAAGGTGAGCGGTTCTATGGATCACTTCCTCCTCAGTCCTCAGCCCAGCAGACCCTGAGTGCTCAACTCTTCGCAAACTCCCAGGTTGCAGTGGCTGAGGCAGCATTGTAATGATTCATCTCTGATGTTTCTCCTTGTCCCTTTCTCCTTCTCTACCACCTCTTCCATCTTTCTAGAGAATGCTTTATTTTCACCATACCTAAAGTAAATACTTCCTGGTTTACCAATCTCCTGTTTCTAGTTTATCTTACATATAAACATAACAAGGATAATAATACTTTCTTTTAAAAATGGTTCTGAGGGGCTGGGAAGGTGGCTCAGTGGTAGAGCGCTTGCCTTGCATGCCAGAGGCCCTGGGTTTGATTCCTCAGCACTACTTAAGCAAAAAGAAAAAAGCCAGAAGTGGCGCTGTGGATCAAATGGTAGAGGGCTAACCTTGAGCTGAAGAGCTGAGGGACAGAGCCCAGGTCCAGAGTTCAGGCCCCACAACTGGACCCCCCCCCCCAAAAAAAAAAAAAAACTGAAAAAAAAAACAACTAAAAATGGTTCTGAGGATTGAAGTCGGGGCCTTGAACTTGCTAAGCAGGTACTCTACCACGTAAGCTATATACCAGCCATTTCAAGATAGGGCTTTGCTGTATGCCAAGCCAGTCTGGATTGTGTGTTACAGAGAATGACTGGCATGGACCACTGCACCCGGCCCTTGTGTTCCCCTTGGAGCTGAGATGACAGGCTTGTACCCCTTCACCTAGCCACTGGTGGAGAGGAAGTCTCACCAACTCTTTTTTTTTTCTGTGCTGGACTCAAATCATTATCCTCCAATATCCATTTCCCCAGTAGCTAGGATTATTAGCTTGAGCCACTGTGCCCAGTTAATAATATTTATTTCAAAGAATTAAGTGGTGGGCTGGGAAGGTGGCTCAGTGGTAGAGCGCTTGCCTTGCATGCCTGAGGCCCTGGGTTCCATTCCTCAGCACCACATAAGCAAAAAGAAAAAAGCTGGAAGTGGCGCTGTGGCTCAAGTGGTAGAGCGCTAGCCTTGAGCTGAAGAGCTGAGGGACAGCACCCAGGCCAAGAGTTCAGGCCCCACGACCGCCCCCCCCCCCCACAAAAAAGAATGAAGTGGTGTGTACATTGGGCCCATTTTATACATTTGTTAAGAGTTTCTTTAGAGAATCACCTCATTCTCATGTCCTCTTGTTCTAGTAGTAGACGCAGGACAGACCATTTTGCCAGAGTAGCATGCCCATATGACAAAAGGTACAGATTGAAGGAGACACCCGGTGCTGGTGGCTCACTCCTGTAAACCTAGCTACTCAGGAAGGAGGCTGAGATCTGAGCAGCAACGCTCAAAGCCAGCTCAGGCAGGAAAGTCTCCTTGAGAATCTTATCTTCAATTAACCACTCAAAAAACAGAGGTGACACAGCACTAACTAGACTTGAGCACAAAGAGGCTCGGTGTTCCAGAGGCTTGGAGTTCAAGCCCCCCTACCAACATTTAATGAACAATAAAAAAGAAAGAGACCATGTACTAATCCTATCATTTGAGTTCCTCAACTTGACCCTGCCTAAAGCTAGATGTACCCTTGCCTGAAGCTAGATTTCCTTTATTAGTTAACTAGTTTGAGATGGTTTTAAGGGAAGAAAGATTTTTGATAAAATACTAGGCACAGTGCCTAGGGCATAACTGGACATTATTATTATTATTACTATTATTATTGTCAGTCCTGGGTCTTGAACTCTGGTCCTGGGAGCTGACTCTGAGCTCTTCAGCTCAAGGCTAGCACTCTACCACTGGAGCCACAGCACCACTTCTGGTTTTCTGGTGGTTAATTGGAGATATGAGTCTCAAGGACATTCCTGCCAGGCTGGCTTTGAACCACCATCTTCAGATCTCAGCCTCCTGAGTAGCTAAGATTACAAGCATGAGCCACTGGCACCCAGCTTGGACATGATTTTTGTCATTCCTAGTCCCTTGCCAATCTCCTACTCAATTCAACTTTCTTCCTTAACATCTGCCCATGTGGACCAGCTAGGAGGATTTCCTTACTACTTGCATATTGTCCTTTGCCATGGCTGCCCTGTCAGCAACCTAATGATATTATTTCAGTGTTCTGTACTGTCCACCAATTCACTTCCATCACTGTTTAGAACCTAGAGAAGTTTCCCACCCTCCAAGAGGCCTTCTTTGAGTAATGTGGCTCCACGCTCACAATGCCTTATCTGGTTTTTCTTGTATGTCTTTTCTGGCTTGCTTCTTGATTGCACACTACTCAAGGCTAGGAAAAAAAATAAAATGTATCTTTATATGTATCACTTGTCCTTTCTAGGTGGAGATTTTGTTCCAAAGAAACCAGTAAGTGTTAGACACATTGTTGTGGTCAATAAAGATTTGTTTTAGAAATGAATGGATTTCAATTTAGAGGGCATGGTATTCTATTTAAGACCTTTTGTTCCCAGTATAGAGGTATATACATCAATCCTAGTAGGAGTGGGGCTGAGGTAAGGGAATGGAAAGTTCAAGTCAATCTTGGCTACCTAGTGATTACAAGGACAGCTTGGACAATACAATAAAATAAAGTAGTCTTGTTAATCTATCTAAACATATCTAAACATTTTCCTACACTCCCTTCCCCAGTCCTGGGGTTGAACTCAGGGCCTGGGTGCTGTCCCAGAGTTTCACAGACTTTCCTGACTTAGCTGGCTTTGAACCACGATCCTAAGTAGTTAGGATTACAGGTGTGAGCTACCAGTGCCCAGATAAACTTATTCCTTTTTCCAGGCAAATTTTGTTATCTTAAACCATTTGCACTGCAGCATAAAAAATGATTCCAATCTCTAACACTCTCCAACTCTGGTTTCAGATTTCTTTTAGCTAAGTGTCTAAGGAAGGACTATTCAATTTTAAAAAAGATTTAGCAAGAACTGTTTTTTCTTTTAATATTTTTCCCCTTTTCTTTTTTCTTTTCTTTCTTTCTTTTTATCAGTTGTGGGGCTAGAACTCAGCCTGGGTGTTGACCCTGAGCTCTTCAGCTCAAGGCTAGCACTCCACCACTTCAGCCATATAGCACCACTTCAAGTTTTCTGTTAGTTAATTGGAGATAAGAGTCTCAAGGACTTTCCTGCCTAGGCTGGCTTTGAATCATGATCCTCAGATCTCAGCCTCCTGAGTAGCTGGGATTATAGGTGTTAGCCACCTTCGCAGGGCTTTATTATTATTTGTTTATTTGTATTATTTTTTCTTTCTTTCTTTTTTTTTTCTCAACCCCAGGGCTGTTTTTTCTTATCATACATGTTTTATTACTCCAGTGAGAATGGTATCTGACCCTTCAGAGGGTCCCAGCCCTGGAAGCTCTTGATAAGAGGGAAGCATTAGCAAAGATATCCTGAGATGGTAAAAAAAAAAAAAAAAGGATGTAGGGAAATGGAGACTTTTTCTGTTTACTTCTTTTAGTTCTAAATAAAACATTCTCTGACTCGAAATAAACTAGTTTTCTATTTAAGCAATAGAAGATTAAGGAAAAAACAGGTATTTGAAATTAAAGATGCAAACTTTTTTTTTTAACTTAATTGCTGTGTGGTTTAAATGGAAGGGCCAGGAACTGATGAATTTAAATTCTTTAAAATAGCTAAAGATTAAAGCGAATTAAATTTAGTGCCTCTGGGATTTCTTGATACATGATCCAAATTTGTTTTTAATCACATAATTGTCGCACGTTACATTTCAGATTACATCATAGTGAACTGGTTTATGTGTGCAATTATACTAACAGAAACAAATTCCAAATGTCAAAAATAAAAATGAGGACAACTGTAATGTTGCCATTGAAAAAAGTAGGAGTTGATGGGCTGGGAAGGTGGCTCAGTGGTAGAGTGCTTGCCTTGCATGCATGAGGCCCTGGGTTCAATTCTTCAGCATCACATAAGCAGAAAAAGCCAGAAAGCGTCACTGTGGCTCAAGTGGTAGAGTGCTAGCCTTGAGCTGAAAAGCTGAGGGACAGCGCCCAGGCCCAGAGTTCAGGCCACAGACCGACCCCCTCCCCCCAAAAAAGGATGAACAAAGTTATATTTTGTATTTTAAAAGAACAAGGACTGAAATTCAGTATTCTTGTTTCTGTTCAACTTCAGAAAAATTTCCCCCCTTTAGCTAAAAGTAATTGCAGAGTTCTCCTGTCTCTGGGGCTTTCCTTTCGGTAATTAGTCATCTTTCCTTCTACACCTTTCCTCTAAATGATTATTCCCTCTAGTTTAGAACACTTGCCAGTAATTCGTGCCATTTCATCTTCATAGCTTTCAAAACACTGCCCTGCTCTTGCTGAGCGCCACAAACCTTTCTTCTTAAAAAATCACTTGACACATTTTTTTTTTGTTTTTGTTTTTGGCACTCTTTCCCTTAAGATGCTACGGAACATCTACTCCGAAAACACCTTTGTAATGCAAACAAGCTTCCCTGCTCTAACCAAATTTTTAAATTTAAAATATATTTACATTCTTTAGGCCACGGAACACCTACAAAGTAGCAATACATTCACATTAAACACTGGGAAGACTCGCATCGGAAGATTTCTTTAAAAAAAACTCATTCTTCATCTCTATTTTCTGGAGTCATCAGAACCAAGCCAGCAAGTGGGAAAGTCTCACCAGCTACATCACCAGCGCGGGCACAGGAAACGCTTTCAAAATCTGTCATTCATCTTCCCATTTGATGACAGCTGATCCACGTATCCTTTACAAATAGCATTCAACATTAGTGCTTAAAACTTCCGTCATGTGAGGTAAGCTTTCTAATTTATGGGCGAAGGCGGGGGGGGGGGGGGTGAGGTGGCAAAGGAGTCTTCCTCCTCTTCTATCGATTTATTGGTCGAAACAAAAGCCGGTTGGCTTTCATCTGGGGAGTCTGAAGTTGCATCTGTTTCAGAGAGCCGCCTAGTGCACGCGATTCCCGGACTCCGAGCCAAATCAGATTCTGAAGGCGAGAACGCGTTTCCCACGCCTGCAGTGACAAACGAATTACCAGGCGTGCCGAAGTCGACTGTCAAACTTTTGTGTTTGCGCTCGTGAACCGGCGCTGCGCGGGCGGCACGCGTGGGCCCGTCAGGTCGGTCTTCCTGGAAGCCGGGCCCGGTGCGGGGCGAGGGGCTCACCTGCCAGGCTCACCTGTGCGCGCGGGCGCGGCTCGGGGCCGGCCGTCCTCGCCGGGGCGGGGGTGGGGGGGGCGGGGGGGGGGCGCAGCCCGCCGAGACCCGCGCGGGACCGGACGGGACTTTCTGGGCGTCGTGCGGGGCATCTGAACCCCAAGAAACTACATGCCGGGTTTGGCCTCCGTAACTGCCCAGGCTTCACCTTGGCAGGAGCCCCCCTCCCCCAGCGCGAGGAGGGGGGCGGGGTCCCGGAGCCGGGGCTCCCTCCCTGCCCTGCACCGGGAGTGGACACCCCAGTTTTTATCCACCCCCCCCCCCGCCGCCTTCCTCCGCCCCCCCCCCCCGCCCCCCGTCGGGCTCGCGCCGCGGCGGGCAGGGCCGGGATGAACCGGGGCTGAGCCCGGCACTGCCCGGGTTTCTGCTCGGTGCCCCCGCCGCGCCCGCACCGCCACCGTGAGGCCGAGCCGGGGACGGTGCCCCGCGGTGGCGGCGCCGCGCTCCGCTCCGCGCAGCCCCGGCCGCCGCCGCCGCCGCGCCGGGCACGGGCGGGGGGAGTTCTCCCCCGTTCCCCCCTCTTTTCGCGCTCTCGCTCCAGTTCGGCGGGAGAGCCCGCGGAGCCGGGGCGGGAGCGAGGGAAGGGGTGGAGGTGGCGGGGGTGGGGGAGGCCGGAGGGGCGGGTCCTGCCTGGGGGCTGAGCCCTCCCTCCCCTCGGCCCGGCTCCGTGGCGGTGGCGGCGGCGGCGGCGGCGGCTCCTTTCCCCTCCTCCCCCGGGAGCGGCGGCGGCGGCGGCGGCCGGGCCGGGCCCCCAGCGCGGGCCGGGAGGGGCAGGCGGAGGTCGGCGCGGGAGGAGACCGCGCTCAGCTCCCCAAGGCGGCGCCGACCTGCACGGCGGCCGGCCCGCCCGCGCCCAGGGGCCCCGAACGGTGGGGCCCGGCCGGCGGCTGAGGTAATGGGGGCGGCACGGAGCGGGGGCGGGGGGCAGCGGGGCCTAGGGATTGCGCTGGGTGGGGGAGGAGATAGCCGGGAGGTGGGGGCAATTTTCCCGAGAGGGGTGGGGGCGGCGGGAAAGCATTCCCCTGGAGCGCGGGCGGCGGCGGGGGTGGGGGGGGGAGAGAAGACGGGTGTGGGGGAGCTGAGAAGCCAGGACCCCCTCCCGCACCCGCCATCTTGCCTCCCCCCCTCCCCGGCTCTGGAAGCGGAGCCGCCAAACCCCACCCCCCGCCATGCTCTCCAATTGGCCAGGCCGAGGAAGGGTCCCGCCCCCGGTGCCTCCTTAGGATTCCCAGTTCCTATTGACGGGCAGGGCCGGCGGCCAATGAGCGCTTATCTCTGCGTCGCTCGTTCGCTGGCGCTCGCTTTTCCCGTGTTGGGGTCTGACTCCTCGTCAGTCCGTCTTGGTGCGCTCGCCCTCCTCGGCTAGGGGCGAGCCAACTGTTTCCCTTCTTTCTCCTCCGAGGGGTGTCAAGATTCTTCTCGAAGAGGTGCTCCTTTTAAAGGGGCAGGCGCCTTTGACCGGGGGCTTGCCTTGTGGCCTGGGGATCTTGTGTGGTGTGCTAGGGGTTCCGTCCAGTTGCAGAAACTTCGCAGGCTTTGGGTGGGGGTCCGGGCGGGGGTGTGGGGGTGTGGGCCCAGGGGCTGCTGAGAAAGTGTCTGAGGCGAGGGTGGGTATATCTTGGAAGTTCGTGAGGGGGAAGAACTGCTTCTGACCGGGAAACTCCCGCCAAAAATGTCAGCTCCTTGTGGGCGAAAGTCACTGGGGTTTGCTCCGCCGCAGCCCTCCCCTCGAGGGCGGGCCGCCGGGTGTGGGCGGCGCGGGGTCTCGAGGCTTGGGGCGGGGCGTGGGGAGGGCTGAAGGTGGGCGGAGGTCGAGGGGCGCCGCGCTGCTGCGGAGCAGATGTGTGTGAGGCGCGGGTGGGGTGGGAGTAGATTGGCCTAGGGGCACCCTGCTTTTTTTTTTTCCTTGCCAGTCCTGGGTCTTGAACTCATTGTCCCTGGTCAAGGCTAGCACTCGACCACTTGAGCCACATCTGGCCTTTTCTGTGTATGTGGTACTGAGGAATCGAACCCCCAGGACTTCGTGCATACTAGGCAAGTACTCTACCACTAAGCCACATTCCCAGCCCGCACCCTGCTTTTTGAGGGGTGAGGAGTACAGCAGGTCTATGGGCTGTGTGTCTACCTGGCCGGCACTGCTCCTCAGTCCAGTTTTGTTTGCTTGTTGTTTTCTGGAATGGGGGCTTGAAGTCAGGTTGGGGACACTGTCTCTTAGCTAGTGGGTTTGTGCGCTTGTGCGCCAGCCCTGGGGCTTGGGCTCTGACTCTCAGCTTTTTTTTTTTTTGGGTCGGTCGTGGGGCTTGAACTCTGGGCCTGGGCGCTGTCGCTCAGCTCTTCAGCTCAAGGCAAGCACTCTACCACTTGAGCCACAGTGACACTTCTGGTTCTAGTGGTTTATTGGAGATAGGAGTCTCACGGTCTTTCCTGCCCGGGCTGGCTCTGAACCGAGATCCTCAGATCCTGAGTAGTTAGGCTTATAGCTGTGAGTCACCGGTGCCCAGTTTACTCTCAGCTTTTTGACTGGCGCTCTTACCACTTGATTCACAGCTCCACTTTTGGCTTTTTGGTGGTTTTCCTTCCTGGGCTGGTTTTGAATGATCCTGAGATCTCAACCAGCTCCAGCTTGTTTATTCCAGGCACACCTAGGGATGGGAAGTTGTATTAAATAAGGATGTTAATTCTGTGTTAACAGCAACTCTTAAGAGGTAGATATAACTATTGCCCTCACTTTTTGTTTTCGGTCGGTCACAGGGCTTGAACTTTGGGCCTGGGCGTTGTCCCTCAGCTCTTCAGCTCAAGGCTAGCACACTACCTCTTAAGCCACAGTGCCATTTCCAGTTTTCTGGTAGTTAATTGGAGATAAGAGTCTCACCGACTTTTCTGCCTGGGCTGGCTTTGAACTGTGATCCTCAGATTTCAGCCTCCTGAGTAGCTAGGATTACAGGCTTGAGCGACCAGCTCTCAGCTTATTATTGCCCTCATTTTACTAGTGGACTATGGAGGCCCAGGGAGATGAAGAAACTTTCTCCTGGTCACATAGGGCCAAGATTAGAAACTAGATTGCCCCCAGAGCCTCATTTTATGTCAGACTATAGCATCTTCATGGTGTTCTTTTTTTTTTTTTTTAGTCAGTCTTGGGGCTTGAACTTGGCTTGGGTTCTGTCCCTGTGCTCTTTAGCTTAAGATGAGCACTCTACCACTTGAGCCACAGTGCCACTTCCATTTTTCTAGTGGTTTATTGGATATGTGTCTCACGGACTTTCCTGCCCAGGCTGGCTTTGAACTGTGATCCTCAGATCTCAGCCTCCTGAGTGGCTAGGATTACAGGCGTGAGCCACCGGCACCCTTTTCTTCATGGTGTTGTTAACTCCCGTTTGAGCAGGTGAGAAGATCTGATAGAAATTTTAGCTTTAGCCGGGTGCTGGTGGCTCACGCCTGTAATCCTAGCTACTCAGGAGGCTGAGATCTGAGGATCTCGGTTCAAAGCCAGCCCGGGCAGGAGAGACCGTGAGACTCCTATCTCCAATAAACCACCAGAAAACCGGAAGTGGCGCTGTAGCTCAAGTGGTAGAGCGCTCGCCTTGAGCTGAAGAGCTGAGGGACAGCGCCCAGGCCCAGAGTTCAAGCCCCACGACCGAAAAAAAAAAAAAAAAGAAATTTTAGCTTTATCACTTACTAGCTTTCAATTGAGTTACTTTCTGAGCTTCTGTTTCTTCCTCTGTAAAATGGAGACTGATAATATGGATGCATACTATTACCCAAGTTAGTTGAAGGAAAAGAGCTCAGTAAACATACTAAGTTCTTGTTCCCATCTCCACTTTATACAGTTGGTTGATCCTGCAGTCACAGTGATGTACTGTTTTTCTTCCTGGAATCCTTCTCTCTGTTTGTACTTTTGCCACCTCTCTGCTCAGGGTGTAGGGCATCATGACCCCATAAGCCTTCCTGGTAGTGATGGCCTTGGTAACTGGCTTCTACAGCTCCTTACCAGATTCTTATACTTCCCTCCATTCAGAGAATGATGTGAAAAATGCCAGGACTTTCTCTTTGCTCTACAGGGTAGATAAAAGTATTTTAGGAGAAAGGAACTTTTGAGGTGGCAATACATTGAGAATTTACCTCAGGTACTATCCCAGTCACCTTGGATGGATTAGACAGTTAGCCTGGATGCTGCCTTTTGCAGGGAATTCCATCTGCTATCATTTGAAGGCCTGAGGCTACCTGTATAGGCATTTCAGATGCCTTCACTCTGGGAAAGGCCAAGAGTAAGATGGGTTGGAAGAGGGCTCTAGCTAGGCCTGTGAAATTTTGATATTCTGTGACACAGCTAAGTATACAGTAGAGAACTTGACAATGGGTGCTGTTTGAGTTTCTTCCTTTCCTTTATTTTTCTTTCTTTCCCCCTTATCAACATCTACCACTGCCTCTTACATGGTCTTGCTATGTGTCCTGGGTTGTACTTCTAGGCTCAAATGATCCTCCTGCCTCAGGCTCCCAGTTAGCTGGGAATATAGGCATGCACCTTTGTGCCCAGCTTATTGTTGTTGTTGTTGTTTTCCTGAAGTCTTAACCTCCTTCTTCTTTTCCATTATTAGCTGTCCTACAGCCCTATGTATATCATTAGAACATGAGATCATTAGAATATTAGAGCACCAGACAGAGCTCCTTGGGGATAAGGGTCTTGAATGTTTAGTTTCTGCTTTCATTCACCTAGTACTTATTGAATGATTTCTTAGGAGCTAGGCATCCTGGACACTGGGAATACAACAGTGAACAAAATAGTCCCCTCCCTTTCCCCCTCCCATAGAACTTGTCTAGCAGGAGGAAGTAAACAAACATAATAAATACATAAATCATGTAGCATGGTAGAAATGATGAGTGTTGCAGAGAAAAATGAAGCTGGGTGAAGAGTCTGTTGCTAGTAGAGGAGAGGGATTTGCCATTCTGGATAGAGAAAAGATCTCACTGAGAAGTGATGTTGTTCAGACTTGAAAAAGATGAAGCTTTGTAGATGCTTAAGAGGCATGTTGTTCACACAGAGGGAACAACCTCTGCTTTCAGTGGCCACTTGGAAGGGTGAATGGGTGCATGCATACATAGATATTCAACTCACAGTTTCTTGGCCTTCTTTCCTTAGACCTATCTCCCTGGTCACCAGGTGCCATGAGGAAGCCTCGCCGGAAATCTCGGCAAAATGCCGAGGGCCGACGTTCCCCATCCCCCTACAGTCTCAAATGCTCACCCACTCGGGAGACCCTGACATATGCTCAGGCCCAGCGAATTGTTGAGGTGGACATAGATGGACGTCTACATCGTATCAGCATCTATGATCCACTCAAGATCATCACTGAGGATGAGCTGACGGCTCAGGATATCACTGAATGCAATAGTAACAAGGAAAACAGTGAGCAGCCTCAGTTCCCCAGCAAGTCTAAGAAGCCCTCATCCAAAGGCAAAAAGAAGGAGTCCTGTTCCAAACATGCATCCGGCACTTCTCTCAACCTCCCACAGCCCAGCTTCCGCCTAGTGGATCTAGGCACCCAGACAGAAGCGCCCCCATTGCCTGCTGCCTATTATCGCTACATTGAGAAACCACCTGAAGACCTGGATGCAGAGGTGGAATATGACATGGATGAGGAGGACCTTGCCTGGTTGGACATGGTGAATGAGAAGCGGCGAGCAGATGGGCACAGTGTGGTGTCAGCAGATACTTTTGAGTTTCTGATGGACCGGCTAGAGAAAGAGTCATACTTGGAGAGTCGCAGTAGTGGGGCCCAGCAGTCACTCATTGATGAAGATGCTTTCTGCTGTGTGTGCCTGGATGATGAATGCCACAACAGCAATGTCATTCTCTTCTGTGATATCTGCAACCTGGCTGTACACCAGGAGTGCTACGGTGTGCCCTACATCCCTGAGGGCCAGTGGTTATGCCGCTGCTGCCTGCAGTCTCCCTCTCGGCCTGTAGATTGTGTTCTTTGCCCCAATAAGGGTGGCGCCTTCAAACAGACCAGTGATGGGCTCTGGGCCCATGTAGTGTGTGCCATCTGGATCCCTGAAGTCTGCTTCTCGAACACTGTGTTCCTGGAGCCTATTGAGGGCATCAACAACATCCCACCTGCCCGCTGGAAACTAACCTGCTATATCTGCAAGCAGAAAGGGCTGGGTGCCGCCATCCAGTGCCATAAAGTAAACTGCTACACAGCCTTCCATGTGACGTGTGCACAGAGGGCTGGTCTCTTCATGAAGATTGAGCCGATGAGAGAAACCAGCCTCAATGGTACCATCTTCACTGTGCGCAAGACCGCCTATTGTGCGGTCCATTCACCGCGAGGTGCTGCCACCACCAGGAAGAAGGGTGATTCCCCCCAAAGCCTCAGTGAGGCTGGGGATGAGGAGGGGTTGAAAGAGGGTGGTGGGGAGGAGGAAGAAGCAGAAGAAATAGAGGAGGAGGAACAGGAAGGCCAAGGTGGGGTGGGAACCCCCCTCAAGGGAGTACCCAAGAAGAACAAGACAAGTTCGAAGCAAAAGATCAAGAAGGAGCCAGAGGAAGGAGGCCGAGACACACCCTCCAATGTTCCCTTGGTCACTGTCCCACAGATACCTTCTTGCAGGTGAGCCTGCCCAGAGGGCTCTTTAGGGACTCATGGTTTCCTTTTGTTTGGGGCTTGGGCCCTGGGCCAGGCCAAATATGGTTGGTGGATGTGTGGGCTCTTTTATGTCTCCCAAGATAAACTTTGGAGCCTAGGTATACCTAGGCTGTTTTGTGGTTGTGTTTCTTCCCTCCAAGTAATGTGTTTCCTTTGGTTCAGGATGAAACAAAGTGGTTAAGTTGCTTAGAAACTCAGGTGACAGGTTACTTAGGGCAATATTTTTTCTTTTTCTTTTTTACATTCAGAATCAGATCAGATTTCTTCAAAGGAAAGAGAAGGTTCAGCAATAGTAATTTCTAGTGCACCTGACATATTTACCATGGATGACTTTTATTTCATGTCTTACAAAATACAGGGTGCCAGCTGGCTGCCAGCGCCAAAGGCAGTATTTTTGAAAAGGGAGAACAAGTCCCATCTTGGACAAAACAATTCTTCATTGCTAGAACTGTTCCATGTACTTCTAGATGTTTAGCATCCCTGGTCTCTGTTAATGCCAGTTGCAGCTCCTCCCATTGCCCAATCTTAGTGACAACTTTCAGTGGTTCCATAAAACCAAAACCAAAAAAAAAATCCCACTGGGATAGAACTGTTCCTAATGGAGAATCACTCTGTCAAGGAGTTGACACATCTGCCCAACAAGCTGTCTTAAGTATTATGGAAACTTCATATGAGTAGGGTGGTGGTATGAGAACATTAATAAAAATGTTCATTCAGATTTAGGGTAAAGATCAGCTATATTAACTAAGTCATGTGGGCCCCTGCTAAATTTGTAGAGAGATCATTGTGTTTGTGTCAAGCTATCAGATAACTAGAACTGTTAGAGGGATGGGATCGTAGACAGGGAAGATTTTCAGCAGAGGCCCACCTCAGGGGGGATCATATATAAAAAATATATGGTATTAAAGCAAGAGGAAATCTTGGAGATTACTCATCTAATTCCATCCTTGCACCTTCTCCCATATCCCCAGATAAAGAAACTGCATCCCTGGAGGTAAAGTTTTTGTTCACTCCTTTGTTTATTCAATGAGATAATTTATTGAGCACTTACTATATGCCACATTCTGTCCTAAGGGATGAGACTAGGTGGAAAGCAATAGATTCTTGACTACAAAGGAGGGGCTCATGACACCTCTAGGTTGTATTGCTAGCCCTCAATGTGAAGATTAGAGATAAAGGAGTACTAGATGGTAGTAGAAGAATGGGTTGTTTGTGGGAAACAGGCAAACAGACTTGCCAGACTTTCCCAGACTTGCAAGGCCAGGCTGGGAAAAAGACAAAAGGAAGCTTTTGTTGTAAAAGCATGGCCCAAGTTAGATTTCAGTGTCTGATTGTGTCTTCTGTACCCAGAGTTGTTCTGGGGCTATTTCTTTCTTGAAGTAAGTGTATCATGCTTAGTCTTCATCTGCAGCGTAGCCATGTCTCAAGGCCAGACTATAGTTATATTTCTTTTAGAGGTCTGTCCCAGGAACCAGCTGTACTTGCTAAAGTAATGAGACTGTGACCAAGCTGGGTGCTGGTGGTTCATGCCTGTATTCCTAGCTACTCAGAAGGCTGAAATCCGAGGATGATGGTTCAAAGCCAGCCTAGGCAGGAAAGTCTGTGAGACTCTTATCTCCAATTGACCACCAGAAAACCAGAAGTGGTGCTGTGACTCACATGGTAGAGTGCTCGCCTTGAGCTGAAGAGCTGAGGGACAGCGCCCAGGACCAGAGTTCAAGCCCTATGACGACCAAAAAAAAAAAAAAAAAAAAATTGTGTGATTATTGGCAACTTGCTTAATTGCTCTAAGCCTTAATTTATTTTATTTGTAAATGACTCTACCACATAGAATTGTGAGAAAAAAGCCTGGCGCTGGTGGCTCACCCCTGTAATCCTAGCTGTTCAGGAGCCTGAGATCTGAGGATTGCGGTTCAAAGCCTGCCTGGGCTGAAAAGTCTGTGAGACTCTTATCTCCAACTAACCACCAGAAAACTGGAAGTGGCGCTGTGGCTCACGTGGTAGAGCACTAGCCTTGATTTGAAGAGCTCAGGGACAGCGCCCAGGCCCAGAGTTCAAGCCCCATGACTGACCAAAAAAAAAGTGAGAAATGACATAAGTAAGACACTTAGAACAGTGCCTGGCAAATAGTAAGCGCTCAATAAATGGTGGTTTTTGCTGCTGCGGCTGTGTTACTCTTTTCCCTCCCTGCATAAATGTTGTTGGGACCCTCCATGTACAAGAGGTTGTAGACGGAGGGGGCTGCCTATCCAGGTGGGCAGGTGTGCTTGGCATGGGCATTGGTGGGGACCTGTCCTTTGGGGAAAGGTCTAAGTCTTGATTTTGTAACCTTTGCTTTGGGCTAGGAATATCTGACTGGAGATGAGCAAGGCCTAGGTGAGTGATGTTCTGCCCAATGTGCCTGGCCTTTGGTTGCATCCTGATTAGCTATCCTTAGCTTCTTTTCAGCAGAATGGAATGAAGAGATGGAGCAGAAGAAACACTACAGGAGCACTGGGTCTTGTTTACTTTTTTGATAACCAATTTGGGGATGTCCCATAGTATAGCAGAGAGATCACAAATTCAGATACCACTAGGTCCACCATCTTACTAGCTGTGTTAATTGCTTTGACAGTTTACAACTTCTGTTTCGAAGCTGTGTTTCCATCTTTTATAACCTGGGTGTAATGTTACTCTTCTGTACAGTATAGGTATTCAAATAGATGGTAGGTACCTTTAAAATCCCCTCCCCCTTCCCCTGATGTTACTGGTTTCAGTCCTGGTTTTCAGACTTTTCTTTAAGTTAGTTAAACTGGCTGAATTATTTGAGCCTCAATCCTCTTATATATTTAGATTCAGTTTTTTTTTTAATTTGATTGATTCAGTATTAAACAATTGTTTTTAGTATGCTGAAATTAAAAAAATCAATTTAAATTTAAAATAATAGTAATTTGTTATTGGCAGTAATGTGGTTTTAAATCGGGACCTTGGATGTACCTACCACCTGAACCAGGCCTACAGCCCTAGGATACTGAGGCTTTTTTTTTTTTTTGCCAGTCTTAGGGCTTGAACTCAGGATCTGGGCACTGTTCCTGAGCTGCTTTTGCTAACACTCTACCACTTGAGCCACAGTGCCGCTTCTGGCTTTTTCTGTTTATATGGTACTGAGGAATTGAACCCACTAAGTCACATTCCTAGCCTGTTTTTTTGTTTTTTGTTTTTTTTTTTAATGACAAACCAAGTGTTGTTTATCCAGGCATGATAGTGCCATCAGGACGGAAGAGTTCCAGGTTATCCTGGAGAACATAGTGAAGACCTTACATCGAAGCAAACCAGTGAACAGGCAAACAATGGTTATTGAATTGCATTTGGGCTCAGAAAGCTGTATCTTTATGCACGTCTGCTGGTTTTCCTTTTAGCTTGGGTATGGCCTACCCTCTGGTCTGGTGGGATCCTCAGTCATGGGAGGCAGGAAATAGTGGCCACATTGCCCATAGCTTCCCCCAATTCTGTCCCCTTTTGCCATTTCTATCAAAAGAGGGTGAGAGTGCTGGTGCATAGGCCTGCTTCTTCAGTACAAGGGCTGGGGATGTCGCTCAAGTGCTAGAGCATCTGCCTGGCAAGTACAAGGCCTTAAAGGAGCCCAGGACTACCGAAGATAAGAGTTCTAAGAGAGAGGCATTTTTTTTTTTGGGGGGGGGTGTTTTGTCTGAGGATCAGAGCTACAAGATAGGAAGTAGAAACACAAGTGAGATAATACTTCTTCCTGAGTCTGAGCTGCCTAACTTTGCTATTTTTTTCCAGGCCTTTTCTGAGGTGAGGCAATTGGCCGCTCTATTCTATAAAAATAAGAAATAAACCAGGGTCTGGAAAGAATGCAAAAGCTATGATATGGGACACCTACTCACCTTGTCTTTCACTTCCCCTGTGCCTCCACTCAAGGTTGAACAAGATCTGTAGTGGTCTCTCCTTTCAGAGGAAAAACCAATTCATGCAACGGCTTCACAACTACTGGCTGTTGAAACGGCAGGCACGGAATGGTGTTCCCCTCATCAGGCGCCTTCACTCCCACTTACAGTCCCAAAGAAACGCTGAGCAGGTAAGTGCAGCAGTGAGTAGAGGCTTGGGGGAGCTAGAGAATGAAGAAGAGGAAACATGGTAGAGGTGGTGCTGGCTTCCCTTCCCAAGCCCTCTGTACAGCCTTTGCCTATATAAGGGATCACCTCTGTGGGCAGTCTGTCTCAGGAATAATCTCCAACACTACAGAGACTAAACCTGACAACGGGAGCAAATTCTGACCTAGGGCATGGGAGAGTGAAGGAGCTAGCCCAACTTCCCATTTATATATGGGGGAAACCTTCCAAAAGTGGCAGAAGAGAAAATGGGTTTGAAGATAGCCAATTCACATGGTGTGGATTAGGAAAAGGTGCCAGAAAATGCTATCTGCCAGAAAATCTATTAGAGTAAATATACAAATTTGCAATCTTCCTTGTGCACAATCTGTCCAGTTGTAGTGGCTGCTTGTCATTGTCACTTGGAGTTGCTGCACATTTAAGTTTTCTTTCTATGAAACAATTTCCTACCTCTTCCATTTTCCTGTACCCTATGCTGATCCCACTTCTTGCCCCTTAATGTCTAGAGTCCTTGCGCATCTGTTATCTGTTTATTTGGAGAATATGTTCACTGTCATAATTGACAATAACTGAGTAGTTTCAGATTTTTGTCTTGTTCTCATCCCTCTGTTGGGCAGTACTCAAATTTGAACTCAGGGCCTTATACTTACTTGGTTTACTTGCTTGGCTGACCTGCTACCACTCAAGTCACTCCTCTAGCTCTGCTTTTTTTGCTGTTATTTTGGAGATGGAGTCTTAAGGGCTTTTCTGCCCGGGTGGCTTCAATGTAATCCTCCAGATCTCAGTCTTCTGAGTAGGATTATATGAGTCACTGGTGCCTGCTTCTCATTCATTTTTTCTGTGCTCTTGTATGCTTTGGGATGCTTCCATGTGGATGTTGTTACCTGTAACTCAGATATTGGAAACTGAATTGTCTTCCTCTTAGTGAGCTTATTTCCCATTTTTGTCATGGAACTCTTCTCTTTCCTTACCAGGAGTTCCTTGGAGTTAGTTTTGGCCATAAAGGTCATAGTTCATGTCCCATGAGTTGTTTGGAGGGATTTATCTGTACACGGCCCTTTGTTGCCATTCTGTATTCTTCCTATCCATGCTACCTTAACCTTAATGACAGCATTCTAGGTAGTTTCCAGTCTCTGCTTCATTCGTTGCTCTACAAGTGGTAGTATCTAACTCACATGCCAGTTTCTATTCTCTCACTTCCTTTTCCAGAATGTATTTTCTTTCCACAAAGTCCATGATAAGGCTTTTTAGCTTGGCATTCGAGGCTTCATCCGGGACCTGGGTCTTCATGCCTTGTGAGGTTCCCCAGCTTTTCTGCTGTTGCCTATGCATTTTGCTCAGTAAGCAAAGAATCACTAGTGGTTCTAGAGGAGGCCTTGCTGCTTTGGTCCTAGTGGTTCTAGAAGAGGCCTTGCTGCTTGCCCATCCATCTTTACCATTGTGTGTGAAGCTCTCATGAGATTGCTTTTTCCAACTTAACCCTACTCCCATCCTCTCTATATTGTATCCTCTCTGCATTGATATTCTTTTTTTTCTTTTCTTTTTTTTCTTTTCTTTTTTTTTTTCCATTCCTGGGGCTTGAACTCAGGGCCTGGGCACTGTCTCTGAGCTTTTTTTGCTTGAGGCTAGTACTCATCACTTGATTTGAGACACAGCACCACTTCTGTTTTTTTCTGTTTATGTGGTACTGAGGAATTGAACCCAGGACTTCATGCATGCTAGGCAAGCACTCTACCACTAAGCCACATTCCCAGCCCAACTGTAACCTTCTCTAGGACAGATTCAAATTATTTTAACAAGTATTTTCAAACCTCTTAGTACAAGCTAATAGTAAAACCTTGACTTTGTTTTCTAGCCAAGTCAAAGCTCTGGAGTGAGATTTTTTTTCCACCCTTGAGGTGTCTATTAATTTTCCTCTGAAATTCTTTCTATGGCCCCTGTGGGCTATAAGTCATCCTGGGAATCCCTAGGGAATGAAGAAAGAGTCTCAGATCCTTCTCCAGCAGTGGTTCTTGTGCTTCAGTGAAGAAACAGTGTTAGAAGGTGGGGGAGATGGGCTGGATGGAAAGGCACTCTGGCTCAGGGTCAGGGAAGGAACAAGATTGCTGTCTGCTGAAGCTCTGTGAGGTTGAACAGGGAGAGGCCTTGGGAACAAAGGAGGCCCCAACTCTTCCTCCTCTTACTTCTTTTTTTTGTGGGGGGGTCTGGTTGTGGGGCCTGAACTCTGGGCCTGGGCACTGTCCCTCAGCCCTTCAGCTCAAGGCTAGCACTATACCACTTGAGCCACAGCGCCACTTCCGGCTTTTTTTTTCTGCTTATGTGGTGCTGAGGAATCGAACCCAGGGCCTCATGCATGCAAGGCAAGTGCTCTACCACTGAGCCACCTTCCCAGCCCCTCCTCTTACTTCTTGCAGCGAGAACAGGATGAGAAGACTAGTGCAGTGAAGGAAGAGCTGAAATACTGGCAGAAGCTTCGGCATGATCTGGAGCGGGCACGGCTGCTGATTGAGCTGATTCGGAAAAGAGAAAAGCTCAAACGGGAGCAGGTAAGGAAGAGGCCCTGGCTCTGGGCTCTTGTTCAAGGTCCCTTCCTTCCTCTTATTCTTAGTGTGGTATTGAGAGACACAGGAGCCACTGCCTGGCCAGTCTTCTCTCCCTTTCCTCTCCAGCTCCACAGGTTCTAAGATCTGCATCCATTGATAGCTTCTGTGTTTTGGGGTTCTGCTTGCTGTGGCCCCAAACATAAGCTTAACCTATATACTTCAGTCCATACCTAGAGTTTCTGAGGGATATTTGGAGGGAGGCTGACCTGACAAGTATTTTGAGAAGCTTCTTTTTGTTTTTGTTTTTTTGGTCGGTGATGGGGCTTGACTTCTGGGCCTGGGCGCTGGCCCTCAGCTCTTTAGCTCAAGGCTAGCATTCTACCACTTGAGCCATAGCTCCACTTCTGGCTTTTTCTGCTTATGTGGTGCTGAGGAATCGAACCTAGGGCCTCATGAATGCAAGGCAAGCACTATACCGCTGAGCCACCTTCCCAGCCCTTGAGAAGCTTCTTAAGCCATCCTAATGGCATTTTGGTTGGAGAAACTCTGGCCTGAGATTCTTGCTTGGCCCTTAAACATTTGTACTCTTCAATTATATAAAAATTTGGGCCTCAGTTCAAAGAGATTCTGAGTCCTAAAACATGGAAGATGTTGAGATAGGTGATATAGTATAGTGATTTAGGCACTTGAGCTGTAGCACCAGACTGGGTTTAAATCCTGTGTAACATTAAACAAATTGCTTCATCTCTTAGTTCTATTTCTTCATCTGTAATATGGGGTTGATAATAGAGCTGCATCATAAGGATATAAAAACAGCTTATTACAGTGCCTGGCATATATTAAGGCCATAGAAGTGTTCATTGTTGTCATTATGTTGATAATCCTTGTCTTGCTGCAATATCTATTATAGTGTTAACATACATGGCAGAGAACTAATACTTTTTTTTTGTCAGTCATGGGTGCCGTCCCTGAGTTCTTCAGCTCAAAGTGAACGCTTTATCATTTGAGCCAGAACACCACTTCCGGTTTTCTGGTGGTTAATTGGAGATGAGTCTCACGGACTTTCCTCGACCAGGCTGGCTTTGAACTGCGATCCTCAGATTTCAGTCTCCTGAGTAGCTAGGATTACAAGCGTGAGCCACTGGTGCCCTGCTTAACTAGTACTATTAATTGAATGGTTGACAAGCCAAAACTATTCTCTCAGGTCCAGGAATAGCAGTTTTACTCACATGCTTCAGAGGCCTGCGTTAAGATTGTTCCTTTCTCTCTTTCTCTAAACCTTACATCACTGTTCAGCTCTAGCCTTTCTCTAGTAGACCAAAGGCCTTGAGATTCCATTTCTGTTCCTGGGCTGCTCTTGACTGCTCTTGACATATAAAGGGGCAAGTGAGAACCTCAAACCAGCAATGCCTATTCGAATGGCTTAAGAAGCTTTTCAAAATACTTGGGCAGGGGCCGGGAAGGTGGCTCAGTGGTAGAGTGCTTGCCTTGCATGCATGAGGCCCTGGATTCGATTCCTCAGCACCACATAAGCAAAAGAAAAAAGCCAGAAGTGGTGCTGTGGCTCAAGTGGTAGAGCACTAGCCTTGAGCTGAAGAGCTGAGGGACAGTGCCCAGGCCCAGAGTTCAGGCCCCGACCGGACCCCCAAAAAAAAAATACTTGGGCAGCCTCTCTTGGTATATATATTAAGGCTTATGCATGAGGCCATGGAAAACAGATTCAGGACCAAAACCACAGGTTCAAGCTATCAGTACTGTCCTAGATTTGGTACTATAGCTGAGCTTGTCTTCCTATCTCTGATTCAGAGAAATAAGAGGGACAAGCCCTGGGGAAGCAGATAGACTTCTTTTGATGTGGACAGGAGAGAGCTTTTCATAGTCTAACCTGTGTGTGCTTAAGTGTTTCATATTGTGCACACATGGGAAAGAACGTTTGTATAGCAGACCACTTTAATATAGGGAGCTGAACTGGAGAGAGTGAGGGAAGGGGTGATATCCAAAAACGACTCTAGGAAGTGGTACTGTGGCTCAAGTGATAGAGTGCTAGCCTTGAGGGAAAGAGCTCAGAGACAATGCCCAGGCACTGAGTTCAAGCCCCATGACCCATCTAAAAAAAAAAAAATACTCTGTACCTGACTTATGTAACTTTAACCCCTTTATATATCACCTTTATAATAACAATTTTAAGAAAATATAAAACTATGAGGGAGCTGTTGCTTGAGGGATGAACCTGGAGGCCCTGGTCACCCTGGGTCACCTCAGATGCTTCAAGTGCTGACAGGATCAATTTCTCAGCACATTAGGGAGAAAATTCTGGTTTAAGGCACATTTGACTTCAATAGCATATAGTCCTTGTATTAAGTCAGATCTAGGTTCAGATGCCTTCTCTGTTCTAGCCAGATGCGTTTGACTACTAACTTCATATTTTCTCCAAACCTCAGGCTTCCCATTTGTAAAATGGGGATAATAGTTTTTCCTTCAGAATTATTGTGATTCATTGATGTAATATAAGTAAAGAAGCAATGCGGCATAATGGTCAAGAGCACTCACTGTGGAACCAGACTGTTTGGAACTATCTATCTCCTAACCTTGCCAATGGTGACCAGGGACCAGTTTATCTCTCCGTGCTTTTACTTCCTTTTTGTAAAATACATCACTTATGCCTCCGTCATATACTCACATTACGTAAAATATTAGAACATTACCTGGTACTCAGTGTGGATTATGAAAGCATTTTATAATCATAATTATTACTTCTACAAGTTTTAGTAAGATGTATGATGCATAGGAAACATTAACAAAATGATACCTGTTTTAGTCTATTTTTGGCTTCTATAATATCACAGGCTTAATAATTTAAAAAGAAATTCAGAACCAGGAACCAGTGGCTCATGCCTGTAATCCTAGCTACTCAGGAGGCTGAGAGGCTGAGGATCATGGTTCAAAGCCAGCCCGGCCAGGAAAGTACATGCGGCTCTGATCTCCAATTAACCACCAGACAACTGGAAATGGCGCTGTGGCTCAAATGGTAGAGCATTTATCTTGAGCTGAAGAGCTGAGGGACAGCGCCCAGGCCTAGAGCTCAAGCCCCATGACTGACCAAAAAAAGAAATTTGACTATAGTTCACAGTTTTGGAGATTGGGAAGTTCAGGGGCATGGTGAGTCTGATGAGGGCTCTCCTGCTGCATTATTTTCTCTTGGTGGAAAAGTAAAGGATGAGGGAGCACATGAGGGAGAGCTTGCTTTATAACAAAACTACTCCAAGAGGAAATAACTCACTCTTGTGACGACTCCCCAGAGAACTCCCTTAAGCTGTTCATGAGAGTGGAATTCTCATGTCATAAACATCTCCCAGCTGGGTGCTAGTGGCTCAGTAATCCAACCTAGCTACTCAGGAGGCTGAGAGCTGCAGATCACAATTCAAACACAGCCTGGGCAGGAAAGTCTGTGAGACTCTTAGTTCCAATAAACCACCAGAAAACTGGAAGTGGTGCTGTAGCTCAAAGTGGTAGAGTGCTAGTTGTGAGCAAAAGAGCTCAGGGACAGCACCAAGGCCCCTAGTTCAAGCCCCATGATAGATTAAAAAAAAAATACCTCCCATTAGATCCCACTTCCTAGCACCCCCATAGTGAGAATGAAGACTCCAACACTGGACTTTGGGGAAACATTCAAATCATAACACTGTTGGTGTTATTATTCCTAAGCTGAGGATTGGGTGATAGCATTTCTTATCCTGATCAGCTGTGAAAATCTTTGTATGCAATTGATGACAATCAAGTTATGAAGACAATCCAGGGCCTTTGCAGGGCTGTTGTAATTGCTTCCTGTCTCTCCTATAGATCAAGATCCAGCAGGCTGCCATGGAGCTGGAGCTGATGCCATTCAATGTTCTGCTCAGGACAACACTGGACCTGCTGCAGGAGAAGGATCCCGCACACATCTTTGCGGAACCTGTCAACCTGAGTGAGGCAAGTTTCCCCCTACTTCCCAAGCAGCAAACCTGTTCTGAATTAGACATAGATTGAGGAGACCAAGAAGGGGCTGGGCCTCAATGTGTTCAGAACCAAGGGTGGGGGTGGTGTCTACTCACACCTGTACACTTGCCTGTGGTGAGTAGTTAGCAGGAGGTCAGGGTTGGGCCAGGGCCCTAAGGCACCGAGTTAGCCTGGCATGGCTAAACCAGAAAGTGGGGAAGCCAAAAGTGCCGGTGAAGGGTGCACCTGTTTGGCTAGTAAATGGTTGTTGTAATTGTACAGGTTTTATATGTTTAGGTTCCAGATTACCTGGAATTCATATCCAAGCCAATGGATTTTTCTACTATGAGGCGGAAGCTGGAGTCCCACCTGTACCGCACCTTGGAGGAGTTTGAGGAGGACTTTAACCTTATAGTTACCAACTGCATGAAGTATAATGCTAAAGACACAATTTTCCATCGAGCAGCTGTCCGCCTGAGGGACCTGGGAGGGGCCATCCTGCGGCATGCCCGGCGGCAGGCAGAGAACATCGGCTATGACCCCGAGAGGGGCACTCATCTCCCTGAATCACCCAAATTGGAAGACTTTTACCGCTTCTCCTGGGAAGACGGTGAGAAGCCCAGATGGATGGGGAGGAGAGGGACGAGAAAGAGTCACAAGGACAGGGCCCAGAGAGCTAAAGGTCAGGATGGGCCTTGGCGTTTTTTTTGTTTTTATTTTCGTTGGTCATGGGGCCGGAACTCTGGGCCTGGGTGCTGTCCCTCAGCTCTTCAGCTCAAGTCTAGCGCTCTACCACTTGAGCCACAGCGCCACTTCCAGCTTTTTCTGCTTATGTAGTGCTGAGGAATCGAACCCAGGGCCTCATGCAGGCAAGGCAAGCATTCTACCACTGAGCCACCTTTCCAGCCTAGGCCTTAGAGTTTTAGAGTAGACTAATAAGCAAAGCCAGGGATAGGCACAGACTGGAATGTGGAATAATTTAAGGGTTAAAGTTCAACTGTGCACTGAGCACTCTTGAATGGTAAGAAAAGAGTAGCTTTTAGGAAAGCTAAATCCTCACCAGGAGTCTTCCTCTCTTGGATCCACTTTGTGTGGCATCGAAGCACGGGGCAGAGTATAATGCTGGTGTGAGCATGCTTCATTCAGAAGAGTACAGATGGAGGATCAGAAAAGTGTAGATGCTTCTGAGCCCCACACTCTGCCTGCCCCTGCCCTCTGCCTGTCGATGGCAATAGCAAAATAATCACTGAGTCTTGTGCCTACTCCATGGAGCCTGTAATCATGACTCCATGAACTGCTTGACTGTGAACTGTTTCCTGCAGATGTTTTCCACATTCTGACTTTGTCCCTGAGGCTGCCTTCCAGTCACCAATGTTACAGGCCAAGACCCTGTGATACTGCTGGAAGCCACTGGCCTAGACAGTCATACATCCAAAGGACTTGGTTTCTTTCTCTTGTCCTGGGCCAGGCAGATCCTTCAGTTTCCTCTGTCCTCCCTTCTCCCTGACAGTGGACAACATCCTCATCCCAGAGAACCGGGCACATTTGTCCCCAGAGATGCAGCTGAAGGAATTGCTGGAGAAACTGGATCTGGTGAGCGCCATGCGGTCCAGTGGGGCCCGTACCCGTCGTGTCCGCATGCTACGCCGGGAAATCAATGCCCTTCGACAGAAGTTGGCACAGCCACCACCACTACAGCCACCATCATTGAACAAGACAGTATCTAATGGAGAGCTGGCAGCAGGGTCCCGGGGGGATGTGGCTGTGTTGGAGCAGGTCCTGCAGGAAGAACCAGAAGATGATGGTGACAGAGGTGAGAGAAGGTCACAAGCATGGTGCTGAAGTGGGTGAGAGGGGCAAGGGTTAAGCCGACATCTCTTGAGAGTACCGTCCTCAGGTTTAGATCTGACCCTGTAGGCAAGCAAAATCCCTGGACAGTATTACACTTCCATATGCTCAGGGAGGGGATAATATTCAAAATATTGAACGATCAATAAGATCTGTCAGAGTAGATATTGGCTTTGTATTGGACTGGGCTCCTGAGGGTCCCTTATGTAGATGTTTAGTTGCTGCATTGTAGGCGGGAGTTTCAGATGCTGGAGCATAATAAACAACTAGCTAGCTGTTTATTAGCCAGTTAAGAAGTATTATGGTTTCAGTTTTTTGTTTTGTTTTTTGTCAGTCAAGGGGCCTGACTCTGGGCCTGGGTGCTGTCCCTCAGCTCTTTAGCTCAAGGCTAGTACCTTACCACTTGAGCCACAGCCCCACTTCCAGCTTTTTCTGCTTATGTAGTGCTGAGGAATCAAACCCAGGGCCTCATGCATGCAAGGCAAGCACTCTACCACTGAACCACCTTCCCAGCCCCCCCAAAAGTCTTTTCTTACCAAGCTGGCTTTGAATCTTGATCCTCAGAACTCAGCCTCATGAGTAGCTAGGATTATAGGCATGAGCCACCAGTGTCTGACTCTGTAGAAGCTTAAAGCAGTTAATTAAATTAGAGTGGGAGTGGGGTGGGAAATAGAGCCAGAAGTAAAGACCCTACATGTGGCTTGGTTTCTTTCTTTCCCCTTCCTTCCTTCCTCTCTATCCCTTCCTCTCTCTCTCTTTTTTTCTTTCTTTTTCTTTCTCTCTCTTTCTCTTTCTCTCTCCCTTCCTTTCTCTCTCCCTTCCTTTCTCTCTCCCTTCCTTCCTTCCTTCCTTCCTTCCTTCCTTCCTTTCTTTCTTTCTTTCTTTCTTTCTTTCTTTCTTTCTTTCTTTCTTTCTTTCTTTCTTTCTTTCTTTCTTTCTTTCTTTCTTTCTTTCTTTCTTTCTTTCTTTCTCCAGTCCTGGAGCTTGAACTCAGGGCCTAGCCACTGTCCTTGAGCCTCTCTGTGCTCAAGGCTAGCACTCTACCACTTGAACCACAGCACCACTTCTGGCCTTTTCTGTTTATGTGGTGATGAGGAATTGAACCCAGGGCTTCATGCATGCTAGGCAAGCACTCTACCACTAAGCCACATTCCCAGACCTGTGGCTTGGTTTCTTAAATGGTTTTAACCCTGGCGCTGGCCAAGTCCATAGGCAGAGGCCATACTGCAAAAGGCAGCCAGAGAAGTGATTCTCAGAAACCTAGCAGCCTTATAAACTGAGCTGCTTCCCATCTTTCCCTATCATTAACATAATTGTCTCTTTCATACTGGACCTTGAATCTAAGCCTAAGGCTTGGGAAGGCTTATCAGTCACCCAGTTTAAAAATTGAGAGTTAATCTTTAGGAGATAAGGGCCCAAATTACAGAGAATGGCCCATTTTATTTTAGGTTGGCAGAGAATGGGGATATGGTTGAGAAGTCACACTTGGCATTAGATGGCTTTCTGTCCATTGTGATTTCCCCAACTTGCCATGTGGCAGGCAGCATGCCTCTTGTATCCCACTTCTGGGCTCTGAAGGGCAGTCAAGTGCAATGGGCCAACTGCTGCAGCCCCACCTAAAACATTTCACAAGAACAAATTATTTTCCAGCCCCACTTCACAGAGATTCAAATAGGGAAGTCTGGGCTCTGAAGTTTGAAGATGTGCAAACTGGTTTACGAACTACTGATTTCTTGGTCACAGTGCTCTAAGTGTAAACTTATCCTTGTGCCTGCTATTTGTCTATCACTTGGCTGATGAAAAACAAAATTGATGACAGATGAGAAGACTCAGAAATTAACATTGTTGGCCTCAAATCTGCTAAGCTGAGACTTAATTATTGACTAAGCAGCTGACTTTCTCAGGTATAGCGTAACATTTGTAATCCACACCTTGTAAGCTTTTTTTAAAGAAGTACTCCATCTTTGGAGATTTGGTTTCATTTGGTCTGGGTTTTGACATGGGCATTAGGACTTTTAAAAAGCTTTCTACTTGATTCTAAACATAACCAGGATTGAGACCTATTAGCATAGGTAAAACTTTTTCCTATTTTACTTTTATCTTAGAAAGTCAATGTGGGATGCGTCTCAAACCTAATACTTACCCATACTTCTCAGTCCTTGGTTATTAGTCTCAGTTTCTGGCTTACAGGAACAGACAATTTCTAAAATGTTCAAGCAGGTTCTCTTTTTCTCTAACAGATGACTCCAAACTGCCTCCCCCACCAACCCTGGAGCCCACTGGGCCTGCACCTTCCTTGTCTGAGCAAGAATCTCTTCCAGATCCCCCTACTCTGAAACCCATCAGTGATAGTAAACCTCCAAGCCGATTCCTCAAGCCCAGAAAGGTTGAAGAAGATGAGCTCTTGGAAAAATCACCTTTACAGCCAGGGACTGAGCCCTTGCAATGCTTGCTCAGTGACAGTGGCATCAATAGACTGTCTCTCATGTCCCCTGACACCTCTGTTGATGCATCTCTTGGTGGTGTGGGTCGCCGCACATCAGTCCTCTTCAAGAAGGCTAAGAATGGGGTTAAGCTTCAGAGGAGCCCAGACGGGACCCTGGAAAATGGGGAGGACCATGGCATGATGAGTGCCCCTGCCTCTCCTGCCAGCATTGAGGATGAACACCATTCCCGGAAACGGACAAGAAGCAGGAGCTGTAGTGACAGTGAAGGAGAGAGATCGCCCCAGCAGGAAGAAGAGACAGGTGGGACCCTGCCTCTGACTTCTCTTGCTACTTCTCATCTACTTTTCTGCTTTGCCTTGCCAGCCAGCACCTTCCCCAGTTCTCCCTAATGGCCTCTATTGAATCCAGTAGTTGTACTGGGAGCTCCATACTTCTTCACAGTTGGTCTAGCATATGTGCTGGGTCTGAAGAAAATAGGCCTTGAGCAGGTATTTTCAGAAGGCCAGATTGTATCTAGGGGCTGTTTTCAACCTGAAAGGGATGTAAGGTTGCACGTGGCAAAATGGTTCCTACCTTCATTTTATTTCATTCATCAAGTATATCAGGCACTGTCTTGGGTACTGGGGGAAAAATCCCTTTGAACAGAATAGACTAAAATCTCTTTTACCTGGATATTGGTGTCTCATGCGTATAATCCTAGCTACTCAGGAGACTGAGATCTGCGGTTCGAGATTCAAAGCCAGCCTGGGCAGGAAAGTGTCATGAGATTCTTATCTTTAATTAAACAACAAAAGCCAGAAATGGAGCTGTGGCTCAGTTGTAGCTTAAGGGACAGCACCAAGGCCCTGAGTTTAAGCCCAGGTACTGGCACACACAAAAGTATCCTCTCTTACAAGGGAAGTAGGCTAAAAGCAAAGGAGGTATCTTGTATTAGCAACCTTTCATAAACAGGAAATAGGGAAAGGGGATAGAAAATGCAAGGATGGTAGCTAGGAAGTTCTGAGGAGGTGATATTTGAAAAAAGTAGTGAGAGCTACTTTTTTTTTTGGGGGGGGGGGGGGGGTCTGGTCGTGGGGCCTGAACTCTGGGCCTGGGCGCTGTCCCTCAGCTCTTCAGCTCAAGGCTAGCACTCTACCACTTGAGCCACGGCGCCACTTCCGGCTTTTTTCTTTTTGCTTATGTGGTGCTGAGGAATTGAACCCAGGGCCTCATGCATGCAAGGCAAGCGCTCTACCACTGAGCTACTTTCCCAGCCCCAATGAGAGCTACTTATATATAAGGGAAGATGTACAAGATCATTGCTCAGGAAAGGGAACATGCCTGCCTGTCCAAGGAACCTGAGAAGACCAAGTGTGGTTGCAGCAATATGTAGGAGTGGTAGGCTAAGGGATTAAGCCAAAAGAAACTAATCATGGGAGTTGAGTCACCAAAGAGTCCTTACTGCTAGTCATGGGAGAGGGGAGTTAATAAAATAAGACTCAATTTGGGCTTAGGTACAGAGAAATCACAGAGCTGAATAATACGTGGTTAGATGTCAGGTGACAAGTAGAATTGTTAGGGCTGTTCAGGGAATTTGAGCAGGGGAGGTAGTCTCTGAACTTTCCATCCTGGGGAAGGTAGTATCTGAGCTGGCCCCTGTGGGGCAAGGGCAGGATAGAAAAAGGTAGATGGAGACAGAGGGCTCAGGCTAAGCATGCGGATACAAAAAGGCAGTCTGGGGCTGGGAAGTTGGCTCAGTGGTAGAGCGCTTGCCTTGCATGCTTGAGGCCCTGGGTTCCATTCCTCAGCACCACATAAGCAAAAAAAAAAAAAAGGCAGTCTGTGAGGGCCACTTTGGTAGGGGGCTTCCTGGAGCCTCAGGAGCTTTGAAAGTACTTGGTTTCTCTTTTCCTACATAGCATCTTTCCAAACTTCCTTGTATTATGATAGCAAAAGTTTAACATAGAGAGGCAAAAGCTTACCTGGCTGTGGCTAGGCATACCTGAATTCAAACTTCAGCTTCTTATTAGAGCTACAACCTGGTAAGAATTTAACCTCACTGAGTTCGTTTCTTTGTTACCAGTATGGATCTAGAAATAGCTATCTTCCAGGATTGAGTATTGGAAATGTGCTGTATGATATCTGCATACTTAGTGCAGCAGTAGAGGGTAGCAGTTACTTTTATCTTCTTAGCTTTATCTTGGCTCAGCCAAAGAGTACTGAGAACACTGAAAACTGAAAGTCCTTACTAGTTTGATCTAGGTCTCAGCATTAGGCATGTTAACTTTAAGGCTACCTACTGGAGGATACAAAATCTGTTCCTCTCCTATCATCCCAGCTCCTCAACACCTAGGAATACTGCCATACAGCTTTGGTTGAACCACATAGAAACAGGTATTGATCTTTATAGGAGACAAACCTGAAGCACAGCTGGCTTCAGTGATCTGAATTGAGATCATTATTAGAGGAAGGTCCAGATCAAGGTGTAGACATCTTAGCTCAGATACCTGCTCTGACAGGTGTTTCTTGACTCAAATTTCTGGCCAAGGTATCTTTTTTTGTAGCTCTCAAATCAGGTAGGTGCCTGGCTTACCTCCACACTGTTCTTGGCTTAGATGTCAGAGCTGTAGGACTCTCGAGTGTGGTTAGAAACAAGTTGGATAGCTATAAGAGCAGAAGATTCACAGCAATGTTATGTGCCTGGGATGATATCTGTGGGTTATCCTCTGTCTCTCAAAACTTCTTCCTATAAGCAGGCACCCTCTATAAGCAAGAAGGTATTAGCTTTACTTCCCTTTGGTGAAGCTAAGGTATAAAGAGGAAAAGGAACTAGTATTTCAGAACCCATTCTATTTTTTTTTTTTTTTTTTTTTTTGGGTCCGGTCATGGGGCCTGAACTCTGGGCCTGGCACTGTCCCTCAGCTCTTCAGCTCAAGGCTAGCGCTCTACCACTTGAGCCACAGCACCACTTCCAGCTTTTTTTTTGCTTATGTGGTGCTAAGGAATCAAACCCAGGACCTCAGGCATGCAAGGCAAGCGCTCTACCACTGAGCCACTTTCCCAGCCCTCAGAACCCATTCTAGATGCTGGCTTCTGACTTACCCATCCTGGGAAGGTCTGGGCTGCTGTAGTCCTGAAAAGTTTCCCTTCCTCAACTTAGATCAGCTCTGCTAGACATGAGATGTTGTGGAGCCAGCCCTTATCCTGCCCTGGCTTCTCCTGACACCATCCCCAAAGAATGAAGCTAGCTGCTGCTAGCTCTGTGGTGGGAAGGGCATGTAAGTATTTATCTCAAGAAGCAAGGCAGATGTACTCCTCAAGAGACAGAAAAGACTCCCTGATAACTGAAATTTGAAATTAGAAGCATAATCCAAGGCCTTGTGAGTCTGCCAGGTAGGGAACTCAATATTGTTCTTTGTAGCAAAATAGCAGTAGCTAGAGTCAGCTGTATGCAGTATTTTCCTTAGAGTGAGAAAATAGGAAGCAAAAACCTATAATCTGCTTGAGCCAGCAGTGTTTTCTCAAGCCTTTATCTCTGTCTCACTGTCTCAACTCCCCGACACCCATTTCCTACAGGGAGGAACAGCCGCTGAGCCTCTCAGGTGGTGTTTCATGTGGTATGTATCAGGAGAAGCAGGAATGCTATACTCATGTTCATTCTGTGTTGTCATTGGCAGGTGTGACCAATGGTTTTGGAAAACACACTGAAAGTGGGTCTGACTCAGAATGTAGCTTGGGTCTCAGTGGTGGCCTGGCATTTGAAGCTTGCAGGTAAGAACTCCTGACTCCCAAAGCTTTGTGAACAGCTGTGCCACCTCTCCCTTCATTCTCCATTGTGTCAGATTGAACTTCCTTCTCTGTTTCTAGTCCTGAAGCTCCTAGGAAACAGGATGAACCTTGTCTTTCAGGTCTGCTCTAAGGAGAAGTAGTGCCGATGCTTTAATAGTGTTATATGAGCCAGTGCCTCTACCACATACACACTGTATAACCAGCTTTATTATGGATCTAGCCTTGACCTGTTGGTTTTCATAGCATTGGTCTCATGCCCCCATATCCTCTTTCTCCCCCACCCACTAGTGCTAGGGATTAGACCCTGAACTACACATATGCTAGGCCATTGCTCTGCCACTGAAATATACCCTAGCCCTTCATTAGTCCTTAGTTTTTTGAGATAGGGTCTCAAGCTCAGGCTATCCTCAAACTCCTGATCCTTCTGCCTTAGCCTCCAAAGTAGTAGGATTATAATATGCCACACTTGGTACTTGTAGCCTGAACCTCTATAGAGGTGGTGTAAAAATAGGAATGAGCGGGGCTGGGAAGGTGGCTCAGTGGTAGAGCGCTTGCCTTGCATGCCTGAGGCCCTGGGTTTGATCCTCAGCACCACATAAGCAAAAAGAAAAAAAGCCGGAAGTGGCGCTGTGGCTCAAGTGGTAGAGCGCTAGCCTTGAGCTGAAGAGCTGAGGGACAGCGCCCAGGCCCGGAGTTCAGGCCCCACAACCGGACCCAAAAATAAATAAAAAAAAATAGGAATGAGCTAGGAAATTTAGAATTGCCTTTATTGACCAAAGGCCCCAGATCATCAACCATCTTTGAGCTGCGAAGGGATTAGTTCTCTTTTGTCTTTCTTTAACCTGATAATATTCTGAGACCAAAACCTTCGAGTTCCTTTCAGGTCCAGGGTTGTTAAGCTTTTTATTATTCATTCTGCAAGACCCCTTCATTATGCATTTCTAGAAATGAAAGAACCTCACTGCCACAAAGGAAAAATGACTAGTCTTAAAGGCTGATGTCATGGCCCACCGCAGCTATCGAGTGGCTCCTATT
Organism: Dipodomys spectabilis; assembly: GCF_019054845.1. NCBI lineage: Eukaryota > Metazoa > Chordata > Mammalia > Rodentia > Heteromyidae > Dipodomys > Dipodomys spectabilis. Next base: position 2,501,804 of record NW_024870762.1, on the reverse strand, counting down.
CAGAGTAGGGGAAGAAATGTTTCCAGGCAGCCCCCAAAGGCTGGTGTCTGGTTCTGAAGTGCTTTCAAGGGAGTTGAGCCTGTGTTCTTTTTTTTTATTTTTTTATTTTTTTGGGTCTGGTCGTGGGGCCTGAACTCTGGGCCTGGGCGCTGTCCCTCAGCTCTTCAGCTCAAGGCTAGCACTCTACCACTTGAGCCACAGTGCCACTTCCGGCTTCTTTCTTTTTGCTTATGTGGTGCTGAGGAATCGAACCCAGGGCCTCAGGCATGCAAGGCAAGCGCTCTACCACTGAACCACCTTCCCAGCCCTTGAGCCTGTGTTCTGTGAGGTGCTTCCGCTACCCTGTCTCCTAGGCTCCAGGGGCCCTCAGCTACCCCTTGTTCCTCACCAGTTCCCCACTTTATGAGTCCTTTGAAATTTTTCTCTCCATAAAGCTTCAAAATTGCCTTAGCTCTCTCCCTCTCCATTGCAGCCTCTAGAAATACAGGAAGAGAGAATGGGAGAAAAAAGTTACCAGACATAGGTAGAACTGATTTCAGAATCACAGAGAATGTTTTTAGTCTGCTCCCAGGTTTTAATTCTTGCCTTCATTCAGAGATGAAGTCAGTGGGTGACTGAGGCAGGAAGATCATCTGTAGCTACACAGTGAGTTCAAGACCAGCCTGAACTACAGAACTACATAGCAAGACTTTGTCTCAAAAATCAAAAACAAAATGGGGGAGGGGAGAGAGGATGAAGGGGCTCTCAGGATAGACAGCTAGTTAATTTGAATTGGGGTGTGAGCAAGTTCATCTAACTGTAACTTGTAGCCCTTGACCAAAAGATGGAAGGTGTGCTGGTCTCCCTCCATGAAAGAAAAGGCACCCTTCCCAGTTACGATTCACAAGCAAGCCAGGCCAGGCTTTTGGTTAGCTTATTGATTCAAATGGGGTTTGCCTGTGTGTAGATTCCAGTCCAATGCCACTGATTTTTCTGGTGCTGCTGCTTGATACAGAAAAATAGCCTCGGAAAGCATTTTCCCTTGAACTCAGTAATTCTCAGTGGAATGTCAGACTTTAAAATGGGAGCTCTCCAAGGGCTCTAAGTACTGTGGGTTTTTGTGTGTGTCTGTGTGCTAGTCCTAGTGCTTGAACTCAGGGCCTGGGCCCTGTCCCTGAGCTTTTGTGCTCAAGCATTCCCCCACTTGAGCCATACTTCTGGCTTTTTTGTTAGTTAATTGTAAATTTGAGTCTCATGGGCTTCCATGCCAGAACTTGGCTGCCTTTGAACCCCCATCCTCAGATCTTGAGCATGAGTACGTAGGTTTTTGACTTAAGTCACCGGTGTCTGGCTAACAAGTTTTTGTTGTTGTTGTTGCTGTTGTTTCCTCTCCACCGTGCATAAATATATAAAGGAAGAACTGATCACTAACCCATCCCTCCTCTCCCACTTGTCTCTTGGTTGATCTTTTCTGTTGGTTTTCTGAATAGGTTGGGGTTGCAACTTCTTTCTGTAGTCATTCATCCAACTACTTACAATAAACACGTATTGGATGCCTGGCACTATTTTATACTAATAAGGTATCTGTTCTGGAATTTATCTTCTGAAAGGAGAAGTGGAGGTTGAGTCAGTAAACAAGATAATTATAGATTGGGTTGCTTGCTTAGGCCTGGATAACTTGGATAGATAACTGAAATGCAGGCCTGGATTTCAGGGAAACACACGCAGACCTCGTATTAGTGTAGCATCCTACTTAATTGAAATCTTCTTTCTCAGAGCTTAGCATTCCATAACAGTAATTAAAAAATTACCTTGAGTAAAACATTAAAATGTACTGCCTTCTATGTAATAATTACAACTGTTATTCACTAGATAATGCAGTGTGGCCTTGTATATTAACTCCTTAAATTCCATTAACACCATTGGGGGAGCACTTCTTTCAGAGAAGTTAAGTAATTTGTCCAAGGTTACAGAACTAATGAGAAGAGTTGGGTTTTGAGCCCTAGTAGTCTGGTTCCAGAGTTTCATTACACAGGGATTTTGCTTTGTTCTTTTCTGTTGTATTCCTGGGATTTAGTTGGGCACATTTTTTTTTTTTTTTTTGGTCAGTCGTGGAGCCCGCACTCTGGGCCTGGGCACTGTCCCTCGGCTCTTCAGCTCAAGATTAGTGCTCTACCACTTAAGCCACAGTGCTACTTGTGGATTTTTCTGCTTATGTGGTGCTGAGGAATTGAACCCAGGGACTCATGCATGCAAGGCAAGCACTCTACCACTGAGCCACCTTGGACAACATTTTCTTAGCATAAAGATAAAAGTCAGTTAAACCAAGTACCGTTTAAGTCTGGACAGATAAAAGTCCCCAGCCACATTCTTTTTACCTGGAAGCTTGTTTTTGTTGTACATTTGAATTGCATATGAAGCTATTTAAAAATACTGATGCTGGATGGGCCCCAGTTAAACCATTGCTCTGTGTTGGTATCCCAGATTTGCTTATTACCCGTTAGTCTTTGTCTAAAATATACTTTACCTCTTTGCAGTAGCCATGTTTAAAAAAATTGGTCCACTTACAGAGTTAAAAAATCCATCCCTATCCAAGAAAAACTTCACACATTAAACCATTGAGAAGTGAGAAGTAGATTTCTTTTTTCAATTTAAAAATGTCCTTTCTAATTCTGGAAGTAAATGTGTCCATTATAGAAAATTTAGAAGCAAGGCAAAATTTTAGACCTCAGTCTCGGTTGGTTTTTACAGATGAAGAATGTAAATCACAGAGTAAGGCATTCTAGATAGATGTGAGGTGGCCGCTCCTCATGTCAAGGCTCCTGAGGCTCTGGACCAGAGATTAGGTGAAGTCCAAGCAACTTGGACAGGAACCTCTTTCTAGGTTTAATCCTTTTGTGTGATGGAATGGTTCCTGAAGCCAGGTGGGGGCTTGGAGGTGAAAAGTGTGGATCTATAGGGGATGTTGACACTCCATCCTCCCCAAGGGCTTTTGCAGCTCCACTCCAGTTAGTGACAGGAAAGCAGGACTGAGTATGATAGCCATTGAAGCTGCTCGTTTCACCCCTTTCCCTGCTCTGTATGCAGTGATCCGGTGCCCCCCAAACGCAGCCGTGGGAAGCCAGCCTTGTCCAGAGTGCCCTTCCTGGAAGGTGTAAATGGAGACTCCGACTACAGTGTCTCAGGTGAGGAGGATGTTCAGACAGAGTCGTGAAGAGCCAGGTCTGTGGGCTGCTGCACTGCTGGTGCTTAGAACCAGGCAGTTTGTTCTTGAGCTCCCCAAACCCTGGGTCACTGGCCAAAGAGATGGCCCCTACTTAAAAAAAAAAAATTACCTGAATTGAGTAGGCAGCATATACCCATAGTAACAAAAACTAAAACCATGTAGAAGGATGTACAATGAAAGCCAGTGCCTCTCCTCCCTGGAGGACCAGTGCATTTTCTGTTGTGTCTTACTCAACCCTCCCCTGTATATTACAAGCCAACACCTGTGTTTCTGTTTGAGTGAGTAGAGAAGCCTAATAGATACATGTTCCTCTAAATCATTCCTTTGTTCTAGTTAATGATATACCCTGGAGATTCTTCTGTGCTTTGTCTTGGCACCCTAGAGTCCCATTATATAGAGAGGTACTTCCATTTGTTTAGCTAGCCCAATAATAACGGACATTTAGATTGTTTTCATTTACTATCATAATCAGTATTGCATTGAGCTATCATAGCTGTACATAGATCATTTTAGACTATATGTATGGTAGTGAAATTGTTGAATTAAAAGAAGTGTGTTTTGTGATTTTGATAGGTATTGCCTGTCTACACTCACTAATCAGTGATAGCCTGTTATCACTGAATCTCACACATTTGTCATTTCACACTGAACCCATGACCTTGGACAAGTCAAATAAAGGACAGAGCCAGGCCAGGAGGAGGGGAGGGATCTGGATTGGTACTCTGTGTGCTTTGGATGCCCTGTCTGAAGTTTCCATTTAATATACAATCTGCAAGACTTCTTTGCCCCTCTTTCCTTTCCCAGCTGATTTCTTCTCCCTTATTTCCTTTCTTATGTGTGGTGATGGATGCCTGACTGTGTATTTCATTACTCTGTGTGACTGTCAGCACCCAGAAGGCAGGGTTCATGGCTAGATGAATCTGTACAAAATGTAAGCTTGAAACCAGGAGTGGACTGGCGTAATTTTGTGCTTCTGGTGATGACATTTTATTTTTACTTTTAAAACCCACATATTTAAAATAATGTTGAAAGAAATTTTAAAAGGGAATTAACCTCTCAGTTCCATCATCTTAACATGATTATCTTCATTTCTCTGTGTTGCCTTCTGTTTACTTTAGGCATGTTTTTAACAAAGTGTTAATCTCAAACTTGTACTTTTGAATTCTGCTTTTTTAAAAAATTATACTTTTTTCATGCTGACACATATGTGTCTTATATTATTGGAACAAGGTATCTAACAATGTTTTAAAATTTACTTAACTATTTTACTGCTAGACATTTGGGTCATCTCCGACTTTTAACATGACATCGTATAGTGAGCCCACAGTTTTTTATTCAAAATCCTTTTATTCATTGTAAAGTTGTTTTTCTTAGAATAAACTGCCGAGGAAGGAACTTACTGGAACAGATGGTTTATCCACTTTATCCTGAGACACACTGCCAAATTACATTCTGGAAGGATTGCACTGGTCTGTGGTTTCACCCGCAGTGTGCAAACGCACACGCTCCCACTCAGCCTTCCTCTTAAGCATTGGATCTTACCTGCTGTTGTCTCACTCAAGTCAAAACAGTATGGTGTCTTTCTCTTAAATAGATATATTTTTTAATTACAAATGACTGATACTGTTTCCATAAAAATAGAATTGCCATTCTGTCAGTGTAGAGCCTTGGTTGAGTGAACTGTCCCCTCTAGTCCTCAGTTTGTAGGAATAGGAGGGAGGAAAGAAGCATTCTCAGAAGTATTTATGAAATACTATCCATGTGTCTTATGTACTGGATAGATAACCAAGGCGATGTCCCTGTCTCAAGATGCATTCCTACTATAAGATTCTGACAAAAACAGACTTGCTAGGCATGGTTGGCAGGTGATGTTAATCCTTACCCTCAAGAAGCTGAGATAGGATAGAGAGCCTAAGGTCAGCCTGCACTACGTAGGGAAATCAAGATCTCTCTGAGCTATATATAGCGAGACCTTGTCTCCAAGAGAGAAGGGCTGATGGTATAGCTCAGTCATAGAGTACTTGCCTAGTGTGCTCGGTCCCTGGGTTCAATCCTTAACTCTGGGGGAGGTGAGGAAACGGTCACAAAAAACTTGCAGACTTGCTTGGCTCTGCTGGTTATGACCTGATGGCCCAGTGTGGCCCAGTTTAACAATAACTCATTAGCAGTTGGTTTTTATTGGGTAGAATGTCCTTTCCAAGCAGTTTTTCCATGAAACCCCCATCACTAAGACTCCTACTCAGGGCCATACAGTGGCATGGGGCTTGTCCAAGTCTCTCTGAGGCCCTGGAGGTGAAGCAGTTATATGTTTTTCCCAGGGAAAGCCATTCTAGGGTTCAGGTTCAGAGGTTGGTAAATTATGGCCTTCTGCCTGTTTTTAAATGGCTGGTGAGCTAAGAATGTATGTTTTAAAATGATTTTAAAAAAATCAAAAGAAGAATGGTTGGCATGTTATAATGTGAAAATGACATAAAATTCAAATTCCATTTCCAAAATAGTTTTATTGGGACAAAGCCACATTCATTTGTGTACATAGATTGGCTATGGCTTTCCTCATGTTGCAGCTGCAAAGTTGAGTAGTTGGACAGAGACCACACTGCCCATAAAAACCTGAAATGTTCACTATTTGGCCATTAACAGAGCTAGTTTGCTGACCCCTGATCCAGTCTAAAATCTCTTAAGGAGAACAAAGAAGAGGAAGGGTGGAGGGCCTGTTACTGACTCATTCCTGGGCTGCCCCAATCGAATGAAAACCACAGGCAGGGCTTTGGGGGTACCATTCCAAGTCCCCTTTGGGCACTGTTTCCTCCCCTCCCCCACCCCCAGGCAGAAGCCTCCTGATGCCCTTTGAAGACCGCGGAGACCTGGAGCCCCTGGAGCTGGTGTGGGCCAAGTGCCGAGGCTATCCCTCCTACCCTGCCTTGGTGAGTCTGCCCCAGACGCCACCCTCCTGCCTATCTTGGGCGGCTCTGGCCCTTGCCTTGCCTTGGGGGCTTATCTGATTGGATCAAGCCAGCTTAAGAGTGGTGGGTGTCATTGCCTTTAGTTGCAGAGGGAGGGGGCCTTACCCCAGCCTGTGTTGGACAAACCAGCTAGAGTCCCAGCTGGGAGCAATCAAAATAGACTAAAAGTATGAAGACACTAGGGTTCTTAGAGTTTTAAATAGCATTTCTTTATTTGCTTACGTGTAAAAGTAGAGATTTAAAACACTGTTAATGCTGCTTAGATGCTTTATTAAACATCTGTCGTGCTAAGTCCTTGAAACACGGAGGCATCATATGGTTCTTCTATTTTGTAGGAAAGAGAACATAATCTGTTAACCATAGTCAGCCAGCTAATAAATGGCAGAGTTGGAATTTAAGCCCAAGGCTCAGTATGTGTGATGTCAAAGCTTGTGTTCTGAGCCACTGAGTTCAAAATCACCCATAATTCTGTCTCACCCATAATTCTGTCTGTTCAGGGATTACTTGGTATATATCCACTTCATTTTTTTAAATAATGCATAAATATACATGTGTATGAGACCATGGTCTGTTTTTAACCTCCCTTCCACTTAACAGCTTATTATAAACCTTCTTGTTTTATGCTATTAAACATTCTCCTCCATCACTTCAGTTTAATGGTCGCATTTTCCGTTGTGTTCAAGTGCCATATTTCAAATTATTTCCTAGCTGCTTATTGAGATTGAATTTTCACTGTGGTAAGCAGCAGCAAATGTCACTGTAGCTTTATCTTTGTGCACATTCATGATTGTTTCTTTCCATTGAATGCTTTGGGATGCCTTCTGGGATGAAGTCTATACAGAATTGTGATATAGGTTGCCAAGTTGCTTGAAATCTCCAGTTTATACTATCAGCAGTAGCTAAAAATTCCATACCACCTTAAGTTGTCTTTTAAAATTGTTTCTTCATTAAAGATGGAAAGTCCACTCAGCTCTGGAAGATACCACTAATTCTAAATCTTTAGGGTGTGTCAGAATCACCTGAATTTTCTTTTCTTTTTGTCAGTTATGGTGCTTGAACTCTGGGCTTGGGCTCTGTCCCTCAGCTCTTCAGCTCAAGGCTAACACTTTACCATTTGAGCCACAATGCCACTTCCAGTTTTCTGGTGGTTAGTTGGAGATAAGAGTCTCCAACTTTTTTTCTGCCCAGGCTGGCTTTGTACTGCAATCCTCAGATCTCGGCTTCCTGAGTAGCTACGATTACAGGTGTGAGCCACTGGCACCCGGCTCAACTGAATTTTTAAAACAAATGTGTACACCAAGTCATCTCTACCCTAGGACTACCAAATAAGATTCTCTGAGGCATGAATATTTTTTCAGAAGGTTTTTTTTTTTTAGGTGATCTATAGTCCAGGGTAGGAGCTACCCAGCCTCTCAGTGTACACAGAACTCTTCTCCCACCCGTTCCCTGTCTGCTGCTCTAGAGCTTAACCTCAGCCTCTTTTAAGTTAGAGGATGGGCACTCAGATCCTATCCAGGCAAATAAGGAAACTCTCAAAGGGATTATGCAATTTGTTGGAGCTTCATTGGGACTCATCTTGCCTTTCTTCTCTCCACCTCAGCAGTGGCAGGTGTGGAAAGTTCCACAGTGTGATCCAACAGCTGGAGAGACCTGGGGCCAGAGCCTGTTTGATTTCACAAGGTTCTGGGGTTAGCCAGGCTGAGCCCACAGAAACCCCAGCTTAGGCCATTAAGGAAGTGATTGACGCTGTGCAGGCTTGGGTGTTTATTTAAACCTTACCATGCAGAAAAAAGGCAGTCTAAAACTCATGTTTTACAAAGAAATTTAACCACTATCTGAACACACCCTGTTTTTATTTCTGTGCTCTCCCAGTGCTTTTCCTATGCCTGCTTCAATATGTATTTGCATGTTGTATTTTAATATTTTTTTCAAGCTGTCTTTTAAACAAATGTATTTTCTTGGTTTGAGATTTTTTTTTTTTTGAGGGGAGGCATAAAAATAAGGTACATTATAGAAAAGCAACACAAACCCATTATTTTCTTATGTCGACTCTGAAATGTTTTGCAGTGTTCTTCCTTTCCTTGCTCACATATTATAGTTACATATATAGTGTACGCTCTACATTTATTGTCTAAGATCTTAAATTTAACACAAGCTTTATTTCCATGCCATTTTACATCTGCATAGCATTCACTGAGTGAATGGGCTGTCTCATTTTGGGGGGTGACAGCTGTCCTCAGATGGCACACTTAGCCACCTTGCCTTTGCTATCAGGAAGTTTTCACCACCCACCCCCAGGAGCCAGCATGCTGCAGTCAAGATGGAACATATCAGAGTAGAGGAGCCACTGCCTCTAGTGGCAGGCAAGGACGTTTAGAAAGGCGGTTAGAGTTGTTCCTCAGGACACTTAGCTTTAGTCCCAGGAGGACTAGCAGGCTGGGAGATAAAATTTTGACCAAACTTACAATTGGCAGGTAGAGTGGAGTGGGGGTGGGGGGACGTTTAAAACTCTTAATCAGAGCGCCTGTTTTCAGCTGCTGGTCTTGAGAGGGATGTGGGAAACTGGCAGACACCCAAAGGTAAATAATGAGAGAGTTTATTATGAGAAGAGGCCTGCCGGGACACAGGGTATAGGAATTAAGACTGTTCTGTCTCTAGAGAGGGCTGCTTCCTTGGTAAGCTTCCAAGTGTGCACAGATTATCAGCCAGCTTCCCTGGAAGTAAGGACTGTTCAGGAGGTGGCTTGTAGCAGACACTCATGCCTTGGCTGAGCATCTGGTTTTAGTTTGAATGTCCAATTTTAGTCCAGCCCTGGCGTCGCCAGCTCTATCACTCTCCTTCACCTGTCAGTGGGCTTCTTGGAATCAGTAAAACATTGAAAGGAGATGACGTGTGAGTAATTAAGAGTTCTGGAAACTTAAAAGTGCTCTATACCTGGAGAATTATTGTGTCAATGCTGTAGTCATTTTTGCTAAGCACCTGCTCTAAGCTAGGTAGTAGGTACTGAGTGCAAGAAGCAAACAGAACAAGACAGGCCAAGCCTCTGCCCTTTGGGAGCTTGCTACCTCAAAGCTTAGCTCCTCTAGTAATCCTCGATTCCAAGCACATCATTTTCCTCACTACCTCTAGGCTCAGTCTCTCTCATTTCTCTCCTCTCTGATCTTTCCATGGAGATGACCCATATGTATCTGGTCCAGGCCAGAATTACAGTCAGACAGGAAGGTGGTGGGTAGACACCTGTACATGGAACTGAAAGACTATTCCTCTTGCTGATGCAGAATCCTTCAAAGCTATGGTCTTTATATAAGACCCCTGAGCATTTGAGATGGATTACAAAGGTGAATTCAGGGGAGTGGGGAATGGCCTCCTCCCCACCCCCTCTCTCTTTCTCTATCTTCTCTCCCCCCCCCCCCCCCCCCCCCGAACTCTGGGCCTGGATATCGTCCCTGAGCTTTTTCACTCAAGGCTAGTGCTCTACCACTTTGAGCCACACTTACAGTTTTCTGGTGGTTTATTGGAGATAAGCATCTCATAGACTGCCCTGCCTGGGCTGGCTTTGAACTGTGATACTCAGATCTCAGCCTCCCGAGTAGCTAGAATTAGAGGTGTGAGCCACTGGTGCCTGGCCTCTTTCTCTTATGGGACATTGAGAGGAAGAGGTTTGTCTGTCTAGTTTGGATATCAAAGATAGCCCACTCAGTCCTGACATCCTCACCCCTGGAGGCCTCCTGCTGCTTCTCTCTTGGCTCTGGGGCCTGTAGTCCTTGGTGCACGTTCCCTCACAGGACCAGTTGAGCAGGGCTGGAAGATTAGAACAGTGAACTGGGAAACAGTCATGGCTTCCATTTGGGGGCTCTGTGGGTCATGGTAGCTACATCTTTGCCATCCTTTGATTGTAGGCAGAGCCTACAATCTAAGTATACCTTAGATGTGGGGTGCTTTTGTGGCTCATCTGGTATTTGGGGGTCCCTGAATACTTGCCCTGTCCCATTAAGTTCTTGGCTCCTTTCTGCCTCCAGATCATCGATCCGAAGATGCCCCGAGAGGGTCTCCTGCACAATGGTGTCCCCATCCCTGTCCCCCCACTGGACGTGCTGAAGCTGGGAGAGCAGAAGCAGGCAGAGGTTGGAGAGAAGCTCTTCCTTGTCCTCTTCTTTGACAACAAGCGCACCTGGTGAGTGGTCCTGTGGTCCTGAACCCATGCCAGGGTGTGAGCTTCAGGTGAAGGGACAGGCCTTTGCCTGTGGCAGTTAGCCTACACTTAACCATGTTCGTGATAATGGAATGCTACCATGTGTCTAACAGCATGTCTAGGAATAGCATCGCAGGTGAGGCTCCCTGGGAAGTGCTCTGTGGCTGAAATTTGAGTCAGGAGACCTCCTCAGGAGTCTTGAGAATGAAGTCTACAACTCTGGGCAGGGGAAGAAGTCAAACTGTAGTGCATGTGGAACAGACCTTATTTAGCTCATCCTCTGGGAGCTTGGGGAAGGAAAGAGGGAGTTGAGGCCATCTCTGGGGAGCGGAGGAGACTTGGCCAGGTAGCTCCCAGGTAAATGATTCCTGGACAGAGACAGCTGAGAACCTATCCCTACCCCTACTCCCAGCAGCTAGGAAAGCAAGTCTCAATGCTAAGGGGTATTCTGTGTGAGGGACCCACTCCCATGGTGTAAGTGTCTCAGTATCAGCAGGAGAATACTGTCACCTCTGCTTCTGTAGAATTAGGTAGAATAGTCTGGCAAAAATAATGATACTAATAACTGCTATTGAGTATTTACTCTGCCTGTATATAAATTGCTATTAGATACATAATTGTATTTAATCTTACTTAAATCTTAATCCATCACAATCTTTTCTTTTCTCTCTCTCTTTTTTTTCTTTTTGGTCATTCATGGAGCCTAACTCTGGGCCTGGGCGCTGTCCCTCAGCTCTTCAACTCAAGGCTAGTGCTCTACCACTTGAGCCACAGCGCCACTTGGGGCTTTTTCTGCTTATGTGGTGCTGATGAATCGAACCCAGGGCCTCATGTATGCAAGGCAAGCGCTTTACCACTGAGCCACCTTCCAGCCCATACAACCTTTTTTTTTTTTTTTTTTTGGTGGGTCGTGGGGCTTGGACTCTGGGCCTAGGGGCTGTCCCTGCGCTCTTCAGCTCAAGGCGAGCACTCTACTGCTTGAGCCACAGCGCCACTTCTGGTTTTCTACTGGTTTAGTGGAGATAAGAGTCTCATGACTTTCCTGCCCAGGCTGGCTTTGAACCATGATCCTCAGATCTCAGCCTCCTGAGTTGTTAGGATTACAGGCGTGACCCACCAGTGCCGCCCCACAACCTATTTTTTTGGGGGGGAGGGGGGGTCTGGTCGTAGGGCCTGAACTCTGGGCCTGGGCACTATCCCTCAGCTCTTCAGCTCAAGGCTAGCGCTCTACCACCTGAGCCACAGTGCCACTTCCGGCTTTTGTTTTCCTTTTTGCTTATGTGGTGCTGAGGAATAGAACCCAGGGCCTCAGGCATGCAAGGCAAGCGCTCTACCACTGAGCCACCTTCCCAGCCCCCCACAACCTATTTTTTTATATAAAAAAACAGATTCAGAAACCGGAGACTCAAGTCTGATATGGTAGAATAACCTGTAATCTCAGCACTCTGAAGTCTGAGACAGGAGGATCATAAATTTAAGGCCAGCATGGGTTACATGGTGAGAGTCTATCTTAAAAAAAAGTAAACCAGAAGTGGAGTTCAAGTGGTAGAATTCTGGCTTGGGTGGAAAAAGCTCAGGGACAGTGCCCAGACCCTGAATTCAAGCTTTGCAACTGACAGGAAAAAAAGCAAGTCAAGATTCCATTGACAGGGCTGGGAAGGTGGCTCAGTGGTAGAGTGCTTGTCTTGTATACATGAGGCCTTGGGTTCGATTCCTCAGCACCACATAGACAGAAAAAGCTGGAACTTGCACTGTGGCTCAAGTGGTAGAGTGCTAGCCTTGAGCTGAAGAGCTGAGGGACGGCGCCCAGGCCCAGAGTGCAAGCCCCACAACTGTCCAAAAAAAAAAAAGATTCCATCGACAGAACTGGGGTGCAAACCAAGATCAGGCTTCAGAGGTTGCACATTAGATTTACCTAGGCATTTAAAACATACGCAAGTCTTTGGGAGTTTAAAATTTATTCTTTCACTCTCTTTCCCTCTCTCGCTATCTCTCTCCCTTCTTATCTCCCTCTCTCCTCCATCTCTCTTTCTCTGTCAGCCCCTAGGAGATCCATGGATTTCTTGCATCATCTCTATTTCTATCCATGGCACCCTAGTTTCCCAAGGCAGAGTGAGGCTCGGCACCTTTCAGGGTCACTCAGGCCTCTCTGTGAGATGGCAGAGGAGTCCCTCTTGGCTCCAGTACCAAGGGAAGGCCTAGCAACCAAATAAAACCCATGCTGTTTCTTCTGCCCCTGCACCCTGTGTTTACTGCCCTCTCCTGCCTGATTCTTGGTGGCTTTTCCATAGAGAGTCCTAGGCCCTCTGCTTGGCCTTGCTTGCCCTAGGCAGGTGAGCCCAGAGGAGCCCTGTACAATCTACCACACACAGCCCAGTGTCTTAACTGTGCTTGCATTGCAGGCAGTGGCTTCCTAGGGACAAAGTCCTGCCCCTGGGTGTGGAAGATACCGTGGACAAGCTCAAGATGCTAGAAGGCCGCAAGACCAGCATCCGCAAGTCAGTGCAGGTGGCCTATGACCGCGCAATGATCCACCTGAGCCGAGTCCGGGGGCCCCACTCCTTTGTCACCTCCACCTACCTGTGAGGGCGGGGCTGTGCCTGTGTCTGTCCTGCCTCACCTCCCTCCCACGGGGCACAGAGAAGCTTCTCTTGTCCCTGCCAGATGTTTGGCCGGCAGCTTCCGCTTCTCATGGCAGGCCAGGGACTGGACCGTGTCCCTGCTAAGGGAAAGACCTCAGTTTTGACCAATCATATGTTCCGCTGGAGGGCCTGCTATGTGCCAAAAACTTCTGCCCGAGATCCCTCGGGATATTCCACTGAAGAACCACTTAGAAGTAGAAACAGCTGTGGGGCTTGAGCCCAGCAGAGGAGCTGGACTTGGCCCAGAAGGCAAGAGGTACTGGGCTCCATGAGGGGCTGCCTGGCTCCCTCTACCCCCTTCCCAGCTAACCACACCTCAGGGCGGGCGAGGTTCTGATACTGATCCCAGAGATGCTGTGGATGCATGAGGGTTCCTTGGGGGAACCTCACGGAGCTCCCCTTCTCCCCTCATTACCCATTCTCACACCTCCCTGCCCCATCCCCACACCCAGCCCTACACTGCTTTCCTTGCTTTCTCTTGTGCCAATTTGACAGAAACATCACCAAACTAGTCTTCTTTCTTTAATGTCTTATTCCCCTTCTTGCCCAAGTACTCTGCTAGGTGGAGATCTCTGCCAGCTCCTCGGGGCTCAGGCAGAGGCCAGCTCATCCTGTGAGGGTCCTGTCCACCAGCACACCATTCCCACTCTCTCTAGACCTCTACTACTGCTGCTGCTGCTCTGCTGAGGGCCCTGCTGTGTGCTGTGCGCATGTGTACTGTGAGTGGGGCCGGGGTCCCTCCTGCCCCCTCCTCACTGCCAGACAGCCTGAAGCTCCCGTCAGCAAACTAGGCTGGCATATGCTGTCTGTCTGCCCACTTGGATATTGAGGGTGGTGTGGGGTAGAACGTGCCCTCCAGCCAGGAGTACCCTCTGCCCTGCTCTTCTCTTGTGGCTTTTCTTCTTCTGCATCTGAAGCCTCAAACCTCACTTTCTACCATTGTGGACAGCCTGGCACCGCCCTTCAGCTCTCTCCGCCTGCCAGTCTCTGCTGCTCCTGCTTCCCAAACCAGGGAACGCAACCTTTTATTTCACACCCCGTCTCCTTCCCTCTTCCTCTTCCACCTCCTCCCAAACTCCACCTTCTCAAAATGGAAGGGGGAAAAAAGCTGTGAATGAGGAATGCTGATTTGACAAAACAGCGCAACTTTCAGAAGCTTTGACGTCTGTTTTCTGGACGTTTATTTTCACCTCTTAAGCACCAAAGTCGCAGGCCAGGTTGCAGGCCACTGATTGCCATGTTGATTTTTAACTTGATGTTCTTTTTAATTGTTTTAAATTTTTCATAGGGGAGTTTTGGACACAACACAGTCACTGGGGAGATCACTGCCATTTTTACACACGCAACTTTTTAAAAATGCAACCACACACCAACTTCTTATACATGGGACACGAGCCAGAGTTTAAAAGGGAACCAACAAAACTATAGCATAAAGGATAGGATTTTGGATTTTGTACAATAATAAAAAACAATACAGCATATGGCTAAGGAAGGACCTGGTGTATATAATTGTATAATACTGTTCTAAATTATTCAGGCCTATACTTTCCATTCTTGGAGTCCTCATTGTGTGGCCACGTGATGTGGCTTATTTAAAGGAGCCAACATGTCCCCTCCCCAGGTAGTTGGTCAGCTGTGGACTCTGTGACCTTTGTCTAAACCTGTGTTACAAGATCTCGGGTCTCTCTCTCCTGCTCTCTCGCCCTCTCCTCTCTTTTTCCCAGTACATTCTCTTCTTAGTCTCTATTTTTCAATCTCTTTGAATCTCTCAGTCTCAGAGTCTCATTTTCTTAAAATGCTCTTTTAGAAGAGAAACGGCTCAGATCCTGCTGTGGCATGGGGCCTGCGTGTCTCTGTCGCGTCTGCTGTGAAGCACATGATGCTCTATTTATTGTAGAAAGTTGACTTTATTTGCTTTCTAGAATTGTTTATAACAGATGGTATAAGAGAGGTAATAAACAGAGAAAACTCTATGCCTGTAAAGATTACAAAAGTTAATTTTACCTACTATAATATGACTGTCGGAAACTTATTTTCTCTCTGAGAAATAAATGTTCTAATGGGCGTCCGTTGCTGTGCATTGTTTGCTGGAATCACTGGGCCGCTCAGCTACAACTGCCCACCACCTCCAAAGGCTGGGCCACTAAGAATGGGCCTGTTCCTGGAGGAGGAGGCTCTGTCTCTTGGGGAGGGTAGGAAGATAGGCTCTGACTTTGTTTCTCTCCCAGAGAGGGCTGCCTTCTAGAAGCCACGGCAGGGCCCAGCCTTCTTTGCCCCATGCCTTAGCTTCTTGGTGGCCATGTTCCTTGAGCTCTGCTCATTCAGCTGGAGAAGTTGTACCACTGGCATCTCTACCACGCCTGCCAAGATGGAGCCAAAGGATGCAAAAGCCTCATTTGCTGTTCCATGTAAATGGATAGCTGGAACATAAGGGGACTGGGGGCCACAAGCCCGACCTCTCTTCCATTTGAATGAGCCTGACCTTTGTTTTATGGAAGTGAGCAAACAAACCAGTAAGACTAGGAGAAATTAACCATGATTGCCTAAGAAGTGGTGGCAGAATCCTGGGACAGGTGACAGAAACTTAACTGTGGCCTCCTTATGGGCTCCACAGCACTACCAGGCTGCAGGGCTCTCCACACTGGTTGTGACCCCGTTTTTGAAGGGACATCTTGAAGAACAGAAGCACAAGGAGAGTTTTTAGGGACAAGGTGCTTGGGGGCAGCACCTACAATTATGTCCTCTGGTCCTGCCCAGAAACCTTGCTTCTGGTGTGACAGGGAACAGAACTGGTCACCCCCACAGTGACACCGAGGTCACTGCCGTGCGAGTCCTCATTGACAAAGAGCCTTTGTTGACAATCTTTGCATTGCGTGTTGGGTTACACGGATACACGCCCTTGGTCTCAAGCACTTGACCTGATCTATAAGAGACCTTGCAGACAACCAAAGGGGAAGAGTTTGATGTGGAAGAGTTTGGGAGAGACACATTTGATTGAGGAGCAACAAAGGATTCGAGGGAAGAAATAATGCTTTTTTTTTTTTTTTTTTTTTGAGAATGCGTTTATAATTCTTATGGGTGGAATGTGGCTCAGTGGTAGAGTGCTTGCCTAGCATTCATGAAGCCTTGGGTTCGATTCTTCAGTACCACATAAACAGAAAAGGCCAGAAGTGGCGCTGTGGCTCAAGTGGTAGAGTGTTAGCGTTCCGCAAAAGCAGCTCAGGGACAGTTCCCAGGCCCTGAGTTCAAGCCCCATTACTGGCAAAAACAAAAACAATCCTTATGGGTTGTATTTTATGTGTGTGTGTGTACAGACACACATTGGTACTGGGGCTTGACCCCAGGGCCTCTTGCTTTTGCCTGGCACTATTATCACTTGAACTATGCCTTCACTTCTAGACTTTTGCTGGGTAGTTGGAGATAAGACTCTTAGCAATTTGTCTGCCTGGGCTGGCTTCCAACTTGGGAGTCTCAGATCTCAGCTCCTTAAGTAGCTAGGACTGCAGGCATGAAAACCCTTGGCACCCAGCATTGGGTTGTATTTTTTAATTACACAGGCAATTACAAAATACTTAGGGCAATTATAAGAACATCCTATAAGATATTTTGGAAATGAGGGGAACACAGCCAGATGGGTAGGGTTTCAGCAGGTCAGGGGAGATAACACATGGTTGAAGCAGGTCTGGAAACAGCCTTGGCTCAGGAAGGCATTGTGCACATTCCAGTTCCAGGGACTGAGTGGCAGCCTACTTGGCTACAAGCCCTGTCCCTTACTGGCCATGTGGCTCTGAGTGTGACAGCTTCTCTGAGACTGAAAAACAGGGCCAGGAGCCGGGACAATATTGGTGCACAGTGGGGAGCACATACAGCAAAGGATTTGAGCAGGGAAGAGACAGAGTCCAGAAATTGGCCAGACTGAAGAAACAGGCATCAAAATGAGTAGTGGTTATTGGAGGGATGAGGGTTTAGATAGGGGGAGAAACAGTCTTTAGGTAATTGTGTGTCACCTGTAGAACCTCCAGCAAGCTGGTAGGAGTTGGGCCCAGAGTTCAAGAGAAAGGTAGAAATGAATGGCAGGGATATAGGGGACCCCAGAACCCACCAAGGCAGTTAGATGAATGGCCAAGGAGAGAGGAAGCTGAAGAATAGACTTGAGGAAAGTTCTGAATGTATAGAGACAGTATGGACAGTCCCTTCAGGGGTGCCTTGTCTTTGGGGGACAGGGAGGGAGGGGCATTAAGGTTCACCTACAAGTTGGGGAGAGGGGCATAGTAGATGCATTTAGCATCACAAAATAGAAAAATGGACATTGGACCGTAACCCAGCACTGTGACTAAACAGTGCCCAGGCCCTGAGTTTAGCCCCAGACCAACACACACACACACCCCGACCTAGGGTGGTGTCAGAAGTTGAGGACCCTTGTTGGAGAAAGGCCACCTTCATTTTGGAGTAACAAATGTATATACTGGTTCTTGGGGCTTGAACTCAGGGTTTCTTTTGCTCAACTTTTCTGCTCAAGGCAGGTGCTCTACCACTTGAGCCGCAGCTCCACTTCTGGCTACTTGCTGGTTAAGTGGAGATGAGAATCTCGTGGTCTTCTCTGCCCAGACTGTCTTCAGATCTCATTTCTGGGATCTCCTCCCTCCCTGTTGCCCTGTCAGGACACTGGCCCCCGGATGAGCAGGCCTTGGGCCTCTTGACAACAATCACGCCACGTCTACAGTTTCACCATTGGTGCTTCATGTTTTTAATCTCTCAAGGCCATGGCCCTCAGTCACCATTTTTGGTTAGAAAAATGCCAGTTTCCTTTTAAACGATTGGCATCCCAGTGTGAGCCGAGGAGCAAGGACGCTTGGGCCTTGAGCATTCAGAGGGGATCAGAGCAGCCCACTTGCTGTTGGCTGACCTCCGAGCCACAGACTAACATTTTGGAGTGACAGGAGGAAGACACAAAAGGCCTGGCGTAGCTGGCGGGTAGGAAGGTCAGATTGAGACCTTGGGGAGTCTCATGGAGCAGCCAAGATCTCGAGCCCAGATTGCAGAGCCGGGGCCAACTTGAGCCACTGTTGAAGTTGTCCTTGTCCTTAAGGCCCCCCAAGCATTGTCCAGGACTGACTGGGGCTGGGGGTTGGTGGGGGCGGGGTGGTCTAGGAAGGATAAGTACACAGGCTGTCCTGGAATGGTGGCAGACCTCTGATGCCCCTGTACCCCAGAGGTGCCAGTGTCTGGCCAGTCCTTTCTCCTGACACCAGAGTTTGGCCCTTCCTTCCTTTCCTTCCTTCCTTCCTTCCTTCTTCCTTCCTCTCTTTCCTCCTCCTCCTCCTTCTTTGTCAATCCTGGGGCTTAAACTCAGGGCTTAGGCACTGTCCCTGAGCTGCTTTTGCTGAAGGCTACCACTCTACCACTTGAGCCACAGCGCCACTTCTGGCTTTTTCTGTATGTGTGGTGCTGAGGAAGGGAACCCAGTGCATGCTAGACAAGCACTCTACCACTGAGCCACATTCCCAGCCACAAAGAACTCTTCTTCACCGCTCCTCCCAGCTGCCTGTCTCCCTCCACCCCCATCCTCTGCAGGGTGGGTCTGGGGCTCCCTACCACATCCAGTTACAGACAGTTCTTTGTGTGTGTGTGTGTGTGTGTGTGTGTGTGTGTGTGTGTGTGTGTGTGTTGGGGTTGGGGGGGGGGTCCGGTTGTGGGGCCTGAACTCTGGGCCTGGGTGCTGTCCCTCAGCTCAGGGCTAGCACGCTGCCACTTGAGCCACAGCGCCACTTCCGGCTTTTTTCTTTTTGCTTATGTGGTGCTGAGGAGTCGAACCCAGGGCCTCATGCATGCAAGGCAAGTGCTCTACCACTGAGCCACCTTCCCAGCCCCAAGTTACAGACAGTTCTGTGAGAATAGCCTCCAGCCCAGATGGCTTTGCCTGCATGGGTCCGCCCATCTGAAGATGCTCTGGGAAGAAAGCTGCTGTTTATTACACTCTTCCCCAAATCTGCTCAAAGGCTGACCCAGAAAAATAGCCCTTCTATTAGGCCATTTAAACACATTCCTCTGATGGCCCAGTCTCCTTCTGACTCTGTCTGGGGACAGGGCCTGTCTCAAAATTACCTTCCAGGGGCCAGGCACAAATCCAAGGAGATCCTGATTTGCTCTTGCCCATTCTTTTTTTTTTTTTTTTTTGGGTCCGGTCGTGGGGCCTGAACTCTGGGCCTGGGCGCTGTCCCTCAGCTCTTCAGCTTAAGGCTAGTGCTCTACCACTTGAGCCACAGCACCACTTCCAATGTTTTTCTTTTTGCTTATGTGGTGCTGAGGAATTGAACCCAGGGCCTCAGGCATGCAAGGCAAGTGCTCTACCACTGAGCCACCTTCCCAGCCCTGCTCTTGCCCATTCTTGACCTGGAACCATTGGCTGAGGAGGAGGGCCCTTCCCCAGCCCAGTCCGAGCCCCTGGGGCCACACTGCCTCCCAGTGGCTACTGGGAAGCACTTAGCCAAGGGTGGAGCGGCTTCTGGGCTTGTTCTGTTACTCTGTACCCAGAAGAGCTCATCACACAGGGCCTGTTCTTTGACAACAAAGATGAGAAAGATCAGAACATCTGCCCCACAAGTGGGGACTGTGCACAGCACTGCAGGCATGTCTGAGCTCAGAAACAAGAATTAGTTGTCATCACTACCCCTGCCAGACGATGGTGGCTAGTGAACCCCACAGAGTGAAACCCATATTTTCAACTCCATTCTGCTGCCCTCGGTCAGTGCCATTCCACATATAAAGCCAGTAAGTTGTGATTGACATAATGTCAAACTTCTGCTGGGATGATCTAGATGGTATTACTTCAGAGATGACAGGAAGGTCCTCCCTCATTAAAAAGTCAGCTGACAGCTGGGTGCTGGTGGTTTGTGCCTGTAATTCTAGCTATTCAGGAGGCTGAGAACTGAGGATTGAAGTTTGAAACCGAGCAGACAAAAATCTGAGAAACTCTTACCTCCAAAAAGCCAGAAGTGGGGGCTGGGAAGGTGGCTCAGTGGTAGAGTGCTTGCCTAGCATGCATGAAGCCCTGGGTTCGATTCCTCAGCACCACATACACAAAAATTAAATAAAAAAAAAAATAAGATAGCAGACAGGGCTGGGAAGGTGGCTCAGTGGTAGAGCGCTTGCCTTGCATGCATGAGGCCCTGGGTTCAATTCCTCAGCACCACATAAGCAAAAAGAAAAAAAAAAATCCAGAAGTGGATGGGTACTGGTGGCTCCCGCTTAATCCTAGTTACTCAGGAGGCTGAGATCTGAGGATTGAGGTTCCAAGCCAGCCCAAGCAGGAAAGTCCATGAGGCTCTTATCTCCAATTAAATGCCAGAAAACTGGATGTGGAGCTGTGGCTCAAGAGCTAGAGGACTAGCCCTGAGCACAAAAGCTCAGGGACAGCGCCCAAGCCCTGAGTTCAAGTCTCGGTACCATCGCCAAACCAAACCAAACAACAAAAAAACAAGCCTGCCCCTGCTGGGTCTGTGCACTGCCCTCCCGCACCTGGGAAGAGATGCTTGCTGGATTGTGATCACCTGGCACAGCTCTAACCTTGTTAAATCCAACCCCTCACATCTGCGCATGCTCGTACTTGTTCCCTTGACTATTTTACTTGCTGCTTTTGCTGCTGTCTGTCAGCTCTGTGAGCCCAGGGACTGTTTGTCCCCTGCTCTGTCCCAGCACTCAGGAGCTAGCATCCAGTAGGCGAACACGGGATGCATTTCTTCCTAAGGGTGAAGAAGGATCTAAGAGGAAAAGAGCAGAGCGCCGGAGCTGGGATGTATCCCAGGAGCCTCAGGAAGGCCGGGGGACAAGGCCAGGCCTCTGGCTCCTACAATTTGCCCTATTCTCAGGCTGAGAGATCATCTTGGAAATGTAAGTCAAGATGGAACCTAAATTACAGGCTGTGCCTTTTGCGGACCTTTGTTGGCTGACTGCCAAACTCGCTGACTTAAAGCTTCCAGTTAGACGCTGGATGACAGCGACCACCTAGCCCATCACCTCTTCCAACACCTGAATTTGCACTCAGAAAAGTGAGGCGCCAGGAACAGGACACAGGTGCAGAGTCCAGGTCTCCTGCCCCGGCTTCTGTGACCCCCTGATCTGTCCTCAGTACCCTGTACCCAGCACCTCCACTCCTCCACCAGCCAAGCAGCTAAGTACTGTTATTTATCTCCTCCATGTGGTGAACCAAGAGGCCGCATAGCCACACACCCCTGAGCAAGGGACAGACCCCCTTGCTCCCTGGGGCATCTGTTTCCAGCCTTTGTGCTCTGTGTTTTACATTCCACACCAAGATGGCTTTTCAGGATAAGTAAAGTCTTTTTTCCCACATGTTGGAGTCTCCCCAGAAGTCTCTCCTAAGGCAGGGGACGGTGTGTGCCAGGCACCCTACCTGGGCAAGATGGGGAGAGACCCCTCAGCGGGCAACTGGCGGGAGTGGGACTCGAGGTACACCCTTCTCGGTCAGGAGGCTCATTGAGGCCCGTCTGGTAGGAGATGTGATCAGTCAGTATTTCAGGGCACAAGCCCAGGCTCTGGCCATTTCCATTTTCCTCTCACTGTTTGAGTTTCTGCCAAGATAGGAAAAGAGTTTAAACCAAAAGATCACCAAATTTTGACAAAAAAAAAAAAAAAAGAAACAGGAAAAAAAAACCCTTTGGGGGCTGGGAAGGTGGCTCAGTGGTAGAGCGCTTGCCTTACATGCCTGAGGCCCTGGGTTCGATTCCTCAGCACCACATAAGGAAAAAGCCGGAAGTGGCACTGTGGCTCGAGTGGTAGAGCGCTAGCCTTGAGCTGAAGAGCTGAGAGACAGCGCCCAGGCCGAGTTCAAGGCCCCACGACCGGACCAAAAAAAAAAACAACAAAAAACCCTTTGTCCTTACTTGCCAAGCTTTAAGTCAATACCGTATCATTTTGGTGGTTCTGGGGTTTGACTCAGTTTCATGCTTTCTAAGCAGACCTTCTATCCTTTCAACCATGCTGCCAGCCCTTTTTGCTTTGGTTTATTTTTGAGATTGGGGCCTCACTTTCTGACAAGACCAACCTGGACTATAATCCTATTTATGTTTCCTGTAGTAGCTAAGATGACAGGTGTGTGTCACTACGCCCAGCTTTTTAAATATTGAGATAGGATCTCATGAACTTCTATGCCCAGGCTGTCCTTGAACCTCAGTCTTCCTGATCTCAGCCTTCCACGTAGCTAGGATGATAGGTGTGAGCCACCACACTGGGTCAAATACAATTTTTTTTTGTTGGTCATGGGGCCTGAACTCTGGGCCTGGGCTCTGTCCCTCAGCTCTTCAGCTCAAGGCTAGCACTCTACCACTTGAGCCACAGCACCACTTCCGACTTTTTCTGCTTATGTGGTGCTGAGGAATTGAACCCAGGGCCTCATGCATGCAAGGCAAGTACTCTACCACTGAGCCACCTTCCCAGCCCCACATTTTTTTGGGGGGGGGGTCCGGTTGTGGGGCCTGAACTCTGGGCCTGGGCGCTGTCCCTCAGCTCTTCAGCTCAAGGCTAGCGCTCTACCACTTGAGCCACAGCGCCACTTCGGCTTTTTTTCTTTTTGCTTATGTGGTGCTGAGGAATCGAACCCAGGGCCTCATGCCTGCAAGGCAAGCGCTCTACCACTGAGCCACCTTCCCAGCCCCCCACAAAATTTTAAAGACAAGTTTTCTACAGGATACCAAGTTTGGCATTTTTGTCTCTTCAAGATCAGTATGCCGATGCACGATGTCCCTACGGCAGCTGCCCAGTGTGACTGAAAGAACCATGACCCGGGAGTCAGGACTCTGGTTCAAGGCCCATCTCTAACTGGACTTGCTCTGTGACCTTGAACAGTTCACCTCCCCTCTCTGGGTCTGTTTCAGCACCAAGGAAATAGGGGATTCAGATCTGATAAGTTCTCAGTTCTGCTCCAGACTTGAACAACTCGAGTCTCAGAACCCCTGAGTTCAGTCCCTATTTCATCATTCACTACTGAGGCAATGAACAAGTTAGACAAGTTGCTTAATTACTGTGGTGTTGAATTTCCTCATGTAAAAATCCTTGTCATGGGATTGCAAAAGTCAAACTAAAATTCCATGTAAATAGAAGCTGAGCTCAGGGTTAGTAATTGTTGCAATGGGGAGGGGGAGGGGGAGAGATGGCAATACTGAAGAGGAGAGTTCTTTGTTGTTGTTGGTCATGGGGCTTGAACTCAGGACCTGAGTGCTGTTTCTAAGCTCTTTTGCTTAAGGCTAGCGCTCTACCACTTTGAGCCACAGTGCCACTTCCAGCTTTGTGGTGGTTAATTGGAGATAAAAGTCTCACAGACTTTCCTGCTCAGTGTTGGCTTTGAACTTCAATGCTCAGATCTCAGCCTCAAGTAGCTAGGGTTACAGGTGTGACCAGTGCCTAACTTTTTTGTTTGTTTGTTTTTTGGCCAGTCCTGGGGCTTAAAAGCCTCAGGGCCTGGGCACTGCCCCTGGGCTTCTTTTGCTTAAGGCTAGCACTCTACCCTTGAGCCACAGCGCCACCTCTGGTCTTTTCTGTGTATGTGGTACTGAGGAATTGATCCCAGGGCTTCATGCCTGATAGGCAAGCACACTACCACTGAGCCACCTTCCTAGCCCTCTATGAGACTCTTTTCTCCAATGAACCACTAAAAAGCTGGAAGTGAAGCTGTGGCTCAAGTGGTAGAGTGCTAGCCTTGAGCAAAAAAACTTAGTGAGAAGCCCTAAGTTCAAGACCCAGTTCCAGCCCAATCTCACCTGCAGCGTGTTCATTTGATTCATCAGTCCTTGGACCACAGAGCATGTCAGGAGTGGTCTCAACTTCTGGAAGCAGCAGAGTTCTGAGTTCACTTTTAGGGCACAACCCTCAGCGTGCATCAGCCCTGTTGGGGGGGGGGTCTGACTTCAGGCTCTGGGGTTCCAACTCAACTATTGTAAGAAGGGAGCCCAGTGCCTGCTCCACCAAAACCCAACTGTGAACTGCTGAGACACTGCCCCCTGGTGGCTGCATGCTTTCTTAGTTTATGACAGCCAATTCCTAGCAGAAAACCCCACAGACCTGGGAGAGGGGGTAGCGGATCTCTGTGCTAATAACACAATTAAATTCAGGGCTGGCTGCTTCACTCTGTCAGCCATTTAAGTAGAGGTAAGCTGAGGAAGTGGTAGCTTTCAGGGGGTGGTGCCTCTGCCTCTATTATCTATACCCTGGTGCTAGGCAAATTCCCCAAACTGCTGATTGTCCCTTAAAAGTGGTTTTATCCATATTTAAAGCAAAATTTCCAAGACCGTGTAAATATGTCATATGATGGTTTTCATTGTGTGTGGGGGGGGGGCTGTCTCTATGCTTTTTTTGGGGGGGGAGGTCTAGTTGTGGGGCTTGAACTCTGGGCCTGGGCACTGTCCCTCAGCTCTTCAGCTCAAGGCTAGCGCTCTACCACTTGAGCCACAGCGCCACTTCCGGCTTTTTTCTTTTTGCTTATGTGGTGCTGAGGAATCGAACCCAGGGCCTCGAGAGGCATGCAAGGCAAGCGCTGTACCACTGAGCCACCTTCCCAGACCCTCTATACTTACTTTTTGTTGTTGTCTTTGCTTTCTGCCTACACTGACCTAGAACTTGTGATCCTCAGCCTCCTGTGTGCTGGGACTACGGGCATGTGCCCTCATATTTAGTCATATCCATGCTTTTCTATGTACTGTACTTCCTTGATTTCTTTTGTTTTGTTTTTTGGTCATGGGGCCTGAACTCTGGGCCTGGTCACTGTCTCTGAGCTCTTCAGCTCAAGGCTAGCACTCTACCACTTGGGCTACTGTGCCACCTCTGGCTTTTTCTGCTTATGTGGGGCTGAGGAATCGAACCCAGGGCCTCGTGCATGCTAGGCAAGCACTCTTACCACTGAGCCACCTTCCCAGCCCCTGTACTTCTTTGATTCTAAAAGAACTCCAGCCCTGTATGAGCATGGTGACTCATACCTGTAATCCCAGTTACTCAGGTGGCAGAGAGTGGGATGATTGTTTTGTGAAGCTAGCCTGGGTAAAAAGTTCATGAGCCCTTCCTCCCCTCCCCCATCTCAAACAGCTGACGTAGTGGTATGTGCCTGCCATTCTCAGCTAGGTAAGAAACGTAAATAGGAGGATCACAGTCATCCCCAGGGATAAGTGTGAGATCGTATTCAAAAAATATCTAAGAGCAAGGAAAAAAAAAGTTGTGGTATGGCCCAAGTGATAGAGCACCTGCCTAGCAAGCTCGGGGCCCTGACTTGAAACCCCCATGAACAATCATTAATAATAACAAATGAATAAGAACACACTACCCACTTTAACATTCCCTATCAATTTAGTAAAAGCTCTTGTGTGTGTGTGTGTGTGTGTGTGTGTGTGTGTGTGTGTGTGTGTGTGTGGAGAGAATGCCACAATGAGTGGCTGGTGATTGTGAAGTAAATCCGATGGAAAAGCTTCAACGCTGAGGCTGCAGGACACATACCGCACAACTGAGGGAAATGGCAAAAAATAATGTTTGTTATCAAGCCAGAAAGTGTTTTCAATAGTTTAGCATTCATGTGGCTCAGCACTCAGATGACACAGACATCTTACCAGGGGCTTGTCCCTTCCTGTTTGCGCTCAGTTCCCTTCCCAGAGACCACCAGTGTTTTCAGTCCCTCATGCGTCATTGAGAGGTAGATAACCTTTGTTCCACTTGTACAAATGCGAGCACATCGCAGCCCTCATCTGAGTCTTTCTCACTTAACATGCCATGAAGAAATGTCCTGATGGTCAGGTACCAATGGCTCACACCTGTGATCCTAGCTACTCAGGAGGCTGAGATCTGAGGATGGTGGTTTGATGCCAGCCTGAGCAGGAAAGTCTGTGAGACTCTTATTTCCAATTTATCCACCAAAAAACCTCGAAGTGGAGCTGTGGTTCAAGTGTTAGAGCACCAGCCTTGAATGAAAAAGCTAAGACAGATCCCAGGCCCTGAGGTCAAGCCCCAGGACTGACACATGCACACATATGCACACAGGCATGCACGGGCACACACACACACACACACACACACACACACACACACACACAAATACATATCTTCATTACATTCCATTTTTATTACTTTTTTCACCCCCAAGGTTCCACAGCATTCTCTAGCTTCCTAGATAATTGCTTAAATTATCTCTTCGATGATTTTGATTTAATGAGTCCCCTGGCGCACAAACCCTGGGGTTTGAACTCGAGGCCTCAGCTTACTAGGCAGGTACTCTACAATTTGAGCCACACCCCAGCCCCGGAGCACCATTTAATAATAGTCTCTATCAAACATTTAGATTGTTTCCAGTGTTTTGCTGTTACCGAAAACACCAAGGTGAGCATTTGTTCATTCAGCAAATATTTATCTACTGGGATTCAATTCTGTGCCAAAGTGCTTCCCTGGAGGGACTCAGGCATGTCCTACCCCCTCCCCCAGCCCAGGGGCCTCTGAATGTCATCTGTGCTCTCAGGGAAAGAGAGAAGAGAGAAGGGCATCCATGGGCTTCTCCACACGGCTGGCCAGGGGAAATAAGTCAGTCAGGTCAGCAGGCTTAAGCCTGGTCGATTAAGCCTGGCATTCAAGTTAGACTGGGAATGTGGCTTAGTGGTAGAGTGCTTGCCTAGTATGCATGTAAGCCCTGAGTTCCATTCCTCAGTACCACATACACAGAAAAAGCTGGAAGTGTTGCTGTGGGTCAAGTGGTAGAGTGCTAGCCTTGAGCAAAAGAAGCTCAGGGACAGTGCCCAGGTCCTGAGTTCAAGCCCAGGACTGGCGAAAGACAGAAGGAAGGAAGGAAGGAAGAAAGGAAGGAAGGAAGGGACAGACAGACTGATCCCATCTCAGCTGGTCAGATCACTGCCCCAGGCCCCTAGAAGTGCTGAATTCACAAAGATGATTAGCAACAAGGACCCGGGCATCAGTGAGTGGTTCAGGCCCATAATCTTCGCTACTCAGGAAGCTGAGATTTGGAGGATTGTGGTTTGAAGCCAGACTAGGCAGAAAATTCTGAGAGACTTTAAATTTTGGCGGGAATTGGTCATGGGGCTCAAACTCAGGGCCTGGGCACTGTCCTTGAGCTCTTTTTGCTCAAGGCTAGCACTCTACTACTTTGAGCCACACAGTAGCATTTCCAGTTTTCTTTTT
Source organism: Dipodomys spectabilis (assembly GCF_019054845.1). Taxonomy (NCBI): domain Eukaryota; kingdom Metazoa; phylum Chordata; class Mammalia; order Rodentia; family Heteromyidae; genus Dipodomys; species Dipodomys spectabilis. The sequence goes on along the minus strand of NW_024870762.1, from coordinate 2,474,624 downwards.
TCTTTTTTTTGGGTCCGGTCATGGGGCCTGAACTCTGGCCTGGGTGCTGTCCCTCAGCTCTTCAGCTCAAGGCTAGCACTCTACCGCTTGAGCCACAGGGCCACTTCCGGATTTTTTTTTTTTTTTCTGCTTATGTGGTGCTCAGGAATCAAAGCCAGGGCCTCATGCATGCAAGGCAAGTGCTCTACCTCTGAGCCACCTTCCCAGCCCCGCATTTCCAGTTTTCTAGTGGTTAATTTCTAGTGGTTAATAAGCGTCTCACAAGGACTTTTCTGTCCAGGCTGGCTTTGAACTGCAGTTCTCAGATCTCAGCCTCATGGGTAGCTAGGATTACAGGTGAGCCACTGGCATCAGCTTCTGTGAGACTCTTATGTCCACTTTACCAGAAAAAAAAAAAAAAAAAAGGGCTGGGAAGGTGGCTCAGTGGTAGAGCGCTTGCCTTGCATGCTCGAGGCCCTGGGTTCGATTCCTCAGTACCACATAAGCAAAAAAAAACAAAAAAGCCGGAAGTGGCGCTGTGGCTCAAGTGGTAGAGCACTAGCCTTGAGCTGAAGAGCTGAGGGACAGCGCCCAGGCCCAGAGTTCAGGCCCCACGACCGGACCCAAAAAAAAAAAAAAAAAAAAAAAAAAAAAAAAAAAAAAGCGTGGCCACTGCCAGTGGCTCATACCTGTAATCCTAACCACTCAGGAGGCTGACATCTGAGGATCACAGTTCCAAGCCAGCTCAGGCAGGAAAGTCTGTGAGACTCTTATCTCTAATAAACTACTCCAAAAAAGCTGGAAGAGGCTCTGTGGCTCAAGTGGTAGAGCACTAGCCATGAACAAAAGGAGCTCAGAGACAGTGCCCAGGCCCTGAGATCAAGCTCACAACTGACCAAAAAAAAAAAAAAAAAATCCACAAGTGTGGCTCAAGTGGCAGAGTACCAGCTTTGAGCAGAAAAGCTAAGCAAGAGTGTAAGGCCCTGAGTGAGTTCAAGCCCCTGTGCTGGCACACACACAAAATTTCTGACTCTTGAAGCTGGGTGCTGGTAGCTCACACCTGTAATCCTAACTTCTCTGGAGGCTGAGATCTGAGGATTGTGGTTCAAAGCCAGCCCAGGCAGGAAAGTCCATGAGACTCTTATCTCCAATAAACAACTCAGAAAACTGGAAGTGGCGCTGTGGCTCAAGTGGTAAAGCGCTAGCCTTGAACTGAATAGTTGAGGGACAGCACCCCGGCCCAGAGTTCAAGCTCCATAACCGACAAAAATAAAAATTCTACCTCTTATGGCTGAAGGTATTGCTTAGGTAGTAGAGTGTCTGCCTACCAAGTACAAGGTCTTGAGTTCAAACCTCAGTACTAAAAAAAAAATCTGTTAGAAAAAGTTTAAACACTTGAGCCCCACAAAAGACCACCTGTAGGTTTCCTGATCAAGTTTTCAAAAATTAAGCCACATGTGTGAAACTACAGTTTTATTTTATTATTTTAATATTTTGCCAGTCCTGGGATGTGAACTCAGACTAGACACATCCCTGAACTTCTTTTTTTTTTTTTTTTTTGGGTCCGGTCGTGGGGCCTGAACTCTGGGCCTGGGTGCTGTCCCTCAGCTCTTCAGCTCAAGGCTAGCGCTCTATCACTTGAGCCACAGCGCCACTTCTGGCTTTTTTTCTTTTTGCTTATGTGGTGCTGAGGAATCGAACCCAGGGCCTCATGCATGCAAGGGAAGCGCTCTACCACTGAGCCACCTTCCCAGCCCTCCCTGAACTTCTTTTGCTCAAGGCTAGTGCTCTACCACTCAAGCCACAGTGCCACTTCTGGCTTTTTCTGAGCATTTTATTGGAGATAAAGATTCTCAGACTTTTCCTGCCCAAGCTGGCTTTGAACCATGATCTTCAGATCTCTGCCTCCTAAGGAGCTAAGATTATAGGTGTGAGCCACTAGCACCTGGCAAGTTATAGCTTTAGAATGTGGTTCAATTATAAGAACCCCACTGTCTTTGGGGGGGATAAATAACAAAGATAAAGCTGGAGATGGGCTGGGAAGGTGGCTCAGAGCGCTGGACTTGCCTATGGGAAACTGAGGCAGAGATTCTGAATCATTCAACACCGAGGCCTAGATCCCCCCAGCTGGTCAGATGTACCACTCTGAGGTCCACTCTGAGTCAAGGGGGGGAGTCTCCCCCCCTCAGCACCTCTTCTGGGACCTTCTCACGCGTACATTTGCATGCTTGTTGGAGCAGACACACTGTGGTCTTGGATGTCCCCACGGGTCACCGGCTCTTGCAGCCCCTGTGGGCATGGGCTGGCTCCTTGCCCACCTTCCCTACCTCTAGAGCAGCACTGGAGCCATCCTGCCAACATCTGGCTGCGACCTTGTACACCTCTGCAAAGAAACACTCATGCTCCATCCAGTTTCCCCAGGTGTGCCAGAGGTGGCCTCACCCCTCTCTACCTGCAGGCTGAACACAGGCATCAGCCGTGACTCACCTGCCCATCATGCCTATCCAACCAGTCCAGTCTGTATGCTAAGACTTGTAGCCAGGACTTCCTTAGCTAGCATCCTCCAGCTACCTGCCTGGCCTGGCAGCCACCATATTCCTACCTACCATCCACTGGTCCTCCCCTTCCAAGCCTCACTTCCCCTGCGACTGCTACACGATGCTCACGGACCGGCTGGCGTTCCTCCTTGACTTCACCTTTCCTTTCTCCTCACTTCGGCTTCAGGGTCCATCTGTTCCAGATGACTTGGGCTTGATTGCTCTGTGATCATTGTAGACGCGTCACCCACCACACACACACAGCCTTTATCTTTCCCATTTACAACTCCTTTTTGTGAACAAAGGAATTAGTATTTCTTTTTTTATTGGGGGGGGGGGGTCCGGTCGTGGGGCCTGAACTCTGGGCCTGGGCGCTGTCCCTCAGCTCTTCAGCTCAAGGCTAGCGCTCTACCACTTGAGCCACAGCGCCACTTCCGGCGTTTTTCTTTTTGCTTATGTGGTGCTGAGGAATCGAACCCAGGGCCTCAGGCATGCAAGGCAAGCACTCTACCACTGAGCCACCTTCCCAGCCCGAGGAATTAGTATTTCTTTCGCAAACAGCGAAACTGAGGTTCAGAATCTCACAACTTGCTGTGTAAATAGCAGAGCTGTGAGCCAGCCTCTCTTCTTCTTCTTTTTTTTTTCTGCTAGTACTGGGGCTTGAACTCAGGGCCTCATGCTCTTGCTTGGCTTTTCTGCTCAAGGCTGGTGCTTTACCATTTGAGCCAAACTTCAATTTCTAGCTTTTTTCTGCTAGTTAACTGGAGAGTCTCATGGACTTTCCTGCCTGGGATGCCTTTGGACTGTGATCCTTAGGTCTCCTGAGTAGCTAGGATTACAGATGTAAACCATAGGCACCTAGTTCTCTCTCTGTCTCTGTCTCTCTCTCTGTCTCTCTCTGTCTCTCTCTCCCTCCATCCCTCTTCTTTCTCTCTTTTTTCCCTTTCTTTTCTTCTGTGCCCATCCTAGGGCTTGAACTCAGGCCCTCATTCTCTTGCTTAGCTTTTTCCACTCAAGTCTAGGGCTCTACCACTTGAGCCACAACTCTACTTCCAAGAGTCAGCCTCATGACCGTCTGGGACAAAGCCCTGAACATGGGAGCCCATTGGTCCTTTGCTCTGTTGGAAGGTGCTCCTAGCTGCTCCCCCCTGGTACGCCAACTCTTCCTCCTCTTCAGTCCTTCAGTGCATAGCTCCACACAGCACCTCCAAGTTCCAGCCACACCCATCGCCCTCACCCCTTAACTCTCCTGGCAGCCATCTAGCCTTGCACAACTCACATTTAATGACAGATTGCCTGGCATGTTACTCTGGTTCGTTTACCTTTGCCTTTCTGGTCCCCAGGAAGCCCGTAGGAGGCGGAGCTTCTCCTGGCTGCCATGGTGGCTGGCTCACATCCTCAGCGGCACTGATCTGGTGTCCCAAAGCTGTGCTGAAAGCTGCCAGCTCTGTCCTGTCCCACCCCAGCCTCCACCACAGCGGTGTGCGCTCACACGCACCCACACCACACACATACACATCGAATCTAAAGCTCTCCTCCCCAATAATGAAAAGTCTCAAGGTGTCTGTCCAAGGCCGAGCCCGCCCTGCCTCCTTGTCTGCGGGTAGCAATGAGACCATCAGAGCTGCTGGGAGCCACAGGACAGTGCCCAGGCCCAGAGCTTAAGCCCATGACTGACCAAAAAAAAAAAAAAGAAAGAAACACTTCCCCCACCCCTCACAAAATGAATGAATTAATCAATTAGGAAAGAAGAGAGAGAAAAGACCATGAGGCCTGGAAAGATGTAGAAGATCAGCCTTCTGGAGGCCAACTTCTCTTCCTTTCCAATTTGTCCATAGCCAGTCCAAGCAAGAGAGATAAATAAGTCAGTAAACAGAGAGGTGCTTATGTGAGAAAAATAAATAAATGAAAGAATCTCCTAACCCATCTCTTATCCACATAGCCTGGAGAAGCGGGGGGGGGGGGGGGGGGGGGGAGAGGGGGAGTGTGGGAGTCTCCATTGAGGGGGAGAGTGGAGTGTGGGTGTCTCCATTGAAGCTGAAGCCACGAGGCAGCCCAGCCTCTGGGAGGAGGGGACAGGACATCCCAGAGGAGGAGGCTTGTCACCCTCCCTGCAGCAGCCTGGCAGGGAGGGAGGCCCGGGGAGAGCCACGGGCACAGGTGTTGCCAGGGGACGTGCGCAGCTCTGTCTGGGCCCTGCGCAGTGCCGCCTCTGTGGGCACAGCCCTGTGTGAGGTGCGGCGGAGCTGGGCCGAGGCTGTGGAACCTACGATGGATCTCATCAAGCAATGAAGTGAGGGCAGGTTCGGGACCCTGCTCACACATCTTGGGGAGATTTGTGGGCTCTGGGCACCGTTCCTATCTTTTGGATCTGCTTCCTGGCACAACTAAACAGGCCCAGGCGGCGGCTGACTGAGCAGCACATGGGTGCCCTGCCAAGCTGGTAAACCCGGTCATATTCCAGGCTCCAGGCTGGCAGGGAAGCTGGGAAGGAATCTCCAGCGAGAGCATCAGGCCAAGCTAAAGCAGCCCAGTGGGGAAGGGAGGCTGCTCCGCCTTGAGGGACAGCAGACGCCAAGAAGATGGATGAGCAGGTGTTCAAAGGCGATCCCGACTGCCCTCATTCCATCTCGTTCTCGGGCAGTGGATTCCTCTCCTACTACCAGGCCGGGGCCGTGGACGCCTTGCGAGACCTGGCCCCCCGCATGCTGGACACCACCTATCGCTTCGCAGGGACTTCCGCAGGAGCGGTGATCGCAGCGCTGGTCATCTGCGGGATAGAAATGGGTAAGGCCTGGCCTCTGTCCTGGGCTCCCTGGAGAGATTTCCCCCAGTGCAGGAGCCTGTGGGGGCTTTGGGGGTGCTTCTGGGGACCACGCCAGGCCTGGGAGGCAGGAAGGGAAGGGGTGGGTGGGCTGGACCTCTGATAGGGTTGCAGCCTCAGAGCCACGGGGGAGCGTGGACCGCTCTCCCTCTCGCTTAGGGTCCATGGCTCGCTGGGGCTGAGAGGGGAGAGGCAGACTCCTGAGCATCCTGGTGTGTGAAGTTATGCCAGGACTCAGCCTTAAGAGGTGAAGGGTTGCTCTGGCCCCTTTTAAAATGCAGCATACTCCTAGGAGAGGCAACATTTCCAGTCAGTATCCGTTTGGTGAGGGTAGGTGCAAGAAAGAGGGAAGCCCTGAAGTTAGAGGGGGTGGATGGGGACCAAGAAGCTGGGAACAAGCATCCAGGCAGCCGTTGACACCAGTGGCTCATGCCTGTAATCCTAGCTACTCGGGAGGCTGAGATCTGAGGATCGCAGTTCAAAGCTGTCTGTGAGACTCTTATTTATCTCCAAAGAACCACCGGAAAACTGGAAATGGTGCTATGGCTCAAGCGGTAGAGTGCTAGCCTTGAATGCAAAGAGGCTCAGGGACAGTGACCAGGCCCTGAGTTCAAGCCCCAGAACTGGCAAAAATAAAAATAAAAAAGCCAGGCAGAATATGGAACTCTTCTGCTTTCTGCCCAGCTGGCCCAGGGGCCTGAGAGAAGGCTGGAGCCACATTGCTGAGCCGGGGGAGAAGCCACTGTCCCCACAGTCCCCAGAGCAAAAGCGTTTTCTCACTTTCTGAGCTCCTGTGCAGACCTCTGATTCACAAGGAGAAGTTCCAGAACAAAGCGACAGCTAATAAACATTGCTTCAATGCGATGTCAAAACAAAAACCTCTATGAATATGTCAGGACAGGGACAGGGGTCACATAAGGACTGCTTTAGAAAAGTAGTTAGGAGGGCTGGGAAGGTGGCTCAGTGGTAGAGTGCTTGCCTCGCATGCATGAGGCCCTTGGTTCGATTCCACAGCACCATGTAAACAGAAAAAGCCAGAAATGGTGCTGTGGTTCAAGTGGTAGAGTGCTAGCCTTGAGCAAAAGAAGTTGAGGGACAGTGCCCCGGCCCTGAGTTCAAGCCCCAGGACTGGCAGAGAGAGAGAGAGAATTTGATCAGACTGGGAATGAGTCCACAGTGTCTTTGCTCTCTGGTGCTGATTTGTTAGAATTAATCCAGTTCATTCCATTTGATCACAAACCTACTTGGCCAGGCTGTTCTGGACATAGAGCACAGGGAGGTGACATGAACCCCACTGTGTGATTCAAGCACCAGATTTTGCATGGCTTGTAATTATGGCAGTAGTTCAGGGAAGGGTGAGCTGCGGGACCTGCTGCAGGCCAGTCATTTAACCGCCGTGTCATTTCCTATTAACCGCTCTTCCCTCCAAGCAGGCCCTCTTCTAAGTCTTTGGCATCTATTAACTCATTCGGTCTTCACAGCAGCCCTCATAGAGGAAAACTGTTATTATCCCCATTTTACAGAGGAGGAAACTGAGTCACAGCACACTTAGCACTACTTGCCTAAGGTCATGCAAACAGCACTTGTGCCCGAGCATTTGTACCCCCTGCTCCTAGCAAAGCTGGAGGATGGAGGGCTGGGGTTGGATGTTGCTCTAAGCGCAGACGTGAAGAGGTGAGTGTGTGGAGTGAGGATATGTTGAGGATAGTATTTTATGCAGAAGGAAAAGTGGCTCGTGTGAAATACCACGAGAGTTAGGTCTCTGGGCTGTCTCATTCTCGGCACCATAGTTTAGATCACCCTGTGCATGGGCACACCTGATCTTGGTGGCAGTGAGCATCCTTGTTAGTGGCAAGGGGTATCCTTCCAGGGTGGGTACTGTGTACTCTGCAACAGCAAGCTAAGTTACTCTCCCACTTGGGGAGACCAACATGACACCTAGTCGGCCATTTGAGTTCTCACTTCCCCGCTGAGTCAAAGTCAGCTCTTGGCACTACCTAACTTGGAAGTTGTGTGGCCTCCTAACAGATACAAATTTATATTGGGTTGTTCTTCTTTCATTCCTATGTCCTGATTGTAAGCAAAGGTTTGAGTCTCCTGCATCTGGCCTACTTGTGACTGAGTATTGGGACTTGAACTCAGGGCTTAGATGCTGTCTCTGATCTCTTTTTGCTCAAGGCGAGCGCTCTACCAACTTGAGCCACAGCACCGCTTCTGGTTTTCTGGTGGTTAATTAGAAATAAGAGTCTTCTGGACTTTATTGTCCAGACTGGCTTGGAACTACGATCCTCAGATCTCAGTCTCCTGAGTAACTAGGATTACAGGCGTGAGCTACTGGCATTTGTAAACGCACCCTACACAGGGCCTGGTTTTCATCAGAGATGCAGTCAACATTCATTGGTTCATCCATTTCCCCTGAGGGGAGGTGGTCTCCATGGTAACCTCCAGTCTAGTTAGGAGTGATGTCGGAAACTTGTTACAAAGCTATAGTTGGCATAAAATAAAACTTTTTCTTTGCTTAGAATGGGTATTTGCTAGACTTGAAACTCCACCCCCACTTAAAGTACTACTTGGCACCTTTGTCTACAGAGTCCACGGCAAGTCCTCCTTCCCTCCCTCTCTCCTTGTCTTCTTCCCTCCCTCCCCTTTTTCCTTCCTCTCCTTCCCTTCTCCCTTCTCTTCTTTCCTCCTCCCTCCCTCCCTCCCCACTTCCCTCCGTCCTTCTCTGCAGAGGTACAAAGATACCTAGACAGATTCAATTCTACTTTGGCTCCAAGGAACTTAACAGTCTACTGAAACTCAGAAGCAGCCACCACATCGTTCTAATGCCAGAAAGTTCCTATCTGATGTAAAGACATTAAGAAGCATGAGTGGAGCCAACCCCTCCATCATGGAAGGCCTCCTGAAGTGGCAGCTGAGCTGGCAGGGGAGTGGAAGACAGACAGGTAGAGACAGGTCAGGCAGGATCCTCAGCTTCTGGCGAGAACGAGGCTGAGATGAGAAAGCCAAACACCTCCATGCGGCGAGTAGTGCAGGTCAGCTGATATCAGGCTTTGCCCTGGAGGGCTGCTGTGTGTCTGGATCGAGGAGCACAGGGGCTGGGGTGACCTGCAAACCCGTCTCCAGACTCTGGACTGAAACTCACAGGGAAAGACCTGTTCCTAGCCAGGCTGCCAGTGGTTCTCTCATGCCTGCAATCCTAGTAACTCAGGAGGCTGAGATCAGAGGAGGCTGGTTTGAAGCCAGCCTAGGGAGGAAAATCCGTGAGATTTATCTCCAATTAACCACTAAAAAGCCAGAAGTAGAGCTGTGGCTCAAATGGTAGAGTCCTGAGCAACAAAGCTAAGGGACAGCACAGACAACACTGAAACCCTGAGTTCAAGCCCTAGTACCGACACTGGGGGAGGGGGGGTCCTGCAAGAGGGGCTGGGCCCCTCTTTCCTTTAGCCTATTCCTGTGCCCAGCCCACTTTTCCAAGAAACCAGAGGCTCTGGGGCTGGTTATTTATTGTGCCAGTCCTAGGGCTTGAACTCAGGGCCTGAGTGCTGTCCCTGAGTCTCTTTTGCTCAAGGCTAATGCTCTACCACTTGAGCTACAGTACCACTTCCAGCTTTCTCTGTGTCTGTGGGTACTGAGGAATCGAACTCAGGGCTTTCATGCACGCTAGGCAAACACTCTACCACTAAGCCACAGTCCCAGCCCAACGGGCTGTTTTCCTTGTTCTTTCCCAAGCCTTTGCGGAGCCTTCCCTCTCCCAGGGCTGCCGTCCCCTCTTTCTTCTCCATCCTCAAGGCCTACCCTAGACGTCACCACACACTTAATCCTTGGAGTTCCCTCCTCTAGAGAAACTCAGCTGCAACAGCTAGAATCCACTCGGGAAAGCGTCCTGGCCGGGAAGCCCACGCACTGGCTTCTGAGCACAAACACCGTATTCCTCACAGTCACTTTGCTTGACGTGCCCTGTCCCTTCATCCCACCCGTCTAGTGGGGAGTACAGGGGGATCAAACGAAAGCTAGGCTGACCCCAGCATCCACACTGTCTCTCCTTCCATCCCTTCTGTTCCCAGAATCCACTTGGCGCAGTGACCTCCCGGCTTGGCTACGGGACAGTGGAGGAGATGGGGGCCTCTCCCTCCCATGGCGCCCTCCTTGAACATGCCTCAGAAATGTTCAAGGTCACAGCCCCAGGGAACTGAGGCTGGGGGGGGGGGGGGTGGAGGCTGACTCCACTAAATGCTGTTCTGTTTCTTTAATTCCCTCCTAACCTCATTAAGCAGGCACTATAATTGTGATAATTTTGCAAATGAGAAAACAGGGATTTGGAGAGATTAAACATTTCCCCAGATTTATACAACAGAGCCCAACGGGGATTTGTCTGACTTTCGAGGATCTGCCTCCACACAAATCATGGCCCTGGAATTGTTGCAGGCAGCACATTTTGTGGCCCTCTCATCAAACTCCGAAGGCAGAGCAATCACCGGAACCTCGGCCGACAAAGTGAGGTCAGATGGCTTGAAAATACAAAGGACTTTTAAAAGTATATATAAAAATGGGAGCTAGGCACTGGTGGCTCATGCTTGTCATCCTAGCTACTCAAGTGGCGGAAATATGAGCATCACAGTTCAAAGCCAGCTTGGGCAGGAAAGTCCATGTGAGACTCTTATCTCCAATTAACCTCCAGAAAACTGGAAGTGGTGCTATGGCTCAAGTGGTAGAGCACGCATCTTGAACTGAAGAGCTCAGGGACAGCACCCAGGTCCAGAGTTCAAGCCCCATGATCTCCCAAGTATAGGAAGGACAGAAATGAAGTCACTGTGTGGTGTGGTGGTTGTACATGCATGACCATGTTAGCTCACAAAAGGAACCTGTATTATACATATTTAAATCTTTTCAGTGTTTTCCTTAAACAGTCCTTTATGTTTTCATGTTAGGGGGTGGTGGACCGAAAGGTCTGGAAAAGCTCTGAATGTTATGTACACAGCACAAACACCCCACTGGAAAGCAGGTGACTGGGGGTGGCGGGGGCGGGGGAGAGCATAGCAGCCTGTCTTAGCATCAACAGGCATTAAAAGAGCCCCTCTGAGCACCAGTTCTGTGCATCTACTGGCCTTGATTTGGCAGATCCCTCTCTTTTTTTCTTTTTTTTTTGTCCATCATGGGTCTGGGTGCTGTCCCTCAGCTCTTCAGCTCATGCTAGTGCTCTACCACTTGAGCCACAGCACCACTTCCGGGTTTTTCTGCTTATGTGGTGCTGAGGAATCGAACCCAGGGCCTCATGAACTCTACCAAGGCAAGAACTCTACCACTGAGCCGCCTTCCCAGCCCCCACCTTTATTTTTCTTTGTTTGTGTGGGTGTGTGCACGCCCCTGCTATGGCTTGAACTCAGGACCTCATGCTCTTACTTGCCTTTTTTTTTTTTTTTTTTTAACTCAAGGCTAGTGCTCTACCACTTGAGCCGTATGTCCACTTCTGGCTTTTGCTGATTACTTGGAGATAAAAGGCTCTTGGATTTATCTACTTGGGCTGGTTTCTAATCTCAATCTCAATCTCAGCCTCCTGAGTAGCTAGGATTATTTACAGGTGTGTGACTGGACCAGGGTTTTTGGTCTTTACAGTTAGAGTGAGCAGAGTCTCAGGGTATGGCCTGAGGGCTTCCTTCCTTCCAAAGGTGGCATGGGGCAATGGTACAGGGGTCTAGGACCTACTTGGCTTTGACTCCGAATTGCCATGTGTTCTATTATTTAGACATTAGTTTTCCATTTTAGATTTCTTCTGAATAATGTCACTCTGACTAAAAGCTCAGAGAGCTCAGAGGCTCTCTGTTGCTCCTCAGTGGTGACACTAGCTTTCAGCCTGCTTTTTATCAATGTCCCTTCCATGTGGGGTGCAGAAATCAGTTGATGTGTAAGCCAGGGTCTCTGTCCCTCAAGGGTTAGCTGTCACTGTGAGGATAAACAGGTGACAGTTGGAAAGGCTGGGCAAACCACTACTGTTAAGATAATTAACAACAACAACAGTAGTAGTAATAATAATAATTGTAGGCTGAGATTCTGGCCTGCAGTTGGGGACCAGGCAGGAGTAGCAGACTCCCAGACTCTCCATACTTGCATGAATCCTGAGAATTGCCTGAGTTTTCCTGGGAATGCTCTGCTCACCAGAGCCTCCCCAGAGCTGCTGGGCCGGGGCTTCCCGGTGCACTCTGCAGGGGCTGCCTGCCTTGCAGGGGAAGGCGGCAGGCAGGTGCCTCCAGTGATTGGTTAAGCTAGAGGTTGTTGCTAGGTTACAGTCCACTGAGACTGGGGCCTCGCAGCCCCATCCTCCACTGCAGATCTATCCTGCACTGCAGACCTAATTTAGGCACTCTGGGAGCAGGATCCCCAGCAGCCTGGGTTGTCAGCCAAGGGTCCATCTTTCTAGGATTTCTCACTTCTGCTCGAGGCTGGGTGGGGGTGGGGAAGGGATGCCCTCAGTTTTTAACCCCTTTGTGTCATCTTACAGAGCTCTGTCTCTTCCTGGGCCTTAGTGTCCCTCTTGGACTTCTGGAGTTCATTTATTTATGCATTATTTATGCATGAATTTATGTATATTAAGTGTCTACCTGTGATCCGGGCACTATATTGAATGCTAGGAATGAACAGGGCAGAGACCATGCTTGAAAGGGGCAAAAACTAGACATGTAACTAAATAACATACGTTGAATTCATCCTGCTTTTCTCCTTCAATGATTTTTTTTTTTTTTTTGCCAGTCCTGGGACTGGGCACTGACCCTGAGCCTCTTTGTGCTCAAGGCTAGCTCTACCATTTGAGCCACAACACCATACCACTTTTGGCTTTTTCGGGGGTAGTTTATTGGAGATAAGAGTCTCATGGAAGTCGGGCGCTGGTGGATCACACCTAGCTATTCAGGAGGCTGAGATCTGAGGATCAAGGTTCAAAGCCAGCCAGGGCAAGAAAGTCTGTGGGACTCTTATTTCCAATAAAACCTAGAAGGCCGGAAGTGGCATTGTAGCTCAAGCGGAAGAGGGCTTGCCTTGAGCTGAAGAGCACAGGGACAGTGCCCAAGCCCAGAGTTCAAGCCCCACAGCTGACCAAAAAAAAAAAAAAAAGAGTCTCATGGATTTTTCTGCTCATACTGGCTTCAAACTGCGATCCTCAGATCTCAGACTACTGGGTTACTAAGATTACAGGTCTGACCCACTGGTGCCTGGTGGCAACCATTTTTAAACAATCTGCTCAGCTCTGGCCCCGCCCCTTCCCCCACCTCCACTAGCTACATCCACTTCTGCTCAGAGAAGAGGCTGGTCTGTGGGTAAGGCCTAGGGCTTGTGGTCTTCCTCCTCCCATCTCATGACCTGTAGTTTGTCCATGGACAAAGTCCTGTCAGAAACTCCCTGAAGTGGGCTGGGAAGGTGGCTCAGTGGTAGAGCGCTTGCCTTGCATGCATGAGGCTCTGGGTTCAATTCCTCAGCACCACATAAGCAGAAAAGCTGGAAGTGGCACTGTGGCTCAAGTGGTAGAGTGCTAACCTTGAGCTGAAGAGCTGAGGGACAGCGTCCAGACCCAGAGTTCAGGCTGCACGACCGGCAAAAAGAGAAGAAAAGAAACACCCTGAAGTGTGGGCACCCTCCAGGGCCATTCACCCTGTGCCTACCAAGTCTTCACTGAACCCTGGGGGTATTCAATGTCTGCCCAATGTATAAACAAAGGAAAATATACACCTGAGCCAGATGGAGAGCCTACTTGAAGATCATCCCAGAGCGATGGACAGGACACAGAATTACCCACATGGTTTAGAGTGGTCAGCTCACCAGACTTGATGAGTCTAGGGTGTGAACAACTTCATTGTCAACTAAGGGACGAAGAAGCGGGGGGGGGGGGGGGGGGGGCTGGGAGGCTCTGAAGGACATTTGAAAGTTGCCTAGGAGATTTCATTCTTTTCAGTGGCCACTTCCATTTCCTAGAAGGAGCTCAGGCATTAGCGCCAGGCAGATTTGCTCAAATTCCAACTTCACACATACTACTTCAGTCACCTCGCCAGTTAAATACCTTTATTCAATCTTAACTTTATCATCTACAACATAGAGGCAGCCATACCTATTTTATTGTGTTGTAAGGAAGACTGTTTTGTTTTTTGTGCCGGTACTAGGACTTGAACTCATGGCCTATGTGCTGAATTTTTTTTTTCACTCAAAGCTGGTGTTCCACCACTTGAGGCACATCTCTAGTTTTGGCTTTTTGCTGGCTCACTGAAGAGAAGAGTCACATGGACTTTTCTGTCTGGGCTGCTTCAAATTATGATCCTCAGATTTCAGCCTCCTGAGTAGTTGGATTACACGTGTGAGCCACTGGTGCTTGGCTGGGCCTTTAATTCTACCTTTAAATCCTGCTTTGCTTTGTGTCTCAGACCTTTGTGGCTTGTGGCTGGAAGAAGGCCTTGAAATAGGAGAAGGTGCTGGAAAACAGTAACTGGGAGAAACCAGATGTCCTGGCCCTCTCTCCCTAGCGACACGATTGTTGGTTTCCAGATTGCAGCATTTCCAGGCACGAGCCCTTGGGAAAAGCAATACTATTTCCATTGTGCCGACGTTCTCTCTCTCCTCAGAATAGCTGAGAGCTGACTGCAAAATGAAAAACATGATGAATCCACAATTAAAACTAAGCATTTACAGGTTTGAAATAGGTGTATCCGTGATCTACCATTCTCACTGTTAAGAATTTATTCTAAGAAAAATAACTGGGGCGGGCTGGGAAGGTGGCTCAGTGGTAGAGCGCTTGCCTTGCATGCATGAGGCCCTGGGTTCCATTCCTCAGCACCACATAAGCAGAATAAGCCAGAAGTGGCGCTGTGGCTCAAGGGGTAGAGTGCCAGCCTTGAGCAGGAGCTGAGGGACAGCACCCAGGCCCAGAGATCAGGCCCCACAACCGACAACAACACCAAAAAAAAAAGTTATAGCTGGGCACCGGTGGCTCACACCTATAATCATAGCTACTCAGGAGGTTGACATCTGAGAATTGAGGTTTAAAACCAGCTGGTGGACAAATCTGAGAGACTCTTTTTTTTTTTTTTTTTTTGGGTCCGGTCATGAGGCCTGAACTCTGGGCCTGGGCGCTGACCCTCAGCTCTTCAGCCCAAGGTTAGCGCTCTACCACTTGAGCCACAGCACCACTTCTGGCTTTTTCTGTTTATGTGGTGCTGAGGAATGGAACCCAGGGCCTCATGCATGCAAGGCAAGCACTCTACCACTGAGCCACCTTCCCAGCCCTCTGAGAGACTCTTATCTCCAATTAATCAGCAAAATGCTAGAAATGGAAGTGTGGCTCAAATGGTAGAATTTAGTCTTGATGGGAAAAAGCCAAGAAAGAGCACAAGGCCCTGAATTCAAGCCCCAGTACTGGCACCAAAAAAGTTTAAATGCAAGTTAAAAATAATGTATATACCATGTTTCCCTATAAAAAAGAATAAAAATGAAATATGGAGTCTAAAAAGACAGTTAATGGTACTGGATGGAAGAAGTCTTTTTTTTTTTTTGGGTCCAATCTTGGGGCTTGAACTCTGGGCCTGGGCGCTGTCCCTCAGCTCTTCAGCTCAAGGCTAGCACTCTACCACTTGAGCCACAGTGCCACTTCTAACTTTTTTCTTTTTGCTTATGTGGTGCTGAGGAATGGAACCCAGGGCCTCATGCATGCAAGGCAAGTGCTCTACCACTGAGCCACCTTCCCAGCCCCCAAGAAGTCTTTTTTTTTCCTTCCTTTCTGTGTGACTGAATTTTTCTCCCCTCCTCCCCTTCTCCCTCCCTTCATATCTTCTTCCTCTCTCTTTCTCTCTCTCTCCCTCTCTCTTTCTCTCTCCCTGTTTCTTTTTCTGCATATTTTAGGCAAATATTCTACCACTAAACTACACAGCCAGTCCTTGGCTTTTCTGAGCTAGGGTCTCTCTGTATTCCAAGCTGGCCTTGAACTCATAATCCTCCTGCCTCAGCCTCCCAAGGATGTGTGTCTCCATTAAAAAAAAAAAAACCATTCCACAATGAGTATGTATGCTTTGTGTGACAAGATCAAATTAACTCCAGTCATTCCAGGGACACCTATAGCCAGGAGTCCCAGAGTTCAGAACTAGTTGAATCTGCCCTGGCCCTGGCACACCTGGGAAAGGTCATTGACCTCTGGGAGGTGGGAGACCCATGAAGAATTTCAGAAGCAGTGTGTCCTCATCCTAGCTGATCCCTATCCCAGCCGGTCCTGCAGGTGATCAGTCCTTTCCCATGGAAATGCCCCATTGCTGCACAACCTGCCTGGGAGCTGGCCACCGCCTTCCCTGGAGGTAAAGCACTGTTTGTACCTGTCTGGGTACATAAAGAGCCCAACCTAAATAAGGCTGCTGGGACTTCTGCCTCCCAGGAGCATCTGCCCCTCAACGGGGTGAGAGCGGAGATGCTCCATGCTCTGGTGGGTACTTCCATATCAGATGCAGATGTGTTCCAAGAGAAGAGTGTTACCATGGCAACCCAGGCTCACTCAGCCTCTCCATCGTTGGGACCAGTCCAATGTCTGAGGGGAAAAAAATTCAGAGAGATGGGATTTGGGGGTCAGAAACCACTGCCTGGCTGTTCAACCTCAGACAAAATACTTTCCTATGCCTCAGTTTCTGCATCTGTAAAATGGTCCTGGCGAGTCTTGTCCACCTCCAAGACAGGTGTGGAATAATCTGTGAACTGAGAAATGAGAGAAAGAGTGTCTCTAGTTTTTGTCTGTCCCCCAAATTGCTGGATGTGATGTAACCTGCCTGCTCCTCAGTCGTTCTACTTACAAACTGGAGAGTAAGGCACACTGTGATGACTTCCCAGGTATCTTTTTAGGTGCCAGTGACAAACTCAGAATCTCAAGTTAGATGGACTCTCAGCCCTCCCTGCCCACTTAGAAATCTGTCTGATAAGCTCTGACAGAAGAATTTGTACAACCCCAGCTTGGTTCCTTCCAGTGGCAGAGAGCTCACCACTGCACAATTTGCCACATCGCTAGCACTACACATGAAGAAACTTCTTGTAGGAGGCTGGTTTGCAATCAAAGATTTAATTAAGGGCTCAGTGCTAGAGCACGTTTAGTAGGTACAACGCCTTGGGGTCAGTCTTCAGCACAAGAATAGTAGGTCTGGAAAAAAAAATGGATCGGGCCTTTTGAGAGCTACTGATTTTCCTAGGGGCCTATTGGGGGTGGGGGGTGGCAAATGAGCAGCAATCAGGTAGAGACCAGGCTGTCAAGCTTTGGGCTTAGTGTCATAGAAAGGGACTGGGAGGCAAGGACAACAAGGTAGTGATTTGAGACCAGCCAGGGCAAAATCAAGAGACTCTGTCTCAAAGACAAGCCAGCTGGGATAGGACATACCTGCAGTTCCAGCTATTTAGGAGTGAAGATAGGAGGATCAAGGTCTAAATCTGGCAAAATCTCAAGATCTTATCTAAAACATTACTCAAGCTAAAAAGGGCTGCAGGGATGGCTCAAAGAGTAGAACTCCTACTTATTGCATTCAAGATCCTGAGTCCCAAACCTAGTGCCCTCCCACCTCCCCACTCCCAGAAAAGAAATCTCACTCTGTCTCCATACTAGACAAAATAACTGGATCCTGCTCAAGTTATATTATTTGTCTGCGCTTCAGTTTCCTGACTCGTAAAATGGTAGAATTCTTATTTCAACATCTTGTTGTCAGGTAAAGCATGGAAGCACTTCTTGCTCAGCTCCTAACCCAAACTGCACAGGTGGGGTTCTCAATACCAGGCGAGGGTCCCATGCGCCACCCGGTAAAGACACACTGAGCCCTGCGCTGGTGGCTCACAGCTGTAATCCTAACTACTCTGGAGGCTGAGATCTGAGGATTGTGGTTCAAAGTCAGACTCTTATCTCCAATTAATTACAGAAAAACCTGGAAGTGACTCTGTGGCCCAAAGGGTAGAGTGCTAGGACCTGAGTTCAAGCCCCACAGCGCACGCGCGCACGCATGCGTGTGCGCACACACACACACACACACACACACACACACACACACACACACACACACACTGCATCTGTGTCTTCTCAGCGATCTCATCTAGGATCCCAAGAATGTGGTGTGAGGTGGGTGTCCCTGCAGGGATAGAGTTGGGAGCAAGGTGGTGGAAGGTGTCTTTTGGCCACTGGTTTGATCGTTTGGAGCAGGACACCTGCGCCCAGCTCTGCCCTGGCCTAGCTGGGGGATCTGTGGAGGCTGAGATCCTCCTTCCATGCCTGGCTGTGCTCAGGGCATGTGGGCAGCGCACTCTAGGTGAAGACCTTGTGCTGAGGCCGCCCCGACCCTCTGCTCCTCCCACAGATGAGTACCTCAGATTCCTGAACGTGGGCCTGGCCGAGGTGAAGAAGTCCTTCCTGGGCCCCTTGTCTCCATCCTGCAAGATGGTCCAGACCATGCGGCGGTTTCTGTACCACGCGCTGCCCGAGGACTCCTACAAGGCCACCACCGGGAAGCTGCACGTGGGCCTCACCCGCCTGGAGGACGGAGAAAGCGTGGTGGTCTCCGAGTTCACATCCAAGGAGGAACTCATCGAGGCAAGGGCTCCTGGCCACGCCCCCCACGGGTCCTGCCCGCCCCGCCCCCTCCTCGTTTCTGCTTCTCTAGCCCCTCCCTTCCCAAGTGCTCAGCATCTGTCTGTGCCAAGCTCAGGGCTAGATAAGATAGCACAGACAGACCAAAAACCACCCAGCCTGGACACAATGCCCCCAGTCCCTGCTCAGGCCTCCTTCTGCCCCCGGTCCCGCCCTGCCTCTGGGCTAATCCCTGAGTTCCCAAGAGCCCCATGGAGGGGTGGGGGCATGGGTGCCAGGGCTCCCACAGCGCCTCCCAGCCGGGGTCACAGTGTGCAACTTCTTGAATTACTGTGTTTGCAAGAAGAGTCAGAGAGCAGCCCGCTCACCCCGCTCCTGTCCTCCACAGGCCCCGATAGAAGAAGGATTTGTCCCAGGACAATTCCACACCTAGGACAGTGCATGCTCACACCCAGAGCACTGGGCGAAGCTCACCAGTGTGAGTCTTCCTTCTGAGTTGCAAAGGCTGCGCTTGCTGGGGCTTTGCCCAACTTTTCTTTAAAAGACAAAGGGCCAGACAGCAGTGGCTCAGGCCTCTAATCTTAGCTACTTGGGAGTCTAAGATCTGAGGATTGAGGTTTGAAGCCAGCCTGGGCAAGAAAGTTCATGAGATTCTCTTTTTTTAAAAATGATGTATGGGCCGGGCGCTGGTGGCTCACGCCTGTAATCCTAGCTACTCAGGAGGCTGAGATCTGAGGATCGCTGTTCAAAGCCAGCCCGGGCAGGAGAGACCATGAGACTCCTATCTCCAATAACCACCAGAAAAACCAGAAGTGGCGCTGTAGCTCAAGTGGTAGAGCGCTCGCCTTGAGCTGAAGAGCTGAGGGACAGCGCCCAGGCCCAGAGTTCAAGCCCCACGGCCGACCCAAAAAAAAAAAAATGATGTATGGCTTCTTTTTTTTTTTGGTCCGGTTGTGGGGCCTGAACTCTGGGCCTGGGCGCTGTCCCTCAGCTCTTCAGCTCAAGGCGAGCGCTCTACCACTTGAGCCACAGCACCACTTTCGGCTTTTTTCTTTTTGCTTATGTGGTGCTGAGGAATCGAACTCAGAGCCTCAGGCATGCAAGGCAAGCACTCTACCACTGAGCCACCTTCCCAGCCCTGGCTTCTTTTTTAAAATACATTTTTTATTGTAAAAATAGTGTCCAGAGGGGTTACAGTTACCTGAGTAAGGTAATGAGTACATTTCCTATGAAGCATTGTTACCTCCTCCTTTGTTTTTCCCCTACCATCCCTTCCCTTCCTTCCATGAGATTCTTATTGCTAATAAACTACCAAAAAGCCAGAAGTAGTAGAGCACTAGCCTTGAGCAAAAGCAGCTCAGGGATAGTGCCCAGGCCCTGAGTTCAAGCTTCAGGACTGGCACACACACACACACACACACACACACACACACACATGCACACATAGACAAGGAGAGTTAGTGAAGCTGGGTAGCCTTCCATCCCACACATCCACCCTTTTCCCTGCCCCCCACACCTGTCTGTCTTCTTTGTGCTCATCCTGGGGCCTGAACTCTGGGCTTGGTACTTTCCCTTAGCTTTTTCAATCAAGTCTAGTGCTCTACCACCTGAGTCACACCTCCACATCCAGCTTTTTGCTAGTTAGTTGGAGATAAGAGTCTCACAGACTTTCCTGCTCACGCTGGCTTCAAACCTTGATCCTCAGATCTCAGCCTCCTGAGTAGCTAGGATGACAGGCGGGAGCCGCCAGTGCCCGCCTCACACCTGTGTCTTTGGAATCCCATCCTCACAAGCCAACCACACACATCATACCCAAAGCCGCCCACCTGGGCCTTGTGCGGCTAGATCCTATTCTCCGGGGATCTCCCTTCCCTCCTACTTCCCTTCCTGCTTCACCAAACTCGCCTCCTCCCGCCCCTCCCCTCCTTCATTGCCTCCGGCCCTGCACTGCTCCTTGGGGCCACCAGGCCCAGGGTGGCCTCCCTCGAGGCCTGTCCCCCTTGTGCTGGCATCTCCCTTCCGCATCCTTGAGTGTTGCCAAGGGTGCTCCTTTCATCCTCGGAGTCCAGGGCCCGGCCCAGGACAGACACAGACCCCCGGCTTGTGGAACGCTGGTGTCAGCAGGGAGATAGATACTGAGGCCGCCCCGTCCCGTCAACCCAAGACAGTTGGCCAGTAGTTACCAAGGACCTAGCTCACCTGGAATCGACATTGAGGCTCTGCTCCCGTGGCCGGTGCCTTCCCCTCGGGGCTGAGGAAGCTGGGGGGAGGGGGGAAGCCATGGAGCCCTCCCATCCCATCCCCAGGGCCTGCGCCATCTCGAGCCCCATTTTCTCCCCAGGCCCTGTACTGCAGCTGCTTTGTTCCTGTCTACTGTGGCCTCATACCCCCTACCTACCGTGGTGTGGTAAGCGCTCTTTGTGTTGGGCTGGGCCCCAACAGGGGACCCCAGGCCCCGCATCTAGGGGATCAGTGGGGTGATCGCAGAACTCAGGGGCTTCCCCATGTTGGTGGGCCCTTCCCACTGAGCCTGGCTTCTCTGACCCATGAACCCATTACTTAGCCTGGCAAATTGAGTCCCTGCTGGCTTGAGCTAGCCTGTAGAATACAGACCCTGGGATGTTGGGACACGGGGCCTTGACGGATGGGGTCTTCAGGCCAGCTAGCCGCGTGCTCACAGACTTTCATGTGCCTGTGAGTTGGGGGTGTCAGTTGGGGGTGTGGATAGGTCACAACTCCACACCCCAGCCAGCCTCCGTAATGGTGGAACTCCTGGTTGAAGGGTAGGCTCTAAGTGGTGCAGGTCAAACTCTAGGCCTAAGGTTACGATTGGGGGGGTGAGGTCGATGGTGCCCACAAAATATACCCTGAGTCATTCAAGCACCCCAGTGGCAGGGCCCCCATGCATTTGTTATCCTGGTCCAGTGCATGGGTGGAGAAGCCGAAGCCTCCCAAGGAGGAGGCGGGAGAAGGTTAGACCCCACCGCGCCCATCTCAGCACAGCCACGATGGCTGGGGTCCACTGAGGACTCACGCAGTACCTCGGACAGGTCACTCTTCCACGAGGACCTCCGTCCATCCCGAGGGCTCTCCTGACCCGCTGTTCCCTCGAGCCAGATTCTCCACCTCGGGCCATGCGGATCCCAGATAAGCATTTTCCCCTTGATTCCCCCCAGAGGTACATCGACGGCGGCTTCACGAGCATGCAGCCCTGCTCCTTCTGGACGGACTCCATCACCATCTCCACCTTCAGCGGGCAGCAGGACATCTGTCCCCGGGACTGTCCCGCCATCTTCCACGACTTCCGCCTGTGCAATTTCTCCTTCCAGTTCTCCCTGGAGAACATCACACGGATGACACACGCCCTGTTTCCCCCGGATCTGGTGGTGAGAGGCAGGAGGGGCCCTGGGCAGAAAGGGCGGAGGGGGGGAGAGGCACTCAGAGCCAGGCAATGGGGCAGGGGCTGGGTCTCCTCCCCTTCAATGCATCCTGGGTCACTTACTCTTAGATGGACTCCTGGCCTTGCTGCTAACTCATTATGTGTCTGGGGACCAGTACCCGCCCTCTCCCCCGCCCCCCTTAATTTCCCCATGTAAAACAGGATGAAGTGAGAACAGTTGTGGGAATGTCACCTGACACTTCCACTCTGAGAGTCAGTGAACCAGAGCCCAGGGCCAAATCCACGGCTTGTTTTATATAGCCTACAGCTGTCCAAAACTGTTAAAGAATAAGGAAGGAAGGAGCCAGGCACCAGTGGCTCATGCCTGTAATCCTAGCTGCTCAGGAGGCTAAGATCTGAGGATTGAGGTTCAAAGCCAGCCCAGGCAGGAAAGGCTGTGAGACTCTTATCTCCAGTAAACCAGCAGAAAACCGGAAGTGGCACTGTGGCTCAAGGGGTAGAGCGCTCACCTTGAGCTGAAGAGCTGAAGGACAGCACCCAGGCCCAGAGTTCAAACCCCACAACCGACCAAAAGAAAAAGAAAGAAAAGGAGGGAGGGGAGGGAGGGCAAGCCTGCATTGGAGACTGTAGCCAGCAAAGCCCAGGAATATTTCCATGAGCAGTTCTAACCACACAGCCAGTAAGTAATAGCACTGGGATTTGAACCCACACTCCAAACTCTGCTCTTCTAGGACCATACAGACAAGGCATCCCCAGGTCTCAGCAGGTAGCGAGGGATGGGCTGCTGGATGGGTATGTTTGGAAACCCTAACACATCCAGCTCGATGGCTGTGGTGGGAAGGGCTGGCGGCCAGCACTGTGGTCTTATTGTCTGGTGTCTCTCAGATACTGCAGGAGTACTACTACCGGGGCTATGATGACACTGTTCTGTACCTGAGGAGGCTCAGTAAGTACCCCATGGGCCCCAGGGGAGATAAAAATAAAACGGTGGGGCTGGAATGTAGGAAAAGCATTTGCCTAGCAATTGGAACATCCTGGGTTTGATCCCCAGTACCAAAACAAGAAAAGACACAATAAAATAGAATAACTGTGTTCAGGTCAGACATAGCTCAAATTCCCCAGCAGAATTTTCTATTTTACTTCACTCTCATCCACTTTATCCTATTTGTAATAAAGCCATTTTGTCCATGTAGAATTAGACATGAGTAGTTTATCCTTGGGTAGGAATTTGAGTGACATGTCAATCAACAAATCAGAGAGGAGAGACTGGCCCATGCTGATTGGGAAAGGTGGTCCCTCAGCTGGTTCTCTTCTGGGCTTTACATCAGGGAAGATGGAAGGGCGATTCTAAGGTGCATAGTAAACACTCCCAGGTGTCCATGTAAATGTTTTTGTTAAAGGAAATAATGTTCCTTAGAACATGGCTTCAGAAAAAGAGCTCTTTGTCTCCAAAGCTTTTCTCTCTAATATGACATGGTCTCTTGTTGCTGGTCTTTTTGATATTTGCATAATAGCTCCTCACAGTTATATAGAAAACTTATCGTGTCTTTGAATTTCCAAATATTCCCTTTTATAAGTAACACTGTGGTGACCTTTAAGTGTATGTAGCTTTAAAAATTGCCAGGGGGACCAGGCATCTGTGGCTCATGCCTGTAATCCTAGCTACTCA
Organism: Dipodomys spectabilis; assembly: GCF_019054845.1. Classification (NCBI taxonomy): domain Eukaryota; kingdom Metazoa; phylum Chordata; class Mammalia; order Rodentia; family Heteromyidae; genus Dipodomys; species Dipodomys spectabilis. Next base: position 2,451,641 of record NW_024870762.1, on the reverse strand, counting down.
GGAGGCTGAGATCTGAGGATCTCGGTTCAAAGCCAGCCTGGGCAAGAAAGTCCATGAGACTCTTATCTACAGTTAACCACCAGAAAACCAGAAGCAGTGCTGTGGCTCAAGTGGTAGAGCACTTGCCCTGAGCTGAAGAGCTCAGGGACAGTGCCCAGGCCCAGAATTCCAGCCCCACAACCGGCCAAAAACAACAACAAAAATTGCCATGGGTGGGGAGGAGGGGAGGATGTGTGGTGAGATTCAGGATTGAATGAGATTTTCTTCCTAAAATGTCTACTTTTTCTTCCTTTTTCTTTTTCCTGCAAATTTTCTTCCTGCTTTCTCCAGCGCCCCTGCCCCTGCCCCCGCACTTTCTCCTCCACCTTTTCTGTCGTCAAATAGCCCAGAGGGAAAAGATTGTAGAGTACAGCAGAGTAGGATGGGCTAAGGGAATCAACTAGCCTGGATGCCCCCTCCAGCCCCACACTCACCCCTAACGCTGCGTGACCTTAGGAAAGTCATTTCCCCTCCCTGAGTCTTGGTTTCCTAATCTGTTAGATTAAAACAATAACAAAAAAAAAAAGGTTTCTATCTTAGTTCCTGGCAGCCACCAAGGAATCTTTACAATCGATCTCCAGGGGCCTCAGTTTCCTCATCTGTAAAAGGAGCTGACCATGGAGCTGACCTCAGAGGTTTACAGTGAGGGTAAAAGGAAGCCAGGCTCAGCCCACACCCAGCCGCACCTGTGTTCAGATCATCTGGCCTCGGCTCACAGCCTCCCTTCCACCACACGCACACGGTGGGCAGCTGTGACGACCGAGCCCCAAGGGCCCAAAATGCGGACAGCCTGACCCGCATGGGGGCGTGGAACCCCAGAGTGGGAGGAGCTGGGGGGGCCTTGGGAAGTCCTCTGCGCTCTCCTCCCCCACCACCCCTCCACCCCCACCCAGAAACCCCTGCACCCCTGCGGGCGAGGCCAGCCGCCTCCACAGCTGCCCCTGCTTTGGGACTCTTCTTTCTCATCCTCTAGAGGCAAGTCTTGAGGTGGGGTGGGGTGGGGTGGGGTACCTGGCAGGGTGGGCGCTGCCCGTGCCCTCCCCACCCTTCCGCCCACGGCGGGGAGTGGGTGATTTCACAGGGTGACTGGCGGCCTTGAACCCGGGGATGCGGCAGGTGCTGGAACTGCAGGCATCCGCCTGAAGCCATCAGACACAGACGGACAGACAGACAGACAGACAGACACACACACACACACACACACACACACCGGCTCCAAGCCCAGACTCCTGCATCCTGTGTCCAGGACACAGACACAGACAGACAGACAGACAGACACACACACACACACACACACACACACGTGGCTCCAAGCCCAGACTCCTGCATCCCGCGTCCAGGACACAGACAGACAGACAGACACACACACACAAACAAACAAACATACACACACCGGCTCCAAGCCCAGACTCCTGCATCCCGCGTCCAGGACACAGACACACAGACACACACAGACACAGACACACACAGACACACACACACACACACACACACACACACACACACACACACACACACACACACACACACACAGGCTCCAAGCCCAGACTCCTGCATCCCGCGTCCAGGACACAGACACAGACAGACAGACACACACACACACACACAGGCTCCAAGCCCAGACTCCTGCATCCCGCGTCCAGGACACAGACACACAGACACACACACAGACACACAGACACACACAGACACAGACACACACAGACACAGACACACACACACACACACACACACACACACACACACACACACACACACAGGCTCCAAGCCCAGACTCCCGCGTCCCCAGCCCTAGCGCACGTGCGCATGCGCGATGCATCCCACCCGCCCAAGTCCTCTGCGGAGTGATGGAGCGGGTCCCGCCCCTGTCCCACCGCGCCCCCGTCCCACCGCGCCCCTGTCCCACCGCGCCCCTGTCCCACCGCACCCCCAGAAAGCTGCACCCCGAAACGTGCCTCTCCAGCCTCCTCCCTCGATCACGTTCTGGCCTCCTTGACCTCCAGGGCATCGCTGGCTGCCACCCGGAACCCCACATCCCGCCCAGATGCGTGGCATGGCGGTGATGCGTGAGGCCGCGGCTCAGGCAGCCTCCAAAGCCTCCCCTTGGCGCCAGACGTCCTCCCTTCCTTTCACAATTTGATCTCTCTCTCTCTCTCTCTCTCTCTCTCTCTCTCACACACACACACACACACGCGCGCGCGTGCACACACACAACTATGGACTCATCACTAAAATAAATGCAGTGAACAACTAACTCATTATCTCTACAACTCAGGACCTTGTACTAGCTAGGCAGGCCCAGGCCCCCAGCCCCCACTCCCTGCTCCTCTTGGGGTCCCTCCCCACGGCCTTCACCTCCTCATTCTCAAACAGACCTTGATTGCTTTCTGTCATTACAGATTAAGTTTTACTTTCTAGGGTACCTGGGCTTGAACTCAGGACCTAATGCTCTTGCTTGGCTTTTTCCTCTCAAAGCTAGTGCTCAAACATGTGAGCCAGAGCTCCACTTCCAGGATTTTTGGTGGTTAATTGGAGATAAGAGTCACATGGATTTTTCTGCCCTGCCTGGCTTCAAACCATACCATGATCCTTAGATCTCAACATCTTGAGTAGCTAGGATTACAGGCATGAGCCACCAGCACCCAGCATTAGAGTTTTTGATAAATAGAAACTTACAGATTGAACTCAGTTTTACCTGGGTTCTTTCTCTCTGGGCCTGGGCGCTGTCCCTCATCTCTTCAGCTTAAGACTAATGCTCTACCACTTGAGCCACATGCCACTTCTGGCCTTTTCTGCTTATGTGGTGCTGAGGAATTTAACCCAGGGCCTCATGCATACAAGGCAAGCACTTTACCACTGAGCCACCTTCCCAGCCCTGCATTGTCTTCTTTATTCATTCAGCGGTTTGTTTGAATTTTCCTTGCGCTCCTTGAGTTGTTTTTGTATCTTCTTTGAATTCGTCCAACTGCTTTTATATCTCTTTAATTTCATTGATCATTCTTGACATTAAAAGAACTTCTTTGTTGCAGGGCACCGGTGGCTCATGCCTGTAATCCTAGCTACTCAAGAGGCTGAGATCTGAGGATCATGGTTCAAAGCCAATCTGGGCAGGAAAGTTTGTGAGACTCTTATCTCCAATTAACCACCAGAATACTAGAAGTAGAGCTGTGGCTCAAGTAGTAGAGTGCTCACCTTGAGCCGAAGAGCTCAGGGACAGTGTCCAGGCTCAGAGTTCAGGCCTCAGGACTGGCAAAAAACAAAACAAAACACTTTGTTAAAAAAAATTTCCTCTTTACTATCATTGAAGCGTTTTTTTGGTAGAGCTTTTGGCTTTTGAAGGAGATAAGTTGCCTTGTTTATTTATGAATTTCCTGGGGGTTTTTTCCCATTGGGATTTATGTACCTGGCTCCAAGTTTTTTAGGTAGAGGCTTCAAGCTGTTGTTACCCTTTTATTTTCCATTTTCCCAAGATTTCGGAGTTGTGCTGCGTTTCCCTGTAACTGAGCTGCCAGGCATCCTATTGCCTTGCTCTAGAAGCTGCGTACAGCTCTTTTCTCCACTCAGGGTGAGGAAGTTGGGCTGCAAAAGCTATTGCAGTTGATAAACCCCGACCTTGTATTTGGGGCCGTTCCTGATGAAGCCCAGTCACCACTCCTGCTCCAGTATCTTTAGACGAATATGGAGGCAAAGATGAATCTTCATAATTTAGGAAGCTTTTGTAATGGAGTCTTCAGCTTCCCCTCCCCCTTCCAGAGTCCCAAGGACGAGGTTGGAATTCCTTGCTGCTTTTCTTTGGCTGAGCTTGCTTTTCTTTTTAAGATTAGTTTAGATTTAGGGGAAAATTGTAGAAATGGTACAAGGAGTTTCCATGAACCCTGTCTCCATTACCAATACCCCACAGTATTCAATGCTATTAATCCTATATAATAGGATGCAGCAGGTTTTTTTTACAATTAATCAAAAATATTGACTTATTCACCTAGGCCATGTTTTGTGTCTTAGATTTATTTAGATTACTTGGACAGGCAGGATCCAAAGTTCATTGATGGAGACAAGAAAATCTAGGTCTAAGGTAAGCCTAAGCAACGTTAGTTCAAGACCCTATCTCAAATACAAGCTGGAGCTGGGTGCTGGTGGCTCACGCCTGTAAAATCCTAGCTACTCAGAAGGGTGAGATCATAGAATCATGGTTCAAAGCCAGCCCAGTTTGGGAAATACGTGAGCCTCTTTTTGCCAATAAATTAATAAGTTAAAAAAAAAAAGCTGGAATTGGCACTGTGGCTCCAGTGGTAGAGTGCTATCCTTGAGCTCAGGGACAGAGCCCAGGCCCAGAGTCCAGAGTTCAAGGCCCAGGACTGGCAAAAAAAGAAAGAGAGAGAGAAAGAAAGAAAGGAAGAAAGAGAGAGAGAGAGAGAGAAAAAGAAGAATGAAAGAGAGAGAGAGGCAGGCAGGAAGGAAGGAAAGAAGGAAGGCAGGAAGGAAGGGAGAGAGACCACCTTTTGCAGGTGCCAAGGTTGAGTTACTACACGTGTGACACAGGCTGTTCCTTTTCTAGATGCTGCTTACCTTAACTCTCCCTCGAAGAGAGTGATTTTCCCGCGGGTGGAAGTGTACTGCCAGATAGAACTTGCACTCGGCAACGAGTGTCCTGAACGCCATCAACCGGGTCTCCAAGCACAGCGGGCCAGCCTGGAAGGATGCTCCCAGCTTCACTCACAGGACACGCCCCAAGGGGATGGCAACGCTGGCCACCCACCTGAGGAGACACCCAGGTCCACGCGTGAGCGGCCCATGGAATCACCGGCCTCATCCCCTGTCTCTTCCTCCAAGCAACCAGCCAGGTCACCCGTGGCCGCCTGTGGGATGCGTTCTCCCAGTGACTTGCCCCCCCAGGCACCCGCCTCGCCCCCAGCACTGCGCTTACCTCCCTGCTCCGCTCCTGAGCCGCCCCCTGCGTCACCTCCACAGCAGATACAGCGGCCTGGACTTCCACACCAATCCCCACCCTCCCAGGTGTCCCCATCAGACAGGCTGTCACTGGGGCCCTCAGTGGTGAGGTCACCTCAAACGACACCCCAAGATTCTCCTTCAGCATCACCAAATCAACCAGGTGTGGAGAAGGTGGGCCCAGAACAGCCCCAAGGTACAGACCTTCTCGGCTTCTCTTGGCTATGTTTGTTATCCTGAGGGTTGGATGGGTGATCTTGGCTTTAGCGGCTCTGTGAGTGAGTGCAGGCCACCACCAGGGGGCAGTATAACAACCAATGGTTCCTAGACACAGGGACAGTAGAAAGGCATCAGGGACACTGGGAATCTGATCCCTTTTCTTTTCTTTTCTTTTTCTTCTTCTTCTTCTTCTTTTTTTTTTTTTTTTTGTCATTCGTAGGGCTTGAACTCTGAGCCTAGACGTTGTCCCTCAGCTCTTCAGCTCAAGGCTCGCGCTCTACCACTTGAGCCACAGCACCACTTCCAGTTTTCTGGTGCTTAATTGGAGATAAGAATGTCATGGCCTTACCTGCCTGGGCTGGCTTTGAACTGCCATCCTCACATCTCAGCCTCCTGAGTAGCTAGGATTACAGGCATGAGCCATTGGCATCTGGCTCTGATCCCTTTTCTACTCATTCATTTGCATTGTATTTCCAGAATTCACACAGATTGTCAACACATTCAGATGCTTTGAGAAGCACCAGTGTAGATCTGCCAAGGGATGCTATTCTAGGTCCCTTATACACTAGCTACTGATGTTGGAAATACAAGAGAGCAACAAATACTGGGCACTAGTGGCTCATGCCTGTAATCCTAGCTAGTCAGGAGACTGAGATCTGAGAATTGTGGTTCAAAGCCAGCCTGCACAGGAAAATATGTGAGAGTTTTATCTCCAATTAACCATCAGAAAACTGGAAGTAGAGCTATGGCTCAAAGTGGTAGAGCACTAGCCTTGAGCATAAAAGCTCAAGGACAGTGCCCAGGCCTCTGGTGGCTCATGCTTGTAATCCTAGCTATTGAGGAGGCTGAGATCTGAGGACTACGGTTTAAAGCCAGCCCAAGCAGAGAAGTCCCCATGAGTAAAGCCAGCCCAAGCAGAGAAGTCCCCATGAGACTCTTATCTCCAACTAACCACTCAAAAACTGGAAGTGGTACTGTGGCTCAAGTGGTAGAGTGCTAGCCTTGAGCACAAAGAGGCTCAGGGACAGCATTCAAACCCTGAGTTCAAGCCTCATGACCAACCAAAAAATAAAAAATAAAAGCTCAGGGACAGTGCCCAGGCCCAGAGTTCAAGCCCTACAACTGACACAAAAAGAAGGCAGACAAAAACATCAGAACATTAAGAGTCAGAAAACTGGCCAGTGTTTCGCGTGTTCCCTCATTCCTGTTAAAGCAGTCCTTGCTGCTCTACCGGAGCCGGCCTTCTTCCACGCACACTGGACAGCGATCATACTCTCAGGAGACACTGAGCAATTGTGGGAGATATTTTTAATGGTGATCTGGTGGGTGGAGCCCAGAGAGGCTGCTAAAACATCCTGCCATGCACAGGCTCATCCTCCTGACAGACAGTGATCTGTCTTTTCATTACAGTGGCTTTAATTAAGGAGCCCCTCACAGTCCACCAGGGATCCTCATTAGCATCATCTCTGGGCACCCATGGGAACTAGGCAGAGGAGACTCTTCTGGGGCCAACATTGCCAATCATTATTGATGGCCAGGGCGGGTCTGGAGGAAGGGGGCATTGTGAAAAGTTCTGGAAAAAATCCATAAGCAAAAAGACACTTAAGTCCCACTGAAATAGAATCAGGACAGCCAAGGACATCCAAGAAGTTCTTGATGGAAGAATTTAAGATAGAGGAACCTGAATACATTTTAAGTAGCACTTGCATTTACATATACTAATTAGTAGCTAGTTATAATATTGCACAGTCATATAATTAGGAATTAATTATGTAACATAATAATTAATCTTCATATGTACACATCCCATGGTTGTTAAAAGATGCAAAGACCTTGCTTAAAAACAATGGTTGGGAACCGGGCGCTGGTGGCTCACGCCTGTAATCCTAGCTACTCAGGAGGCTGAGATCTGAGGATCGCTGTTCAAAGCCAGCCCGGGCAGGAGAGACTGTGAGACTCCTATCTCCAATAAACCACCAGAAAACTGGAAGTGGCGCTGTAGCTCAAGTGGTAGAGTGCTCGCCTTGAGCTGAAGAGCTGAGGGACAGCGCCCAGGCCCAGAGTTCAAGCCCCACGACCGACAAAAAAAAAAAAAACAATGGTTGGGGCTGGGAATGTGGCTTAGTGGTAGAGTGCTTGACTAGAATACATGAAGCCCTGAGTTTGATTCCTCAGTACCACATACACAGAAAAACCTGGAAGTGGTGCTGTGACTCAAGTAGTAAAGCACTAGCCTTGAGCAGAAGAGCTCAGGGACAGCACTCAGGCCCAGAGTTCAAGCCCTATGATCGACAAAAGGAAAAAAAAAAAAGGACCAATGTTTATGTTAAGAATGGTGGCTCATGCCTATAATCCCAGCTATTCAGCAGGCTGAGATCCAGAGGCTCACATTTCAAAGCTGGTCTGAGTAGAAAAATTGACTAGACTCAATCTCCAATTAACCAGCAAAATGCCAAGCTGGAGGTGTGGCTCAAGAAAAAGCATCAAGTAAGCAAGCAAGCTGAACAAGCATGAGTCTCTTAGTTCAAGCCTTGGTACTGCCCAGAGGGATGGAGAGAGACAGACAGAGGCAGAGAAAGAGAGAGAGAGAGAGAGAGGACAATGGTTATAAAGCTATTGATATTCTCTGTTTTTTGAGGGTTTTTTTTTGTTTGTTTTGGTCATGGGGCTTGAACTCTGGGCCTGGGCGCTGTCCCTCAGCTCTTCAGCTCAAGGCTAGTGCTCTACCACTTGAGCCACAGCACCACTTCCAGTTTTCTGATGGTTCATTGGACATAAGAGTGTCACAGACTTTCCTGCCCAGGCTGGCTTTGAACCTTGATCTTCAGATCTCAGCCTCATGAGAGCTAGGTTTACAGGCTTGAGCCACCGGTGCCTGGCTGACTACACTTTTTTTGGCGGGGGGGGGGGGGGGGTCCGGTTGTGGGGCCTGAACTCTGGGCCTGGGCACTGTCCCTCAGCTCTTCAGCTCAAGGCTAGCGCTCTACCACTTGAGCCACAGCGCCACTTCCGGCTTTTTTCTTTTTGCTTATGTGGTGCTGAGGAATTGAACCCAGGGCCTCATGCATGCAAGGCAAGCGCTCTACCACTGAGCCACCTTCCCAGCCCCCTACACTTTTTTTTAAACAAGCATTCAAGAGGAAAAAAGCAGCCTTCCCGCAGCCTCCGGTGGGAGCTGGGGCCTCTGCAGGGCGTGTTCCTCACCTCGCTCCTGTGTTGCCCATAGGAAGGAGCTCTGTCCTTCCCAGCTGCTGCCCTGGGCTCACCCCTGACAACCTACCCGCCAGTTCTTTACTGTTCTTGTGCACAGTCACACTGCTCATTCCTCTGAAATGACAACCACCTCCCCACCCCATCTCACACTCCTTGGATTTTCCTTCTGGCTGCAGCATCCCGAGCGTCTTCACATTCAAAAAGTGCCACCCCTGCTCCCGTCCCGGGGAAGGAAGCCAGCCGCGAAAGTCAGGCCAGGTAAGCTGCTCTGCCTCTGCTCCTAGGGTCAGGGGAGGGACGGCTAAGTGAGACTTTCTCCCCCTCGCCCTCTCGTTCTCTCCTCAGTCCTGAGGCTTGAACCAGCCACTGTCCTTGAGCTTTTATGTTCAAAGCTAGTGCTCAACCACTTTAGCTCCACTTCCTGCTTTTTGACAATCAATTGGAGATAAGACTTTCACAAGCCAGGGGCTGGTGGCTCACGCCTGTCATCCTAGCTACTCAGGAGGCTGAGATCTGAGGATCGCAGTTCAAAGCCAGCTAGGGCAGGAAAGTCCATGAGACTCTTCAATAAACCACTAGAAAACTGGAAGTGGTGCTGTGGCTCAAACAGAGTGCTTGACTTGAGTGAAAAAGCTCAAGGTCAGCGCTCAGGCCCTGAGTTCAAGCCCCATGACCAACCCCCCCCCCAAAAAACAAAAACAAAACAGAGCATATCAATAGCTTCAAACCACTGAAAATCCGGAAGTGGAGCTGTGGCTCAAGTGGTAGAGCACCAGCCTTGAGCAAACAAAAGCGAAGTGGAGTGTTTAAGCCTTACTTAGTACCAGCACCAAAAAAAAAGGAATTGTGGGGCTTAGCCTGTTAGATTTCACACCGTTCTGTGCTGTGTTCTTATGAATTTGTGCAGAACAGTATAGATTCCCACCCAGCTGTCGGGTCATTGCAACCCAGCTGTGGGGTCTGCTGTTACTTGGGTACCCGTTCGTTGAGAATCGCTGGGGAGCTCATTCATGCTCAGGCGGCGCTGGTGTGCCTGGCTCTGGCCCATGCGCTGTTCACAAGCCATCTACATCATCTCTGTGCACAGGGTGAGCGCTGCTGCCGATGCCAACTGGGTGAGCAAGGTATTCCAGAAGAACAAACAGAAGACCAGTGGCACCAGGAAATGCATCCCCCGGCATCCGCGGTTCCCCAAAACAGGCAGCAAAGCACAGTGAGCATGACTCCCTTGGTCTAAGTTCCCCAGGGGGAGCACTGGGACCTGTCTTCTGGAACATGCCAGGATGTATAAGAGAGTCAGGAGGGAGGGGGGAAAGGCACCAGGCCTTGGCATCAGCCCCTGCTCTGGCAGACTCATTTGGAGCAGATGCTCAGAACACCTAGTTGCTCTGAACCTCCATTTCCTGATCTGCAAGAAGCTGGGGGGGGGGTGGGGGGGGAAGAGGTTACCAGTGAGAATTTAGTGCAGGTGCTATCGGACCATTCAAGAAGAGCAGTCATAACCAGTACCAGTGGCTCACGCCTGTAATCCTAGCTATTCAGAAAGCAGAGATAGGAGGATCGCTGTTCGAAGTTAGCCAGAAGTCAGCCTGGGCAGGAGAGTCTGTGAGACTCTCATCTCCAATAAACCACTCAGAAAAAGCCAGAAGTTCTGCTAGCCTCGAGTAAAAGAAGCTCAGGGACAAGGCCCAAGCCTTGAGTTCAAGTCCTAGGACTGGCTAAATAAATAAATAACAGAAGCCTTTTTTTTTCTTTTTTTAAGGCTCTCTCTCTACCTTTTGCCTGGACTAGCTCAGATAGAACTCTCTCTGTGTCAGGAGTAGCAGGGACTGCAGGTGTGAATCACCATGTCCAGCCCATAATCTCTACTTTAGCTCAGCATCTGTCCCTTAAAGAAACATTATCCACTTATTTGTTGTTATAAACCTGGTTGTCTACAGGATAAGTAACTTTATTGCTTTTTCTGGTTCTAAAAACAGCATACACCCCACACACTGAGACCAAAGGAGGATATTCTTAGAGGAGAAACACAAAGGTCTAATGCTTCTGTACCTCTGATCATATAAAATATTTATTGAAATGAACTCCAAGAAATGGAAACAAGAGGGTTTTTTTCTGTTGTTTTTGTCTTCTTTGTTCTTTTATCTGTTTGGGGGAGAGTAAGAGAGGGGCACCACAATGGAAGGACAGAGGGTGAACCAATGTAGCAGTGGTACTCCAGGGGACACTATGTTGAAAATGAACAATACAACTTGTGGGTGGAGACAGGAAGGAAAAACTGGGAGGGGGGGGGGGTGGGGAGGGGTTGACATTATCCAAAAAGAAATGTACTTTTTACCTGACTTATGCAATTATAACCCCTCTGTACATCATCTTTATTATAACAACCTAAAAAGTTGAAATTTTTTTTGTCAGTCCTGGGGCTTGAACTCAGGGCCTAGGCACTGTCCCTGAGCCTCTTTTGCTCAAGGTTAGCACTCAACCACTTGAGCCACAGCACCACTTCTGGCTTTTCCTGTGTATGTGGGTACTGAGGAATTGAACCCAGGGCTTCATGCATGCAAGGCAAGCACTCTACCACTGAGCCACCTTCTTAGCCCCAATTTTTAAAAAATAAAAAAGCGCAATAATAAAATATACAATGAAAAACAGCATACACTTTTGGTAAAAAAAAAAAAAAATCTTCAAATTTAGAAGAACATAAATAGAAAAAAATTACTGGAAACCCCTCCAGCTTGATGTTAATATTTTGGGGAATACTTTTCTGGAGTTAATTTTGTTTGTTTATTTGATTGCTTGTTTGTCTTCCTGTCCTAGGGTTTGAGCTCTGGGCCTTGGTTCTCTCCATGAGCTTTTGGGCTCAAGACTAGTGCTCTATCACTTGAGCCACAGCTCTACTTCCAGCTTTTTGTGGTTCATTGAAGATAAAAGTTTTAGAGCTGAAGGACAGCACCCAGGCCCAGAGTTCAAGCCCCATGACTGATTTAAAAAAACACAAAAAAAGTCTCACTGACTTTCCTGCCTAGGCTGGTTTTGAACCGTGATCCTCAGATCTTAGCCTCCTGAGTAGCTAGGTTTATAGGCGTGAGCCACTGGCACCTGGCTATTTTTCAGTATCTTCCGGTATTTCTAACCTTCTGCTCAATATCTCCATGAACACAGCAGGCGCACATCTGGTTGTGTATTTTTTTTTTTTTTGGTCCGGTCATGGGCCCTGAACTCTGGGCCTGGGCGCTGTCCCTCAGCTCTTCAGCTCAAGGCTAGCACTCTACCACTTGAGCCACAGCGCCACTTCCGGCTTTTTTCTTTTTGCTTATGTGGTGCTGAGGAATCGAACCCAGGACCTCAGGCTTGCAAGGCAAGCGCTCTACCACTGAGCCACCTTCCCAGCCCCCTGGTTGTGTATTTCTAGAGTTGCCATTACCAGGTTCAAGAGGCCTGTGCTTTGGGAGAGTTTCTATGAATGTTATAAAGCCATCCCCTGTTTTCCATGCCCACTAGGGAATGAAGGGACCTCCCACACTCCCCTCTCCCCTCCACACTCCCCTGTCCCCGCCACACTCACAGTCTGAAACTGAACAAAAATCCACGCTTGCTCTTTCTTTGTCTCTCGCATCCAGGTCAGCTCCCCGGCCGTGTGACTGCCCCCTGCTCTCCACTTCCGAGACAGTATGGGTCACCTACAGGCCTCATCCCCGCCGGATCCAGGAATACCGCTGCCCGGAGGTGGAGGCCTCAGGTGCCCCCTGAGGCCAGGCTGTTGCGGTGACCCCTGGGTCTGCCATCTGGCTTCATGGCTACTAACAGTAGTGCAGCCCCTTGTGGACCAGGAACACAGCTGGAAAAATGGTTATCTTGATTGTGTTAGAACAAGACTTGTGCCTGGTCACACAGCTCTGAGAGCCCAGGCCCTTTCTCTGCCGCCATACTCATTTTTGTTCAATAGTGGGGATGGAATTCAAGCCTCGCGCTTCAGACAAGAGCTCGACCACTTGGGCCTCCTGCACCCCAGTCCTTTAGCTTTTAGTTTGTTTTTCAGGAAAGGTTTTACACGTTTGCCTAGGACCCACCTCTCAGACCTCGATCCTCCTACTTCTGCCTTCCGAGTAGCTGGGACTACAGGTTGCATCTACACGTAGGGCAGCACCATCCACCCGACTGTACACTCAGAGGTGTGGAGACTCTGCAGCCCTACCCCTTCCTGAAAGCCCATAGACCAGCTAAGTTCTATAAACCAAATAATTCAAAGCCCCTTTCATCACTTTCCAGAATTCCATTTTCTGAAGAGGAGAGAACGCTGGAATAATAAAGTGAGGCCCCTCCATCTTGCCTCTGATACATTCTCAGCTTTCCAACTTCCATCTAAGTCTGATTGGCAATTATGGGATATTCAGCTTGCTCAGGGCTGCCCCAGGGGGTGAGGCCCTGAAGGAAATTAGGGGAGCCCTAGGTAGGGGAGGAGCTGAGAACCCACGACCCCATGTCCTTTTCCTAAGAAGCAGTGGCCCCAGAAAGAAGCCTGCAGTAGGTGCAAATCTGCGGGCCACAGGCCCAGCCTCGATAATCCTCTGCCCTCAGGCCTCCTCCAGTGCCCCCTCCCCATACCCAGTGGAGGGTGCAGAAGGCCTAGCTGCTCCTGGGCTTAGCGTCTCCCTGTTGGACAGTCTGCTCTGGACAGACTGATGGACAGATGGATGTCCCCACCAGCAGCCCCTCTGGGCAGCCTAGGCCAGGGGCTCCTAACTCCACACAGGATCCAGTCCTCGGGGAGACCCAGGGTCCAGCAGGACAGAAGAACCCTGGATCCTTTTCCATTTCCTGTCACATCCAGAGACAATGTGTTTTCATTTGCTTGCTAATTCTCCAACTGGGCTAAGGGCACCTCAGATTCCCTGGCCCCACCGCACCCAAGATGCCCCCAGGACGGCTTGATGGAGGGGGTCTGGCACCCAGCCTAGGCCTTGGGGATTGTATGGGGTGCCACTGGACTTCTCAAGTCTGGGAACTGGGAAGCCCCGCATCCCAACCCCAGCACCCCTGAGGGCAGGCTCTGCCTGGTGTCTATACCGCAGGGAAAATGGCCCTTGAGAAAGACACACTCACCCCCCAGTGTGTCTGCCCCACATCCCTCCAGAGAGGAGGCTGCCTGGCCAGGCCCCGCATGGCAGCCCAGCCCGGCTGTGCCCGCAGGCTCCAGACACATTTGCTTAACAAATCCCACAAGGACCAGAGCCACAGGTGGCGGGCAGCTAGTGCCACAGGTGCAAAGCCACGTGGGTCGGGAGCCTGCATTTCACCACCATTTCAGAGAACAACAACAAATGTGCCTTTGAGAGGCCTGAGACCATCCAAGGCCCTGGGTGACCTGCAGCCTCCACCCACTAGGGTTGGTTCTGTAACCCAGGCCCACACAGGGTGGCCCTGGAGGCTGGTGTGGGGGAGGCTGGGCCCGGAGCTGCTGTCTGGGCCACCAAGGAACAGCCTGGATGCTCACAGAAGCTGGGACCCCTAATCCACAGGGAAAGTAGACTTCGCATGACCCGGGACTCTGGAAGACTTCCTCCCCTCGCATGCAGTGAGGGTGAACTTAGTAAAGATGGCTGTCTTCCCCCAGCCCACTTTCCAGCCTGCGCGCCTCCCAGCATCACTAAATCCTACCCAGATTCCCCATCGCTTCTGTTCATTCCCCTTGTTTTGAAGTAACTAGGACATTGTGTTTCAATTAGCCCTGGGGTTGTCAGATAAAATACAAGACATCTTGTTCATTTCTGATTGCAGATAAACACTGAATACTTTGGTAGAAATATGTCCCTAATATTTGCAATTTTTTTTTTTGGGTCTGGTCATGAGGCCTGAACTCTGGACCTGGGCGCTGTCCCTCAGCCCTTCAGCTCAAGGCTAGCGCTCTACCACTTGAGCCACAGCACCACTTCTGGCTTTTTTTTTCTGCTTATATGGTGCTGAGGAATCGAACCCAGGGCCTCATGCATGCAAGGCAAGCGCTCTACCACTGAGCCACCTTCCCAGCCCATATTTGCAATTCTTTATCCGAAATTCACATTCAGCTGGAGCAGCCTGCATTTTTATTTATCACCCAAATCCATTCCTTTTTCCTTTCTCTCCGTATGTCTATCTCTCTCTCTGTCTCTGTCTCTCTCCTCTTTCTTTAATAGGGCTTGAACTCATGGCTTCCCGCTGCTTGGCTTATTTGGCGGGAGCTCTATCACTTGTGGCATGTCTACAGTCCAGATACTTTTTTGGTTGTGGGGCTTGAACTCAGTCAGGGCCTGGGTGCTATCCCTGAGCTCTTCAGCTGAAGGCTAGTGTTCTACCACTTTGAGCCACAGATCTATTTCCAGTTTTCTGAAGAGTCTCACGGACTTTCGGGCCCAGACTGGCTTTGAACTGTGATGCTCAGATCTCAGCCTCCTCAGTAGGTAGGATTACAGGCATGAGCTACCAGCACCCAGTTTCTAGTCCAGATTTTTTCTGGTTAGTTGGAATTGGGAGTCTTGTGGATCTTTCTACACAAGCTGACTTCAAACCTCCACCCACAGGATCTCAGCCCTTCTGAGTAGCTAGGATTGCAGCCACCAGGGCTCAGCTACTCTCCTTTCCAAATCCCCCGTCTAGAACCATTGTCCCTGTAGCCAGCACTGAGCCTTGGAAGGGGCCGTCCTGTTGGTGCTCATGGAAGGCCAGCCACAGGCCCCAAGCACAGCCACCCATAACTGCTGTCCCTGGCCTGAGCTGGGGCCCTGCCGACCCCGTCCTCTCTCCCTTGTCCATGGGAGGGAATTAGGTGAATTGTATCATGATGTCTTTTGTTGTTGTTGGGGTTGTTTCTTTTGGGGGGGGCAGTACTGTGGGTCGAATTTGAGGGAGAGACAATTTTCTGCGCCCAAAGTCTGGTACTATAGTCTGGCGATCTTATCCTGGTACACCAAAATTTAGGACTAAGACGTCACAGTGGGGCTGGGAAGGTGGCTCAGTGGTAGAGTGCTTGCCTTGCATGCATGAGGCCCTGGGTTCGATTCCTCAGCACCAAGAAGCAGAAAAAGCCAGAAGTGGTGCTGTGGCTCAAGTGGTAGAGCGCTAGCCTTGAGCTGAAGAGCTGAGGGACAGCGCCCAGGCCCAGAGTTCAGCCCCACAACTGATGAAAGAAAGAAAGAAAGAAAGAAAGAAAGAAAGAAAGAAAGAAAGAAAGAAAGAAGGAAGGAAGGAAGGAAGGAAGGAAGGAAGGAAGGAAGGAAGGAAGGAAGGAAGGAAGGAGACAGTGGCTCAGAGCTATAATCCCAGATACTTGGCAGATGGAGATTGAGAGGATTGTGGTTTAAGACCTGCCTAAGCAAACCTGAGCCTGCATCTCAACAAACAAGCCAAGTGTCACAGTTGACAGCTGTCATCCAGTTCTACCTGGGAGATTTTAAGTAGGAGAGTCTTCATCTGAGGTCAGACAAAAAATGCAAGATCCTACTTGCTCAAGTGGTAGAGAACTTGTCTAGCAAGTGCAAGGCTCTGAGTTCAAACCCCAGGAGGGAGGGAGAGGGGAAGAAAAATCTGGATTTTCCCCAGACATACCAGGAACTGGTATGACTCACTCTTGAGAGTCACAGAGTTGTAGAAGTTAGATCCGGAGGACAACTGTCTCATCTTTCAGATCATCGCTCACCAGGGGATGGCAGAACTAAGATCTAGGCCTCCTGACACCCAGCCTAGACCCTTAACAAGTTGTTACCTACAGAACGGACACCTGGAGAGGGTAGTGAGGACCCCAGGCAGGGACGGGAAGGTAGCAGGCTGTCTCAGATGAGGAACACAGCAGGGTCTCACCTTCTTTGGAATATTCCACACCACAGCTCTACCTGCATGTTAATTTCTTTATTTGTTCAAATAATAGTACAAAAAAAAAAAAGAGACTCAGATGCCAGCATCAGGAACTCCTACCAAATACTCTCACCACCAAAGACGCATCCCTCCAAATAAAAACTATGTACAAAAGACTTTGGCCTCCATCAGAAAGAATGACATTGCCCCATTTGTTAGGAAGTGGAAAGACTTGGAAAAAATTATATTAAGTGAAGTAAAACAGGCCCAAACAAACATAGGTTCCATGGTTTCCCTTATTTGCAATAATTAGTATATGGCTGAGACAAGCAGAAAAGGTCAGATAAGATGATGTTAACATAAGGACACAAGTGGTTTTTTCTTTCTTGTGATTGTTTCTAACGTATTTATAAGGTACCACATGATTTTTTGGTTGCTTTGTATGTCCCTCGCCCACAGTATAACCCGTTTTCACTATATTTGATGTTGGTATAATTTGGGGAGGGGAAGGGAAAAAACAAATTGTTTAAATAGGGATACAGATTGACCCATTGCAACAATGAAATGTACAAGACGCTATGTTGAAAAACAAACTTTTTTTTGGGGGGGGGAGTGTAGTTGTGGAGATGAGAGGGAAGGGATGGTAGGAGAAAAACAAAGAAGGAGGCAGCAATGCTTGATGGGAAATGTACTCATTACCTTGCTCATGTAATTGTGACCCCTCTGTACAGTATATTCACAATAAAAAACTTATTTAAAAGAAAACAAAAAGACTTTGGCCCTGTCCATGCCAGATTCCTGAATACTGGCAGAAACAAATTCATAGACAACTCACTGCTCCGGCTTCTCAGAAGCAACAAGGAAAACCTCATGCTCTTCAGAATCTGGGAAGCTGAACTTCTGAAACATCACCTCAAGTTTGGGACCACCCCCCACCAGGTATCCAGGACCAGAGCTCCACAGCTATAAGAACCAGTACCCAGTTCCCAGGCCCACAGGCTCCAGACAATGGTCAAAGGGAATCGCAAGTTTGTCCACAGCCCCTCGAGCTACACATGGCTGGCAGCAAAGGGATGGGAAGTCAATTGCCCACGTGAGTCAAGCTCTGAAAGCGGCTGAGCCAGGCGTGGGTGGCTCACACCTGCCATCCTGGTTATTCAGGAGGCAGAAATCTGAAGATCTCGGTTCAAAGCTAGCCTGAGCAGAAAAAACAATGAGATTCTGTCTCCAATGAAAGGAACCAGCAAAAAAAGAAAAGTCAAAAGGAAGTGGAAGCCAGATGCTGGTGGCTCACGCCTGTCATCCTAGCTACTCAGGAAGCTGAGATCTAAGGATCACAGTTCAAAGCTAGACTGGGCAGGAAAGTCTGTGAGACTCTTATCTCCAATTAACCACCAGAAAACCAGAAATGGCCCTGTGGCTCAAGTAGTAGAGTGCTAGCCTTGAGCTGAAGAGCTGAGGAACAGTGCCCAGGCCCAGAGTCCAAGCCCCATAACTGACAAAAAAAAAAAAAAGTAAGTGGAAGTGTGGCTCAAGTGGTAGCCATTAAGAAAAAAAGGAAAAAAAAAGGTAAAAGGATAGGCCCTGAAGTCAAGTGTGTACGCATGCGCACAGACACATATTACTTCTACAACGAAGCCTCATTTCGAGCAAACAGCTGTGGACAGGTCAGCGAGTGCTCTTCAGGACAGCTGAATGGCAGGTCTGCACAGGCAGAGTGGTACACAAGCTGTGCCACCGGTCAGGGGCCACCAGTCAGAGGCAGGTAAGCCTGGTCCCCTGCTCCCCCCCACCCCCCAGCATGGCCTCTGTGTCCAGCTTGTAGAAGGTGTGCGACTTCAACGTGTGCATACATGCTGTCCGCTCCGTCTCCAGGCGTGTTTGGGAAGCCCAGGGCTGGGATGTTGTGGGACCCCTTTCAGGGCTCCTGGCCAAAGCTGCCAAGGGAACTTGAGCACAAGATGCAGCCTTCAGTCTGGACTTTGAATACTCTCCAGATTTGTGATCTTCTGGGAAGAGAAAGAGAAGACAGGTTTTAGCCATAGTCCACTGATTTGTGCCACCAGCTACACACACACACACACACACACACACACACACAAACACACACACACACACACACACACACACACACACACACACACACACACACACACAGAGCAGGTTGTTTAATGCCCAGCACTAGCTATACCTCCAGCCTCTGCTCCTGTGCCCACAGGGGACTGTCATCCTTCCTAGGGTCCTTACTGGTCAAAGCCAGCATTTCTGGGAGCTTGCCAGAGGGGGGAGACAGGACAGGAGAGGAGGGTCTGGAACTAGTGTTTATGTTCGTGTTTGTTTGTGTGTGTGTATTCCTGCGCACGCCAGTACTGGGGCTTGAACTTAGGGCCTGGACACCGATCCCTTAGCTTGAGCCACAACTCCACTTCCAGCTTTTAGTGATTAATTGGAAATAAGAGGCTCACGGACATTCTTGGCTTCAAACTGCCATTCTCAGATTTCAGCCTCCTGAGTAGTTAGGATTCCAGGCATGCAGCCTCTGGCTCAGGCTCATACTATCTTTTATAAAGATCTTAGATCACTCCTTAAGCGATTAGCTAACCTGCACCAGGGGACAAAGAAGGCTCATGTCCTCAGCTCTAAGAAAGGACAGTGAGGCTAAGAGCATTGAGGTCCCGTGCAATTCCCACCCTCAAAATATGCCAGGGATGAACAGAGTGCTGGGGAGATGCAACTCTAGGCAGTCAGCCAGCTCTCTGAAGATGTCTCCAGATGCTTCCAGAAATTATTTCTGAAGAGGGAGGCAGAGGTGTTCCAAGAGATGGGGACCTGGCAGGAAGGCCTTGGTCTCAGGGCACCTCCTACATACAGAAATGTGGCTTAGGGCTTGTCTAGCATGCATGAAGCCCTGGGCTCAATTCCTCAGTACCACATACACTGAAAATGCCAGAAGTAGCACTGTGCCTCAAGTGGTAGAGCGCTAACCTTGAGCAAAAGGAGCTCAGGGATAGTGCCCAGGCCCTGAGTTCAAGCCCCAGGACTGGCAATAAAAGGGGAGGGGGGAGGTGGCGGGGAAGCTAAGCTGCAGAGCCCTTGAAATCTGGTGATGAGTGAAATGCGTGTTCGCAGAGTCTGCTTCTATGCAGATGTCAGCGTGTGAAAATGGACCTAAGATTGGCGAGCAGAGCTGAAGAAAGAAAATGCAGCAGTATGGGGCAAAGCCAGCGTGCTTTGGGGGGGGGGGGGGGGAGGGAAGAGAACAATGTCACTGCTGATTAGAATTGTCCCCAGGACCTCATGAGGAGGCGGCGTTGGAACCAAACCCTAACAGTGCAGATGGAGCAGAGGACGGGAGAAGATGCCCCACGGCCCGTGGCCCCTCAGGTCGGGCCCCTTCCCTGCCCCTCTCACCGGCTGGGCCTCCCTGGTGGGGAACTGGGCATAGTTGTGCCCACTACAGTGCCCCCTGGAGCCCATGAGGCTGCAGATGGTTCGGCTCTGGTGGCTGGTCAGCTGATTCATCAGGTCAAAAGCAAAAGGGGAGGGTCTGGCCACGCGGCCAGCGCCCTCGGAGGAGCGGCCTTGCTGCCTCTGCAGGGTGGTCACGAGCTTCTTGAGGGAGCTGTCCGAGAACTCGTGAAAAAACTTCTTAAAGCTGGGGTGGCGCCGGATCTGGAAGCAGCAATGAAGGCAGGCCATTAGTGCCGTCCCCCATTCCCCCGACACACACACACACACACACACACACACACACACACACACACACACACACACACACACACACACACACACACACACACACACACACACACACACACACACACACACACACACACACACACACACACACACACACACACACACACACACACACTCTGTGCAGCCAGGCCGGCGCCTCGCAGCCCTGGGATAGGTGCGTTCTACCCACCGCCACCCAGAACCCAGTGTGCCAAGTCCAGCCCTCAGCACCAGGATGAGGTGGACAGAGGTAGGTCAGCACCGCACACGGCTTGCACTTCTAGAGTGAACGCTCCGAGCCTCTGCCTGGCCCTCTGTAAAATGGAGGTGAAATCCCCTCCCCCAGGACTGCAGTGGGGATGGTCCATGCGAAACACCCAATGAGTTTCATTTCTCGCCCTGAGGCCCCTCCCACCCCCGCCCAGGCAGACCAGAGGCAGGAACTTGGTACAGGTGGTTTAGATGTTGTGTGATCCCTGAACCATGGAACCTAGGACGGGGTGGGAAAACAGCCACACAGGTGGCTTGGGTGCCTCCAGGCGTACGGGCTGGGGTCTTCAACACAGCCATTGGGGTCTTCAACCAGAAACTGGTGGAGGCGGTTAGGGAAGTTCTGATTTTGCCTGGTTAATTTTACTCTGGTTCCTCAGGCAAAGGGATGTAGATGCTGGTGACTAGGGGTTGAACGGGAGGTGAAGATGGGTACTGACACCCCGCCTTCAGATAGGACCTGTCCTGTATGTGTCTCTCTAGGGAGACTGGGTGTTTGTTTTTGTTTTTCGAGCAGAGAGAAGGACAATCCACACACTAAACGAACTAGAGCCTGGTGTGGTGTGTATACCTGTAATCCCAGCTACTTGGGAGGCAGTTGTAGGAGGATTGCAGTCCAAGACTAGTCAGGACAAAAGCTTGAGACCCTATCTGAAAAAATATCTAAAACAAAAGAGCTGGGGCTGGGGTTCAAGTGACAAGAGTATCTGCCTGCAAATGTGAGGCCCTGAGATCAAAGTCCAACCCTGGCCAACAAAAGAACTAGAGACCCACATGCTAAAGGGTCCGGCCCACAGGCTTGACTGAGGGGGAGCTCCAAGGGGCTGGGGGTACAGGGCACTGGGATGTGAGCTGAGCTGCAGATTCAGGCCGTGCAAAGGCCTGAGCTGGTGGAGAAGCTCTGCAAACACTGTGCTCTTTTAGAAACTCTTGTCCCTCATTTTGCAAAAGAATTCCCAGGGGAGGTTGAGGAACAAAGTGGGGACCTGGACTTAATCGAGGTGGGGAGTGGGTAGGTGACATGTGGGTGGGCCCCCCGAGCGGGCCAAGAACTCACCTGCTTCCCTAGCTGGCCATCCACTTCCTGGAGGAGCACCACCAGCCTGCAGATGAGCAGCTCCTCTGGGGAAAGAAAGAAAGATGAGGGGCTGCGCACGGGGTGATGCCAGCCCCCCATGACGGAATGCCCCAACAGCGCATGCTCCTGTCACAACTCAGCAGCGCAGGAGAGCTTCATTTGGGATGGCTATGCAGCAATAATCGGGTCCACCTGGGGCTCCTGATGAGAAACTGAGGCCTGCCCATGTCAGCAGTGGTGGTTTGGACCCAGGGCAGTTAACTGAGAGGCGAGGGGGACACACACCATGGCCACAGGTACTGGCCCAGGTGAGGGGCCTGCCTGTTTGCAGCGGGCATCGCCAAGTGTGGGCAGCTTGAGATCACAGCACTGGGTTCTACAGATGCTACACACTGGGGCTTCCTTCCCCGGCCCCAGGCTAGTTGGCTAGCCTCATAGCCACTGACTATGAGGGCAGATCAAGCTAGGATTTTAGAGGAAACCAGTGTGGGCGGTCAGATCGGCACTTACAGAATGCACAGCCTCCTCTGCCCTGCCCGAGAAACACTCTCAGCTGCAGCTCTGCCCTGCAGTCCCCTCATTAAAGGGGGGTTCATGTCCCAGCCCTTGCCCCTGCCCCTCCTCTCTCCGGAGTATTTGCAGCTGCCCTTCAGCTTCCCCCTGGAGCTACTAGTTCCTCAGTCCATGGTATCTGTGCCGAAGAAAGGCCCCAGGACGCTGTGCCAGGGGTGAGGAAGGAGATACTAACTAGGATCCCAGGTTCCTTCTGGCTGAGGTCCCCGATCTGGCGTGTGGCCTCTGGTCCTGGAGGGGGTCTCTGACACCCCAGGTGGTCCGGCTTCTGTGGCCCACGTCTCCAAGCCTTCTGCATCTGAGGACGAGAGAACTGATGGCTCTCCACCTGACTCAGATCCGGGGTTCCCAGCCCTGCCCCACCTCAGAAGGGTCACAGAGCTCTGCACCCTCTGCCTCCTCCCAGCGTGGCATGGAGCAGTTAGAAAGCAAGAGACCGAGTGAGCCATGCAGCCGAAGGGGAAGTGGCTGGTCTGACCGTCATAGGCCCTGGGCATCCCGGGCCGGGCCTCACAGCAGCATACAGCAGGCACTACATAAATGTCAGGATCATCAACTACCACAGTCCTCACTCCTCAGTGCCGCAAAACAGAGGCCCTTCCCCCACTCTGCCCAAACTTAAGGTGGCTGTGGCAGGGTGCCAGTAGCTCACACCTGTAATCCTAACTACTCAGGAGGCTGAGATCTGAGGCTCGAGGTGCAGTTCAAAGCCAGCCAAGCAGGAAAATCTATGAGAATCTTATCTTCAATTAACTACCAAAAACCTAAAGTAGAGCTGTGGCTCAGGTGGTAGAGCACCAGCCTTGAGCAAAAGGGACAGCACCCAGGCCCTGAGTATAAGCTTCAGTACTGGGAGAATATAAGTAAATAACACCACAGTGACCGGAGGGGAAACCTGTGTTACTATGGTAACCCGGGGCCAGCCTGCTCACCTGAGCTACTGGAGATAGAGGGCCGGTGGCCACCAACACACAGGGGCAAGAAGCTGGGCCTCCTGGGCGGCCGGGCCTCGGGGCTGGCGGTGTCAGCAGCACTCCCTCTCTTGGGCTCCTTGGACCCATGTTTTTTATGAGAAAAGGCTCTCCGGAGGCTGGACTTCTTCTCCTGGGACCTCTTCCTGCAGGCTGGGGCCAGCTTTTCTACAGCCAATTCTGCCTCCGGGGCTTGAGGTTGCTGGAAGGGAAAAGAGAAACAGTCAAGTTCTCTGGCTTTGAGGAATTATCAGTTGGGCTAGAAGGTGTGACCTGGCTGGAGATGGAATTGGGCACTGGGGATGTGTGAAGGGATGTGTGAAGTCTGGCGGCGGGAGGGGGGGGGGAGATGGGGGGAGACTTAGGAAAGAGGGGAGATGGGGAGGGGTACTGTGGGGGTCCCAAGAGAGGGACAGGGGCCTCTGGGAATGACTTCCCCACCTGCTCCCCCTCCAGCTCCTCGGCATCTTGCAGCAGGGCAAGGATCTTCTGCATGAATTCTCCTACAAAAGACCACAGTGTTAGTCAGATGCCCACTGGTGGCTCATGCCTGTAATCCCAGTTCCTGAGATCTGAAGATCATAGTTGGAAGCAGCCCCAGCAGGAAAAGTCTGTGAGACTCTTATCTCCAATTAACTACAAAAAAAAAAAAAAAAGGCCGGAAGTGAACTGTGGCTCAAGTGGTAGAGTGCTAGCCTTGAGCCAAAATGTGTAGGAATAGTGTCCAGGCCCTGAGTTCAAAACCCCAAGATCTGTACATATACACACACATACATTCACATACACACACACACACACAAGAGCAGAGTGTTCAGTGAAGTTCTTCTATGCCACATGGCTCCCTGGGGGCCCCGAGGGTCCTGATCAGAACTTCACCCCTGCTACTGGTTAGTACTTGTTAAACCAGCCTCTAGCCAGTACTGCCCTAGGTGCTTGGAAGGCCTTAATTGTTTGAGTATCTCCAGCAACCCTAGGAAGATGGTCCCCATCTTGCAGATGAGGAAACTACGGCCAGTCCAGGGACGAAGTGACTTGCCTGTGTTCACATGAGCTCACACTGAGACCCAGGCCCTACAGAGCACCCCATCTCCAGAGGCCTCGCCACAGGCAGCGCCCCACCCCCACGTCATCACCAGAGGTCTGCCTCACGGAGGCCAGCAGTGTGGGTAACTGAGGCTCAGACAGGAGAGGTGGTGGCCCTGAGCTGCCTGCAGCTCCCAGAGAGAGGTCTCCACACGCTGCCTCTCCCCGATTCTTCTTGCAAAAGACCTTTGAGGAAAGGAGGGGTACTGACTGGATTCGGCGGCTCTGTCCAGCGGCGGCTCCTCGTCGGCTCCCTGGTGTTTGTGTTGGCAGGGAAGCTCAGGGGCCCTGGGACCCTCGCCGTCCACACACAGCGCCTCGTGGACTCCAGGTCCCTCTGTGTCTGGGAAGTGGAATGGAAGGGTGGGCGTGTTAGGTGGGCTCAGCGGCTGGTGCTGACCTAACAGGGGACACTAGGGCCACCTGCCCCCCACCAAAGGAATCCCCCCCATCCCGCTGGGCGGTGGCCTGGCCTGGCTTCTGGTTTAGGAGCCAAGATGGAGCTTCTCCATGGCTGCTTTCCTCTCTCTTCTGCCCTCTCCTCTCCCCAGGAACCCTGATCTACAAGATAACTAGCAGGTGCTGCTTCCGTGGCATGGGGGGAAGGACCTTCCTGAATATTCCAGCCTCTGAAGTGGAGGCTGCAGAGAGGAGGATGGCTGGAGAGAGAGCTCAGTGCCATCCCTGTCAAAGGTGTAGGTGCCAGTGTGTGTGGCGTGAGTGACATGTGACAAGCTGGCATTCCTTGACCCTCCCCTGATCGCTCAGAGCCAAGCATGAAAGCCCCAATGGGGACCAGTGCCCTCTACGTGGCCAGTCCCAACCCTGGAAAGAGTCCAGAGCGGGAGGCTGCTGCCCTGTTGCCATGGCAACGCCCAGAGCCCCGCCCAGCTCACTCACCGGGGCTGCTGGAGGAGGAGAGGCGCTGGCCACCGACACACAGCGGCAGGAAGCTGGGCCTCCTGGGCGGCCGGGCCTCGGGGCTGGCGGTGTCGGCAGGGCACGCTCTCCTGGGTACCTCAGAGCCAGGCTTCTTAAGAGAAAAGGCTTTCTTGAGGCTGGACTTTTTATCTTGAGATTTTTTCCTGAGGGCTGGCCCCCGGTTTTGTGGAGCCAGTTCTAACTGAGGGATCTGTGGTTGCTGGGGGGAGAAAAGAGAGAAACTGAGTCAGGCCTCTCATCTTGAGGCAGGGGAAGGAGTGGCCCAGGTGAGGAGAGCCCTGAGCATAGGAGGAGGTGGGGGGGGGCGGGGGAAGGGAGGAAGGGGGAGCAGGGACTGAAAGGCCAGGTGGGGTTCCAACAGGGAGAGGGCCCCAGCCTGCGGGGAGGGGGAGGCGGAGGGGGAGGGGGAAGGGGGGAGGGGGAGGGACTCGCTCCGCCCCTTGCTCCTCACCTCCTCCTCCAACTGGTCTCCTACTTCCTTGAGCAACTCCACAATCATCCAGATGACCGCGTCCTCTGTAAGAGAGCACCACGCCTGTCACCCCTAAACACGCGCCACTCTCACCTGTCACCCCTAAATGCACAGAGCGTTTTCCAACACACACACCCCATCCCCAATTCTCATACCAGCCTGGATCGTGGTTGGGGGGGGGGGGGGCGATGTAGGTATGTGTTTGTACACACACACCACTCCTAAGGCTTAAACTCAGGGCCTGGGTGCAGTCCCTTAGGTTTTTTACTCTACTGCTTGAGCAATAGCTCCACTTCTGGTTTCTTTTTTTTTTGGGGGGGGGGTCCTGAACTCTGGGCCTGGGGCGCTGTCCCTCAGCTCTTCAGCTCAAGGCTAGCGCTCTATCACTTGGCCACAGCGCCACTTCCGGCTTTTTTCTTTTTGCTTATGTGGTGCTGAGGAATCGAACCCAGGGCCTCATACATGCAAGGCAAGCACTCTACCACTGAGCCAACTTCCCAGCCCCCACTTCTGGTTTCTTGATGGTTAATTGGAGATGAGAGTCTCATGGACTTTCCTACCCAGGCTACCATGATGCTTAAATCTCAGCCTCTTGAGTAGCTAGGACTACAGGTATGAGCCACCAGTGCCTAGCCCAACCTTGGCCTTTTATACCAAGTGAGAGGCCCAAATTGCCTCAGGCCACAGGAGGGAACTAACCCCATCTCAGAGAGACTTGGAAGATGAATGGGGAGGGGGGGAGATTCAGAGCCAAAGCATGACTTTGGATGCAAGAAACTGGCCAATCTGTGGGCATCCACTTGGGGTTTGGTGATTGAGGGGCTTTGGGTGGCCTCTCAACCCAATTTGGGCCTTCATTTCTTTCCTGGGAAATGCAGACCCTCCTGGCCCTGCCTGCCTCCCAGGCTGCAGGATCATGGGATGAGAGAAGGGGCTTGGAACCCCTGGAGAGCTAACACTGCCCTTCCAACCTGCTACTTAACTAAGGGGGACAGGGAAGGCTGTCGCAGGCCTGCGACACAGCTGACCCAAGGGCGCCTCCACCACAAACAACAGAAATGGTTTCTTTGATCCCCAGTCAACCTTATTCAAGGGCACTGTGCCCAAACTGCCCTCTGCTAGCTGCTGGCTGAAGGTTTACACAAGAAGAGATGCAAATAAGACTCCTTGGCCCGTCTGCTGCCTCTCACCCACCCACCCCTTCTCCCACAAATCTTGTTTAAATTCCTGCTTTCCACTCCATCTCAGGGGAGAAAACAATTAACTGTAAAGTCTCAATAAGCTACAGAAACACCAAACTAAATGCTTTTCCATTACCTGCATGGATCCCTTCTCTCCTAGCTTGTAAACTATGGCCATTCTTCTCAAGGGAATTGGAGGAATGGAGAATTATAATAATAGTAGTAATTATTATAATTGATTGATTAGATGTCGCAGTGGTATTGTGGTTATGTAGGAGGCTGTGCTTAAGGTCAGGTGCGTAAGTGTTTAGAAAGGAAGCATCGCTTTAGCATGAAATGGCCCTGCAACAAATTATACATGTGAAGAAAACTGGCAGCTACAAATTGTATGTATTAGCCACGCTGGTAGTTCACACCTGTAATCTGAGTTACTCAAGAGGCTGAGATCTAGGAGTGTGATTCAAAGCCAGACCAGGCCAGACAGTTAATGAGTCATGTATCTCCAGTTAATCAGAAGTGAAGGTATGATTCAAGTAGTAGAGCACCAGCCTTGGGTCAAAAAGCTAAGCCAGGGCTGGGAAGGTGGCTCAGTGGTAGAGTGCTTGCCTTGCATGCATGAGGCCCTAGGTTCGATTCCTCAGCACCACATAAGCAGAAAAAAAATCAGAAGTGGCACTGTAGCTCAAGGGGTAGGGTGTTAGCCTTGAACTGAAGGACAGCACCCAGGCCCAGAGTTCAGGCCCCACAACTGACCAAAAAAAAAAGCTAAGCCAGAGCACAAGTCCCTGAGTACAAGCACATACATGCATGTATGCCTGTGTGCACATGCATGTGTGCGGGCACACACACACCCACACACCACACACAAAGTAATTTTGTGTTTTCTATTCTTTCCTTCTATATATATCTTTTTTCTTATTCTATTTTACCATGTTGCTGAATGAATTCAGGGCCTATTACATGGTAATCAAACTCCTTACCACTGAACTGCTATACCCACATTTACTTTTTAATCTATCTATCCACACACACACACACTTGGTTTGTGCCAGTACTTGATCTTGAACTCAGGGCCTCTTGCTTGCTCAGCTTCCTTGCTCACAGCGGGTGCCCTGCCCTTTGAGCCATGCGTCCAGTACAGCTTTTTGCTGGTTAATCCAAGAAGGAATGCCCAGGCTGGCTTTGGGCTGTGGTGCTCCAGGTCTCAGCCTCCTGAGTAACTAGGCTTATAACTTATTAGTGTCTGGCTTACACTTCTATATATTTTCAAATGATATAAATCCTGAAAGGTTGAAAACAAAATCCTATCACCAGGAACACCTAAGACCAGGAACCTTTGTCAGTACACGGTTCAGTTCCTAAGATTCCCCTCTGTGAAGCCATCTGTGGTCAGAAGCCACAGGACAGGTGTGAAGGACCAGAACCACCCTCCAGGGTCTCAGCGATGACGCAGAGCAAGCGCTCTTATTCGGTGATGGCCACCTGGTGGCAGGCAGAAAGGACTCTGAGGATTGGCACTCACGGTCAGGCTTTTTGGGGTCCTCCTTTGGCTGGGGTCCTGAAGCCTGGGGAGAGATGTCCAAGAGTGTAGCACTGCACCCTTCGATGGGCAGGGGTTGGTGGCCATCAGAATCTTGAGCACCTGGAACACAGCAGGTAGGAGACAGGTCAGTGGTTCTCCTGAGACTCTTGTTACCCACAGCTCAGCGGGCCTGCTGCCCGCCCCCCTGCCCATCCCAAACGCCAGACACGTGCCAAGATTTCCATGGCAAAGGGGCTGCTCAAGTCAGGGCGTCATGGAGTTTGAATTCAGGACCTGGGCACTGTCCCCGAGTTCTTTCACACAAAGCTAACACTCTACCACTTTGAGCCATACACACCCACTTCCGGTTTTCTGATAGTTAATTGGAGATAAGATTCTCACAAACTTTCTTTCCCAGGCTGGCTTTGAACCATGATCCTCAGATCTCAGCCTCCTGAGTAGCTAGGATTACAGGCGTGAGCCACTGGCGCCTGGCACCACAGCAAATGGAGGACTTTTACTCTAGGACCCCAAAGTTGGCCTGAGAAGGACCTCAGGACCAAAGGCTACAGGGAACAATCACTCACACAACCCCCTACTGCAAGTTTAGGCCCAAAGGAGCCAAGTCTAGAGCCAAGTCTAGGACTAGCACCGCAGCAGCCATTTATGGATCACTGATGGGATAGGAAGGGTTCCCCATCCCAGCCCCTTCCTACTTCCCGGTCCTCATCCGGGCACCTGAGAGTTAATAGCATGTAACAGTGCAAGGGTTGGGCCAGCTCACACCTTGCCACAGTAACTGTCTATCTCCATTGAGTGGATTAGAATAATAATAATAAAATGGAGGCTCCCAGAGGAAAGTCCCCAGCCCCAGACCACACAGCCCACCACAGTGGAGTCTGGTGTGGCTCGATCTCTAGTGCTCAGCCACAGCGCTGCTCTGGGTTAGAAAAATATTCCCAACCTCCCTGTCCCCTCTGTTGAGAGACACCCAGGCCTTGGGCAGTGGGGTCTGGAAAGGGACCGTTCAGTCTGCTCACCCCTGCAAGCCAAGCCCCGGTCAGCCTCCACAGCTACCCCAACCTCGTGGCCTCTGGCCACCTGGTTGGGGGCCCCAAGGGTTTCTTCAAAATCATGTTTCCTGTGTTTCTTGCGGTTGGCTTTCTTGTCCTGGGCTTTCTTCCTGAGGGCTGGATCCTCTGCAGCCTCTGAGGGCTCAGTGGGCTCCTCCTTCCACTTAGGCTTCCTATGGGTCTTGTCTTTGGGTTCCTCAGAGCCTGTCCTGAGGAGGAGGAAGTTCAGAATGCTCTTCATCCACCCCTGCTGGGCCCACCCTTGGGCCTTGTCCTTCTTGGAGTCTTCGGAGGGCCTTTGCTCCCTGGCGACCAACTCCTTCATCTCCTCTGGAGCCAAGGCTGCAGCTACAGTGCCCTGGGCCTCTGCAGATAGAGTGAGGCTCTCGGAACATCTGGCCACATCGCTGGCCACCCGGCGAAGCGCCCGCTGGCGGGGGGTGGTGCGCAGGGAGAGGCACTGACAGGCCATGGCCTCTGAGTCCCTCCGGGGGGCCTGTGACCCGTCCAGAGACCCGGCTCGCCTAGCTGCCGGGGACTTCCTTGGGCCCCTCCGGTCCTCCATTGGGCTACAACCAAAACAGACAGCTCCCTTAGGAAGGCCGGTGAGAACGGCCAAGGCCAGGACCCACGCCCCCTGCCCTGCTGTGAGTAACTGTCCCCTCCCAGGGACAACTGTCCAAGGCTGCCGACATGTTCTCCCAAAGGAGCACAGAGTCATTATCCCCATTTTCTAAAGGAGAAATTCAACTGGGCCTCACGGCTGGTCCCTGGAGGACATCGCTTCCTGGAGAAATCAAACCCAGCTCTAACCTTCCCTTACTCCACTCACAGGACCTTGACTTTGAGCCCTGAACTGAAGAGAACTGGCATTGTTGTAGAGCTGCGGGGTCAGAGGGATTTGGGTGTGAGCAGCAGGGAATTCAGGCAGCTAGAGCCAGAGGACTAAGCCCACCCCTTCCTCAGTGTGGGCCTTGGGCAGCGGTGCCCTGAGGCTGGCCATGTGCTCACCAGGCCGAGATCACCCTGTCCACTCCTAGGACAGCTCAGGGCTTCCCACGGCCCTGACTTGGTATCGTTTAGTGGCCTGGGACATTGATTATACATTTGTATCCCATTCTTCACCTTTACCTACTGATTCATTTCTCTAAAATGTGTCCTCCTAATACATCCACACAAAGCAAAAAAGAAAAATCTATCATTGTGGCCGGCTGAACACCAGTGGCTCACACCTGTGATCTTAGCCTCTCAGGAGGCTGAGATCTGAGAATCATAGCTCAAAGCCCAGGCAGGAAAGTCTGTGAAACTATCTTCCATTAACCACCAAGGAGCTGGAAGTGGAGCTGTGGCTCAAGTGGTCAGGTACCAGCCTTGAGTGAAAAAGCTAGATAACACCCAGGCCCTAAGTTCAAGCCCCAGAATCTGTCATTGTAATTCCCTATGTGCGGGATACATGGAAACATGAGAATAGCACAGGGAGACATAAAGGTGGCAGGGGCCAACACCATGCCTTCCCTCCTCCCAGCCCCAAGGTGGCGCTACAACCCCCGCTGGCTGCATCAGAGGCCCTTGGGTACCACAGCACTGTTGGGTATCAGATGTGGCTGGGCTGGGCTGGCTTCGAACCACAATCCTCAGATCTCAACCTCCCAAGTAGCTAGGATTACAGGCATGAGCCACCGGTACCCCGCTCCTGTACCAAGAAATGATCCTCTATGTTAGAGATACAGTCAGGAGCAAGATGTATGGTGTATACAAAAACCAGGACGCCTGGTCCTCAAACCAAGCAGGCTGGGGCTCTGAGCAGACATGACAGTATGGCTCCAATCCCTTGCATTGACCCTTCAAAGAAAGGATTTTGGGGGGGGAGAGGGGGTAGATAGGAGTGTTTTGGTCTAGGGACTTGA
This sequence comes from Dipodomys spectabilis, assembly GCF_019054845.1. Lineage (NCBI taxonomy): Eukaryota > Metazoa > Chordata > Mammalia > Rodentia > Heteromyidae > Dipodomys > Dipodomys spectabilis. The sequence continues at coordinate 2,420,586 of NW_024870762.1, read as the reverse complement.
ACTCAGGGCCTGGACACTGTTCTTTTCTTGCTCAAGGATAGCGATCTACCTTTTGTAGATCACTCTACCTTTGTCTGCCTCTAACCTCTGGAATGTTCTGGAAGCTCTTTTCCAGTTCCAGGCCACGGTGGGTGGTCCTCTTGCATCTGCAGTGCTCTCTCTGGACAGGTAGAGTCGGATGGTAACATTAGCCGACAAGATTGATATGACCAACCCCTACCTCTGACGTGTCAACCACCCTGACGTCTTCCTAGATGTCAAAGTCTGAAATTCATCACAGCAAGACTTTCTTTCTTTTTCTTTCTTGTTTGTTTTGGCCAATCCTGGGGCTTGAACTCTGGGGCTGGGTGCTGTCCCTGAGCCTCTTTTGCTCAAGGTGAGTGCTCTTCCACTTGACCCACGGCACCACTTCCAGCTTTTTTGAGTCACTTATTGGAGATGAGAGTCTCATGGAAGTTCCTTGCCCAGGCTGGCTTTGAACCATGATGCTCAGATCTGAGCTTCCTGAGTGGCTGGGATTATAGGCGTGAGCCACTGGCTCCTGGCTAAGACTTTCACTTTCTCCCTACTCTTTCCCTTGTGTGTGCAAAGTGCACAGCCACAGATGGCCTTGATTCTGGGAGAATCCCACCCAGGGCTAGACCAGAAACCGGGAGAGCGCCCTGGGCGTGCCTTCTTGGCATGGAACCCGGTGCCCAGCGGCACGTTTATCACCTGCACAGAGGCCATTGCTGAGCAAAGTCCAAATGAGGCCAGGATCAGCCAGGTGACGGGCAATCACAGGACGTCTGAGACCTGACATCCTGGTGACACATTTAACAACCACCACCAAGCAAGAGGCAACCTGGGAGCAGGAAGTTCACCTATTTTTCCCAAGCACGTGGCTGTGTTTGGTCCATTTTCTAAACATTGACCTCATCTGTATCGGGTCTCCACCATGCCTCTGACTAGGACGAGACATACGGTTTCCTAGAGAGAGAGGCCACGCCCTCCTGGGCCCTGTCCTGCCCGCAGTAGGCACTGGGCCGAGGCCCACCTGCCACCCACCCTTGCGGCAGCTTCAAGGGACAGTATGCGTAGCACACACGTGTAGACCCAGTTCACACCTACAGACACACATCACACTCAAGGTAAAAATCCAGTATTTTCTGTCTCAAGCCTGCCATTTGCCATCTTCCCTGTCTACCTCTGAAGTCCCATGAGAGAAGACCAGGCTAGCGTGCTCCCCACTGTCCTCCACCACCCTGCCCTAGTCAGAGAGACCTCGGTGTTTGTGGGACAGAGAAAGAGTGCACACAGAGGTGAGCAAACTTGCTGGTTCATGCTGACAGACAGACACACACAGACACACACACACACTACTGTGACCTGCACAGTCACGTGCCTGTATTTACCCAGCAGAAGATGCCTGCACCCCCTATAAAAAAAAAAAATGGCCCGTGTCCATTGGTCCCGCTGGTAACTCCCCCTGAAGGGGCTAACCACAGGGTCTAAGCACAGAGCCCCTGTCCTGGGACCCCCTACGATGGTAGAACCCCATTGTAGCAACCCTCCCTCTCCAAATGTAAGTTTTCAAGAGGCTCCCAGGGGCCCAGAGTGGGGGTCAGGGTGGTCAGCCCTGGGCCTGTCCTGCTCCATACCTGCCATCCCTGTGCTAGTGAGCATTCAGGACACCCCCTTTCTTTTTTGGGGGGGTCTCACAGAGGCTCCTGTGGAGTGGTAGCCCCTCCTGGTGGCAGGGAGCTGCCATCTTGGATAAGCCCAGGCCTGCGTGAGGGCCTTGGAGCTAGAAAAATGCGCTGCGGCAAGTCTGGCTTTTGAGGCTAGGCAGAAGTTGGGGGGGGTCACACGAGAGGAGGACCCCTCGCCCCACGTGTCCTCTCTGCCCTGCCTACCACCCCAATTGCCCAGGCCTGTGGGTGCCGCCGCCGCCGCCGTGTTCTGGTTAGACCCATCCCACCTGGGTACCCGGTCTAGCTGCTGCCCAGCTGCCCATCATTCACTTAATGCTGAGTGGGGTGGGCAGGACTTCCGGACAGGACTCCGCGCTCAGCATCAGGGCCTCCCCTGCCCCAGCCTCAGGTTCTAGGATCTCCAAGCAGGCTCGTGGCTCCGCAGGGAGTATGGGCTCAGCTTGGGTCAACCCACAGCTCCAAGGAAAGCGGTGGGGCCTGGCCTGCTCCACCTTGTCCCCACCAAACAAACTTTCTGTCACCCAGCACCTGTTTTCCAGAAGGTAGGAGCTTTTCGCTGTTTTCTGTTTGGTTGGTGGGATTGTAGATTGGTTAGCTTCGTTTGTTTTGTGAGACAAAGTCTATGTACCCTTGGCTAGCCTTGAACTCTAGCTCCTCCTGCTTCAGCTTCTCCAGTGATGGGATTAAAGGCATGTGTCACCATGCTCAGTGAGACTGTTTTTCATCTTTTCAGAACTCTGACACTCCAAGGCATGAACTGCCCAGTGGTGAGCCTTCAGGCGCTGTGGAGCAGACCTAGCTGGACTCTGGGGATGTGACCCCCAAAGTTGGAGAACCCTAAAAATGATCACTGCTCCTTTCCCTTCCTAACTGAGAGCTTGTGTCTCCTCACCATGCCCTCTATCCAAGAGCAGGCTCCACCTTCTATGAAGTCTGTATCTCACCCTATGAAATGTTCTATGGGGAAACCAACCATGGGAGAGGCCCACAGAAGTGAAATTCCCTTGCTCAAGGTAGCAGCTAATGATAAAATGATTGGGATTCGTAGTCTAAGCTAGCTCAGAATTCCTCATTGAGATGGAGTCACTATATCCTACCCCCTCTTCTCTGAAAATGGGGGGCTGGACTTAGGGTCAGACCCTAAGTCTCTCCTCCCTTCAGGACTTGTAGATGCCTCCCCGCAGGGCTCCAGCCCTGGAAGGAATGGGGAACATCACACCAACCTTGGCCCGCGGAAGTGGCTCCGGTCCCGGTTCACCTTGGCCTCCAGAGCACGATGCTGTAGTCGCTGCGGGCTGGAAGTTGGAGTTTCTGAGGGTCTTGAGCCCTTTCCTGGAGGAGGCGTTCCTAGCCCTGCTGGTAAGTTTGCTCATGCCTTGAGCAGTTATATCATATCTGCCAGAACTGAGCTCATCAACAGCCAATCAAGAGCATCAAGGGCCAGCCACCTGCTCACCTGTCACCGCCCCTCTCGGGGCAGCTTCCCCTGCTCAGGGACGCCAGGGAGGGGCCAGGGAAGAGTTTCAGCTAACAACTTCCTTATTGAACTCAGGTCCCAAGGAGAAACCAATGATCAGAAAACAAGTCCGTGGAGTTGTAAACAAGCCTTCAGGAGAAACACAGGGCAAAGGGAAAGGCTGTCTTGCCACTCCTGACCCTCCGCTCCCTCTGGCGCTCCTGGGATGGGAGATAGAATGGAAGGTCGTTGATGGGATACACATGTTTCTGGACCTGTAGACAAAAGGTGAATTTGGAAGCTGTTTCCAAATCTTCCTACTCCTAGGCAGGACCACTGTGAGTCTTGAGAGAACATTCTCAGAGGTTTTCTAAAGCCAGAGTTTTAAGCCAGGCACCAATGGCTCACACCTGTAATCCTAGCTACTCAGGAGGCTGAGATCTGAGGATTGTGGTGGTTTGAAGCCAGCCCAGGCAGGAAAGTAGAACACCAAAAGCTGAAAGTAAAGCTGTGGTTCAAGTGGCTCAAGTGGTAGAGCACTAGCCTTGAGCAAAAGAGCTCAGGGACAGCGCCCATGCTCCTGAGTTCAAGCCCCACGACCAACTTTTTTTTTTTTGTCGGGAGTAGGGCTTGAACTCTGGGCCTGGGCGCTGTCCCTGAGCTCTTCAATTCAAGGCAAGTGCTCTACCACTTGAACCATAGCACCACTTCCAGTTTTCTGGTGGGTAGAGATAAGAGCCTCATGGATTTGCCTGCCCCTGCTGACTTTCAACTGCAATCCTCGGATCTCAGCCTCCTGAGTAGCTAGGATGACAGGCATGAGCCAACAGTGCCTGGTCGACAATATTTTTAATAAATAAAATTTTAAAAAGAAGAATGAAGTACAGTGCTTTATGCTTATAATCCCAGCAACTCCAAGTACAAGAGGATTATGATACGAAGTCAATCCTGGAAACAAGTTAGTGTAACCCCCATCCTAGCCAATAGAGCTGGGCCTGGTGGTGCATGCCTTTTATTCCAGCTAAATTGAGGCATAGATAGGAGGATCACTGTCCAAGACCAATCCCAGCAAAAATATGAGATGCTATTTGAAGGGGCTAGAGATGCAGCTCGAATGGAAAAGTAATGACTTAGCAAGTACAAGGCCCCAAAACCAAATCCCAGAAGAAGGAAGGAAGGAAGGAAGGAAGGAAGGAAGGAAGGAAGGAAGGAAGGAAGGAAGAAAGAAAGAAGTGCCACTTTCCTAAGTCCTGTCTGCTGTGTACTACCAATACCTGGCCCTACCGTAAGCCTCTGTAAGGGTGCAATATTTCATTGTTGCTAGCAGACTTATCAAAGCTTCTTTCATTCTGCCAACAGGTTTGGGACCCAGCTACGTGCCAGACGCTGTCTCAGCGTTGAATTTTGAGAATTGGTTAATCTAAAAGGTGACCTAGACTTCTAACAATGATTAAATCTTATTCCCTATCTTTCATTTATGTGTTAAACACTTCCTCTAGGCCCCGCGTGGGCTGGGCTGGGACGGGCTGGGGCTCATCAGCACTCAGAGGCCAGCAGCCTCAGCTCACCCCTGGTGCAGCCACAAAAAGACACAGAAAATCAAAGAGCAAGTGGAGGGGCGTGGGAGCCTGCACACCCCTGCACCGTGGCCAGCCGTACCCCTCCCCTGGTACGTCACCAGTACCTCCTGCTTTCAGGGCTCTGAAGGGGTGACCCAGCTCTGTCCTTGATGCCTGTCCAAGACCATGTCTTGGGCTCAGGACCTAGAGTCAGACTGAGGTGGCTTGCTGATAGGGGCCAAGGCTAGATAAGAACCAAAGAACTAGCCAAGTGCTGATGGTTCATATCTGTAATCCTACCCAATCAGGAGGCTGAGACCTGAGGATCATAGTTGGAAGCCAGCCCGGGCAGGAAAGTCTATGAGACTCTTTTTTTTTTTTTAGGTCGGGTCGTGGGGCCTGAACTCTGGGTCTGGGCGCTGTCCCTCAGCTCTTCAGCTCAAGGCTAGTGCTCTACCACTTGAGCCACAGCACCACTTCCGGCTTTTTTCTTTTTGCTGATGTGGTGCTGAGGAATTGAACCCAGGGCCTCAGGCATGCAAGGCAAGCGCTCTACCACTGAGCCACCTTCCCAGCCCACCCCCCTTTTTTTTTTTTGGTGGGTTGTGGGGCTTGAACTCTGGGCCTGAGCGCTGTCCCTCAGCTCTTCAGCTCAAGGCGAGCACTCTACCACTTGAGCTACAGCGCCACTTCCGGTTTTCTGGTCGTTTATTGGAGATAGGAGTCTCACGGTCTTTCCTGCCCGGGCTGGCTTTGAACTGCGATCCTCAGATCTCAGCCTCCTGAGTAGCTAGGATTACAGGTGTGAGCCACCAGCGCCCAGCTAAGTCTATGAGACTCTTACCTTCAATTAACCACCAAAAAGCCAGAAGTGAAGCTGTGGCTAAAGTGGTAGAGCCTTGAGAGAAAAAACTAAGGGACAGTGCCTAGGCCTTGAGTTCAAGCCCCAGTAACAGCATACAAGAAAGGAAGAACAGGTCTAGGAATGTGGTTTAGTGGTAGAGTGCTTGCCTGGCTTGTGTGAAGCCCTGGGTTCCATTCCTCAGTACCACATAAACAGAAAAAGGCAGAAGTGGCGCCGTGGCTCAAGTGGTAGAGTGTTAGCCTTGAGCACAGAGAAGCCCAGGGACAGTGCCCAGGCCCTGAGTTCAAGCCCCAGGACTGGAAAAAAAGAAAAAAAAGACCCAGAACCCATTTTAAAAGTATGAAGATAGCCAGGCGTCAGTGCTCACACCTGTAAATCCTAGCTACTCAGGAGGCTGAGATCTGAAGATCATGGTTCAAAGCCAGCCCAGGCAGGAAAGTCCATGACACTCATATCTCCAAGTAACCACCAGAAAACCAGAAGTGGTGCCGTGGTTCAAGTGGTAGAGTGCTAGCCATGAGCTGAAGAGCTGAGGGACAGTGCCCAGGCCCAGAGTTCAAGCCCCATAACCAACAACAACAACAACAAAAAAAAAAGTATGAAGAACTTCAGGACAGATAAGAAAAGACATAAATGAAGCTCAGGACCCTTCCAAGTTCTGGGCCAGACCATTGGGCCAGGAAGGGGCCTCTACTGGAGACATTCCAGCGAAGTCCGGGGCGGGGGGGGGCAAGAGGGGGGGGCTGAGGAGGGGGACCGAGAGAATGAGAGAGCATATTTTGTGAAAATTTTATTTAAGCATAAGATATGGGGGGGCTAGGGTGACCCCCTCTGTATGAAGAGGAAGTATGCTGATGAGCAAGGATTCGCCTCACCAGCAGTTCCAAGGAACAAGGCGAAGAAAACATTTCCCTGGGGAAATCCTGGCTTCCCAGAAATCTATCCCCATCCTGACAAAAGGGCTTTATGTTGAGAGATGGGCAATGACTTCAGAGCAAAGAGCAAATCAATCGCCACACTCTCGACCAGAGCCACACCCTCAGTCCAGAACCCACTGGCTCAGGGTCCAGCCCAGCCACCTGGAAATAACTCCTCCTGTCTCTCCTCTCCGAAAGAACAGCGACCTTCTTCTTGTTCAGGGCCTTGTCAAGGAGCCGGGCGCACCTGTCTCCTGTCCCGAAGATCTTTTTGAATATCCTTTCAGTTGTTGTGCTAAGCGAATTTAGATAATCTGCCTGAAGTGTTCATCCACTCCCCATCCAGGTTCCCTGTCCTCCTGGCAGTCCCTCTGGTGGCTTCCTGTGGCTCCCAGAATCTTCTGTCCCAGAATCTTCTGTGGGTCCTGGTTGTCCAGACAGGGACAGAAAAGCCTGGCTTTGATCTCGGGCAGAGCAACTCTGCTGCTCACCACCAGAGGGTGTGCTGATCCTGTAACAATAACTGCCACTTACTTGCAAAATGCTCACCTTATATCCAGCCCTGTGCTAAGAGCTCTTATACATATTATTTATCTTAATAAACCCTTAGGGTGATATTTATAAAGTATTGATGGTTATTGTGCAGATCAGGAAACTGAGAGTCAAAAAGATGTAAAAGATTTCGGTAATGATGCTCATACATGGAAGTCAGCTGTGTCAGCCAGGTACGGTGGCACATGCCTGTTGTAACACTAGCACTTGGAAAGCTGAGGCATGAGGAGGATGAGTTTGAGACCAGCCTGGGCTATATAATATCAGACCCAAACATAAAATAACAACAAACAAACAAAAACCAGCGCCAGGCGCCGGTGGCTCACATCTGTTATCCTAGCTCCTCAGGAAGCTGAGATCTGAGGATCACGGTTCAAAGCCAGCCCAAGCAGGAAAGTCTATGAGACTCCAATTAACCACCAGAAAGCCAGAAGTGGCGCTGTGGCTCAAGCGGTAGAGCACTCGCCTTGAGCTGAAGAGCTCAGGGACAGTGCCAAGGCCCAGAGTTCAAGCCCTATGACTGACACACACACAAAAAAAATCCCTGCCAATCAATCTCCTATTACCCATGACACTTCTGGACCTCGGTTTTACCAACTGTACAATGGGAGTGAACGATATTATAACAGGCTCTTAGAAGCTGCTCTTGCTAAAAAGTGAAGATGTCTCTGGAGAGCCACACAGTAACTAAAAGCAAGATGGAGGCCTGTCTCTTTCGTCTTCAGAGTTTGCGTATGACCCCTGCTCAACGCTACCCGGAGGCAGATGAGTCCCTGAAGAAGTGTTTGTCTACAAACCAGTGCTACCTAACCCACTCATCCCTCTGCAAGGCTGAGGGAGACAATTTACTAGCAGCTTGCACCATGTCCCCGGTGCCTGAAAGTCTCTAATCCTAGACCAACCATTCCAGAGAAGCAGAGCCTCACAGCCAATCCCCCACCATGAGAACCATCCCTCCCCAGACAGAAGCAATCCTCTCCTGAAAACTGGATTGGGGGCTGGAAAGTTGGCTCAGTGGTAGAGTGCTTGCCTCATATGCATGAGGCCCTGGGTTCAATTCCTCAGCACCACATAAGCAGAAAAAACCGGAAGTGGTGCTGTGGCTGAAGTGGTAGGGCACTAGTCTTGAGCTGAGGAGCTGAGGGACAGCGCCCAGGCCCAGAGTTCAGCCCCTACAACTGACAAAAAACAAAACAAAACAAAAAGTTGGATTGGCCTTTCAGGCAGCAAGGGCTTCTGCACCTTACAGTACCAGGACTGTAAGAGACTGACCAGAGACTAATCAAGACTGATCACACAGACCTCAACTCCTGCCCTCATCTCCCTCCAGTTGAACCCAAAGCCCAGGGCAGCACCCCAAAGACAGACTTGGGGTTCACTGAATGCTTTTGTCTGTTCTTCCCAACATAGCCATGTTTGAATAAATCTCCCTACCCTTCACCACTACCAGTCTGTGTGTGTGTGTGTGTGTGTGCTGGAATGGAGGCTGGTCTCATTTTTATTTTGTGCTGGTACTGGGGCTTTAACTCAGGGCCTAGACCCTGTCCCTGAGCGTATTTTTGCGCAAGACTAGTGCTCTACCTCTTGAGCCACACAACCATTTCCAGCTTTTTGGTGTTTTATTGGAGATAAGAGTCTAACAGATGTTGCTGCCTGGACTGGCTTTGAACCACGATCCTCAGATCTCAGCCTCCTGAGTAGCTAGGATTACAGGCGAGTCACTGGCACCTGGCTGCTACTGGTCAAGTCTGTTGGGATTCCCAGATCTGGAGCTTTTGCCCAGAAACTCCAGCAGCAATAGCAACCATACATGGGCACACAGGTCTTCATACACGAGGACAAAGGGCATTCATGAGGGAACAAGGCATTCACACTGAGGCCATGGACTTGATGCATGTGGCTGTAGAATCTCTGCAGAGAACTCAGGAGCTTTGTGCATGGGGACATCCAATGTTCCTGGATGGGGATATGAAACGTTCATCAGTGGGGATGTACAGCCTTCGCACCTAAGGGCATAATGGCGTCCCACATGGAGATATAGACCTTCACACATGGCCCTGGTGAGGTGGCCTCACTCATATCCATCCCCACTTCCATCAAGGATGCCTTTCTCTACCTCAGAGGCTGGACAGCTGACAGGCCCATTTCCCAGAAACCTTTGCAGCTAGAGTTTCAGACCTGACCCAGGATTTGTGACGGAGCAAGGTCAGGAAGGTGTGTTTGCACATGCCACTCTCCACCTGGGGTGGGGTGGGGACCTCCATGGCTCCATACTGGCTGCATCACGGCTAGGGTGAGGTGTCCCAGCTCTTTCCTGGGACCCCACCTGGAACCCTGTCCCTCTAACCCTTCCAGTAACTTTGTCAGCCCCGGACTCCTTCCCGCTGAGATTGCCTAGAACACTTACTACTTCTTGAAGCTGAACCAACTCACAAACAAGCTGTATCACCACGGAGCCACAGAGATAAGAGAAAGAAAAGCTCAGATACAGGAGCCCAGTCCTGCCTGAGTCACGCTTGTTATGGTTTTCCTGAGAGCATGAATCACAGGCCTGGGCTCTGGAAAGCACCTTGGGAATGAAGGGAAAAAAAATCACTGTTAATCCACAGAATCAGATAGAGAGGGAAAGAAAACAATCACATCACCCACCCAGAGGGCTGCTGGTCATTCGAATGCAGAAACACCAGCTCAGCCAAGCAGCGCCCGGATGATTGGGGTTCACAGTTATAGCTCATATGACACCCCAACCGATCTCACCTCACCTCCCTGCTCCTCTGCCATCTGCTCTGGGCAGAGAACACACACACCCCAGTATGGAGGTAAATTCATGGTTGGTATCTGCTGGAGAAATTCCAGAAAGTGACTTCTGTTGTCTCTCCTGGCTTATGGGCAGGTGCACCGATTGTCATGATCATGGGAGCTGATCCAGCTGGGTTACGAGCTCCTCCCCTGTGCCAGGGGCAGATGGCCATGCTGGAGGACAGAAGGACAGGGGTCCCTTCCAGAAGTCACCAAAAATGGGTGCTGGGCTGGCACCGACACTACCCATCGCAGTCTCTCTGGAGGCTACCGCATTCCTGTGAAGTCCCACATTTCAAGGTCAGCTGCCCCGTGGGGAACAGAACAGCACCACCCCAGGTTAACTTACCAATGCCACACGCATCAAGAAGCCTTGACAGGCTGGACCCGGGCAGGAGGGATTTTCATAAGAAGTTGGGAGAATAGAGGGGCAGTGAGTTCATTTGGGGGGGTCTTGCCCCCACTTCTCCACTGCTAACGCCACCCCCTGGAGGCGGTGAGCTTCCTGACACTGGTGATCAAGCAGGGCTGACAGAGCCCCTATCAGTTGAAGAATGCCTTACCATCCAAGGAGGCAGGTGCTGCCCGCTCACACCAGCGCTAAGAAAGAGGCTTTGCGCCACCTGCTGGGCTAGCCTTAAACTGCAGGCCTCTCCTCTATGAGAAGTCTGGGCTTGTTCTCCAGAATCTCACCTTCTCCCAGCCACTCAAAGATCAGGAGACCCAGGGCTCCCCAACTCCAGATCTTCCCCCTCCAAAAGGGAGGGCGAGAGGGGTCAGAAACTGCAAGGATTCTGGGAAGGGACACTCCCCAGTGTGCAATATGAAGATTTTGATTAGTGCTGGGAATGTGGCTCAGCGGTAGAGTGCTTGTCTAGCATGCATGAAGCCCCAGTCGATTCCTCAGTACCACATACATAAAAAAAAAAAAAAACAGAAGTGGTGCTGTGGCTCAAGTGGTAGAGTGCTAGCCTTGCGCAAAGCAGCTCAGGGAAGATGCCCAGGCCGAGTTCAAGCCCCAGGACTGGCAAAAAACAAAAAAGACTGTGATTAAAACATTTCTTAAAGCAGCAGATTCTGGTTTCAGAACACCCCACTTTAAAACTCCCCATCCAGATTTGGGGGCTATGCCAGTGGCAGCTTAGTTCAGAGCTGCACACTGACTAACAAGCAGAGGGGCTGCTGACACCCCCACATCTGAGACAGAGATTCTGAGTCATGACGACACCTCATGTGCCAGCAGAGGCTGGCTGGTCGAGAGCACCAGCACTTCCTGTAATGCGTTCCTGTGTGTTTCTGAGACCCCCCCCCCCAATTTTCTCTCTAATACTCAAGCCACACCTACAGCCCTGCTTTTTTTTTTTTTTTTTTTGCTTGTATTTTGGAGATAGAATTTCGTGGACTTCTCTGCCCAGACTGACTTCAAACTTTAGTTTTCTGGGTCTCAGCCTTCTGAGTAGATTAGATTACAGACACCAGACACCAGAACCTGGCTAACAGGAGACTTTCAAGAGAACACTTGAACAGAAAGTATGGATTCTAAAAGGGGTGGAGGCGGCCAGGGAAAGAAGCAAAGAAAGGCTGTGCTGTGGTTTAGACGTGAAATGTCCCCAAAAGGCCCGGATGGAAAAGACTCAGTGCACAACATGGCACTGTTGGCAGGCAGCAGGAACTTTTAAGAGGTAGGATCGGAGGCAGGAGAGATCAGGGAAAATGAGAGAGCCCCAGAACCAGCACACACACACACACACACACACACACACACACACACACACACACACACACACACACACACACACACACACACACACACACACACACACAGGTATATATACTTTCTCACAGAGAAAATACAAAAACTGCTTCTGTACTGAACATGTTCAGTATTCCCCATACAGTACCTTACAACCATTTACATAACATTTGCATTGTATGAGGAAATGTAAAGTCTACAGGGCTGTGTGCATGGGTTTATGTAAATACCACTCATTTTACATAAGCATTGAGCACACCCAGTCTCTATCCATAGGGAGTCCTCTGAGATACCAAGGGATGAATATATATATATACACACATATATATATGTATATATATATATGTGTATATATATATATTCATGGGATAGTATATTTCATTAGCATTTGTACAAAAGAACTCTCAAAGCTGGGCGCCGGTGGCTCACGCCTATAATCCTAGCTACTCAGAAGGCTGACATCTGAGGATCACGGTTCAAAGCCAGCTCGGGCAGGAAAGTCTGTGAGACTCTTATCTCCAATAAACCACTAGAAAACTGGAAGTGGTGCTGTGGCTCAAGCAGTAGAGCACTCGCCTTGATCTTAAGATTACAGGGACAGCGCCCAAGCCCAGAGTTCAAGCCCCATGACTGACCAAAAAAAAAAAAAAACTCTCAAAATATAAGCAATAAACAGAATTCAGGATAAGAAAATAAAAGCAGGAGTTTCACTGTAAGCCAGGGCTGGTGGCTCACACCTGTGACCCTAGCTACTCAGGAGGCAGAGATTGGGAGAACTGAAGTTCAAGGCAAGCTGGGGGAAAAGATCATGATATCCTCCCCCCCCCCCCCATCTTAACTAATATATGGTGGTGTTGTGAATCTATCATCCCCAATGCACAGGAAGGGTAAATAGGAGGATCAAGGTCCAGGCCTGCCCTGGAAAAAGCACAAGACCCTATCCCAATAACTAAAGCACAAAGGGGCTGAGGGTGGGGCTCGATGGCAGAGCATCTGTGGAGAAAGTATGAAGACTTTTGAATCCCAGTACTGCCCCCCAAAAGTTTTCACTGTAAATCTTTTTTATAGTGTTATAATTTTTGAGCAATGTGAATAAATACCTATTTAAACTTTTTTTTTAATGAAAAGCAGATTTCAAAGTTTGTTCCTTGTCAGCTAGCCACGACTAAATGACAGGACAAAAAAAGGTGGGGAAACTTCGCTAGGCAGGAAAGGATATGTAATGTTGACAAATTTAGGTGTTAACGTGAGCAGGGTGAGTGGAATTCCCCCCTTCATAAAAGAAATATTCACAAGTGTTTCATGCTCAGCAAAACAACAGTATTTATTTCATCTTTTAAATGAGTGTCTTAAATAACCTTTTTCCTATGGAGAACTCAAGATGCACACATAAAACTTCAAGTAACAGTAAACTTTCTTAATACTTACAATTCCTTTCACAGGGTAGGGGAGTGACTAAGAAGAAGATAAAAAAAAAATAATGAACAGGAAACAATGAAGGAAAACGAGCCTGGGGAGGGTTTAGGACCCCAGGCAGAGCTGGCCATGTGGAGGGGGTGTCTGTGGGCCTGGTTGAACTGGAACATTAGATGGGGGCCCTTCTGATTTTCCAGAAAGGGGAAGAGCCGGACATGCGTGGGAAGGAGGCGCTGGCACTGCAGATCTGGACACGGGTAACAAGTATGGGGCCTGCAGATCACGGAGAGGCTCAGGAGAAAGCTCCTGATTCCAGAATGTTGTGTCATTCCAGGAAGGAAAGGCTCCAGCTTCCCACCACAGATGACAATTTTGTGGGCACTGGGCCTCCCAGCTTCTGGATTATTCTCCACATCTCTCAACTGCCTGCTGTAGACAAACAGCCCAGGAGTCTGCCATTCAACAAAGCCACATGGATGACAACGAGGGGGAGAGAAGGAGGTGTGCCGTCTTCCTCACTTCCATTTGTGGGTCTCAGAAGGCAGGAGGAAAACAGAACTGGACACTTGACTTCCCTTTTTATAGCAAATGGTTGTTCCAGAAAAAGCGGAGCATCACCTGAACCCTTCTATAGACAAGTAAGACAACATGAGCCAGGGCCTCTCTGCCTTCCTGTTGGAGATCCTGTTGGGAAAACAGGGGTTAGCTCTTGGAGGGTTTTCCTCAGTCACCTTTCTGTTGAGTCCTTCCCTGTGCGCCTTCACTGTCAGAGGCTCCTAACCCTCAGACTCCCTTTCTTCCAGTTCTTTATTCCAAACACCACCCTGACCCAATGAACTCTGCACTTCCGCTCAGTAACCAGAAGTCTTACCTCTTGGACCATCCTGTGGTGGATGCTGTCCCCAATGTACCTCAGCTGCATGGCAAACTTCCGGATTGTTTCTTCTTGGGGAGCGTTCTGGCCTGTACTGTTCTCCTTGGACTGAGACAGTGGATTGTGATCTGCATTGATTAAAAAATATATATATATATATTTCATTAGGGAGGGGTATGGTGGTACACAGCTGTAATCCCTGACTTTGAGGAGGTAGAGATAGGAGGACTGTGGTCCAAACTGAGGAAAAAGCAAGAGACCCAAACTGAAAAACAAACTGTGGCTCAAGTGGTACATAAGGAGCCTAGAATTCAAACCCCAGTGCCACCAACCGAAAACTGAAATATCCAAGTTGTTCCAAACAACTTGTTCTTAAAAGCTTTCAGAGACTGGGTGCTGGTGGCTCACACCTGTAATCCTAGCTACTTAGGAGCCTGAGATCTGAAGATCACGGTTCAAAGCTAGCCCAGGCAAGGAAAGTCCATTAGCATATCCAATTAACTGCCAAAAAACAGGAAGTGGTTCAATTGGTAGAGCGCATGCCTTTGAGCTGAAGCCTTGAGGGACAGCGCCCAGGTCCAGTAATTCAAGCCCCAAGACCGACAAAAAAAAAAGTTTTCAGTAATTACATCACAATTTTTGTGATTTAATTTTTCAAGTTAAATTTTCAAATCAATTTTTCAAATTAAAATGAAATAGAATGTAAACCTCAGTTCCTCGATGCCAAGAGCCACCTTAGTACTCAGTATGTGGTAGTAGTAGTTGTTTCACTGAATATGCTCGACCAGATTCTTGCAGTTTTCCCAAAATGGATTTTCCCAATTAGTGTTTTACCCAGTGTCTTTGAATGAGGGTTCCAAACTTTGCTTCCACCAACTACTGAGTGTTCTGAACCAGCACTGTGTACAAACTACCTGCTAGGTGCTTTAAAGAACTAACATCTAGCCAGGCGTTGGTGGCTCACACCTGTAATCCTAGCTACTCAGGAGGCTGAGATCTGAGGATCGGCAAGAAGCAAGGGGGGGGGGGGGAGGCAAAGAGTAAATCCCCTTCCAAAGGAGAAACAGTTAATTCTACATTGACGTGTTCCATTCATGCCCCGTCCTTCCTCCTGTGCCCCAGCAGGGCTGGGAGGGGCCTCCTCTTCCGTCTAACTACCCCAGTGCCCCCGCCCCGACTTGCCAATTGCCCTGGCTTCCTGCAATCCTCTGCGTCCGTCCCCAGGCCCCTGCCCATCTCCCCGACTCTTCTTGGGAAAAGCTGTTTTCCATTCCCGTACAGAAGTGTGTGGGGTTTGTTTTGCTCTGCCGGAGTTCTGTTTATAGGTGCACATTGCACATTTTACCCAAAGCAGCAAAGGTAAATCTCAGCGTCGGCCGTCGAGTGGCTCGCGATCGCGTTTTCAGTGTGCCGGCGTCCTAGACCCCGTCAGAGCCAGTCGGAGTCGGAAGCCGAATCTCAACAATCGGCTTGCTTAGAGGCAAACCCTTCAGGGTTTTCCTAAGGTTCCTCGTCAGAGATCCACCCGGGTTCTCCGAGCGGCCGCCGGCACCTTGGCGGGGTGCGCACCTCGCTCCGAGGCTCCAACCTAAGCCGTTGGGGACCCGGGGTTCGCGCGCTCGACCCGCGATGTGGGCGTGGCGACCACGTGGTTCGCAATGACCAATGGGAGGCGCGCTCTGCAGAGTGAGTGGGCGTGTCGGCCACGTGGGAAGCAGTGGCCAATGGGAGGCTTGCGCGCGGACCCCGGGCTCCAGTGGCCGGGCGCTTCGGGTCCTTGTCTTCAGCCTGACGCGGGAAGCCCAAGGCCGCTGTCCGCGGTACAGGCCCGGTCTTACGCCGGACTGAGTTACCCTGTCTTTGGGGCTCTGGACCCCACAGTATACATACAGCTCCTGACCCCCTCCGAGTGTCCTCCGCGAAATGAGCACACCCTGTAAGCCCTCCGGACTAAAATACCTGTATGTGGACAGTTAAGTGTAAAATGTCCGGCTTCTGGGCATAAAACGAGCAGGGAAATTCGGTTGTTGGCTGTTACTCTGCATGAAGCGTCACCGACCCTTCGCCCCGCCTCTGCTTTCCCGGTGAAAGTGTAACTAGACGAGCATTTTAGGTAAATGAGCTCACCAGCAAGCTCTGGACCAAGCGGCACACGGACCGGGAAAAGGCTTGGTGGCCGTAACACATAAGTTCTAACCGGTGCTGGTGGCTCACGCCTGTCACCCTGGGAGCTACTCAGGAGGCTGAGATCTGAGGATTGCAGTTCAAAGCCTCCTGGGACAGGGAAGGCCAAGAAAGAGCTTGGACTCAAGGCTCAGCTTGGCTTTTTCGTGCACAACTGATGATCTACCACTTGGGCCAGGCCTCCATTTCCTACCTTTTTGCTGGTTAACTGCCCCAAGTGGCTTTGAACAGCGAACCTCAAATCTCATTCTCCTGAGTGGCTAGGAATATAGAGATGATCACCAGTGAGCCTGGCTCTGCTAGCCAAGTTATTTTTAGGATAGGGTCTTCCTTTTAGCACCTTTGCTGCCTAACCAACCATCTACCCACTTTTTTTAGGATTCTTACCATAGCTAGGATCACAGGCATGTGCCACTATGTACAACTTCCCTTCTAAGCCGACCTGGCAACATGATCCTCCCCACCTCAGCCCCCCAGGTAGCCTGGGAAAACAGCTACACCCCACTGCACCCAGCTATGGATTGAGAAAGGATCTCTTGAATTTCCTGCTAGGGCTACCCTGGTATGGCTGTCTATGCCTAAAATTACTGACAGGAACCACTACTGGCTGGCCAGTTTTAAATTTATCACTAATAAGTGATAGATTTATCACTAATTTTCAAATAATACATTTAATGCCCAATTTGTTTTGTCATCAATACAAAAAACAACACATGCTATGTGTTAGCATTATCTCCACCTCTGGTCCTTAACTCTCATCTAGGGAGGAGTTCTAGAAATAAAGCTGGCCACTTCTACTCTCCGCCCAGACCTACCTTACTACTAGCCCAGAGCTACCCACCTGAATAGCAGCAGACACCCTCTCTCTGGGGAGATATGGCCCCCTCCAATAAACCTAAAAATAATCTTTCTCCTGTGCCTGCCTGCCTCGGCGTGGTCCCCTTGAGCAGCCAGGATGGATCCTAACACTATGTCAAATATCTATGTTATTTGATGCTTACCTGAGTTCCTGGACATGGCCGAGTGAGGCTGGGAGCTGACAAGTTGAGTCATGTAAGCCTTCTGAAAACTGTATTTCGCCCACAGCGATTTGCAACAATGTGTTACTTTGAGAGACAGATTCAAAACATCTTTAGGTTCGTAAACAGTGTCTTTGTGTTTTTCCTTCTTCATGTGTTTTCCCTGTTGGAAAAATGTAATTTTAAGAAACTGTCCCCAGTACCTCTATTAATATTTGGTAAAGTCAGGGAAAAATAGTGATGCATTTGAAACAAATTGGGGGTGGGGGGACCATTGCCTGCAGCAGGGGACAGAGCTTAAGCTTTGTTAAAATACTGTTAAATCACTGCTGACGCTAAACATAAGCGTTTGCTGTAATGACCCATTTAGTATATGTTTTTTTTTTCTTTAAATAAGCTGGTAGGGCTGAGGTAATTTGACTCCTCTAAGAGGCAGCTATTAGACCCTCCCCTAGTAGCCCAGGTGCCTGAGTGAAGGACTGTCAGGCAGTCAGCGGGACCCATGCAAGCCTGCTGCTTTAAACACTTAACTAAACACCTGGAGGAAGCCACAGGGCACCAACAGCTACTTGCTACCTAAGCACAAACTCTGGCTTGGAACGGTACTGCTATGAGTGTTTCAAACAGATTACAAAGGATTCTGTGTCATTTTAAGCTTCAGTGATGTCTAGATGACCCCGCAGCCATTCATACCCAAGCCAGAAGGAGAGCACTTCCCCTGGAGGCACATCAGGCCTGTGTCTGGTGCAGCTCTTCATTTGCATGAAGGACTGCTGTAATTGGTGCAAATTCAGTCCCTCACCTGTTGGTACTGGGATTTGAAATTAGGGCTTTCTGCTTGTTAGGCAGGTACATTATCACTTGAGCCACACACACCCAGCCTTGCTTCCTCATTTACATGAGAGACAGTGCAGTGATGGGTACAGACTCAGACTTTTATTTACAGGAGGGTCTGCTATGATTGGTGCAAATGCAGTCCCTCATTTGCATGAGGGACTGTGGCATTATTGGTGCAAACATCCTTCATTTGCATCAGTCTTCTATGATTGGTGTAAACAGCCTTGCCACACTCCCTTTCTATTTAAGTAGGCTGTTTGCCTCAGCTGTCAGTCAGCTTGAAGGCACGTTCCTTCCTTGCCTCCTGGTGTTGCAATGTCAGGTCCAGTACTGGTAAATAAATCCAGGGTCTAGACTGTGATAAACAAGTATCCTTTTACTTGAGCCATACCCACAAACCTTTTTATTTTTATTTATTTTTATTTTTTTGGTGGGTCGTGGGGCTTGAACTCTGGGCCTGGGCGCTGTCCCTCAGCTCTTCAGCTCAAGGCGAGCGCTCTACCACTTGAGCTACAGCGCCACTTCCACTTTTCTGGTGGTTTATTAGAGATAGGAGTCTCACGGTCTCTCCTGCCCGGGCTGGCTTTGAACCGAGATCCTCAGATCTCAGCCTCCTGAGTAGCTAGGATTACAGGCGTGAGCCACCAGCGCCCAGCTCCACAAACCTTTTTAAATTTCATTTTTTCTTTCGTGTGTGTGTGTGTGTGTGTGTGTACTGGGGCTTAAATTCAGGGTCTGGCTTAAATTCACTCTGGCTTCGAGATGTGATCCTCAGATCTTAGCCTTCTATGTAGTTAGGATTACTGGCATGAGCCACCAGCACTGGGCTTGATTTTTCTTCTTGAGATAGACTATTACTAACTTTTTGCCCAGTCCTCTTGCCTCCAGCTGCTGAGTAGCTAGTTAGGATTACTGCGTGTGCAGCACACGCAGCATCCTGATTACCTTTTGTCTTCATCACTAGTAGAGGGCACTGAGCAGGTAACACAAAGAGGAGAAGGGTTTGGCAGAAATGGCAGCCAAGCAATGGCAGTGGCAGAGATGGTGGTTACAGTGACAGTGGTGGAGGTGACAGCACGAGAGGGACAAGAGGCAGCTGGAGAGTTTCAGAAAGTGGGTTGGGCAAAAATACCAGGGAGCAGAGGCAGCAGGGATAAATAACATCCCTGGTCAGAAGAGGTGAGCAGGGAGAGAGGGTGGCCAGCTGAGGCAGAAGAAAGATCTGAGGTTGTTAATGAACCAGACAAGAGAAACTGCAGGCCCTGGTTACTAGAACAGCTTCAGGCCTCCAGACACTCTAGAACTGTGACACTTGTTGCTTGCAGGATTGAGGGTCCCAGCACCCAAGGCCTGTTTGAGAGCTGCAATACTAGATGACATCCCCTTACTACTGCTTGCTACTGCCTGCTGCCCGAAGCCAAGGATTCCAACAGTTGCCAAGTGCTGGGGCCAGAGCGACTGGTGCATATAGCCTAGAGCAAGAACCCTGGGTTCTCATAAGTCAAAAAAAATCTGGAGCAAAGCCGGGCACCAGTGGCTCATGCCTGTAATTCTAGCTACTCAGGAGGCTGACATCTGAGGATCACGGTTCAAAGCCAGCCCAAGCAGGAAAGTTGGTGAAAATCTTATCTCCAATAAACCACTAGAAAACCGGAAGTGGTGCTGTGGCTCAAGTGGTAGAGCACTCGCCTTGAGCTGAAGAGCTGAGGGACAGTGCCCAAGCCCAGAGTTCAAGCTTCATGACCGACCAAAACAAAGGGAAAAAAATAATCTGGGGCAATAGACCCACAGCAAGAGGCGCAGGGTCTGGAGCTGGAAGCCTCTGGACTTGATTGCTATCAAATGTGTCCCATTTAGTACGTGTGGCACATTGAGCAGGAGGAAGCCTGGGCTGTTGATCGACTTTTTTGAATATACCTACTTGCCAATCTATCTTCTTTTTTTATTTTGGATGGTGGTGGTGGTTTCAGTCCTAGGGCTTGAACTCAGGTCCAGGACACTGTCCCTGAGCTTATTTTCCTCAACACAAGCACTCTACCACTTGAGCCACAGCTCTACTTCTGGCCTTTTGAATTTTTATTTTTGGTGGTTAATTGGAGATGAGTCTCACGGACTTTCCTGCCCAAGCTGGCTTTGAACTATGATCCTCAGATCTAAGCCTCCTGAGTAGCTAGTATTACAGCCTAAGCCACTGGCACCCACCTGTTTTTGCTTTGTTTTGAGGTAAGAGTCTCAAAGGGGCTGGATGTATAGCTCAAAGCACAAAGACCCCAAGTTCAAACCCCAGTACTGCAGGGGGAAGGGGAGAGAGGAAAAAGAGGGAGGGGGGAGGAAGGGAAGGAGGGAAGACGAGGGAGGGGGAGAGAGAGAGAGAGGGTTTCACTTTGTCCAAGCTGGCTTTGAACTAGAGATCCTCCTGCCTCTGTCTCCCAGGTATTTGAGATGATACCTGTGAACCACCATATCAAGTTGATAAAATAGATGGTGAATATTTCTAGTTTTTGAAAATTTGGGGAAAGGAAAGGGGTATGATTAGAACAAGAAAGGTAAGAGACATTTAGGGTTTCCTGTGGTAGCTCAGAGGATGACCAGATTGTTTATAAGCCTCAAGCTCACTGGTTCAAACTCTAGTTCGATAAACATCTATGGGAGGGGGGGTGTCTTTGACTTCATTTTCAGTTATAGTTACTAAAACTCAGAGAGGTCTGGGAATGTGGCTTAGTGGTAGAGTGTTTACATAGCATGCATGAAGCCCTGGGTTCAATTCCTCAGTACCACATAAACAGAAAAAGCCAGAAGTGGTGCTCAGGCCCAAATGGTAAAGTGCTAGCTCAGGGATAGTGCCCAGGCCTGAGTTCAAGCCTTAGGAAAAGGAAAAAAAAATCCCAGAGAAAGTGACAAAACCCTTACTCATATTCTTAGTATTAGTTCACTAATAAGAAGGAAGCCTTGGCCCAGGGCAGGCAGAGAGTGAGTAGAAGCCAGGAACAAGAATGTTCAGAGATAAACATGCTATCGGCTTACACAGACCTCCGCTGGACCCAGGGCAAGAGGACTCTGTATCTCAGTGCTCCCTGCCAACTCCCCTCCCCGCCTTCTGTTTAAAGAGGTTAATTTCATTCTGGAATCTCAAGCCCAGCATCTGTCTACTTTTAAAGGGTCAGTTTTGAGATGAATTATCTGGCATGGGGGGTGGGGGAGAGAGCCTTCCCCTTCATCATCCCAAAAGGATGTGTTTATAGATTACTCTTCTAGCTCTTATCAGAAAAATAGTGTTTTTCTTTAATATTCTTTATTTATTCAATTTGAGGCAGGATTTCATGATGTAGCCCAGGCTGACCTTGAAGTCACGATTCTCCTGCCTCCACTTGAGGGCTGAGATCTGTGCCACCCTGCCTGAGTGCCCCCAAGTAGTCTTCTTCTCCTTAGTCATTCTTTTCTTTCTCTCTAACATTCAAAATACCCCTGCTTGTCCATTCCCTTTCCAAAGAAGACAGAATACCTGAGGAAAATTCTGAAACTGTGATACAAAGTTTAATATTTTTCAAAGGATTTATAAATCCTTTTTCAAAGGTTTTACTTTCCTCTTTGAGTAAACGAACCTTCATATTGTCCCCAGGAAAGCAAATGGATATGAACAAATACTCATTGTCCAGAAAGCGTGTTTACACACTCTCTCCTGCCTTTCCTCACCTATAGGTGGCCCCTCCCCCAGACATCCTCTCCTCAGTGTTCACTTCCTGTTTTATGATTTTCTTACCCAATTATGTGACTTTGGGCAGCAGTTTATTTTGTTGTTGTTTGAGTGGGGGGATTTTTTTGCTTTTTTTTTTTTCTAATTGTGGGTCTTGAACTCTGGGCTTGCGCACTGTCCTCAGCTCTTTTGCTCAAGGTTAGTGCCCTACCACTTTGAGCCACAGCACCACTTCCAGTTTTCTGGTGAACTGGAGATAAGAGTCTCACAGACTTTCCTTCCTTGAACGGTGATCTCAGCCTCCTGAGCAGCTGGGGTTTCAATTGTGTGCCTGTCTTCAGCAGCAGTTTTTTTGTTTTGTTTTGTTTTGTTTTAAGTTTGATGCACCTTAAATTTTTTTCTTTAAATTTTCTTGTCCGGAAGAGTCTAGGGTGAGAACCTCCTGCTTCCTAGGCGGTAGGGCGGGTCTCGGGCTGGATTAGGGCTCCCTGAGCTCCCCTTGCAGCTTCCAGATGGAGGACACAGAGCTGGCTCTTCTATGACTTTAGGAGCTGCTGATGTGTATTGTCTTTATCTATTTTTGCAAATTTGGAGATCCTCGCTTTCCTTTCTTTTTCTTTTTTCTGGTCCATCGTGGCTTGAACTCTGGGCCTGGGCGCTGTCCATCAGCTCTTCAGCTCAAGGCCAGTGCTTTACCACTTGAGCCACAGTGCCACTTCCGGTTTTCTAGTTGTTTATTGGAGTCAGCCTCCTGAGTAGCTAGGATTACAGGCAAGAGCCACCGGCACCTGGCTATTTTCCTTTCTTTTGTGACAGTATCCGGGCTTGAACCCAGGGCCAGGGCCCTGACCTTTAGCTTTTGTGCCCAAGGCTGGCGCTGTATTACTTGACAACACCCCTCCACATCGGCTTTTTGGTAAAACTGGAGATAAGTCTCACAGACTTTTTTTTTTTTTTGGATCCAGTCGTGGGGCCTGAACTCTGGGCCTAGGCGCTGTCCCTCAGCTCTTCAGCTCAAGGCTAGCACTCTACCACTTGAGCCACAGCACCACTCCCGGCTTTTTTCTTTTTGCTTATGTGGTGCTGAGGAATCAAACCCAGGGCCTCACGCATGCAAGGCAAGCGCTCTACCACTGAGTCATCTTCATCTTCCCAGCCTAAATCTCACAGACTTTAATGCCAGGCTGGCTCAGACCTGTGATCCTCAGATCTCAGCATCCTGAGTAGCTTGGATTACAGGCATGAACTACTTGCTCCAGGCTAAGGACTACTTTCTTTTAGGTTTACCCCATCCTCCCCCCCTCCCCCCATTTATTTTATAGGATATGACAGTTTTTTTTTTTTTTTAGGTTGAAGTATTTTACACTTAACCGAACCGTTTTTTTTTTCCCCAATAATTTGCTTCTGGTTCAACTTTGCTTTGCAGATACTCTCATGAAACTTAAAATTTGAGAAAAAGTTTTTGTTTTATAGTTCTTTTGGTCTCGGTGCAATCTGAAAAAGGACTGCACGTGTCCAATGCATCCTGCCAATGCATGGGGAGGTCAGGGCTCCCCATTTTCCATCCACTCTTTAGCTGCCCTGGGACTGCGCGGGCTTATTTTACAATTCTGTTGGTTTTCCGTTTTAAGGCCTCAGTAATTGAACGAGGGCTTCCGCAGACGCTCTGGGTTCGACTCCTCAGTACCACATACACAGAAAAAGCCAGAAGTGGTGCTGTGGCTCAAGAGGTAGAGTGCTAGCCTTGAGCAAAAGAAGCCCAGGGACGGCGCCCAGGCCACAAACAAGAAAACCCAGCCACCAAGCCGGACAGGCAGGAGGCGGGGCCTGCGGCGTCCTGGGGGCGGGGCCTGAGGCGTCCCCGGGAGGGGCGGGACCCTGGGGCGGCCTTCCCGGCGTGCCCCGCGCGGAGGGTGGGGGGGACTCTTAACGTGAAGCGGCGGGTGACTCAGCCGCGTGGCGGCGCGGCCGGGCGGTGGGGGGGCGCGCCGCTGCGGCTCGGCGGGCCCGGACGGATTCCGGCCGGAGAGCGACGGTGAGCGGCGGGCGCGGCGGGCGCGGCGGCGCGGCGGCGCGGCGGCGCGGGGCCGGGGTCGGGGCGGGCCCGCGGGGGGAGCCGCAGCGCCCGCGCCTCGCGCGGCCGTCCCGCGGCGGTGTTTGCTCCGGGGCTTGGCGTGGCGGGCCGCGCGGGCCCCGAGCCCCCCGGGCCGGGCGCGCTGGGCACCGCCCCCTGCGGAGCGGCCGGAGCGCCGCGCCCGCGCTTCCTGCTGCGCGGACGCGCGTTACCGCACCGCGGCCGGGAGCGGCCGGGCTCTCGCGGTGTCTGGGAAGTTGTGGGTGGTTCGTTTCGCCGCCCGATCCCTGAGTCCGGGTTTGGTTTTCGTGGTTCTCAGACTCTCTCTGGAATGGTACGGTTCGGGTGGGTGGGGAGAGTCCTCAGCAGACCCGACCTCCCCCAAGCCACCAGGTCCCCTCCGTCCGCAGCCCCTCCCTGAGTTAGCAGGACCCTAGCGTGGATGGACTTTGGTTCTCCGGGCCGGTGATGACCCCCGGGCCCTGCTCCCCGGATCACAGTCACAACTGGTGAGGGACCCCCGCACCTTAAGAACCCACCATTGATCTGGGCTGAGAATTTGTCAGGCTGCCGCACCCCCTGGCCTCTGGTTGGCTTGTCCTTTTCTCTACCCTCTCCCTTAGCCGGCTGGGCCAAGAAGCTCTAAGGAGCTCTTGACTCCCAGAGGTGGTATAAAGAAAGATAGGGCCTCCGTGAGCCCCTGACATCAGGAAGGAAATGACTTTCCTACATATCCTGTTACCGCAGAAAGATGGCCTTGTGTAGGTTCAGCAATCCTTTCTCCCTCTTGAAGGTATTTCCAGGATCATCAGGGCCTAAGCAATACCATTACGCCGCCAGGTCTCCAGGGTCCTGACTTGCTTACTCTTCCTCTCCCAGTAGCCATTGCTTGTGATGCCCTTGACATTGAGTGCCTAGATTCTGGGTATGTACCCATACCAGTATCAGCCTGTCTGGACGTCAACTCAGCCACCCAGTGTCCCGGAAATGCCCTTCGTATGCAGAACACTGTAGTAGATTGTTTATCACCTATATCAGATGAGGGCCAGATCGCTGGGTAAGCTAGACTTCTGTTTCTTAGTGCCTCCTGCAGACAGGCACTTAGAGATGAGGGTAAAAAGTTAGGTCCTGTGTTTTGTTTTTTTGTTTACCTTTTTCCCCCGGTCTTTTTTTTTTGGGGGGGTGGGGGTTGGTATTGGGACTTGAACTTGGCCTGGGCGCTGCCCCTGAGCTCTTCAGCTCAAGGCTAGCGCTCTACTACTAGAACCACAGCGCCACTTCCGGTTTTCTGGTGGTTAATTGGAGATAAGAGTTTCACAGACTTTTCTGCCCAGGGCTGGCTTTGAACCGTGATCCTCAGATCTCAGCCAGGATTACAGGTGTGAGCCACTGGCACCAGCTGCTATTCTTTTTTGCTTATTTATTTATTTTGCTTATGTAGTACTGAGGAATGGAACCCAGGGCTTCATGCATGCTAGGCAAGCACTCTACCACTAAGCCATATTCCCTGCCCTGCTATCCTTTTTTGATGTCTGGTTTTTCTCACAAGTCAGTCTTTCTGTTGATTCCCAAAAGGCTGTGGGTTTCCTTCTATCGCTCTAGTATATCTTCCCATCCCTTGGCTAATTGGAATGGAAAGTTTAGAGCCACTGTGGCTCTATCCTGGTTGAGCTGATATTATAATAGAAACTGAAATGCCAAGCTGGGCTCCCAGGGCCTCACTACTCAGGAGGCTGAGATCTGAGAATCACAGTTCGAAGCCAGCCTGGGCAAGAAAGTCTGTGAGATCTTACCTCCACTTAACCACCAAAAGGCCAGAAGCAGAGGGGAGTTGTAGCTCTCCCTCTCCCTCCCTCCTCTCTCTGTCTCTTTGTCTCTGTCTCTCTCTCACACACACACACACACACACACACACACACACACACACGGTTAGGGAAGTTGTTACAATAATGAGTGATTCAAGTTGGATGACTGGGAGTCATAGAACTGAACTGAGGCATGGAGTAGAAGGAACCTATTGCAAATGTATCTAGTGCGATGCTCTCATCTTTCAGATAGGGAATCTGAGAGCTGAGATGGCAGAGCAAGGCTGCCTGGCTTCTAGCCTGCTGCTGTTCCTCCCCACTAAATTGTCCCAAGAAAACCGCTTCCAAAATGGGAAAAGAGCCAGAGATGTTAAAAGGAGGTAAAGATTGGGAGACTTCCATAGGAGAAAAAAAGCCAGTGTTATCTTATCTGGAAAGTGGAGATTGAAAGAGAGTAATTTGACGTTTTAATTGTGATCGCCAAGGAGGAGGTGCGAAAGGAGCTCTTGGGGCTGACAGTGGAAGGAGAAAGGAACCGCGGCTGTCCTGTAAATCCTAAGAGAGCTTATGAACTTGGAACTTGGTTTTGTTAAAAGAAAGACAAGAGGGTCTGGGAAGGTGGCTCAGTGGTAGAGCGCTTGCCCTGCATGCTTGAAGCCCTGGGTTTAATTCCTCAGCACCACATAAGCAGAAAAAGCTGGAAGTGGCGCTGTGGCTCAAATGGTAGAGCACTAGTCTTGAGCTGAAGAGCCAAAAGACTCAAAGATGTAATTCTGGTGATTTCTAGAGATTATGTGCTTGAGCTGTTGTTGTTCTGACCACGTTACTGGGTATCTGATAGAAATAAGGCTGTGCTAACTTCTAGTCTGATTTAATCTACTTCTTAACTCCCTCCTTATGGGAAATGAGATTATTAATACAGAAGAAAGGAAGAGGTTTGATGAAAAGGGACCGAGCCTCCTGCCTGGAGTCCCCACACAGACACACAGACACGGTTAGGTGGTTCTGTGTAACCACAAAGTAGAAGAAGAACTGAGGGCTTAATTAGTGGCGTCAGATACCAGACAACATACTAAATGATTTTCACTGTCCCATTTCATTATTTTCTTTTTAAGATACAGAGATCAAGTTTGCCCAAAGATACACTAAGTAGCTGAGCCAGTGTTGAAACTTAAGCACACATGACCACAAAGCCATTATTTGTGTGTGTCTGTGTGTGCTCAGCCATGTGCATGTGTGTGCACGTGTTCCAGTCTAGGGGCTCGAACTCAGGGCCTGGGCTCTGTCCTTGAGCTTTTTTGTTCAAGGCTCTAGCACTTGACCCACAGCTCCACTTCTGGCTTTTTGGTGGTTAATTGGGTAAGAGTCTCATGGATTTTCCTGTCCCAGGTGGCTTCCAATTTCGATCCTCAGATCTCAGCCTCCTGAATGGCTAGATTACAGGCATGAGAAGCCAAGGCCAACCTTAGTTATTCATAAGTTTTTCTTTGTGTCCCCCCCCCTCCTCCCAAGACCAGTAACTGACACTTGCTTTTTCCCATTGAGGGGAGGGATCTATTGTGAAGCAAAGTCAGCTTTAATTTTTGCAGCTTTATTATTGTATTCCTGTGCCTGGGCTGCCAAAATGAATGCCACCATTGGTGCCTTGGTCAGGGGAAATGTGTGTCTCTTGTTCTGGTGGGTAGAAGTTCGGGGTGTGGGCAGGGCTGGTTTCTGTGCCCTCTGTCCGTGGCAGCTGTGTGGCCGTGCCTTTATGTTGTGTGTTTGCATGTTCATCTCTTCTCCAGAGGGTATTTGTCATGGGAAGGGCTGCCTCCAGGACTTCATGCTAGCTTCCTCCTCGCCCAGTGTGGGCCGTTCTGAGTTACTGAGGACAGCGTCTTGAACATGAATGTTGAGGACACCTGGTTTGACAGTCATGATGTTTATCTGCTTAGGAAACCCGTGGCTGCGTGGCCAGTGTAGTCCCGTGTCCTGAGGCTCAAGGGGCAAGTGTCTTTTTCCTGCCCCTTGCCTGTTCTCCTTTTACTGTTACCCAGGCCTGGAATCCGCATAAACCGTTGCGTTGTACTTCAGGCCGTCGGGACTGCATCCCTCTGCGCCACTCACACCCCCTTTTGGAACTATTTCATCAGCGTCACCTGCGCTCCTGATGCATCTGCTCAGCGTGTTTCTTCTTTCATCTAGATGGAAAAATGTCAGGGCTGGGAAGCTGGCTCAGTGGTAGAGCGCTTGCCTTGCATGCATGAGGCCCTGGGTTCCATTCCTCAGCACCACATAAGCAAAAAAAAAAAAAAAGAAAGAAAAATGTCAGATTCCCTTATTTGGAAAGACGTTGTTTACTATTGCACCTTCTAAGTTTTTCTCTTAAACTGTCATAAGAAGTATTTTAACATTCCAGTGATTCCAGCATTTTCTGGAAGCGTTCATTCCTTGTATTTAAAGATACATTTTCCTTTCTCCACATTCAGAAAGTACACGCAACAACATGACACTTGTTAAAAATATAATCCAGCAATTAAGGGGGAATAATTAATGTTAGCAGTCTTTTCTCTCTGAATACATTGAT
This sequence comes from Dipodomys spectabilis, assembly GCF_019054845.1. Taxonomy (NCBI): domain Eukaryota; kingdom Metazoa; phylum Chordata; class Mammalia; order Rodentia; family Heteromyidae; genus Dipodomys; species Dipodomys spectabilis. The sequence goes on along the minus strand of NW_024870762.1, from coordinate 2,392,519 downwards.
GATCTGAACCTGCATACTAAAAACCTAGCGTGGCGATTGCTGTGCCACTGCTTACAGTTGTTCTAAAACGTCTTTCTTTTCGTTCTTTTAGTTGGAGAATTGCAAGAGTTGGATTTTTGAATGTTAAACCAATGTTCATCATTATGTATGTGGATCAGATGGTCAGTTCATTTGGGGTGCGCCTTGGCCCATGTGGGCCAGTGTTATACTGGCCTGGAAAGTGATTGGGCATCGTTCCTCTTTTCTCCCAAGAGTGTGAGGCTGTTCGAACCATTTCATTAAAGGTGGGAGAATGCGCTAATGGTGCCATCTGCCCCTGGAGCTTTCTTTTTTTTGGTCAGTTATGGGGCTTGAACTCTGGACCTGGGCGCTGTCCCTCAGCTCTTCAGCTCAAGGTGAGCGCTCTACCACTTGAGCCACAGCACCACTTCCGGTTTTCTGAGTGGTTAATTGGAGATGAGAGTCTCATGGAGTTTCCTGTCCGGGCTGGCTTTGAACCATGATCTTCAGATCTCTGCCTCCTGCATAGCTAGGATTACAGGTGTGAGCCACCAGCGCCCGGCCTCTAGAGCTTTCTTTATGCAACAGTTTAAGTTGTGGAATAAAGTTCTTTGCTACATCAAAGACTTGTGAGATTTACTTGGGGTCTGGGCACTCTTCCTGAGTTTTTTGTATTCATGGCCGGCACTCACCACTTGAGCCACAGCGCTACTTTCAGCTTTTTGGTGGTTAATTGAAAATAAGGTTCTCACAGACTTTCTTACCCGGCTGGCCTCGAACCTTGCTCTTTAGATCTCAGCCTTTTGAGTAGTTAGGAGTACAGGTATAAGCCACTGCTTCTCAGACTTCTTAACTTTACTGTCAGTTTCAAGGGGCCATGCCTGCAGATGGCTAGGGAGTACAGGATCTACCGCCAGAAGCCATGTGGAGATCTGCAGTCCCAGCCCAGTGAATTTGGCAGGGTGGCCTGCAGGCAGCTGACCATTCTGCCTGGTCTGGGAGGGTCTGGTACATGGCCGTCACCTGTGAGCTGTGCGTCTGGGTTGGGGCTCCTAGGGGTGAGATGATGTGGTCCACCTGATAGCCAGTATTGGCGGTTGGAAAGGAGAGATGAAGGAGCAGTACAAGTCAAGGCTTGCTTTGGTCCCAAGGGCTGGGGACTCAACCCAGGCCTTGGACTTGTTAGACAGGTACCTTGCCTTTGAGCCATACTCCCAGAACCCCCTTTTGCTTTTCTTTTCTTTGCTTTTCTTCTTTCTTTCTTTTCTTCTTTTTTTTTTTTTTGTCGATCGTGGAGCCTGAACCCTGGGCCTGGGCGCTGTCCCTCAGCTCTTCAGCTGAAGGCTAGCACTCTACCACTTGAGCCACAGCGCCACTTCCAGCTTTTTCTTCTTAAGTGGTGCTGAGGAATCGAACCCAGGGCCTCATGCGTGCAAGGCAAGCACTCTACCACTGAGCCACCTTCCCAGCCCTCTTTTCTTTCTTTTTGGTGCTTGTTACTCAACTGGTTTTTTGAAACAGGCAGATTTTCTTTAAACACTTGGACTCTGCCACCCTTTGCATTTAGGTGTATAAGCCCACTTAATTATTTTGTGCAATGAATGTGTAGCTTGGTCACGTAGGAAGGGTGTTGCAGCCTGGCTCCAGGCATGACTTACAGAGCCTCAAACTTCCCTGCTCCTCTCTCTCAGCACACCATGCCTGCAGGGTTCCCATCCTGCCTTCTGAGAACCAGAATGAGAACTCGCCCCTCTCTGGTATCGTCTTTGCACGGTGGTGAAAGACCGTTAGGGGAATTCTAACCCTGTGTCTTGCTGTCTCCCAGGACTGCACAAGCCAGCAGCTGAGAATGAGCGCTCACCAGGGCAGTAACGGAGACAGGTTGCTGGGGCCGGAGGCTGCCTGCCTAGTGGACGACCCTTTAATAACTGCTCAGGAAAAACAAGCAGCCAGCCTGGCTCCAGCCAGCCTTCACCACCTTGCCTATCCCCTGGGCCCCCGGAATGATGGTCAGTAACTAGCTCTTCTTTCATTTAGGGGTCTTTGACTCTGGAGGATCAGTTCTGCCTAGAAGGCGCAATATTTTTTGTTTTTGTGTGTATGTGTTTATAAAGGTGATGTACAAAGGAATTATAGCTATATAAGTCAAAGAGTACATTTCTTTTTGCACAACATCACCCCCTGGCACTAACGTGTTTTTTTTTTGTTGTTGTTTTTATCTTTGGTTTGTTGGTCATGGGGCTTGAACTGTGGGCCTGGGCACTATCCCTCAGCTCTTCAGCTCAGAGCTAGCAGTCTTCCACTTGGGCCACAGCACCACTTCCATTTTTGGGGTGGTTTATTGGAGATAAGAGTCTCATGGATTTTCTTTCCCGGGGCTAGCATTGAATCGATCCTCAGATCTCAGCCTCCTGAGTAGGATTACAGGCATGAGCCACTTAACATTAACAAGATTTTTTTTTTTTTTTTTTGGGTCCGGTGGTGGGGCCTGAACTCCGGGCCTGGGCGCTGTCCCTCAGCTCTTCAGCTCAAGGCTAGCACTCTATCACTTGAACCACAGCGCCACTTCTGGCTTTTTTCTTTTTGCTTATGTGATGCTGAGGAATCGAACCCAGGGCCTCATGCGTGCAAGGCAAGCGCTCTACCGCTGAGCCACATTCCCAGCCCCGTTAACAAGATTTTTAAATGACCTAAACTTTTACAACATTAATACGTGCATCACAGGAAGCAAGAGAACACAGAAGCCACAACACCACCATCCAAAATCCCAAGGTTGGGTTGCACGATTCTACACAACACAGTAGTACGGTGTGTGATTAATCCTATGTAAGATGTGTCATACACATTTGGCTTTTCACACATTCTCAGTAGTCACCAATGCAAAGTCCATAAGCTACACAAGGACTGGATAACCATGAATAAACTACACAAAACTCAGTCTCTAGGGGTAAAAAATCTGGTCTTGCCTTTCTTGGGGACAAAAATGTCCTAGCATACAAAAAATGTCAACACACCCTGAGATAAATGTCATGCCGTGATATGAAGACACTACATTCCCTTAGCACTCAACTGAAAATGAGACAAGACAACAAAGGACACGATGACAGCACTGCGGAGGGAATTTGTTTCCAGATGGAAACTGGAAAACAATGTATGTTCTACCCAGTGACTTCAGGCATTCCTTTAGTACAGCCAAAAGATAGACATCAGCAGCGTCCGTACAGCACGGAAGCATGGCCAGCGCACACCTACCCGGCCCACTCCCTGCACTCATCCATCTACACTTCCTCTGCCACTAAACTAATGAACAAGTCCTGCTACTCTCAGAGTAGCTTGACAACGCCACATCCAACGTGCGTCTGTTCTACCGGTTACAACAGACGGTTTCAAGTTCGCTTATAAGGATTTTACATGGCGCTTTGCCTTGGGGATGGCAGGCTGTGGCCAGATGTGGTGCTGCCTCTTTGCTAAGTCAGATTTGACGCAGATTGGATGTGTCCCCAGCTTTTGTCCTGCCGCAGTGACAGCAAACTGCAGAGCCTAAGACGCTTTTCTGGGCTCAGGGGTCAGTCCTGTTCACCTGCTCTGCCCTGTTGCTGGTGCCTGCAATTCCGGCACCTGCTGCATTTTTAACAGCACTTCAGAGGTTCCAGGCCCCCCTGGACCGTGGAGGGCAGTGATCCTGGGCCTTGGAGGGACCGGCAGGAGACTGCTGGGTCTCCCCATAATCCTTTCAAGTGTGGCATTTCTGCTCATTTTCATGCCATGAAAGCAAAGAGGTTGCAGGAGTCCCTCGTTTGGGTTAGTTTCCTGTGGCTTGTTGTGGCGGCAGGTTTTGCCGGTGGTGAACACCCAGACATCTGGACTTTGTGCCTCTCATGATGTTTTGGAGAAGATCGGATGTGCTGAGTCACGGGGTTTGCTTGTGTGCTCTCGTAGGCCTCGCCCCTGACTTCGCCCCGCAGCCTACAAGCCTCCCATTGGCCCACGTGATGCCTGAGGACATCAAAGGCTCCTGCTTCCCGAGTGGCAGCAAGCGGAGCCATGAACCCTTTGCTGCCGTGGAAAGGCTGGGAACCAGTACCTCCCACGCCCAGGCACCAGAGAAGGTGACCCTGCTGGTGGACGGCACCCGTTTTGTGGTGAACCCGCAGATTTTCACTGCTCACCCAGACACCATGCTGGGAAGGTAATGGCAGACGCTTCCTTCCCAGTTCACTGTGAGACAGGTTGGTGCCACTCAGCTTGCATGGCTGAGACATGAAGGTCCTTGCTCTCCCACCTTCATACAGTGTGTGCAGAAGGCAGGGCAAGATAGTAAAAGCTGGTGTGTGCAGGGCTCGAGGCGTTCCCCAGCCCCAAGGAGTAATACCAAAGTGGAGCCATGGGAGACGCAAGTCAGTACTCCCTAGCATGGCAGTTGGGCTGCGGGGGCAGGGAGGGAGGCACCTGCTCGCCCGATTGCACACTGATCCTGGGCCAGGGGCATGGGATAGGGGTGGGGGACGTGGTCTAGTCCCTCTGCGCCTGAGTTGGGAGCTTACCATGAGAGTGGCTGCTACAGAAATCCAAATGCTGACCTGCAGTGCTGCCTGCGCCCACAAGGCCACGGCTGGCACAAGAACCCAGGGAACATGAACAGGAAGGGGAGGCACGGGCCACCCCTCAGCTACACCTGGGTACCAGGTGGTGAGGAGCGGCTCTGGACGGGAGTGTTGGCGGAGGAGCACAGGAAAGGCAGGCCGAGCCCTTCCAGAGCTGTGGCCGTTCCAATGCTGCTTCGTCCTGTAGGCGCAGGGCCCCGGGGCTGTGGGCGGGGGTGAGAAAGGGCCAAGCAGCCTGAGTGAAATCTGCTGCCTGGTGTCTTTCAGGATGTTTGGACCAGGAAGAGAGTACAACTTCACACGGCCCAATGAGAAGGGGGAGTACGAGATTGCAGAAGGCATCAGCGCCACTGTATTCCGCACGGTGCTGGTGAGGACAGCGTTACCTCTTCGCCCTGGCATGTGCGGTGACGTGTTCACCCTTTAAAGTTCCATCAGCCACGTTACCCACTCCGGTGTCTGCATTCCTTTCATTTCTGTCCTGGCCACGTGAGCTCAGTCAGTCCTCTGGTTCTTTCTGGGGGAGGAGGATGATTGTAGGCAGGAACCTATCACCTGGACCGAGTGGCTAAAGATGCCACGCCCACCGTGTTCTTGGCAGAACGAGCATTTCTTCCCAATCTTTTTGCAGGATTATTACAAAACTGGCATCATCAGCTGTCCGGATGGCATCTCTATCCCAGACCTCAGAGACACCTGCGACTATCTGTGCATTAATTTTGACTTCAACACCATCCGATGTCAGGATCTGAGTAAGTATGGAGCTCTGCTCCTCCTGGGGGCACTCCAGCTATACTGGCGTTACAGTCTATAAATCCTTTTGTTTAACAAGAACAATATTAAAAATCCAGTTCCTTGACTAGTTAGAATAGTTTTAAAACTTATTTTATAAAAATATCAGCACACACTGGCAAAATATCCCCCCCCCCCAGTCCTAGGGCTTGAACTCAGGGCCTGGGCCCTGTCCCTGAGCTTTTTTTTCTCAAGGCTAACACTCTTCCACTTGAACCACAATGCCACTTCCAGCCTTTTCTGAGTATGTGGTGCTGAGGAATGGAACCCAGGGCTTCATGCATGCTATGCAAGCGCTCTACCACTGAGCCACACCAGAATACCTTTTAAAATCAGTTGTTTCCCAGTCACCAGAGTCCAGCCAAGATGAATGAGTTACAATTCTTTTTCTTTTTTTTTTTTTTGTTGGTTGTGGGGCTTGAACTCTGGTCTGGGCACTGTCCCTATGTTCTTCAGCTCAAGGTGAGCGCTCTACCACTTGAGTCACTTGTTTGTTTGTTTTTTTAGATTAATTGGAGATAAGAGTCTCACTGACTTTCCTGCCCAGGCTGGCTTTGAACTGTGATCCTCGGATCTCAGCCTCCTGAGTAGCTAGGATTACAGGCGTGGGCCACCGCCGCCCGGAGCTACAGGCGAGGGCTGAGGGTCGTCTGCATGAGCAGATGCATCCTGCTATCAGCTTGTTCCCTCTCCTGCTTCAAGGGACTGAGGAAGGGGTGGGGCACACAGTGAGATACAGCTAATGGGTTCCAGATCCAGCATGGCCAGCAGTTCACCAGGCTAGCTGCTTCCCCCTGGGCAAGACTGATGGCAGCTGTTTAACAAGGTCGGACCCACTGGCCGAGCCAGACAACATAATTTGGTTGGGTTCTTACCTTCTTTTTTTAAGGCAGTTGTATAGATTGCCCAGACTGTCTTTGAACTCCTGATTGCCTTGCTTCAACCTCCTAAATGCTAGGATTATAGGCATTTGCCACCATGTCCAGCTTCTTACCAGTATTTTTCTCAGTGTTATTAACTTAGCACTTGCTTAGTGCTTTAAAGATAAGGAATTGCTCAAAACTATTAACAAAACAGGTGCCAGTATCTCATGCCTATAATCCTGGCTATTGAGGGTCAAGGTTCAAAGCCAGCATGGGCAGACAAATCTGTGAAACTATTATCTCCAGTTAACCATTGAAAGTAGGAAACAGCTGTGACTCAAGTGGTAGAGCTCTAGCCTGGAGTGAAAAAGCTGAGCAAAAGCATAAGGCTCTGAATGCCATGTCTTGAGTGCAAGCCCTTGTAGCAGCACAAAAACCTCTAACAGTTTAGCCCTGAGAGATCAGTGCAGTAACAAAGGAGACTGGACGATGCTGTGCAAAGTTCTGATCACTAAATCCAGCATGAGGACACAGATTGGCCATAAACACTGAGCTTCGTGCTCTTGTCCTGACCGGGGCTGCCTGAGTTCCTGCATTTTCCTGCAGTGTGTGTGGAGGCCTGTGGATGTGGAGCTCTCTACTGGGTCTCCTACACACCTAGAGAAAGCCCTTGGGTCCAGGACACATCATTGGGGTGCCACACCCCTCCTGTAGATGTTTATGGTCTGATGCTGAGCGTGTACCAAAACCTCAGCAGGCGGTTAGACTTGATGAAGCCGGAGCGTGGCAAGACAAGAACCCTTTCCCATGTCAGCCATGATGACCTCTGAGCAGGCCAGACCCTCCCTTCTCTGGCGCGTGTTGGTGCTGACAGCCGTGAGCCTGTCTGGGCACGCATAGACAGTGCACTCAGCTGCGTTCTCCCCAGGTGCTTTGCTACATGAGCTGTCCAATGATGGCGCCCACAAACAGTTCGATCACTACCTCGAGGAGCTCATTGTGCCCATCATGGTGGGCTGCGCCAAGAAAGGGGAGCGGGAGTGCCACATCGTGGTGCTCACTGATGAGGACTCTGTGGACTGGGATGAAGACCACCCCCCACCCATGGGAGAAGAATATTCTCAAAGTAAGACACAGATACTTTTAACAAAACCAAATCACTGTGCAGAGTGGCAGTGAGATCCTAGAACCAACGCACACAATGTTTACTGTGTGACAAGCACACGTAGATGGCAAGCCACCGGCACTGCGGGTCTGGCCTTGGCTGGGAGTGCAGCCAGCGTTCCAGCTCTCACACCCCTGGTGTGGGGCACCGCACTGAGGCCACAGACGTCACAGTGCTACCAGTCTCTCTCCTTCTGCATTCATTTGTGAGTTAGCAGTAATTCAAAGCTTAGTACAAGAGTATACATTTAAAAAGTCCTCTTCCAACCCTGCCCATCTATTGTTTTCCTCAGTTTTTTTTATAGCTTTCCAAGTATATCCAGAATACATTAATAGATGAATAATTTTCAAGTGATACCATGTTCCATGGACTGTTCTGTACCATCTTGCATAAAAAGCAACACTTCCTTTTTATAGCTGCATAGTACGTCATTGTATCAATGTTCAGTAATTGATCTGTCCGGCTATTGTTGGACATTTAAGCTGTGAGTTGTAATGTGCAGTGACTATTCCTTTTTAAATAGTCTTTACGCACATGTGACTTGGGCTGTCAGATATATCTTTGTGTGTGTGTGCTGGTTCTAGAGCTTGAATTTAGGGCCTGGGTGCTGTTCTTGATGTTTTTGCGCTCTACCTACCACTTGAACCACACCTCCACTTCTGGCCCTTTGGGGTTAATTGGAGATGAGAATCTCACAGACTTTCCTGCCTACGCTGGCTTTGAAATGCGATTCTCAGCTCTCAGCCTCCTGAGTAGCTAGGATTGCAGGTGTGAGCCACTGGTGCCTGACTTCATCATATTTTTTTAACATTTAATCTTTGACCCATGCAGATCTTTTTGCTGTCAGGGATTAGTACACCTTTTATCTCCTTTTACAGTTTCCTCTGTGACTGACTCCAGGTGGTTCTGTATCTTTGCTTTCGTTTCAGTTCTTTATAGCTCCAAGCTCTACAGGTTCTTCAAGTATATTGAGAATCGGGATGTTGCTAAAACAGTATTAAAGGAACGAGGCCTGAAAAACATTCGCATTGGGATTGAAGGTAAAAGAGGGAAACCTCCCAGTGAGTACTCAGGTTGCACACTTGGGGAACATAGTGGATCTGCCTACAGATAGGACCACAAAACCCCAGCTTCCAGAGAGGCATAGGTACACAAGTTCTTTTGTTTTGTTTTGTTTTGGTCCGGTTGTGGGGCCTGAACTCTGGCCTGGGTGCTGTCCCTCAGCTCTTCAGCTCAAGGCTAGCGCTCTACCACTTGAGCCACAGCGCCACTTCTGGCTTTTTTCTTTTTGCTTATGTGGTGCTGAGGAATGGAACCCAGGGCCTCAGGCATGCAAGGCAAGCACTCTACCACGGAGCCACCTTCCCAGCCCGAAAGCTACAGTTCTGCTGCCAGTGACGCGCGCCTGTCCTTGGGTTGCTCTCTTCTTTCACTCTCACTTGTTTGAAATGCTTTATGGCAGCTGAGAATAAATGATGGCAGGCACCGGCATAGGTTTGGCTTTCTATGTCGGGAAATAGAGCAGGGAGTAGAGCACCAGGCAGGTATGTGCATCTGGCTCCTGTAGTCGCCAGGCATGAGCCTGGCTCTGCCCACAGCCGCAGGAGGTACTTCTGTGGTGTGGAGGGATCCTGAAAAATGCAGAAATGCAGCTCAGTCCACCCCAGGTGGACTCAAAATTGAAGGGGATTCTATTTGAAGACTCAGGAGAGCCCTGCTCTCAGTGCTTTGCGCAGTGGCTCCCAGCAGTGTCCCCACACAGCACCAACTCCGAGGATCTCTGGCTGCTGTACTCCGCTGCCCGCATACACCCCTGCACACACGACTTCTCAGACCTTGTTAGGAGAAATACTTGAAGTTACTTACTAAGCCTTCCTCCTCTGAGCCTTTCCTAGGGACAGAGTGGCCCATCAGACACTAGGGAGTTTGGCCTCTGCATATCTGCCGCTGGTGCCAGCCCTGGTAGTTATTCCAGTTAAGAATTCCATTTCCGCCTGACAGCCTTTGAGTATATGGGAAGCTTCCTCTTTCTCCTTCACACAGATTTCCACAGCTCCTTAACTGTTTCCCATTGTCTGCCCTCCAGAGAAGACTTAAGTGAATGAAGTAGCCATGGCCTGGCAGCATTGTTGTTCTCTGATGGTTGCCAGCAACTAAAGGCTCTTGAAATTACAAAGAGGCTTCTCTCTTCCCCTTCCATTGAAAGAGAGAGAGTCGGCATTACTTCCCTTAGATTAGTTCCTTTTGAGGACTAAGTCCCACCAACCTGGAGCGGAGTCCCTTCCGCACAGCTCCCTTGCTGTACTTGGATTGGGAGGAGGGAGAAAAAATGGATGCCAGAGCAGGCTGTTTGCCAGGATGCTGAGAAGGTCCTTTTTCTCTGTACCAGGTTACCCTACCTGTAAAGAGAAAATTAAGAGACGCCCTGGGGGCCGATCTGAGGTCATCTACAATTACGTGCAGCGCCCCTTCATCCAGATGTCGTGGGAAAAGGAAGAAGGGAAGAGTCGCCATGTGGATTTCCAGTGTGTTCGAAGCAAATCCCTCACTAACTTGGCAGCTGCTGGAGAGGGCGTCCTAGAGGACCAGGAGAGACTGATGCACCACCCACCCCAGGTGGACGAACTTGACCGGCTCAATGCTCCACTTGCTCAGATGGCTTCTAACGACTCTCAGGATTAGGACCGAGCTCTTGGCTGAGATACCCAGCCAGGACTCCCCATCCTCCCTCTGGTCCTCTCGCCCTGAGTCCCTCCCCGGTGGCCAACACGTCTCCTGTTCAGTAAGTCTGTGCCTCCAGCAGGGGATGGAGCAGCTTGCTGGTAGCTTGCTGGTAGCTAGGCTACCAGCATCACGGCACCCCTGGTAACTTGAAATTTGGGGTCTGGTGCTGTTCACTGAGTGTCTGGAACTCACAACCAGGAAAGGAAGCCAAGTCTCCCATTGCCTCACAGTTAGCAAAGCTGTCTTTGTCCTTTGTCCTGTATGTTTTGTTTAGTATCAGGCAAATTGCTTAGTAGCAAAGGGACCAAACTTAAAGGGAGACAAGGCTGTCTTCTAAAGGCGGGCACTAGTGGGAGCTGCTCGCTGCAGGCTGAGGAAAGGCCGTTCTTGGTGCCTCTGCCCCTGGAGTGCAGCCGGGAAGAACCCGGCACTTGTCAGAATGTCTGCCACGCGTTCACAACGTTCCCCAACGTTCCCCAAGGAAAGACTAAGAGCTTAAGTTCAGTCTCGTGTCTCATTAATGCAGTGAACCATCCAAAACCACACAGGACAGGCTCTTTGGCAGGCAGAATGACGTAACATTGCTGATGAAACTGTTTCAGCTTCAAAAGTTATGAACCTCAACCAAATTGATGGTTCATTGGAATGAAACTTAAAACTCAAGTGGAAGAGCCTCTCCTGCTCTGGTGGTCTTCCCCCCCCCCCCCCCCCCTCCTCAGAGAGCTGAGGCCTGAACTCTTGGCCTGGCACCGGCTGCGCAAGTGCGCTTCCATTGAGCTAAGTCCCAGCCCCAGGCCATTTGGATTTTCTTGGCTGAGACTACAGTGTTAATCTGGAGGTCTTTATCTGCAGCCCTGCTGCAGGCTTGGCCAAGAGAGCTGAGAGAATGACTTAAAGGTTTCAAGATGAGAACAGAAATCTCAAAAAGTGTTCACATCTTAGACCTGCAGAGAGGGCACTGAGGGTGAAGTTGGGTAGGAAGTGCCACCTGCCCAAGCTCCATCCCAGGCTGCCCAGAGTTTTCTGGGAATAGCAGTATGTTGTACACAGGGTTAGGAGGATGGTATTAATGTCATCTCCAAAGAGGGTGAAATAAAAGGACATCTTATCTATCAGCTGCTACAGTGCGTAGTGCCTGGCAAGCCAGGTCACTTCCGGCTCACATGACCTCTGATATTTTCTTGTTAGCAGCAGGGTTGACTTTAGAGTCCAGAGCTTCATGAAGTGTTTTGGGAAGCCGGGCACCGGTGGCTCACATCTGTAATCCTAGCTACTTAGGAGGCTGAGATTGAGGATCACAGTTCAAAGCCAGCCCAGGCATAAAAGTCTTGGAGACTCTTATCTCCAGTAAACCACCAGAAAACAGGAAGTGGCTCTGTGGTTCAAGTGGTAAAGCATTTAGCCTTGAGCTGAAGAGCTGAGAGACAGTGCCCAGGCCCAGAGTTCAAGGAAACAATACAGGAAGTGGCGCTGTGGCTCAAGTGGTAAAGTGTTTAGTCTTGAGCTGAAGAACTGAGAGACAGTGCCCAGGCCCGAGTTCAAGGCCCACGACCAACAAAAGCAAAGTGTTTTGGGATTGATCATTTCCCTTTATGGTGAAAACCAACCTTCAGTCATAAACTCTAGATGTTTACTCATCACAGATTGTGAGCATAGTTTCAAATTCCTTAAGAAAATTACTATGGGGGGGGTGTGTGTGTGTGTGTGTGTGTGTGTGTGTGTGTGTGTGTGTGTGTGTGTGTGTGTGTGTGTGTGTGTGTGTGTGTGTGTGTGTGTGTGTGTGTGTGTGTGTGTGTGTGTGTGTGTGTATAGTTTCAAATTCCTTAAGAAAATTACTATGTGTGTGTGTGTGTGTGTGTGTGTGTGTGGTTTTTTTTGCTTCCCCCCCTCCCCCCCTTCCCCCTGGTGCTAAGGATGGAACCCAGAGCCTTGTGCATGCTAGGCAAGCACCCTGCCAGGAGTGAATTCCATTTCTATTGACACTTTTGGGCTTCTACTTTCTGACTGCCCTAGTCAGCTCCTCTAAAAATAAAGGCAGGAGCTGTTCTTCCCAGGCTTGAAGAACAAGAGTGTTGTTCACGGTGGGGTGGTACCCACCCTCATCCAAGTGCTGGGAATGGAAGTCAGGGTCCTGTCCAGCCACACCTGAGTAGTCGGGAGGAAGCCCTGCTGCGCATGGCTGCGCTGCAGTGGGGATCAGCCAGCGTCCTCGTGTGAGGTAGAAGCAGCGGGGTTAAACCTTCCTTTGCCTTATTTTCCTGATAAGCTATTTGCATCAATTTGCAAAGCCAGAGTTAAGGGGAGGGTCAGGGCTATCTGTAGCCAGAAATGGACGTGTCTGTGAAACTAATGGGCTTATATTTGGGGTCCAGTTTGGCCTCCACCTTTCTAGCCCCACATTCATACCCACTAGCTGCTGACCAGCCAGGTCAGTGTTTGTTGTGCTTCCGCTGCTCTCGTCTGGACTTCACACCACTACAGAGGAAACCTCCATGACCTGACGTTTGTGTGCCACGGCTAGCTTCTCCTGTCATAGCATGCATATTACCACCACGTGGAAACACGGCCCAAGCTAATGTCGTATAACAAGTGTAGCTTAGGTAAAAAGTTGCAGAAGCATGGCATATAGCTAACGTTGTGTGTAACTGTCATTGAACCATTACTTTTACAAATGAGGTCTTTTCTCCCAAAATGAATATGCTTCTGGCCCCAACCCATGGGGTTTGGGTAAGTGGAAGTCTGTGCAGACTAATCGGCTAATGTCACCGGGTGTGGTGACTAAAGCAAGATGTAGGCTATACGTTCTTTCCGGTGGAGAGGCTTTTGCACCCTCCTAGACCTCAGCCTGCCGTGTGCTGACTGCGCAGCCATGTGTGACATTGCCCAATGGCAAGGGTGGGGTCGTCTTCCCCTTCAGAGGCAGTTGCTGGCCACGTGGTCAAGATTTCTCCTTAATAAAGAGGTGGAACACTGGTTTGGTGTCTTTAAAGTGCCTAATTTATAGTAAGCCAGGCTGTTCATACAGAAACGTTTTTGTCGGAATGTTATTTTACCCAGAGTATCTTGGAGCATCTCAGCCAGCCAAGATGAACCTGAACAATCTCGTTTGGCTGATGAGGAAACATTTGCCATTGAGCTGGCGAGAGAAGGGGACCCACTGGTTCTCATGAGATTGTTTGATGTGTTCTCCAGGATAGGAGGTATGGAAGAGGTGACAGCAGAGTGCTGCTCAGTGTGCAGCCGCCAGGATCCCCTAAGCCAGCCTCTGGCCCAGGTCTGGGAAGATGGTGAAGATCCCAGGCAGGGGATGTGCTGACAGGAGGGTCCTACAGGCCCTGTGGTTAATTAAACACACACCCGCTAGCTCAGACTGTCACCCAGTGTGATGCGGAGCACCTGTGGTTTTAGGCATTGCATTTAATGCCACCTCTTGCCATCATTTTGAACTTAATGATGGACTTCAACAGAGAACTCAGCAGCCTGCAGCCTCCATGTTGTGTTCTAGTTGGTATCACCTGCAGGAGACTCTTTACTCCCAAAGGCAAAATGCTTGTAGGTTTCACCTTTTCATGTTGTATTTACTTTTAAGATTGCACTTGTTCACCTACCAGTGTTTACGAAATCCCGTTTGGGATGCTTTTTTTTTTATACAATAAAATGTTACCATTTGTTTCTGTGGTATTTCTTAGCAGAAAACTAGGGCTTGAGGGGTTAGTTCACAATGACCTGAACCCAGACTCCAGGAAATGTGTTTTCTATGCAGACAATTTTGAGAAAAGCCATTAGTGATCAATGGCTGTCTCCCATTACATGACATTGATGAGCTTTGAAGTCAGTATTTTACTATTATCTGAGTTTTTATTTTTTTTAGGGCTTGAATTCTACCCCTTGAGACAGCTCCATTCCTATGTAGGTTTTTTCCTGGTTAGTTAGAGCTAAGAATCTTATGGATTTTTGAACCTCAATCTTAAAGCAGCCTCCTGAGTAGGATTATAGACATGAATTACCAGTACAACCCTAAATTTTTTTTTTTTTTGGTCAGCCATGGGGAATGAACTTGACCTGGGCGCTGTCCCTCAGCTCTTCAGCTCAAGGCTAGTGCCCTACCACTTGAGCCACAGCGCCACTTCTGGCTTTTTTCTGCTTATGTGGTATTGAAGAATCGAACCCAGGACCTCATGCATGCGAGGCAAGCACTCTACCACTGAGCCAATTTTCCAGCCTCTGGATCTCTTTTTTTTAAGTAATTCTAAACCCAAAGATATACTAAATAAAATCCTGATGTACTTGAATCAAAAAGACTGTACAGGTGTAGTGACACCAATAATTGCAGCATTGGAGACTGATAGGGCTATGAGTTCAAGGCCAGCCTGGACTGCCTAGTGAGATCTTGTCCAAAAATGGAAAAGCACATGCTCAGTATTATTTTGGTATGCAGTAAAATTGTCTTAATATAAAGCTTAGGACTGGGACATAGCTCAGTGACAAAGTACTTGCCTAGCAAGTGCAATGTCCTGGTACCAAAAAAGAAAAAAAATAGATTCTGGGGCTGGGAAGGTGGCTCAGTGGTAGAGCGCTTGCCTCACATGCATGAGGCCCTGGGTTCGATTCCTCAGCACCACATAAGCAGAAAACGTCAGAAGTGGCGCTGTGGCCCAAGTGGTAGAAGACTAGCCTTGAGCTGAAGAGCTGAGGGACAGTGCCCGGGCCGAGTCCAGGCCCCACAACCGACCCAAAAAACCCAAAACATCCTATTTTCTAACTTCCCTAATGAGTAGGAACTGGGATTTATCTGTGAACAGGATCCACACTCAGTTTTTTTTCCAAAACATCCAGAAACCAGAAATACTTCTGCCCGCCCTGGTTGAATCTTCTCTCTGCTGCGGCTTGTGCCCCTCACCCCTTTCTTGCCTATTCAGAGACTCTTTTCCCCAGAAGAGAGACTTCACAAGTGGATCAACAGTTCAATAGAACGGTGCTCTGGTGGAGCTTGTGAGATTCCTGATAGGTCTGGGTGACTGACATCCCTTGTCAGCAGGGGACCCTGACTCACCCCCCCTGTGACCCCAAGAGAGGAGGAAGTACTTGAACACTTAAGTCCCAGCTTCCTGTCACAAAGACCATGGTGCGATGTTCTGCTCTTTCGGATAGTGGGGCTGAAAGTCACAAGCAATCTGACACATTTGTTTTAAACATCACAGATTTCCACTGCTGTTTTCACAGTTTATTCAGAAGTTTTAACAGCTAAAATGTGGTCATTTACCCTAAAACCATTCCCTGCCACCCCACTAGACTAGCGCTACTCCCTTCAGTTACTTCTCCCCGCACTCCCCATTCTCACATCACACAGACCCCAACTATTCAATAATAGAAGAGACTAAGGAGTTACACAGACGAACCTCATTTACTTCCTTCACACTAACAGGCTACAAATAAAAAAGTAGGGGGCTGACACATCACATTCCCATCCAGAGTAGGACAGTGTCGCCGTAACTGACATTCCGTTTTCCTTTCTGAATGGCTGAGCTGGGACGCGCGGCCTTCACCACCTCAAGTCTCAGGTGTGGCGTGGCCATGATCTGCAACAGGCGGTCACCACACAGGTGCAAATGATGCTTGAAGAATTGTCAAAACCAAAAAGAAATAATGCATTCATATGGAACCCTTGACATTTTTATGACACAGCAAAAGTCCTCTAATGGTGGCTGTGGCTGTGACAGAGAAGGCACTTTGTGCTACAATTCAGTCTCATAAGAGAACGCCACAACAGAAGCCAGGTCAGCCTTAGCTGCAGGCAAGTCTTGGGTGGGACAAGTATCCCTCAGGAAGGCATCAGCAAAGGGAAAATTTGTCCTCATGATTCCAAGGCAAAATGGCGACAGTTGGAAGAGGAGAAATACCGAGAGAAGACATTAACACGGCTGCACCAGGGATGAGGAGGGAGCTGGCTGTGTCCTTTCTGCCGGAAGCGGTGGGTCCACCACCTCCTCCCAGGAGGCTCCAGGCCTCCAGCCTCCATGTGGGCTGCTGGCTGTGTCCCCAGGAATACACAGTTCCTGCCGGCAGTGCTTTCAGGCATTGCTGGTCAGTGGCATCCACCCTGGGATCTGATGCACCACACAGAGGAAGTGAGGGCTTGCGCATGATCCATAACGCAGCAGTGCCAGTGGCCTCCAGAGAGCAAGAGGAGACCATCAACACTCAGGAGAGCAGCAGAAGCTTTTGGATGGGTGGAAGAGAGGAGCTAAATCATGAGTCCTAGTACCATGAATAAAGTGCACCGTAAGTGAAAGCTGTGGAAAGCCGCTCCCAGGGCCGAGTGCAGGAAGACGCTCTCCTCACCACCCCTCAGGACGGAGATCACGTTGGCTGCTGACATACTGTGGTTGTTGCTGTATTCCTGTAGTACTATGGGACTTTTAGCTATACAGAGGAAAGAAATACTCGATGGGCTTGGCAGGGGGCGTGGTGTCACCACGGCAGAGGACTTGGCAGAGTACACATTACAAAATCTTGGTAATGCTGGATGATGGCTGTTTCTCTCCTTCCTTCTGGTGAACTGTGGGAATTCAAATTCTTTTGAAAATACCTATCAAATTGGCTCATGATGCTTCTAAAGAAGGTGTTTATGGCCCATGATGTGGAGAGGAGATAGTTCTTTGTTCTATCGGTTTTCTGGTGCATTATGGGAGAAAATCCACTTTATCACATTTCAGGAAACTTTGCTATGACACATTGACAGGTGCTGTCAACTGCTTAGAAGCTCTTTGAAAGGGTGCGAGAGGCAAGCCGCCAGTGATGCTGGCCGAGGAACTCTGCTCCGTCTCGGATCCCACCACCGCGCTCTACTTTGCCGCTTTCATGTAGGATGGAATCGCCCCCCGAGCGGTCAGACCCTCGAAGCGCTTGTATGTGTAATTGATGAAGACCCAGTCTTTGTTCTTGTAGTCAGTCTCGGGGTGATTACTGGTGGCCACTGGGGAAGAAATAGATGTGAGAATAATTCACTGCCCTCCGCCAGTGGGCTGCTCAGCACTGAAGACGCATTGGTGCCAAGGACACGTGTCTATCTGGAAAAGGCTCTTTGCATTCTGCAGATTCTCTGTCTGCTTGTGGCTCTTTGAGCCTCAGATTTATTTCTGCACAAATAACACTGAAAGTTTTCTTTTCCCATCAGAGCGTTTCACTTTCCCTAACCTTCAGTACAATAAATAGGTCGCGTGTGCCCGGCCGCCCGGCGGGAGTCATCTGAGTGTGGACACGTGCATCCCACCACGAGCCAGCACTGGCGTTAGAAAAACATCTCCAGGTTCCTATCCACACTCTACCCTGATCTGTAAGCATCGCGCCAAAATTGCAAGCAGGGCGGGAAATAATTTGACTAGGAGGCTGCTGAGGCTGTGCTAGTGAATTACCTGTTGGCTTAAGAATATCAGACTCTGGAAACTCATCGAAGTTTGAGGTATCATCAATGCTTTTGATTTCAATAGATATTGCAGCAGGTCTCTCTCTGCCAAGAACAGACATGCCAAGGATTACTTGTTATTATTCAGATGGATCGTACTAATCAAGTCACTGGCAGACAGCGTTTATTTTCTCTGAAAAGCTTATGAATGCTGGCCAACTAAGCATTCATAATAAAGTAAATTATTAAATACAATAAAAATATTCGTTCATAGCTAGAACGGCAGGAACAAGGGGAAAGTGCACAATGATACTCTAAATGGCTGCCCCTTCGACTAAAGGAGGAAACTCTTGGCACGCCTCATGTACAGCTCTACCCTTCTTCCCCTGGGAGCACAAGCCAGCATGATAGCTAAAATATATGATGACAAGGAGGCAAACATAAAAGTCACAAGGATGCTGGGCACGGTAGCTCATGCCTACCGTCCCAGCACTCAAAAGACAGAAGATCCTGAGTGTAAAACCTGCCTGGATTGCATGATGAGACCCTCTCAAAGAAAAAAAAATTCACAAGAATGCAAACCAGAATATAATTACAATATAAAATGGCAGGGCTGGAGGCATGGCTCAAAAGTAATAAAGTGTCAGCTGTGAGCAAGCTAGCTGAGTGAGCATGCAGCCCTAAGTTCAAGTCCCAGTACAGGGGAAAGAAAAAAAAAAAAAAGACAACCTCATCCCCTTTGGTTAAGCAACCAAAAAAGCTGGTTTAAAAGGTGTAGAACATGGATTCAATGACCCACATCTATAATCCCAGCACCCAGGAGGCTGATGTAGGTATCATGGGTTCGAGGCTGGCTTGAACTCCATAGTGAGAACTTGTCTCAAGAAACTAAAAGCTTGGGGCTGGGAAGGTGGCTCAGTGGTAGCGCGCTTGCCTCGCATGCATGAGGCTCTGGGTTCAATTCCTCAGCACCACATAAGCAAAAAGGAAAAAAGCCGGAAGTGGTGCTGTGGCTCAAGTGGTAGAGCGCTAGCCTTGAGCTGAAGAGCTGAGGGACAGCGCCCAGGCCCAGAGTTCAGGCCCCATGACCGGACTCCCCCACCCCAAAAAAAAAACAAAAAAAAAAAACTAAAAACTGGTGGCTCTGGCCTGTAATCCTACTCGGGAGTCATGAGACTCTTATCTCTTATCTCTAATTAATCACCAAAAAGCTAGAACTCAGGTGGGAGAGCACTAGCCTTGAGTAAAACTGTTCAATGACGGCACCTAGGTTGAGTTCAAGCCCCAGGACTGCGCACACCGCACACACACACACACACACAATCACACACACACACACACACACAGACAACAGTCTGGGACTCCAGGCTCTCTTGGCCACTGGCAGCACCCTACTCCAGCCTCCTTAACAGGCCTCCTGTCTGCAGCCCACCCCTCCTCCTCCTCACTGCCTCTTTACTCCCAATGATGTCCTCTGTGGTCCGGAACAGCTCTGCTGACGGCCCCCCACAATAGAGGACAGAGAGCATGGACACCATGCGTCCCGATGTTCCCTCCCCACGTTCACATGGCTCAGTAAAGAGCTGTGGGACTCAGTACTTCCATGACACAGGGCCAAGAAGCCTAACTTTTTATCTTCATTAACCATGAATGAAAATACAGAAGAGAGGGGCTGGGAAGGTGGCTCAGTGGTAGAGCGCTTGCCTTGCATGCATGAGGCCCTGGGTTCGATTTCTCAGCACCATATAAGCAAAAAGAAAAAAAAAAGCTGGAAGTGGCGCTGTGGCTCAAGTGGTAGAGCGCTAGACTTGAGCTGAAGAGCTGAGGGACAGCGCCCAGGCCCAGAGTTCAGGCCCCACGACCAGACCCCCCCCCCAAAAAAAAAAAAAGAAAATACAGAAGAGAGGGCTGGGAAGGTGGCTCAGTGATAGAGTGCTTGCCTTGCATGCATGAGGCCCTGGGTTCAATTCCTCAGCACCACATAAGCAGAAAAAGCCAGAAGTGGCGCTGTGGCTCAAGTGGTAGAGCGCTAGCCTTGAGCTGAAGAGCTGAGGAACAGCGTCCAGGCCCAGAGTTCAAGCCCCATGACCGACAAAAAAAAAGAAAGAAAATATAGAAAAGACCCTAAAATATCTCTTTCCTTACTTAGCATGCCAATCATGGTCTTTTTCCAAATTAGTGTTAAGCAAACTAGTAGTGACCTTTTATGCATATACCTGATATGTTCCCAGTCAACACCTTCAAAAAAAGCATTACTTTTGATTTCCTCAACTCCAGGGGCTCCGATTCTATGTTCCCATTCACAGCAGAATCTGGAAAAGAAGATGCCTTTCAGCACATCTCAGTTTCTTCGAAAAAAAGAAAGGAAGAATGTCTGTCTCTTCTATTAAGAGACGAATGGAAGGAAGCAGAGCAGACCCAGAAGATAAGTGTTGTTTTTTTTTTAGAGGAATCACTCATGTCAAAAAGTTTCAACAGGTGGAAAAATGCTGATACCTCAAAATTAGATCCTTGGCTTTCTCAGAGATGGGAACTTCTGGAGGAAAAGTCAAAGTTTCTTTCCAGTTCATCACCTTCTTGTATGTCTCTTGCGGGGTCTCAGAACAGAAAGGTGGGTAGCCTGGAATAAAGAGGAACTTGGAAGCGCATGGAGCCTGACTGAGGTGATTCTCAATCAACACACTGCTCTCTTTAGTGGCCGCTTGTGACAGACAAGAAGACTTCCCACTCACCCCAGCAAACACCTAAGCATCTAAACTTGCAAACCCACTAGTACCAGCCTCTAGTACCAGCCAGCTAACAGTTGGAGCTGGAAAGATAGGAGGTCATACTCAAAGCTGCAGGTGTGAAGATTACCACGCCAATGTTAGGATAAAACATACATTCAAGGAATAACTATTCCAGGAATATCCTTCTATGAGCCAATTACCAAACAAACTAAATAAGAAAAACCATGGACCGCACACCTGTAATCCTATTCAGGAGACAGATGTGAGGATCATGGTTTGAAGCCATCCCAAGTAATTCTTATCTCCAATTAACTACTCAGAAAAAGCTGCAAATAGCACTGTGGCTCAAGTGGTAGAGCACTAGCCTTGAGCACAAAAGCTCACAGACAAATGCCCAGGCCCTGAGTTCAAGCTCCAGGACTGGCACAAAACAAAACAAGACAAAAGCCTGAGTTTTCAAAGTGACTGTCATACA
Source organism: Dipodomys spectabilis (assembly GCF_019054845.1). Taxonomy (NCBI): domain Eukaryota; kingdom Metazoa; phylum Chordata; class Mammalia; order Rodentia; family Heteromyidae; genus Dipodomys; species Dipodomys spectabilis. The sequence goes on along the minus strand of NW_024870762.1, from coordinate 2,371,762 downwards.
TTTTGAGAACAGGAAAGAGGAGAAACACATACCCTACCCCAAATCTGCCCTCTTTACAGGGCACATCTGCCACAGACATCCATCCAATGTTCCTGAAGACAATGCCAGACCACCCCACACCCAGTCACCTACACACTCCCAATCCTAGTGCTCAATGGCTTAGCACACAGGTGTGTCCCATAAATACAGAGACACTCTCCCAATACTAGGGAGAGAGGTCAGAGACTTTCATACTGTGAAGGCTTTGAAAGAGGAAGAGAGGGCTGAGAATGTGGCTTATCGTAGAATGCTTGCCTAGAATGCATGAAGCCATGAGTTCAATTCCTTAGTACCACATAAACAGAACAAGACAGAAGTGGCACTGTGGCTCAAGTGGTAGAGTGCTAACCTTAAGCAAAAGAAGCTCAGGGACAGTGCCTAGTCCCTTAGTTCAGTGCCCAGGCCTTAAATTCAAGCCCCAGGATCGGCCAAAAAAAAAGAGGGGGGGGGATTTGGGGGGGGGGGGGGCAAGGGAGCAGCAAGTTACAAGGTGAGGTAATTTTTGGAGCTCGGAAAATGCAGAATAAATGCCAGCAACTAAAAGAACTGCTCGATGAAGAGGATGAAAGCACAGAACAAAAAAAAAAAAAAGCAAGGGGCTGGGAAGGTGGCTCAGTGGTAGAGCGCTTGCCTTGCATGCCTGAGGCCCTGGGTTTGATTCCTCAGCACCACATAAGCAGAAAAAGCCAGAAGTGGTGCTGTGGCTCAAGTGGTAAAACGCTAGCCTTGAGCTGAAGAGCTGAGGGACAGTGCCCAGGCCCAGAGATCAGGCCCCACAACTGACCAAAAGAAAAAAAGCAAATGATCAGCAAAGCAACCAAGGCCTCCAGGAAGCCCAAGAACATAGCAAGGCTTATTTGAGTCACCTATCTAGGTAGGCCTCTTCACTTAGAAAGACAAAGGAGGGAAAGTACCTCCTAGCTCCCTCCCGTCTCAACCTAGAATCAAGGTAGCAGTAGTTTGTGGATGCACACGGGAGGTCCTCTGGAGACATGCAACTTACCGATGAGCATCTCATACATGATCACGCCAAGGGACCACCAATCACAGAGCTTGTTGTACCCGGTCTGCATGAACACCTCGGGAGCAATGTAGTCAGGAGTGCCTACTGTGGAGAAGGCCTGAAACATGTACCATGTATCAGAGAGGCGAGCCAGGCAGTCGCCCACAGTTCTGTTCCAAAGACCAAAGGCTACAGCACCACCAGGAGCTACCCCCAAAGTAAATATGCAGGACGGTCGCCCAGTAGCTTAATGTAAGCTGGATTTGCAAGGGCACATTCCACAAAGAACAAAGCCAAAGCCCCTTCCAAAGCCCATGAACAGCTGCCCTCATTTACAGAGTTCTCACTAAGTGCCAGGTTCTGTGCTGCTTAATATGTAAATAAGCACAACTCATCATGACAAAACCATCCTAAGGAAGACTACTAAGCAACACTTGCAGATAAACTTGACATCCAACATGGAATTATCCAAGGCCTCAAAACTAATTTGGAAATTAAATATCTTGTTCCATTATCTTGCCTCTTTAATTTTTATTATTTTTTATTTTTTTTGTCCGTTGTGGGGCTTGAACTCTGGGCCTGGGCGCTGTCCCTCAGCTCTTCAGCTCAAGGCGAGCGCTCTACCACTTGAGCTACAGTGCCACTTCTGGTTTTCTAGTGGTTTACTGGAGATAGAAGTCTCACAGTCTTTCCTGCCCGGGCTGGCTTTGAACCGCGATCCTCAGATCTCAGCCTCCTGAGTAGCTAGGATTACAGGCGTGAGCCACCAGCATCCGGCTGCCTCTTTCATTTTTAATTCAAGAAAATCATAAAGGAAGCCTTAGTATCAAAAGTGAAAGTTATATCCTATACATCAAATGTTTATAAATGTCTATTTTACTATATAATGGTTTCCATAGAAGTTATTAGAGAAACATTTTCTAAATTCCTGTATTCTACTCTCATACACCAAGATTGAAAATACTGTAAGTATACTCGAAAGCCTCCCAAAGTGCTTAACATGTGAGGACTTCCCAAGTAAAAGGCTTTATGCTGGGAGATATGATGATTATATAATCTTCAAAATAAAAAATTGCAGCTGCTATCTTTTTAAGTATTTATTCTGAAATATTACAAACATACAAAAAGAAAACCATAGACAGTGCAATATACATGATCCATCTCATATTAGAGGTTTATCATCTGTCATTTATCTCAATCATTTTCCTTACTTTATTTTTTGGTGCCAGTCCTGCGGACTGAACTCAGGGCCAGGGTGCTGTCCCTAAACTTTTGTGCTCAAAGCTGATGCTCTACCACTTTAGCCACTTTTAACTTTTTAGTGCTTAGCTGGAGATAAGCATCTCACAGCTTTTCTGCCTGGGCTGGCTTTGAACTGTGATCTTCAGATCTCAGCCTCCTGAGTAGCTAGGATTACAGGGCCATTTCTCTCTCTCTCTCTTTTTTTTTTTTGCTGGTCATGGGGCTTGAACTGTCTGGGCCTTGGTGCTGTCCCTGAGCTCTTCAGCTCAAGGCTAGCACTATACCACTGCAGCCACAGCAACACTTCTGTTTTTTTGGTGATTCATTGGAGATAAGAGTCTCACAGATGTTCCTATCCGGGACGGCTTCGATCCAAGATTCTCAGATCTCAGCCTCCTGAGTAGCTAAGATTACAGACGTGAGCCACTGGCACCTGGCTCATTTGTTTCTTTTAAACTTCTTCCTGAAAGCTGAAAGCTATGGTGCTGTCTTTTTTCATAAAGCATGTTAATTGTCTGCTATATAAAGGGCTTCTTCACACTACATTGCATTGTGTTCAATGTTAAAACTTACTTTTTTTCTTCAACATTATGGATTTGAGGTTTACTCCTATAGCTCTGGTTCACACATTCTTCTGGCATATTCTTCTGCGTTACACAAATAAATCACAATTGTTTTTTGCCACTCCTCCCTAAATGGACATCGTGTGGCTGCCAACAACTCAGTATGAGAGCACCCAGAAAACACCACGCCCTGTGGGGCTGCGCACTATGGAGACTTACGATGTGTCATACCATAGCGTACAGTGCTGGCTCAAGTCAGGAGCTCCAGCAACCTTCCGACCAGTGGCGCTGACGACGCTAGCCCAAGGAGGCTGCGCCTGGCGTCCTCATCTCACCCACACGTGGGGTTTGACTTTTAGTGAGATGTTTCAATTTTCATTTCTCTTATTCTTTTTCAGGTTCTTTGCTCACTAATTTTTTAGTTGTGTTCTTTATTCTTATTGATTCATAGGAATTCTTTATGAATTCAAAGTGCTTATTATCCTTAATAGTTTTACATTCTGCAAACATCTGGTCTGAGGCTTATTGCTCTGATGACTTTGCATGTGAATTACTTGCCACATACCAATAGTATTACATGACGTATGATATGCATGATCAAATCACGTGGCCTGTGAATACCCATGAGTTTAACTGAAGAACCAAATACCAGCATCATTAGCTCTCACCTCCTGACTACCATGCTGCATTGGTGTTCATCAAAAACCCTGCTTTTCAAAAGAAGTTCCATTTTGCCTCACGACTCTAAATGAGATTGTAATGTATTTTTGTGCAGGCTTTCCTGCCAACACTTTTTCTAAAGCTGGCCCATGCTGTCACCCAGGCAGCTCTGCTCCAGTCCTTCCCGCTGTTGTTCCAGGACATGGCTGTGTGGTGGGGGAGCCCTCCATCCTCCTGGCGTCCACATGTGCTTCCTCGGAGCTCGTGCCTAGCAGCAGGCTCGTGCCTTGCTCCTCTTCAGGACTGTCTGCAGCTCTTTTCCTTTATTTCTTTTGATATACAGGGATTTTTTCCCCCTTTAAAGTAGTCAAATAAATCAAATTTTTCTTTGATGATTTGTACTAATTTTATCTTTTTTTTTTTGGGGGGGGGGGGGGAGGGGGTCCGGTCGTGGGGCCTGAACTGTGGGCCTGGGCGCTGTCCCTCAGCTCTTCAGCTCAAGGCTAGCACTCTACCACTTGAGCCACAGCGCCACTTCCGGCTTTTTTCTTTTTGCTTATGTGGTGCTGAGGAATCGAACCCAGGGCCTCAGGCGCAAGGCAAGCACTCTACCACTGAGCCACCTTCCCAGCCCTAATTTTATCTTATTTAAGAGATATGGCCTACTCTGAGGTAAAAAAAAAAAAGGTTGCCTTATATTTTTATCTAAAAGTTTTTACATTTTATTTCCCATGCTCAATTTACTTTTGTGAACACTGTAAAACATAATCCAGTTTTTCCATGCAGCTAATCGTGCTATTTATATATGTATGCATGTATTTATTTACTTCTGTGTCTGTCCTAGGGCTTGAATTCGGGGGTGGGGTGCTGTGCCTGAGCTTTTTGCTCAAGACTAGTGCTCTATCAACTGAGCCACAACTTCACTTTCATCTTTTTGGTGGTTAATTGCAGATAAGTCTCACAGACATTCTTACCCAGGCTGGCTTTGAACAGTGATCCTCAGATCTCAGCCTTCTGAATAGCTAGGATTATAGACGTGAGCCAGCCAGCACACAGTTATACAATATTTTTAATATTGCAAATCTTAAATAACATAAATACCCTAAATATTTTTAAGCTTGGAAGTCTGAAACAGGAATTGGCCCTATCTAAGAAGCAGAAGTACTTTGCTTCTTATATAAGAAACTAGATACTCTTTACAGACTAAGTTTATTGTAGCAAAAGATAAATATTAAATCTCATTTTTGTTTAATCAAACATTATAAAAACCATACATCAGTTGCCACATGAGAATACCTTCAAATTACAATATTAAAAAAAAAACCCTCTGGGATTTACAAAACATAGCCTGCTGAAGGCACAAATCCGTGCTATGAGGTAAAGTTCCACTCTAGAAGCATGTCTTACCATACTCCCAGTCCTGTAAGTGCCAGACGGAGCCTTTCCAATCTAAGGACCTCCCCCTTCCCAAACCTTTGCCCCTTGTCCACCATAAGGTGCCACCAACTCTAACCTCTTAACTCTGTGCCCTTTTTCCTTCTTTTGTTGTCAGTGAGCACTACAATGGAAGTCTATAAGCACTCTATTCACTGGACAGCCATTTCAATCACGTGTTCAAACTTTGACTCAATTTTACTTTTAGAGAAGACAAAGCAACTTCAATCTCTACTTTGTCATGTCTATAAATTCTACCCTAAGAATAAAACTGACGTAGATTAAATACCTAGATGGAACTTGCATGCATCATCTCTTACTTCTGGGGTTTAGGAACTCTGAGCTGATTCACTCACACTACCTAAGCAGTTACTAGGGTTAACCTAGGGCCACACCACAAGTTAGACTATTACAATATGATTTAAGTAGCCAAGATGTGAAGGTAAAGCTCTACTTTTTCAGTGAGGACGAGAAGTGTTAATGGGAAGCAGTACTTACTATGCTCAACCTAGACTATTCCATTTGTGCTAAGCATTAACCAGTATCCCCCTCCCCCCCTTCAGCTTGGTACTAGCTGAATGGGAATGCTTACAAAGGGCAAAGAACATGGCTAGTTAACACTTGGAAAACTGAGGCTTTATTTTCTTCAAATTATGAAACCAGATAATAGGAAGATGAGTCTAATTTTTACTTTCCTATTTCTGTGAATAGAATAAGGAAGCAAGCACCTTAATCACAGCATCAGAGCCTAATGTTTATTCATACTTTCAAAAAGTTTTTAAAATGACATTTAACTGCAAGTATGAAGGGAAACCACCTATCTTACAGAACTATATAACGATCCTGGGAGAATCTGATGGCCCTCTGGTACACATCAAAGAGAAGAACACTTGTCTCAGAGAACAGAGAAAATCCAAGAGTCAGGTGCCCAGGACTCATGTCTGTAATCCTAGCTACTTAGTAGATAGAGATCTGAGGATCCCTTCAAAGCTAGCCTGGGAAGACAAATCCAGAAAAACTTTTATTGCCAATTAACCAGCAAAAACAAGCTGGAACTGAAGGCATGGCTCAATTGGTAGAGTGCCAGCCATAAGCAAAAAAGCTAAATAAAAGTGCAGAGCTCTGAGTTCAAGCCCCAGTACTCATACTTCAATAATGAAGGCAGGGCACAGCATATAGCACAACTGGCAGAATCTGGGTTTAATCCTCAATGTCACTAAAAAAAAAAAAGAATAAACTTTGGGCTAGGAATGTGGCTTAGCGGTAGAGTGCCTAGCATACATGAAGTCCTGGGTTTGATTCCTCAGTACCACATAAACAGAAAAACCCAGAAGTGGCACTGTGGCTCAAGTGGTAGAGTCCTAGCCTTGAGCAAAAAGATGCTCAGGTACAGTGCCTAGGTCCTGAGTTCAAGCCCCAGGACTGGCAAAAAATAAAAATTTAAAAAAAAAAAATATATATATATATAAAATAAACTTTGTCTAGACAGAAGTATTTTACTGAAAAATTTATACTGTTTCAGTAACTTTCCAAGGTACCATTCAAGGTAAATGTAATAAGATTATTTTTCTTTAAACTTACAATGTATATGTATAATCTTACAAGTATATATATGCAAACACTTATAGATAATAAAAATTGTCCTTATATTTCCCTCTAGTTTTGATCACCAAGTATATTTTTCTACCACAAAGTAAGAAAAGGCTGTTAGACTGGTGAGTGGAGGTGTCTTGACCTAAGAGGGTCAAAAGGTCAACGAATTAGGCATAGATGTACAATTAGCTTCAACCTGAATGCCACATGAAAGAGATGTTACTAGCCTAAAAGGTCAGAATGAGGTCATCCACTGAAAATGTCACAATTACAGAGAAATTATTTTGAGACCAATTTAACTTCATCTATAAAATTTGGTTATTAAAAAACTAGCTTTTTTTTTTCTATGTCACAATCAGAAAACCTAGTATTATCTACCCTCTTTCAAAATATTTGGTTTGGTACTAACAATCCAATGAAAGTCCTGCTCTATTAAGTAGTCTTTGCAAGGTGAGGGCTATGCTGTAAACATTTACCAAATGACAATGTTAAAAACTTACTCATACCTGGAGGGTAGCATTTCAGAAGCCACATATATAACTAACTTACCAGCTGACGTCTGTTTCTTTTCCAGGTTTCTGCTTTTCTTTTAGAGTTCATGTTCTGAAAAGCTAACGTAGAAAGGTTCTAGTCAAAGTTCACAACTTTGCAAGGGTCTGGTACAAGTCCCAGGAGATGCTGGGTCTTGCTTTTCTTGCATGCATCTAAAACAACCATTTCCCAGGAGCTCTTTAAGCCCAAACCAGAGGTACTAATACATCAACTCTAAGTCACACAGAGAAATGGGAAGAGCTCCTCACACAGATCGTGTAGTCAAAGGGGACACAGACAGGCTCAGCAAAATCCCAGAGACCTTCAGCTTCTCTAGACTACCATCGAACTTCCAAGAGTAACAACTGGACCTCTGAGTTTAGGACACATTATTTGACAGAAGCCTTTCTAGGATGATCAGTGATCGATCTTATTACAGTCTTCAATAATTTAACTTCCAAGAGTAACAACTGGATCTCTTAGTTTAGGACACATTATTTGACAGAAGCCTTTCTAGGATCATCAGTGATTGATCTTATTATAGTCTTCAATAATTTAACTGACTGAAGTTGAAGTAACCCTTGTAATGATTAACATCTTTCCATCATGACAGAAAGAAGTACTAGATAAACCTAGATCCCAGGACTTTCCTCTACTATTTTGCTTGTCTGCCACATATCCATACCCAGTAACATCCCTAACAGAGTTCTCAACAAAGCTCATTGCCACATCTGTATTAGCACATCTGATCCTACACATCTTATCTCACAGGAAAACATGGAAAAGTATTTTTTCCCCTCTAGAAACCCATGCTGTGAGAATTTCCTCTCTGTCCCACATAGTTTAGTTGCCAGGTAACATCTCTTCTACATCCTTAAGGAGCAAAAGACCACCCCCCCTCCACACACACACACACCAGTTAACACTTACTGAAATCACTGGGGAGGCTGTGGTTCAGATTCCTATAAAATTCTGTCCTATGTGCTTTTTTCAGACCCGTGCAAAGGCCAAAGTCAGAAAGTTTCACATGGCCCTGCAGGAAAGAAGAAACAGGGATAGGTGATGACCATTTTTGGGTATAAGGCAAAACAATCATTACCTTTTCACTCCCTTCCAGTATCTCTCTCTCATACACACACACACACACACACACACACACACACACACACACACACACACACACACACACACACACACACACACACACACACACACACACACACACACACACACACACACACACACACACACACACACACACACTTTTTTTTGCTGGTCCTGGGGCTTGAACACAGAGCCTGGGCTCTGTTCCTGAGCCTCTCTCTGCTCAAAGCTAGTGCTCTATTACTTGAACCACAACTCTACTTTGGGCTTTTTCTGTTTATGTGGTACTGAGGAATTGAACCCAGGGCTTCATGCATGCTAGGCAAACACTCTACCACTAAGCCATATTCCCAGCTCTCCATTCTATCTTTATAGCTACAGTATACTGCTTTGCTCCCCTTTATTAAAGGGGAGAACATGTAATAAACTTTTTTAATAACACTTGTACTATACTAACAAAATGATTTTCATTTTTGCACGTTATCTTGCTTGTCCAAATATACACACATATATACATTCACTTGTTTATTTGTTGTGAAGAAAGACCTATGTAGCTCATGTTGCCCTGGAACTCATAATCCTTCCTCAGCCTCCAGGGTTCTGGGATTACAGTGTATGTGCTACTATGCCTGGCCAAATAAAGACTTAACTATAGTTGAAGGCTGGAGATATGGCTTAGTGACACAAGACCCAGCACCACAAATACAGTTAATACAGTCGAACATTCATTACCATCTAGAGACAATTTACTACTTATTTAATAAATGCAATCAAATATCATGATGTTGTAGTCTTGAAAATGCTAGGCAACCATAAAACCACTTAGCTATACCCCCTGCCAAAATTTCCTCCCAACTTTGTTTTTTAAAAAGAAATTTTAGGGGGCTGGGAAGGTGTCTCAGTGGTAGAGCGCTTGCCTTGCATGCATGAGGCCCTGGGTTCGATTCCTCAGCACCACATAAGCAAAAAGAAAAAAGCCAGGAGTGGCGCTGTGGCTCAAGTGGTAGAACGCTAGCCTTGAGCTGAAGAGCTGAGGGACAGTGCCCAGACCCAGAGTTCAGGCCCCACGACTGGACCAAAAAAAAAAATAATAAAAATAAAAAATAAATAAAAATAAAAATAAATTTTAGCTGGGTGCTGGTGGCTCACACCTGTAGTCTTAGCTACTCAGGAGGCTGAGATCTGAATATCATGGTTGAAAGCCAGCCTGGACAGGAAAGTCCATGAGATTCTTATCTCCAATTAAGCACCAGAAAACCAGAAGGGGCGCTGTGGCTCAAGTGGTAGAGGGCTAGCCTTGAGCCGAAGAGCTTAGGGGCAGCACCCAGGCCCACAGTTCAAGACCCACGACCAACAAGAAAGAAAGAAAGAGAGAAAGAAAGAAAGGGGAAAAGAAAGAAAGAAAGAGGAAAAGAAAAGAAAGAAAGAGGAAAAGAAAAGAAAAAAGAAATTTTAGAGATCTGTCATGATTTGACACAGATGATGAAGATTTTCAAAGGAAGACTCTTCAGGCCTTTCAAAGATAGCTAGAAAGTTATTGAAAGACAAGGAAGAAAACTATTATAGTGGGGGCTGGGAAGGTGGCTCAGTGGTAGAGTGCTTGCCTTGCATGCCTGAGGCCCTGGGTTCAATTCCTCAGCACCATATAAGCAAAAAAAAGCCAGAAGTGGCGCTGTGGCTCAAGTGGAGAGCGCTAGCCTTGAGCTGAAGAGCTGAGGGACAGCGCCCAGGCCCAGAGTTTAGGCCCCATGACCGGATTCCAAAAAAAAAAAACAAAGAAAACTATTATAGTAATAAATTTCCTTTTCTTTTATATAAAAGAAAAATTCATTGAAGACAAATATTCTGCATAATAAATGTAACATTGTAGAATCTTAGAACTAAAGAAACTCAACTAAAAGTTTCTCTAACTCAATATGTTCACTGTCTAGGTAAAAAAAGTGAGGTCCAGCCAGCTAACATGGCTAATATTCCAGCTACTCAGGAGACAGAGTTTGAAAGGACTGAGCTTTAAGACTAGCTCCAAGAGTGCTCGCCTTGAGCTGAAGAGCTGAGGGACAGCGCCCAGGCCCAGAGTTCAAGCCCCACGACCGATAAAAAAAAAAAAAAAAAAAAAAAAAGAATTGAGTGGGAATTCTATGCCGGGCGCTGGTGGCTCACGCCTGTAATCCTAGCTACTCAGGAGGCTGAGATCTGAGGATCGCGGTTCAAAGCCAGCCCGGGCAGGAGAGACCGTGAGACTCTTATCTCCAATAAACCACCAGAAAACCGGAAGTGGCGCTGTAGCTCAAGTGGTAGAGCGCTCGCCTTGAGCTGAAGAGCTGAGGGACAGCGCCCAGGCCCAGAGTTCAAGCCCCACGACCGACAAAAAAAAAAAAAAAAAAGACTAGCTCCAGTAAAAACAGGGAATCCATTTCAGCCAACAAACCAGGCATATTGGTGCATGTTTATGATCCAATACAAGATCACAGTTCAAGGCAAGACCTGGACAAAAATTTGAGACCCCATATGAAAAATAACTAAAGTACATAGGCTACCAACTCCAAGTCCTTGGTTAATCAACCTCCAACACCACCAAAAAGAGCAGTAAGGTCTACACAGAAAAAAAAAAAGGTTTGCCAAAGTTATCCATAATTTAGCTGCATAGAGACTTTCTTCTTTTTATTTCTTTTATTTCTTCTTTTTATTTCTTTTATAGCAGTACTGGAATTTGAACTCAGGGCTGCACTTGTTAAACAGATACTCTATTGCTTGAGCCACATCAACCAATTGAATATTCTATTCAAAGGAGACTTTAAGAACTAAGTAACTAAATTTAGATATATAAACATAAACAAGCCATTACAGAGACTGATTCCTGTTTGGGTGTGTGCCAGATTTTGTTGAGGTTGCCTTACTTCCTGGTGATTGGCTGCGGTCATTAACTGATGAGGTTGCCCAACAGAAGAGTTTGGATAGGTAGCCATAAGCTAAGTAAAAGATGACTGGAAGTAGTGCTGAGTGGTAGAACACTAGCCTTGAGCAAAAGAGCTGAGGGACAGCACCCACACCCTAAGTTCAAGCCCCACAACCAACCCCCCAAAAAAAAATCTGAAAAGAAGACAACTATCTTTAGCTTTTTTTTTTTTTTTTTTTGTCAGTAGTGGGGCCTGCACTCTGGGCCTGTGAACTGTCCCTCAGCTCTTCAGCTCAAGGCTAGTGCTCTACCACTTGAGCCACAGCGCCACTTCCAGCTTTTTTTTTTTTTTTTTTGCTTATGTGGTGCTGAGGAATTGAACCCAGGGATGTATGCAAGGCAAGCACTCTACCACTGAGCCACCTTCCCAGTCCCCGCCCACCTGTCCTTATCTTTAGCTTTTTTTTTTTTTTGTCCGTCATGGGGCTTGAACTCTGGGCTTGGGTGCTGTCCCTGTGCTCTTTAGCTCAAGGTGAGCGCTCTACCACTTGAGCTACAGCACCACTTCCGGTTTTCTAGTGTTTTATTGGAGATAGGAGTCTCAAGGTCTTTCCTGCCCCGGGCTGGCTTTGAAATGGGATCCTCAGATGTCAGCCTTCTGAGTAGCTAGGATTACAGGCGTGAGCCACCGGCGCCCGGCCTCTTTAGCTTTATTATAAAATAAGCTTCTACATCAATTTTGTTCTTGATAGTTTTCAAGATTTGCCCCTCCCTCCGCAAGAGGGTCTAACTATTTGGCCAAACTGTCCTCAGACTCTTAATCTTTAAACTTGTAAATGCTAGGCTTATAGGCATAAGCCACCATACCCAATGTGTTTTTTGTTTTCGTTTGTAATGCCCGTCTGGGGCTTGACCTCAGCAGTCTGGACACTGTCCCTTAGCTTTGTCACTGACAGCTGGCATTATCACTTGAGCCACAGCTCCACTTCAGCTTTTTTGGCACGCATTTGGAGATGTCTCACAAGACTTTCCTTCCCTGGGCTGGCTTTGTACTGTGATCCTCAAAATCTCAAACTCTTGAGTAGCTAGTATTACAGGCATGGGCCACTGGGGCCTGGCTTCTTTACTTTTTTCTCCATTATTTGAACCTTTACTTTTAAAAGAAATGTTCAAGCCAGGTACTGGTGGCTCAGGCCTGTAATCCTAGCTACTCAGAAGGCTGAGTTTTGAAGATTATGGTGCAAAGACAGCCCAGGCAGAAGGTCTGTAAGACTCTATCTTCAATTAACCACCAGAAAGCTAGAAGTGGCACTGTGGCTCAAAGTGGTAGTCTTGAGCACAAAAGCTCAGAAACAGTGCACAGGCTCTAAGTTCAAACACCATGATCATGAAGAGAAAGAGAGAGAGAGAGAGAGAGAGAGAGAGAGAGAGGGAGAGGGAGAGAGAGAGAGAGAAGGAGGGAGGGAGAGAGGTCCAATCAGGTTACAGAATCATAAGCCTTCAAAGATAAGAAATGACAGCAAACTTACCTGTAAAAAACAAACAAACAAACAAACAAACAAACTATACTAAGGCTGCTTGTGTAAGCAAAACACACTCCCCATAATTCTAATCCCTCATTACCTTGCTGTCCAAGAGAAGGTTGTCTGGTTTGATGTCTCTGTGGATGAATCCAAGTTGGTGAATAGAGTCTATGGCTAGTACTGTTTCTGCTATATAAAACTGAGTCTCCTCTTCAGTCAGGGTATCTTTTTTCATCAACAAGGTCATCATGTCTCCTGGGAGCAAAAAGATACAAAGCCACCACCACACATGCACACAGACACACAGACATAGACATAGACACAGACACACACACACACACACACACACACACACACACACAACATGAGTTAAGTACCACAATGCAGGCATGTCTTCTCTATATGCCATACTAAGACACAAATCAGAATTTTCCTGTGTTTCAGAGACTGACCCACACTGCTACTACAAGGGAAAATGGCAAGTAATAATTTCTAATACTTGAAGAGCAAAAAAATCACAGCCATAGAGGAAAAAAAACTTTTTGTGACTAAAATAACCAATGTGATGCTAACCAATGTATTTTGATTTCCATTTTCCTCTTAAGAGAAAAGGGTAACTTCTCCCATGTTTAATTTTGCTGTAAGTATATTTGCTTAGGATAATTTTTTGGACTGGGGGGAAAAAAAAAACCTACGTTACTTTTCACTTTATCTGCAAACTTCCTTATACCTAGAGTTAAGGACACTTCAACATTGGTTGAGCTGCTATTGTTATAGAACTGAAATGCCAACCTGGGCACTGGTGACTCATGCCTACAATCCTAGCTACTTAGGTGGCTGAGATCTAAGGATCATGGTTCAAAGCCAGCCTGAGCAGGAAAGTCTTTGAGACTCTTATTTCCAATAAATTAGCAAAAAGCCAGAAGTAGAATATGGCACTGTGGCTCAAGTGGTAGGGCAGCCTTGAGTGGAGAAGTAAGTTCAGGGACAGTAGCCCCTTTCTGGAACCAAAAAAAAAAAAAAAACAACACAAAAAAAAACCTGAAATGTAAATATTTGGTGAAGCTGAAAACAAGCTTTCCAACTTCTATTCACAAAACACTCGGAGAAGCTGGGAGGCGGTGACTCACTGCCTGTAATCCTAGTTACTCAGGAGGCTGAGATCTGAGGATCACAGTTCTGCCAGTCAACAAAGCACTAGTGAACAGAGGCTGCAGGTGCCTGGCCTAGATGGCTCACAACCACTTGGCACAGAGCTGACTCAGCACCTCTCTGGGTAAGAAGGGGTTTGCCTACAACCCTACTATAGGTATTTACATGCATGCCAGCATCCTTTATTACCTTTTAAAACCTTTTTAGCAGTTAAATGATAATCTCTTTACTTTTCTGCAAAGTCAAATTTTAACTATTTCTGCTTCACATCAACAACATAAAATATCAGAAAAAAAGATTCAAATCCTAAAACACAACAGTTAGACAAAAGCAAAGAAAATACATATAAGTAGTTTAAAACTAAGAAAAATAGGAAGCTTCAGTTCAAACCTCACATGAAACCATATTTGTTAGAAAACAGAAAAAAAAAAAAACTCTAATTTTAACAAAACATCAAGCTGCTTTAAGAACTTCATTCAAGGCAGAGCGCTGGTGGCTCATGCCTGTAATCCTAGCTACTCAGGAGGCTGAGACCTGAGAATGGTGGTTCAAAACCAGCCCGACAGGAAATTCCCTGAGATTCTTATCTCCAATTAACCACCAGAAAATCGGAAGTGGTGCTGTGGCTCAAGTGGTAGAGCACTAGCCTTGAGCTGAAGAGCTCAGGGACAGTGCCCAGGCCCAGAGTTCAAGACCCAGGACCACTACCACCCCCCCCCCCCCCCAAAAAAAGAACTACCTCCATTCAAACTTTTTCATATTCTTGAGGAACAGCAGGTGTTTTTCCTATAGGCAAAAATTAGCCACTGGAAAACTGGGAGTCCTTATCACCCGGCGACACTCATGTGGAGGCACGTGGGGCAAGGCAACAGGCGGCCCTCAGGTCACTGTGTGGCCTTCACTCTCAGCCAGGCAAGTCAGCCAATGGCCTCACTTGAGGCAGCTGGTGCAGATGATGGAGAGCTCAGGCCAGCTGGTCCTTGGCTCTGCAGGCCAGATGCATCAAGTAGAAAGGGCAGGACCAAGGAGACATGAGAAGCAACAAAAGATGGTACAGGTGAGGGCTGAGAAGACCATGCTGAGGGTGGTGCTAGTGGCCATGGTGCTCTTGCTACTGTTTAAGAATAAGCATCTATAATAGGGACTGGTGGCCCACGCCTATAATCCTAGCTACTCAGGAGGCTGAGATCTGAGGATCACAGTTCAAAGCCAGCCCAGTAAAAAAAAGTCCCCAAGAGAATCTTATCTCCAGTTAACCACTCAAAAAAACAAACAACATCAACAACAAAAATGGAATGGATCTGTGGTTCAAAGTGGAAGAGCTCCAGCCTTGAGCAAAGGAGTTTAGGGGCAGCACCCAGGCCTTGAGTGCAAAGCCCAAAACTGACAAAAAAAAACAACCAGCAACTAAGTGTTAAAAAGTTTCTCTTTGTTCTGCCAGATGACTCTTTTCTCACCTTGAACAACTGCTAATAAAAATTACTGAAGACAGGCACTGGTAGCTCACGCCTACAATCCTAGTTACTCAAAAGGCTGAGATGTGAGGATCGTGGTTCAAAGCCAACTCAGGTAGGAAAGCCTGTGAGACTCTTATTTTCCACTAAGCACCCAAAAAACTGGAATTGGAGTTGTAGCTCAAGTGGTAAAGTACTAGTCTTGAGCACAAAGCTCAGCCTGAGTTCAAGCTCCAGGACCAACAGAAATAAATAAAAATTACTGAAGACACTGGATCTAAACTAAGGGTCATTATAAGACTAGTATGTAATAATTACACTTGCTCTCTTCTTTCTCCACCAGTTTTGCTTAAAACTCATCAGTTGTCTGGGAAACAGATTGTGTTCGTAGCATGATGGCATGTTCTGTCCGGAATTTACTTTGGAGTCACTCAGGAGATGTTCCTGCTAAGTATGGAATGTAAAACTTGAACTCTCAAAATGGAAACTGATACTAACAGGCAATAGGAATGTCATTCCTTATTAATAAACTATAGAAAGAGAAACCAAAAAAAGTTGGAGTAAGGATTGTTACTTTGTCAATTTTGTCACTTGATGTATCTATTATACATGATTTTCACTAACAGGAAAGTGAAAAAGCTCCCTACTTTGTACCTACACATTTTAAAAGGAAAAAGAAAATGCAATGTCCATCTGAAATAATGAGAGTGAAAAGGTTACAAAGATTGTAGAAAGGCACCTAGCACAAGACAGGCTATGACCTCCTTTACAGACCTGAAAACAAAACAAAACAAAATACAGAAAAGCAATTTTGTAAGCACAATAAAAGTAGAAGGTTAATTGTTGGTATGAGATAGAGAGACCACAGAAGAAAAAGGGAAAATGACCTTTCATTGTTAAGTAATTACCTCCAGGCAGGAACTCCATGATTAGGTAGAGGTTTAGCTTATCCTGAAAACTATAGAACATTTTCACAACCCACAAACTGTCTGCCTCCACTAGAATGTCACGCTCCGCACGAATGTGGCCAACCTGGAGGTATACGCATTTGATTAATGACAAGCCTTACTCTGCTTTATTACACTGTATATTGCTTAAACAATTTAAAGACTGAGGATTTGTGCTGATGCAAAAGACCAGCTCAGGCACATCTACTAACTCAACTGACACTTGGAAAGTATTCAGTGATGAAAAACTGAGTTATAAATGGCTTCAAAGCAAACTGCAACTTTAACAGTGACACCAATTAAACTATTGATTAGTTAAAATTACCACTTTTCTGCATAATTTTTGTTCTAACAATTTTCTTATGATAGAAATAAGTCCCCAAAGTGACAATCTAACTAAGCCCTACCTTGTGTCTGCAATGCTATCAAGGCTAGCAGTGTTTGAGTGTGTGTGCCTGTGGTGGTGGTGGTGGTGGTGGTGGTGGTAGTGGTGGTGTGGCAGTAGTGCTAGGGGATGGAGCCCAGAGCTTGTGCCTGCGTGGCAAATGCTCTATCACTGAGCCCCATCCCTAGTATGCAAGAACACCTCAAATGCTCATCCTTGGCTTACAATGTTAGAAGGCTATGACATTATAGCAGTTACCTCACTGCTGGCACACAGTAAGCTCAATCAATCCTTACTGCATTAACATACCAATCAATGATATTTCCATTTTACTGAAATATTAAGCAAAAGAGACCAAGTTGCAAGAAGTTTGGTAGAATTGGCTTGCTAAAATAATGTTTGATAATATCAAATGTACTTTATTCACTTTATATAATAACCAAAATGTCGTTACATATAATCAATCCCACGTTTCCTCTTTCTTTTCTAAGTGTTACAGATACACAATTCCTTTAAATCAAGTGTAAGTTTATTAAAACCAGTCCAAGCCTTTGACAGGGATTTGTTTTTTGGGGTTTTGTTTTGTTTTGCCAGTCCTGAGGCTTGAACTCAGGGCCCGGGCACTGTCCCTGAGCTTCTTTTTTTTGTTCAAGGCTAGCACTCTACCACTTGAGCCACAGCACTACTTCCAGGTTTTTCTGTTTATGTGGTACTGGGGAATTAAACCCAGGATTTCATGCATGCTAGGCAAGCACTCTACCACTAAGCCACATTCCCAGCCCAAGGATTTTGTTTTAATATGGGTTATGAATCTTTTAAGTTTTTATAACATCTTCCAAGTAAAAGAACATTTGCAAACTAACACTTCTATTAGCAAATCCAGCCCCCTCCCCCCTTTTTTGGAGTCTTGGGGCTTGAACTCTGCCTGGGCACTGTCCCTGAGCTCTTCAGCTCAAGGTAAGAGGTCTACTACTTGAGCCACAGTGCCATTTCTGGTTTTCTGGTGGTTAATTGAAAATAAGATTCTCATGAACTTTCCTGCCAGGCTGGCTTTGAACCACTATCCTCAGATCTCAGACTCCTGAGTAGCTAGGATTACAGGCAGGAACCACCAGCACCATATACACGACATTAATAAATGTCCTACATATGTGTTTATTGTAATTTCTTGGTTGGAGGAGTGGCTCAGTTGGTAGTTCCAGCCAATGAGAGAAAACATCAGGTACAGAGTTCTGGTCTTGGGGCAGAATAGAAAAGACAAGAATTTCTTCAACAAAACCTGGTACTCTTCCATTTGGAGAAAGATCTCACCTTTTTTCCTGTTTTACATCTAACTTGGCTCATTCTTCCATGTTATTACTTGGGAGCCTGAAGGTACATAAATTTACAGATTTGAGCTCTCAATCTCTATAAAAATTGTTCTCAGGCTGGGAAGGTGGCTCAGTGGTAGAACGCTTGCCTTGCATGCCTGAGGCCCTAGGTTTGATTCCTCAGCACATCAGCAAAAAGAAAAAAGCCAGAAGTGGCGCTGTGGCTCAAGTGGTAGAGCACTCGCCTTGAGCTAAAGAGCTGAGGGACAGCGCCCAGGCCCAGAGTTCAGGCCCCACAACCGGACCAAAAAAAAAATTGTTCTCTGGGGAAGTTTCTAAGAACTTCAAGGCACAGAGAACTTACATTTTTCTATTTGCACTCATGAGGGTAATTAAGGAATAGTGCAGTGAAGCCACAGCAAGGAAAGTATCTGCCTGTACTTGACCTTAATACAAGAGCAAGGCTGTGGAAAATGAGTGTGCTTGCTTCACTGCAGCCCTGAAGCTGATGTATGACCTCACCACTACCAGGCACCAAGACTGTCCAAGACTACATCCCTTACCTGCTCCCCCAGCTCCCATTAGGACCCCTACCTACTGCAGGGAGTCAAAGAAAAAAGAAAGCATTACTGTGGCCAGTTGTTACTCAGCTGGGAGGGCAGAATGATGGCTGTAGCATTTCTACTCGTCAAGAGGAAAAGTACAGTCTCTACAAGAAGACCTTACCCTTATGGCAGTAGGAGTCTCAAGATCTAGAAGTGGGGCTAGGTGAATTACAGGGTAAAGGACATAAGAATTCTAGAGGTACAATTCACACTAGAAGGGTCTCTTTCCCCATTCCATTAGTATCACAAGGGGCACAGAGCGAGCTACCTTGGGCACTGTGATGCAGAGAGAAGCCAGTCTTCATCCTATACTAATAGTGCACTGGCATCAAAACTAAAGGTTTTTCCTTCTGTACTAACAGAAAAACTGCGGACACAAGCTACATAGATGAGGTCTTATCCTTGAAAATGTTTTTATAGGGGGTTGGGAATGTGACTTAGTGGTAGAGTGCTTACCTAGCATGCATGAAGCCTGGGTTCGATTCCTCAGTACCACATAAACAGAAAAAGCAGAAGTGGCACTGTGGCTCAAGTGGTAGAGTGCTAGCCTTGAGCAAAATAAGCTCAGGGACAGTATCCAGGCCCTGAGTTCAAGCCCAAGACAGGCAAAAAAATCCAGAGAAGAAGAAGAAATAAGAAACTGTACAGGGCTGGGAAGGTGGCTCAGTGGTAGAGAGCTTGCCTCGCATACATGACGCCCTGGGTTCCATTCCTCAGCACCACATAAGCAGAAAAAGCCGGAAGTGGTGCTGTGGCTCCAGTGGTAGAGTGCTAGCTAAGTTGACTTAGTGATAACTAAACTACATCCCAAATCTCTGAAAGTATTCTTAAGCATTAAAGGAAAATCTGCATTACTCAGCCATCTACACTGTTTTCCAAATTCATCCAGAAATTGGGAGGCTGGTCTCTTAAGTAATAATGAGCTATTCAGAAGACCCAGCTTTGGGTTAGCTATACAGAATGAACCACATTAAGACACATTTTGCATTGTAAATACCAAATTATATTTTAGGGGGAAGGGTGTGGTATGTGTATACAATCTTGGAGAGGTTCTTTTTTTTGTTTTGTTTTTTGTTTTGTTTTGGTTTTTCTTCGGTCATGGGGCATGAACTCTGGGCCTGGGTGCCTGAGCTCTTCAGCTCAAGGCAAAGACTCTACCATTTGAGCTATTGCACCACTTCTGGTTTTCTGGTGATTTACTAGAGATAAAAGTCTCTCAGACTTTTCCTGCCGGGGCTGGATTTGAACTGCGATCCTCAAATCCCAGCCTCCTAAGTAGCTAGGATTACAGGCATGAGCCACCGGCACCCAGCTATTGGAGAGGTTCTTATGAGAAAGACACCTAGGAATCAACAAGGAGACTCATACAGCAACTGTTTCTCTAATAGACTTCAACATTTTAAGACTGGGACTGAGAATGTGGCTCAGTGGTAGAGTGCTTGCCTCACAGGTAGAAGGCCCTGGGTTTGATAACTCAGCACCATATAAACAGAAAGAGCCAGAAATGGTGCTGTGGCTCAAGTGGTAAAAGTACTACCCTTGAGCTAAAGAGCTGAGGAACAGTGCCCAGGCCCAGAGTTCAAGCGCCACGACTGACCAAAAAGAAAAGAAAGGGCTGGGAAGGTGGCTCAGTGGTAGAGTGCTTGCCTTGCATGCATGAAGTCCTGGGTTTGATTCCTCAGCACCACATAAGCAAAAAGAAAAAAGCCGGAAGTGGCACTGTGGCTCAAGTGGTAGAGCGCTAGCCTTGAGCTGAAGAGCTGAGGGACAGCGCCCAGGCCCTGAGTTCAGGCCCCATGATCGGACCCAAAAAAAAAAAAGAAAAGAAAACTTTTAAGGCTATATATAACCCATAGACAGTATTTGTACTTATATTTTTATAACTACCTCTTCATAAGGGGAAAACATAGTATGTAAAGTCATATGTAACAGAGCTTACGAAAGCTAACAAAATATACTTCTTTTTTTTTTTTTGGGTTGTCATGGGGCTTGAACTCTAGGCCTGGGCTCTGTCCCTGAGCTCTTCAGCTCAAGGCTAGCACTCTACCACTTGAGCCACAGAGCCACTTTCCAAAATACACATTTCATTAAGCTAAAGAACAGTTTTATTAGACAAAACTCCTAGCATGAGCTGACTTAAAGCACTCTGGCTGTGCTGCTCTTTACCTGTTCTTTTTCAAGCATATCTGCTTTACGAAGGATTTTCATTGCATACACATGCCCTGTATCTTTCTTCTGAACAAGCCGCACCTGAAGATATAAAAGAAATGCTAAGTCAAAAGTTCACACTAAGCCAGGTGCTAGTGGCTCACGCCTGTAATCAGGAGGCAAGAAAGTCCGCGAGACTCTTATCTCCAACAAACCACCAGAAAATCAGAAGTGGTGCTGTGGCTCAAGTGGTATAGAGTGCTAACCTTGAGCTGAAGAGCTGAGGGACAGCACCCAGGCCCAGAGTTCAAGCCCCATAACTAAGAAAAAAAAAATTTCACACTAATGCTTTTGCTTGTTAGAGAAAGCATTTGTCACTTGGTGCTGGAACCCCAGGTCCCACAGTATGACACTTGAAAATCCTATAATTTAAATATAGCAACTAGTAGTAACAAAACAGAAGAAACTGCTTTCCAATGTTTCAAAACAAATACTTTCTGCACAGCACTGTGAGTGCTAAAAGCATCCTCAAAAATCTCAGCATCCGAGCAACTTGGACTTCCTAGTTGAAAAAAATAATCTAATATCACCTTCAGTTTCAAACTTAAGGAGAAGTTATACCCCTGGCATGTATCATCCAGGCACCTCAGAATACCTAAATAAATTAGAGCAACAATTACAACAAAATGACAACTGATACATACAAGAAAAATGTCTTGTAATTTAAAATAAAGTAACTTTGGGGGGGGGGCCCTGGTCATGGGGCTTGAACTCAGGCCTGGGTGCTCTCCCTCAGCAACTCAACTCAAGGCTAGCACTCTACCACTTGAACCACAGTAGCACTTTTGGTTTTTTGATGGTCTATTGGAGATAAGAGTCTTACGGACTTTTCCTGCCCAGGTTGGCTTTGAATTGAGATCCTCATATCTCAGCTTCCTCAGTAGCTAGGATTACAGGCATGAGCCACAGGCACATGACTTCTACAGTGTTTTATATTTGATATATAGCTGTGGTTTTTACCTCACCAAATGCTCCTCTGCCTATGACTTTTAAGGATTCAAAATCTTCCAATCCAAGTCTTGTTCTCTTCAAACGAAGAAACTCTGTTTCCTTCCGAGCATGTGCTGATCTCCTGAGTCGCTTCTAATATTTAAATAATGGAGGGAGGAAAACAGGAAGAGTGGGTAATTCTGGAACTGCAACAAAAATCATCTTTGTCTTTTTTTTTTTGGGGGTCCGGTCGTGGGGCCTGAACTCTGGGCCTGGGCGCTATCCCTCAGCTCTTCAGCTCAAGGCTAGCACTCTACTACTTGAGCCACAGCACCACTTCTGGCTTTTCTTTTCTTTTTGCTTATGTGGTGCTGAGGAATTGAACCCAGGGCCTCAGGCATGCAAGGCAAGCGCTCTACCACTGAGCCACCTTCCCAGGCCCTCATCTATGTCTTGTCCAGCTAGAAATAGAAAGCAGGGCCACACGAAACTAGGCACAATCTTACACGAGACAGCACCCTCAAGAGGTCCTCCCTCCCTCCCCTGACTTTCAGAAACACAGCTTCCTCTGAAAACCTGATTGTTCTACTTCAGCAGCCCCTATTCTAAGATTTCTAGTGAACAGAAAAAAAAAAAAATCAACATTTTCCTTTAATCTTTTACACAACATAAAAGTATCTTTTTATTTCCCTCTGGGCTTTCCCAGGATACTAGAACTTCCCATTATTCCTAAGTGTGTTGGTTGCTTTTGCCTCAGTCCTGGGTCTGTGATTCATTAGTTTTTTTTTGGGGGGGTGGGGGGTGGGAGTGATCATGGGGCTTGAACTCTGGGCCTGGGCACTGTCCCTCAGCTCTTCAGCTCAAGGCTAGCACTCTACCACTTCAGCCTCAGTGCCATTTCTGGCTTTTTCTGATTATGTAGTGCTGAGGAAACGAACCCAGAGCCTCATGCATGTCAGGCAAGCACTCTACTACTACTGAGCCACTTTCCCAGCCCCATTCTTATTCCTGAAGGCATTCCAAGCACTATTTAGTTACTAACACATCTGGCAATACTGGAGTTTGAACTCAGATCCTCACAGTTGTTAGGCAGGCATTTATACCACTTGAGTCACACTCTAAACTGGAGGTAGTCTTTTTTTTTGGTCATGGGGCGTGAACTCTGAGCCTGGGCGCTGTCCCTCAGCTCCTCAGCTCAAGGTTAGCACTCTACCATTTGAGCCACAGCACCCACTTCAGGCTCTTTTTGTTTATGTGGTGCTGAGTAATGGAACCCAGCATGTGAGGCAAGTGCTCTACCACTGAGCCACCTTCCCAGCCCCCTTATTTATTTATTTATTTATTTTTGTCGGTCATGGGGCTTGAACTCTGAGCCTGAGCACTGTCCCTCAACTCTTCAGCTCAAGGACAGCACTCTACCACTTGAGCCAGAGTGCCACTTCTTGTTTTCTGGTGGTTAACTAGAGACAAGAGTCTCACAAAACTTCTGCTAAGGCTCACTTTGAACCACAGCCTCCTGAGTAGCTAGGATTTTTTACAGGCCACTGGTGCCTGACATTACTACTTCTTCTAGTGATAACTAAGCTACATCCTAAATCTCTGAAAGTGTTCTTAAGCATTGAAGGAGAATCTGCATTACTCAGCCATTTGCACTGTTTTCCAAAGGCTAGTCTAGTCTTAATTATTTTCTCCCATGATATCTGTGAACAATGGGCAGAGGGCTGATTTAGGATAAGTACTTTGTTTGACAATGATTTAAGAAATTTGTCTTATTGAAAACTTTTTAGTGAACTTTATAAGAATGCTTACTTTGTTCTCTTAAATTTTAATTTGGGGGACTGGGAAGGTAGCTCAGTGGTAAAGCGCTTGCCTTGCATGCATGAGGCCCTGGGTTCGATTCCTCAGCACCACATAAGCAAAAAGAAAAAAGCCGGAAGTGGTGCTGTGGCTCAAGTGGTAGAGTGCTAGCCTTGAGCTGAAGAGCTGAGGGACAGTGCACAGACCCAGAGTTCAGGTCCCACAACCGGACCCCCCCCCCAAAAAAAAAATTTTTTTTAATTTGGCTGGGCCTTGGTGGCTCATACCTGTAATCCTATTTAGAAGGCTAAGATCGGAGAATTATGGTTCGAAGCAAGCAAGCCCAGGCAGGGAGGTCTGTGAGACTCTTACCACCAATTAACTACCAAAACTCTAGAAGGGCAGCTATGTTCAAGAATGCTAGCCCTGAGCAAAAAAGCTAACAGAGAACTGGGAATGTGGCTTAGTGGTAGAGTGCTTGCCTAGCATGCATGAAGCCCGGGGTTGGATTCTTCAGTATCACATAAACAGAAAAGGCCAGAAGTGGCACTGTGGCTCAAGAGGTAGAGTGCTAGCCTGAGCAAAAAAAGCTCAGGGACAGTGGCCAGGTCCTGAGTTCAAGCCCCAAGACCAGCAAAAATAAATAAATAAAATACTAAGAGCTAGTGATCAAGCCAAGTTCAATCACCAGGACCAGCAAAGATAAATAATAATTTGATATCAATAATTTCACCTTTTTTCTTTTCTCTTTCTTTTTTTGTGCCAATCCAGGGGTTTCAACTCAGGGCCTTGGCGCTGTTCCTGAGCTTTTGTGCTCAAGGCTAGTGCTCTACAACTTGAGCCACAGCTTTACAACTGACTTTTTAGTAGTTAATTGGAGACTGACTTTCTTGCCCGGGCTGGCTCTGAACCAAGATTCCTCAGATTTCAGTCTCTTCAGTAGCTAGGATTACTGATATGAGCCACCAGCACGGGCCATCTTTTCTTTGTTTAGCAATACTAGGGTTTGAACTCAGGCCTTGAATGTGCTAGGCAGGCGCTCTATCCTCCAGGCAAGCCTCCTTATCACTTTTTATTTTAGTTACCTTTGAGGTAAAGTCTTGCTTTTATGCTTGTGCCAGACTGGTTCACCATTTTCCTTTTTATGCTTTCATATAGCTGAGATGACAGGTACATGCCACCTACTGCTATTCTACTTTTGCAGCCCATTATTCTAAAATTTCTAGTGAACAGCGACAAGCCCAGCTATTGGTTGAGGTAAGAGTCTCATAAACTTTTTGCCTCAAATCAGGATTCCCCTGAACTCTACCTCCCAAGTAGCTAGAATTAATTATAGGCATAAGCCACTTAAGCCCAGCTGATTTCATCCTTTCCTTTTCTTGGAATTCTACATCAAACTATGAAACTATGCCTAGACAAGTATTCCTCTCATAGGTACTCAATAATTAGCTTTTCCCAAGAAATTCAGAAGCATGCTATCCCTCAGGTTCTTCTGTGACTGAGCCAAAATCCTCCCCCAGGGTTAACTTAGTGCCACAACCTTTCACCCTGGTCAGGAAAAACAACTGCCAATATTATTTACCTCTTCATCTTTTAGGCCTTCTTCTTCCATCACTTTCTCTAACTTCTTTTGTCTAAAACAAACAGCAAAAATATAGGAAGTAACATTTAAATAACTGATAATTCTATTCATACATATCTGGTTTTGGGGAAAAATAACAAAAACAGTTAAGTATAAAATGTCTAATTAAAAGAAAAAAATCAGATTAAGACAAGTGACGATTCCTATCCGTGTTAAATCTATATTTCCAAGACTATAGAAGATGTTAATGCAACAAAAACTTTTATTTTATTTTATTTTTTATTGTGAAAATACTGTACAGAGAGGTTACAATTACATGGGCAAGATAATGAGTACATTTCTTTTTTTTGGTCCGGTCGTGGGGCCTGAACTCTGGGCCTGGGCACTGTCCCTCAGCTCTTCAGCTCAAAGCTAGCACTCTACCACTTGAGCCATAGCGCCACTTCCGGCTTTTTTCTTTTTGCTTATGTGGTGCTGAGGAATCGAACCCAGGGCCTCAGGCATGCAAGGCAAGCGCTCTACCACTGAGCCACCTTCCCAGCCCATGAGTACATTTCTGATCAAGCATTGTAGCCTCCTCCTTTGTTTCCCCTTCCCAACAAAAACTCTTGTTTCAAAACCAAATCTTGGGCTGGGAAGGTGGCTCATTAGTAGAGTGCTTGTCTTGCATGCATGAGGCCCTTAGTTCAATTCCTCAGCACCACATAAGCAGTAAAAGCCGGAAGTGGCACTGGGGCTCAAAGTGGTAGAGCACTAGCCTTGAGCTGAAGAGCTGAGGGACAGTGCCCAGGCCCAGAGTTCAGGCCCCACGACGGGACACAAAAAAAAAAAAAACAAATCTCCCCTTCTTCCCCCTCCATTCTCCCTCTCCCTGTCATTTCCTTCTTACTAAACCAAAACCAGCTAGTATTTGGTAACTTCTCATGTCACAGTGTTTTCTCCCTCTCTGGCTAAAATTTACTTCCTTTATTTTTATATCTTCCTCTTCACCCTGCCACAAGCATAGTAATAACCAACAAAGGAAGAGAAAATTTGGGGTGGGGGAGTGAAATGATCACAAAAAGCAAATGGTATGAGTGTCAAAACTTAGAACTTGGGGGCTGGGAATGTGGCTTAGCCTAGCATGCAGGAAGCCCTGGGTTTGATTCCTCATTACCACATAAAAAGAAGAAGCCAGAGGTGGCGCTGTGGTTCAAGTGGTAGAGTGCTAGCCTTTAGCAAAAGAAACTCACAGACAGTGCCCAGGCCCTGAGTTCAAGCCCCAGGACTGGCCAAAAAATAGCCAGTCTAGGCAAGCAAGTCCATGAGACTCTTATCTCCAATAAACTACTCAGAAAAAAACAGGAAGTGTAGCTGTGGTTCAAGTCGTAGAGCATCAGCCTTGAGCAAAAGAGCTAAGAGACACTGTCAAATACCCAGGTCCAGGACTGGACACCACACACGCACACACGCACGCACGCGTCTGGGCAGAAAAGTCCACAAATAAGAGTCCAAACAAGAGTCCAAACTAACCAGCAAAAAGCCTGGCTGAGCTGGGCACCAGTGGCTCACACATGTAATCTTAGCTACTCAAGACGCTGAAATCTAAGGATCATGGTTCAAAACCAGCCGGAGCAGGAAAGTCCATGAACCTCTTATCTCCACTTAACCACCAGAAAACCAAAAGTGGCATTGTGGCTCAAGTGGTAGAGTGCTAGCCTTGAGCTGAAGAGTTGAGGGACAGCACCCAGCCCCAGAGTTCAAGCCCCATGACCAGCAAAAAAAGCTTGGCTGGAGGCATGTTTCAAGTGGCAAAGCATGAGCAAATCAACCTGAGCAAACCACAAGTCTAGGCCACAGAGCCAACTTTCAGAGCAGCCTAAGCTAATAGTAAGACCCTGCCTCCCCCCAAAAAAGTCAAAAGAGAGAAGGTAGGAGGAAGGGTAGGAGGAAACTGCAGCCAAGGCTTTCTTATTTGTGCTGAGAGGTTATAGCTTCCCACCACTTGATCTTCAGTCTCATACTAGTTTTGTGGGTATTTTTTGCATGCCCCCCCCCACCCCTGCACTGCCTCCAGGCCTGGGCCTTGAACTCAGGGCCTGAGCACTATCCCTGAGTTTCTTTTGCTCAAGCCTAGTGCTCCACCACTTGAGCCACTTCTAGCTTTTTCTAAGTAGTTTATTGGAGATAAGAGTCTCACAGAGGAAGTGGCGCTGTAGCTCAAGTGGTAGAGCCCTAGCCTTGAGCTGAAGAGCTGAGGGACAGCGCCCAAGCCCAGAGTTCAAGCCCCATGGCCGACCAAAAAAAAACAACAACAAAAAAAAGAAATGCACTCATTGGGGCTGGGAAGGTGGCTCAGTGCGCTTGCCTTGCATGCTCGAGGCCCTGTTTTCGATTCCTCAGCACCACATAAGCAAAAAGGAAAAAGCCGGAAATGGCGTTGTGGCTCAAGTGGTAGAGCGCTAGCCTTGAGCTGAAGAGCTGAGGGACAGTGCCCAGGCCCAGAGTTCAAGCCCCACGACCAGACCCAAAAAAAAACAAAAACAATAAAAAGAGACTCACAGATTTCTTGCCTATGCTGGTTTCCAACAGCAATTCTCAGATCTCAGCTCCCTGAGTAGTAAGGATTCCAGGCATAAGCCACACACACCTGGCCTCATACTGATTTAATAGTTAAAAGAACCAAGTAAAACTTCCTTACAACCATTCTCAGAACTCCATTTATTCAGCATATTAAAGAAAGCACACCCTCTGTGCATCACCTTGACAATAAAATTAAAAGAATAAAATAAAGAAAGCACAACTGGGGGGGCTGGGAAGGTGGCTCAGTGGTAGAGTGCTTGCCTTGCATGCATGAGGCCCTGGGTTCGATTCCTCAGCACCACATAAGAAAAAAGCCAGAAGTGGCGCTGTGGCTCAAGTGGTAGAGCGCTAGCCTTGAGCTGAAGAGCTGAGGGGCAGCACCCAGGCCCAGAGTTCAGGCCCCACAACCAACAAAAAAAAAAAAAAAAAAAGCACAGCTGGACTATGCTTTTTTTTTTTTTTTTTTTTCTGTAGGTTGTGGAGCTTGAACTCTGGGCCTGAGCACTGCCCCTCAGCTCTTCAGCTCAAGGCTAGCGCTCTACCACTTGAGCTTCAGGGCCACTTCCGGTTTTCTGATGGTTTATTGGACATAGGAGTTTCATGGCCAGGCGCTGGTGGCTCCCATTTGTAATCCTAGCTACTCAAAAGGCTGAGATCTGAGGATAGTGGTTCAAAGCCAGCCCAGGCAGAAAAGTCTGTGAGACTCTTCTCTCCAATAAACAACTAGAAAAGTGGCACTGTGGCTCAAGCAGTAGAGTGCTCGCCTTGAGCTGAAGAGAACAGGGACAGTGCCCAAGCCCAGAGTTCAAGCCCCATGACCGACCCAAAAAAAAAAGTTTTCTGACTTTCCTGCTGGGCTGGCTTTGAACCACTATCCTTAGATCTCAGCCTCCTGAGTAGCTAGGATTTCAGGTGTGAGTCACCGACGTCCGGCTGGACTATGCTTTATATACCTACATGGATCCTAGTCTCCCTACTTTTTTTTCAAACTCCCAGACTGGACAGGAAAGCCTTGTGATATTCTTTTTTTTTCCTGGTCAGTCATGGGTTTTGAACTCCGGACCTAAGCACCTATCCCTGAGCTCTTCAGCTCAAGGCAAGCACTCTACCACTTGAGCCACAGCATCACTTTCCTGCCTGGGCTGGCTCTGAACCAGTCCTGAGCCACCAACGCTCAGCTTCTTGTGAGATTCTTTTTTTTCTGCCGGTTGTGGGTCTTAACTCGGCCTGGGCACTGTCCCTCAGCTCTTCAGCTCAAGGCTAGCACTCTACCACTTGAGCCACAGTACCACTTCTGGCTTTTTCTGCTTATGTGGTACTGAGGAATAGAACCCAGGGCCTCAAGCATGCAAGGCAAGCACTCTACTACTGAGCCACCTTCCTAGCCCCTCTTGTGAGATTCTTATCTTCAACTAACCACCAGGAGCTTGGAATGTGCCTTAATGGTAGAATGCTTGCCTTGCATGCATGAAGCCCTGGGTTTGATTCAGTACTACAGAAACAGAAAAAGCCGGAAGTGGCACTGTGGCTCATGTGGTAGAGTGCTAGCCGTGAGCAAAAGATGCTCAGGAACATTGTTCAGGCCCTGAATTCAAACCTCAGGACTGGCAAAAAAAAAAAAAAATGGAGATAGACCTTAAATGGTAGAGTGCTCCCTTGAGGAAAAAAGCTCAGGGACAGCTCTCAGGCCCTGAGTTCAAGTCCCAGGATTGGCACATATTTAAAAAAAAAAAAAAAGAAAGCATAAGAGCTATAATCTTACCACCACTTAACAGCCCTCCTAATAAGCAGACAATCTGAGCAGGGCTTTAGTCATGCACAAAGCACTTCAAACACCACACTAACAAGTTTGCTCTAACTCTGAAAAGTCAGCAAAGGGATGATGTGATGAGATTTCTGTTCTAGAATGGCAACAAGCAGAATGTAGATTTGATGGACTGGCAAGCAGGAAAACAACTGAAAAGTTCTAAGGCCAACAGAAAGCTATCATATTGATTCAGATGTGCAATACAGATATGGTGTCAGGGATGGAAAACTACAATGAAGTAAAGGCATCTATTGCAAAGAAGACCAACCAGGTTTTCTTTCAACAATGTGTGTTTTACAATGTTAGACAAGAATGCCACAAAGTGCTGAGGATGATACTCAGGGCCTCACACAAGCTCAGCAGCACTTTACCACTGGGTGACAGACCCAGCCTACTGATATGTATTTCTTTCAAACATAACTCTTTACCTCATTTCTCGTTCTTCATGTTGGGCAATAAGATTGCTATAAAAATTCTCCAATGTTACTTTGGTCATCGTCACTCTTTCTTTTGTGTGGTTACTCATGGATGAACATGGTGTTGAACCTGTCATGGCCATGGCTTCTAGAAACAGAGAAGACAACTTAGTCGTGGAAGTGAGTATAAATTATAATATGTAACAAAAACCATTTAAACAGAATAATTGGTGAGAATAAGTACACACTAATGTCTTGTAAGTCAGAAACCCAACGCTTAAGACTTTCTAGTCTTGATCATATAGATTCTGGGATGAACATAGCATGTGCATTATATAAAATATGCTCATCATGCAATCATTTGCTATAAGATGCTAGAAGTAATTCAATAAAGAAATAAATAAGTAGCTGCATATTAAGAAATACCATGCAAAGCCGGGCGCCGGTGGCTCATGTCTGTAATCCTAGCTACTCAGGAAGCTGAGATCTGAGGATCGTGGTTCAAAGCCAGGCCAGGCAGGAAAGTCTGTGAAACTTTTTTTTTTTGGTCCGGTCATGGGGCCTGAACTCTGGGCCTGGGCGCTGTCCCTCAGCTCTTCAGCTCAAGGCTAGCGCTCTACCACTTGAGCCACAGTGCTACTTCCGGCTTTTTTCTTTTTTCTTATGTGGTGCTGAGGAATCGAACCCAGGGCCTCAGGCATGCAAGGCAAGTGCTCTACCACTGAGCCCCCTTCCCAGGCCCATGTGAAACTCTTATCTCCAATAAACCACTAGAAAACTGGAAGTGGCACTGTGGCTCAAGCAGTAGAGTGCTCACCTTGAGCTGAAGAGCTGAGGGATAGCGCCAAAGCCCAGAGTTCAAGCCCCACAACCGACAAAAAAAAAAAAAAAAAAACAAATACCATGCAACAAGATGGGCACCAGTGGATCACAATGGAAATCCTATTTACTCAGAAGGCTGAGATCTGAGGATCACAGTTCAAAGCCAGCCCAGGCAGGAAAGTCCATGAGATTCTTATCTCAAATTAACCACCAGAAAACTGGAAGTGGTGCTGTGGCTCAAGCGGTAGAGCGCTAGCCTTGAGCTGAAGAGTTGAGGGACAGCGCCCAGGCCCAGAATTCAAGACCCACAACTGACAAAAAAGAAAAGAAAAGAAAAGAATAGTACATGGTGGCTCAAATCTGTAATCATAACCAGGAGACTGAGATCTGAGGATCTGAGTTCAAAAGCCAGCCCAGGCAGGAAAAGTCCATGAGATTCTTATCCCCAATTAGCCACCAGAAAACCTGAAGTGGAACTGTAGCTCAAAGTAGTAGAGCTAGAGCACTAGCCTTGAGCAGAAAAGTTAGGGGATAGCACCAGGCCCTGCACCAAAGAAAAAAGAGAGAGAAAGAGAAAATTGTACAAGTAGAGCACCAGCCTTGCAAGTTTAAGGCAGAGTCCAAACAATAGTACCACCAAAAAAAGCAAGAAGCAAGAAAGGAAGGAAGGGAGGGAGGGAGGGGGGCGGGAGTACACAAGTACAAGATCACAATGCCACAAGATCGTAACACCACAGACATAAATTGAGAATACAGGATACTGCTGTGGTTCAAACTACACAGCCCATGAGTTCAAACTACCATATTCATGAGTCATAGATACATACATATCATATATACATATACACACATATATACATATGTACACACACACACATATATACACACACACAGTATTTTTTGCTATCAAAGGCAGTTACTGGCACCTAGCAAGAGTGAATAATTTTGAAATACATTTTGAAAGAGAACGAACAAGATCAAAATAGATTGTTTGCAAGTATAAAAACTGAAAACTTGCTGAAATTGTTTTGGAAAGTGGAGAAGTGTGAGTTTGAAGGGGAAAGACTGATGGAATATATTGTAAACATGTATGGGAATGTAACAATGAAATCCTCCTCTTTAATGAAAGCTAATAGAAAATTATAAAAACAAGTGGCACTGATCAAGATGCCATTCATAAACTGACATGTTGAATTGAAAACTCTTTGTAAAACTACTTAAAGGTAATTTTTATTTATTTGTTTGTTTGTTTATTTATTATCAGTCGTGGGGCTTGAATTCGGCCTGGGCGCTGTCCCTCAGCTCTTCAACTCAAGGTTAGCACTCTACCACTTGAGCCACAGCGCCACTTCCCTTTTTCTGGTGTTTTACTGGAGATAAGAGTCTCACAGACTTTCCTGCCCAGGATGACTTTGAACCGTGATCCTCAGATCTTAGCCTACTTAGTAGCTAGGATTACAGGTGCCTGGCCAAAAAAATTTTTTTAAAGATAATCCCCAAGGGCTGGGAATATGGTTTAGGTTAAACTAAGGTAAGGAATGTGAAAAATCCTCATTAAAAAAAAAAAAAAGGTCTGGGAAGTTGGCTCAGTGGTAGAGTGCTTGCCTTGCATGCTTGAGGCCCTGGGTTCGATTCCTCAGCACCATATAAGCAAAAAGAAAAAAAAGCCAGAAGTGGCGCTGTGGCTCAAGTGGTAGAGTGCTAGCCTTGAGCTGAAGAGCTGAGGGACAGCGCTCAGACCCAGAGTTCAGGCCCCACAACTGGACCAAAAAAAAAAAAAAAAAAAGGCTTTGCAGTAGTTTTTTTTTAAACACCAAAGAAAAATAAGTCATATAGCGGTGCCCCAGTGGCTAATGCCTGTAATTCCAGCTACTCAGGAGACTGAGATCTGAGGATCATGGTTCAAAGCCAGCCCAGGCAAGAAAGTCCATGAAACTCATATCTCCAATAAGCCACGAGGAAAAGCGGAAATGGTGATATAGCTCAAGTAGAGTGCTAGCCTTGAGCTGGAGAGCTGAGGGACAGCGCCCAGGCCCAGAGTTCGAGCCCCATGACCAAAAAAAAAGAGAAAAAAAATAACACCATATATTGGGCTGGGAAGGTGGCTCAGTGGTAGAGTGCTTGCCTTGCATGCCTGAGGCCCTGGGTTCGATTCCTCAGCACCACATAAGCAAAAAGAAAAAAGCTGGAAGTGGCACTGTGGCTCAAGTGGTAGAGCGCTAGCCTTGAGCTGAAGAGCTGAGGGACAGTGCCCAGGCCCAGAGTTCAGGCCCCACGACCGGACCCCAAAAAATAAAAAATAAAGTAATATAATGAATAATACTCTGAGAGCAGAGATTCAAAGTCATGGCTATACTTCAATTATCAAGCATTCAGATTCAAATTCAAAGACACAAATTCAAGACATTGCGCTCAGAGCTACCTTACCATAAATTAATGGTGAAGCTCCTACTATCAAAGCAAGCTCAAATGCTTCCAGAATAAAAGAGCAATTTTTTAACTTCTGGTTTAAGCAGAGTATCTCTAGCTTTGGACTACATAGCAATACCTTGTCTCACCAAAAAAAAAAAAAAAAAAAAACACTGGTTTTTGAAGCATGGGTGTGGTTCCTTATTTGTCAGCCTGTACCCCCTCCACCCACAATGAAAACCACATGTACCCTAAGTGTGTTTGGTGAAGAAAAACTTAAAACCATACATAAAAAAAAAGAAGTCTAAGTGAGAGCTGGGTACTCTTCCCCTGTCTGAAGATTTCTGGACGCTCTTCATATATATGCAGTTACATTTTAACAACTGAAACTATTAACAGAAAAATATGAGAGTACTTAAATATGAAGTAAACAATACCTTCAATATAATGAACAATTAGTCTTAAATTCAACAAGATTTTCAGTTGTAGCTGTTGCCAGTGGCTCACACCTGTAATCCTAGCCACTCAAAAGGCTGAGATATGGGGCTGGGAAGGTGGCTCCGTGGTAGAGTGCTTGCCTTGCACACATGAGGCCCTGGGTTCGATTCCTCAGCACCACATAAAAGCAGAAAAAGCTAGAAGTGGCGCTCTGGCTCAAGTGATAGAGTGCCAGCCTTGAGCAAAAGAAGCTCAGAAATAGTGCCCAGGTTCAAGCCCCATGACCAACCAAAAAAAAAAGGAGAAGAAGAAGAAACAATGTCCAGGCCATATTCAAATCCCCCGTCTGGCAAAAAAATAATAAAGTTTTAACTTGAGCTGGGGATATAGCTCAGTACGAATGCTTACTCAACAAGCACAAGCTGATTCCCCCTGCCCCCAAAAAATGATTGATTGCCATTACTCCCTAAACTTTTCAAACAAAAGATCAACAGGTACCAAGTACACTCAAAGATGCTCATAATGGCTTGGAAGGTGGCTCAGTGGTAGAGCGCTTGCCTAGCATGCATGAGGCCCTGGGTTCAATTCCTCAGCACCACATAAACAGAAAAAGCTGCAAGTGGCACTGTGGCTCAAGTGGTAGAATGCTAAAACTAGCATTCTAGTTTTGAGCTGAAGAGCTGAGGGACAGCACCCAGGCCCAGAGTTCAGGCCCCAAGGGCAAAAAAAAAAAAAGATGCTTATATAAGCCAGGCACTGGTGGCTCATGCCTGTAGTTCTAGCTTCTCAAGAGGCTGAGATCTGAGGACCACAATTCAAAGCCAGCCTGGGCAGGAAAGTCCATGAAACTCTTATCTCCAATAAACCACCAGAAAATTGAAGTGGCGCTCTAGCTCAAGTGGTAGAGCACTAGCCTTGAGCTAAAGAGCTGAGGAACAGCGCTCGGGCCCAGAGTTCAAGCCCCACAACCAACAACAACAATAACAAAAAAAAGATGCTCAGATATTAGGGTCAACAAATTCTTCAGCAGAATGATTCTCATCTTACAGGATCTATGTCTAATGTAATAGTAAAGCAGGGATGTCATTCCTTTTAACTTTTCTTCAAATCCTCTCCTCCTCTACTTCCTCCATTGAGAAAAGGTTTAGTCTAACTCTAATAACCTTTAATCAGGAGACAATTAACATTGCCTAACAGCAATTCAAAGGTTTCCTGGGTCAACCAAGTGCTTTTTACCACAGGGCTTTCCCTTATGCTTTCTGTAAGTCAACACAGGTCACTGGAGGTCTTGTAAAATTTGTTTCATTCTCCTTCAACTCTGTTAGGCAATTATAATAGATAGTTGAGAAGTTCTTCAAAGTTTAAATAGATTAAGAAAAGGATACGATCCTAATAAAAGCCAGGGATGAGAACTTCAAACTTAAAAGGAGGTCAAGGAAAACCACAGTTTAATTCAGTCTAGATAGTTAGGCTGGGTTCACTTAAGTTTACAAAGGAACTGTTATCTCTATAAATAACTTTGCTGTCACCAATACTTTATTCCCTTGTGACCAACAACCCATTACCTCTCATCTGGACACTTCAACTTGAGATGAAATTGTTCCTCAAGAGGGCTGGGAAGGTGGCTCAGTGGTACAGCGCTTGCGCTGCCTTGCATGCATGAGGCCCTGGGTTCGATTCCTCAGTACCACATAAGCAGGGGGAAAAAAAAGTCCGAAGTGGTGCTATGGCTCAAGTGGTAGCACGCTAGCCTTGAGCTGAAGAGCTGAGGGATAGCGCCCAGGCCCAGAGTTCAGGCCCCATGACCGGACCCAAAAAAAAAAAAAAATGTTTCTCAAGAATCACAAGCATAAGCCAGGGGGCTGGGAAGGTGGCTCAGTGGTAGAGTGCTTGCCTTGCATGCCTGAGGCCCTGGGTTCGATTCCTCAGCACCACATAAGCAAAAAGAAAAAAGCCGGAAGTGGCGCTATGGCTCAAGTGGTAGAGTGCTAGCCTTGAGCTGAAGAGCTGAGGGACAGCGCCCAGGCCCAGAGTTCAGGCCCCACGACCGGACCCAAAAAAAAAACAAGTATAAGGCAGAAGTAGTGTGGTGGCTCAATGGTGGAGTACTAGCCTTGAGTGGAAAAGCTGAGGGACAGCACCCAGGCCCAGAGTTCAGGCTCCACAACCAACAAAAATAATAAGAATAAAAATTACATGGGGCTGGGAAGTTGGCTCAGTGGTAGAGTGCTTGCCTCTCATGCAAGAGGCCCTGTAATCCTAGTTACTCAGGAGGCTGAGATCTGAAGATCATGGTTCAAAGCCAGCCTGGGCAGGAAAGTCCATGAGACTCTTATCTCCAATAAACCACTAGAAAACCTGAAGTGGCGCAGTGGCTCAAGTGGTAGAGTGCTCACCTTGAGCCGAAGAACTGAGGGACAATGCCCAGGCCCAGAGTTCAGCTCCCATGACCAACAAAAAATAAAATAAATTAAATCACACGTCTGCTGGGTTACCAGCAGCTCACGCTTATAATCCTAGCTACTCAGGAGGATGAGATCTGAGGGATCATGGTTCAAAGCCAGCCCAGGCAGGTAAGTCTGAGAGACTCTTTTCTCCAATTAACCACCAAAAGGCCAAAAGTGGAACTGCAGCTCAAGTGGTAGATTGCTAGCCTTGAGTAGAAAAAAAAAAAAAAGACAAACTCAGGGGGAATGCCAGGCAGGGAGTTCAAGACCAAGGACATGGACACAGGGACACAGACACACAGACACACAGACAGACACACACACACACACACACACATGTCTAAATCTTTCCTTCTGAACTGTGAGCAACTGAAAAGCAAACACCATGAGCAGGGCGTGGTGGTACAGGCTGTAATCTCAGCACTCAGGAGACTGCGGCTTGAGGATCAAGGCCAGACTGGGCAGAAAGCCTATAGAGTAGGAGAGAGGGAAGGGGGGGGGGGAGAGGGGAAGAGGGAAAGAGGAGGGGGGCAAACTCCTTGTCCTATACTTGTCATAATTTTCCCCCAATTCACATACGGTGCTGTATACTTAGTACCTAAAAAAGAGAGAATTTAGAAAAAAAAAAAAGAAGAAGAAGATTGACTGGGGAACTGCCAGAATGGCTCAAGTGATGGAGCGCCTGCTTACAGAAAGGTTAACTCGGGAACAAAACAAAACAATAACCCTGCTTTTTGATGTGCGCCGGGGAGGGCCGTCTGGGGTGAGCGGGACCCTGTTCTCAGGACGTCAGACGCACTGGCTGGCTGAGTGACAGCCGGGGTGGGCGGTGAGCGAGCAAAGGACGAAAGGACAAGCTTCCCCCTCGCGTCTGGGTCACTTCCCGGTGTGTCCACCGGCCGCCCCGCACGCCGGGTGACGCCGATTTCCCCCACTCTCGGCCGGACTTGTCCCTCTCCGCCGGCGGGGAGTGGTCGCTACGTGTCCCGGCGCTTCGACGGCTCAGGGAAGCCCGGGGTCCTGAAACGGACGGTGGGGAAGGCGCGGGCTCCGAGGCACCCCGCCCCGGGGCGGGGTTCATTGGCTCCCACCCCGGGGAAGGGGGCGACCTAGGAGGGCGGCGGCGGGGAGAGGGAGAGGGGAGCGGCGCGCCGCACCCCGCGCGCCCACCCCGCCGCACTCACGGACGGCAGCGCCGGGACGGCGGCCCCGGGGCCCGCGACGAGCAGCCTCGGCAGAGAACGAAAGCGAGGAGGTGAGCAAGAACGAGCGCGCGGGCCGCGGGAAGCGGCGCCGGCGGAGCGCGCCCGGGAAGGGCACTCACCCGAGCCCGGGGCGTGGCGCGGCCCGCAGCCCTCTCGACGTGCGGGCGGACGAAGATCCAGCGGCAGCCGCCGGCCCGCCGGAGGACCGAGGGGACGTGCGAGGGGGGCTCCGAGGTCGGGGTCTGAGGAGCCGTTGTCAACGGGGACAACAGGAAGCGTCCCAACTGCCGGAAAAGACGGCGGCGCGGAGGGGCCAAGACACCCCTGGGTCCCCTCGCGGTGCTGAGGGGCTGCCGCGGCGGCGGCCCCGGCCCCGGACTTGCGCATGCGCGAGTCGCGGCTGGGCCTGCGAGAGCTGCGCGTGCGTGGCCCCGCCCTGCCCAGCTTCACCCCCTCACCGGGTTTGCACAAAGGGTGAGGCTAGACGTGTGCGGTCGAGGCGGTCGGGAGGTTGGGCTGAGCTGGACCCGGCGGGGCTGGGGAAGTTCCTGCTGTTTTGTTTTATTTACTTTGAAACAATTACAGCCTCGCGTGAAGTGGCAAAATGAGTACTGAGAAGTTCCGTACACCCAACACCCAGCTCCCCTCCGCATCTTACGTAAGACCCGGTATCGCAACCCGGAAACTGACGTTGGCACAGGACGATGAACTAAACTAATACAGTGAAGTTGCATGACAGACATCTGTGGGCCTTAAGCACTCTGGCGTGCTTTCGGGAGCCGGTGTGTGCCTTTGTCGTTCAAGGAAATGTAATCCCTCCCCCCCCCCCCCACTCGCCTGGATTTTCAAATCATCGGTTGCACAATAGGTCTGCTGAACTCTTGGCTCCACCTACTTTTCCTTAAAGTTAGGGTTCACGTGCTTTACCTGAGATCAGGTGAGCTCTCGATCTGGGAGATGGCAGCCGGGGAGAATGTCCCACGTGCACTGGAGGACCTGCCTCTCCGCTTTCCCCGCCACCTTTTGCACTACTGAGGTTTGAACTTAGTGCTTTGCACTTGCTGGCCATGCCCCCCGCCCTTTTCACTTTAGTTATGTTTTGATTAAGATCTCTATTTTGCTCAGTGCCAGCGTGGCACCCTGATCCTCCTAACCATGCCTCCTTGATGGCTGGGATCACAGGGACCACCCACAACACCTCATTTGTTACTTGAGATGGAGGTCCCACTAACTTTTTAGCTTTTAATTGAGATTCTTCACTCTCTACTTTAGAGTAGCTGGGATTTCAGGCCTGTGCCCACCACTCCTGGCAGAATCTGATTTTCAACTAATTACCTATTTCTTAGTCCATTAAAGCCCTTAGCCTTTAGACACAGAACGTGAAGGAAGTGTCAAGTGGAAAATATCAGGTTCTAGGATGCAAGACATAGTCTTAGCCCACCTTCAGAAAGACACATAAAAGGCCAGAATGTTCTCTTTGCCATTCATTCACTAAGAATGTAGTGACGGAAACGTATTCCAGTACATCTTTATCCCCTGGTGAGATCATGGGACTTGGTTTTCTCCCTTAAGCACTGAGTCCTGGCTTTGTTTGCTTCATAGTAGCTTTCCTTGACTGGAGTCATCATGGAAGCCTAGTTTGCTCTTCTCTAGTGTCACAGAAAAACCACTTCAGCTAGGTGCTGCTGGCTCACACCTATGATCCTAGCTATTCAGATGGCTGAGATCTGAGGATCGTGGTACACCTGTGGTCCTAATACAAAGAAGGCTGAAATATGAGGATCTCTATTCAAAGCCAGCCCAGGCAAGACAGTCTCTGAGACTCTTCAATTAGCCACCAGGAAACAGGAAGTAGTGCTGTGGCTCAAAGTGGTAGAGTGCTAGCCTTGAGCAAAAGAGTTCAGGCCCTGAGTTCAAACCCCATAACAAACAACAACAAAAGGAAGGAAGGAGCTGGGCGCTGGTGGCTCACGCCTGTAATCCTAGCTACTCAGAAGGCTGAGATATGGGGATCACGGTTCAAAGCCAGCCTGGGCAGGAAAGTCCGTGAGACTCTTCTCTCTAATAAACCACTAGAAAACCAGAAGTGGCGCTGTGGCTCAAGTGGTAGAGTGCTCGCCTTAAGCTGAAGAGTGCAGTGACAGCACCCAAGCCCAGAGTTCAAGCCCCATGACCGACAAAAAAAAAAAAAGGAAGGAAGGAAAGGAAGAATGGAAAGGAAGAAAAAAATGACTTCAGCCTTCATTCTCTCTACCCAGAGCCAGTGGCCCCCCAAAGCCTCCTCTTAAAATCTCCCTCCACAATCATTTAATAACAGTCTTAGATATGTGCATAGTACTTTACAGTTTACAAACCACTTGCACTATTTAATCTGTTGATCTTCACAGGACTTTGGCAAATCATATCAGATGAGGTTTTATAGATAAACAAGCACTCAGAAATGCTAAGTGACAAGCTTGGATTCTCACAGCTTGGAGGCCCAAAGCCAAGCAGGGAACCCTGTTTCCTGACTGTAAATCCAGTCTTCTTCCTCCTCTTTCTCCCTCCCTCCCTTCCTTTCTTTCTTCTTTCCTTCCTGCTTCCTTCGTTTCTCCTTCCTTCCTTGCTTCCTTCCTTTCTCCTTCCTTCTTCCCTTTCTTTCTTCCTTCCTTCCTTCCTTCTTTCCTTTCTCCTTCCTTCCTTCCCTCCTTCCTTCCTTGCTTCCTTCTTCCTTTCTTTCTCCCTCCTTCCTTCCTTCTTTCCTTCCTTCCTTTCCTTTCTTTTCCTTTCCTTTCTTCTTTTCTGCCTTTCTTTTGTACTGTAATAGGGCTTAGACTCTGTGGTAGAGACCACTTGAGCCACAGCTCCACTTGGAGATAAGAATTTTACTTGGAGATAAGAGTCAGCTGCTGGGCTGGGAAGGTGGCTCAGTGGTAGAGCGCTTGCCTTGCAAGCCTGAGGCCCTGGGTTCGATTCCTCAGCACTATATAAGCAAAAAAGAAAAAAGCCGGAAAGTGGCGCTGTGGCTCAAGTGGTAGAGTGCTAGCCTTGAGCTGAAGAGCTGAGGGACAGCGCCCAGGCCCAGAGTTCAGGCCCCACAACCGGACCCAAAAAAAAAGTCAGCTGCTTTCTACATGGGCTGGCTTTGATCCTCAGGTCTCTGCCTCCTGAGTAGCTAGAATGACAGCTAGACTGAGGTCCTGGGGCTTCAAGGTCTCAATCTACAAACTTTCTACCACATCCACATCCCTTCCCTTTTCCTTGAATCCTTTCCTTGTACAAAAGAAATCACCTGCTTCTCCCCACCAAGCTGGCCAATGATTGCTGCAGCCTGCTGTTAGCCAGAGCCACAGCACTCATAAGACCAGCATTTTACTCCACTGTGTAAGCCCCACCCCATGGAGGAAGTGACACCAGCTAACTCTGAATATTGCATCCATAAGAAGACAGGAGGGGCTGGGAAGGTGGCTCAGTGGTAGAGCGCTTGCCTTGCATGCTCAAGGCCCTGGGTTTGATTCCTCAGCACCACATAAGCAAAAAGAAAAAAAGCCGGAAGTGGCGCTGTGGCTCAAGTGGTAGAGCGCTAGCCTTGAGCTGAAGAGCTGAGGGACAGTGCCCAGGCCCAGAGTTCAGGCCCCACGACTGGACCCAAAAAAAAAAAAAGAAGACAGGAGGGCTGGGAAGGTGGCTCAGTGGTAGAGCGCTTGCCTTGCATGCCTTAGGCCCTGGGTTCGATTCCTCAGCACCACATAAGCAAAAAGAAAAAAGCTGCAAGTCCTCAGCACCACATAAGCAAAAAGAAAAAAGCTGCAAGTGGCACTGTGGCTCAATTGGTAGAGTGCTAGCCTTGAGCTGAAGAGCTGAGGAACAGCGCCCAGGCCCAGAGTTCAGGACCCATGACCAGATCCCCCCCAAAAAAAGAAGACAGGAAGCCAGGCGCCGGTGGCTCACGCCTGTAATCCCAGCTACTCAGGAGGCTGAGATCTGATTATCGCAGTTCAAAGCCAGGCAGGGCAGGGAAGTCCATGAGACTTATCTCCAATAAACAAGTAGAAAACCGCAAGTGGCACTATGGCTCAAACGGTAGAGTGCTCGCCTTGAGTTGAAGAGCACAGGGACAGCATCCAAGCCCAGAGTTCAAGCCCCACGACCAACCTAAATAAATAAATAAATAAAAATCACAGAAAAGCCAGAAGTAGACAGTGGCTGAAGTGGTAGAGTGCTAGCCTTAAGCAAAAGGACAGCACCAGGCCCAGAGTTTAAGCCTTAGGACTCACAAAAAATAAAAATAAAAAAGGAAGAAGAACAGGAGAAAGTATCCATGATTCAATAGCCCCAGGTCTCTCCCAAGCCAAAGCTATAATGACAAAAGTGAATGAAATATGTAGGGGACATATTTTAGGAAGCACTCACCATCAGGTGTCACCCATGTACTTGCACAACCCACAGAATGAGGGCCTCCACACCTTACCTTAAACATTCTATAGCCAGGCACTGGAGACTCACGCCTGCAATCCTTGGGACTCAGGAAGATGAGATCTGAGGATTGTGGCTCAAAGGGAGCTCAGGCAGAAAAGTACCGTGAGACTCTTACCTCCAATTAACTACTCAAAAACTGGATGTGGTGTTGTGACTCAAGTGGTAGAGCACTAGCTTTGACCGTAAAGAGTCTCAGGGACAATGCCCAAGCCCTGAGTTCAAGTCCTAGGACTGGCAAAAAAAAAAAATTATGACCTTTGTTTGCCTCACCCTGGTCCCTGTCTTCATAACGTAAGTTTTTTTATAGCAGTGAATTTTGAACTCAGACCTAATGCTTGCTAGGTAAATCCACTATTTCTTGGGCCACACATCTAGCCCCACCAAGTAAGATTTGGGGAGTATATCTTCCATACTACTTCTTTTGGGGGGGTTGGGGGGTGGAACCCAAGGCCTCATGCATGCTAAGCACAAACTCTACCACTGAGTTATATTCCCCCTCATTCCAAACTCTTTCTTTCCTTAACAGCACTGGAGTTTTTAATCTTATGTTTTTTGTCAGACATGTGGCTTGAACTTAAGGCCTAGGTGCTGTACCTGAGCTTTTGCACTCAAAACTACCACTCTACCATCTTGAGCCACAGCACCACTTCTGTTTGTTGTTGTTGTTGTTTGAGAGGTTAATTGAAGATAACAACAGTCTCACAGACATTTCTGCCTAGGCTGGCTTTGAACCATGATCCTCAGATCTCAGACTCCTGAGTAGGTAGGATTACAGGTGTGAGCCACTGGTGTCTGGAAGCACTGGGGTTTGAGCTCAGTACCTTATACTTGCTCAATTTGCTTTCTAGGTTGGCACTTTGCTACTTGAATCACACCTCCAGCCCTGCATTTTGCTAGTTCATTGGGGATGGAGTCTTGGGGACTTTTCAGCCTGGGCTGACATCCAACTGCAAATCTCCAGGTCTTAACTTCCTTGATAGCCCCTGGCAGTAGGCTAAACTACTTTCTTTTTGTTGTTGGTGGTGGTGGTGCTGGTTGTGGGGCTTGAACTCAGGGCCTGGGCACTCACTATCCATATGTTCAAGGATAGCACTCTACCGCTTGAGCCACAGCACCATTTCCAGATTTTTTTGTGTATGTGGTACTGAGGAATCGAACCCAGGGCTTCATACATGCTAGGCAAACATTCTACCACTAAGCCACATTCCCAGCCCTGAGGTAGAATTCTTTCTGGAGAAACATCAGATCTTGCTTATCAAGGTCTCTGTGAGGCAGCGGGGGCTCACTAGAGGCTGAGATCTGAGGATCATTATTCAAAACCAATGCTGGCAGGAAAGTCCATAAGACTCTTATCTCCAATTAACCACTAGAAAAGCTGGAAGTAGAGCTGTGGATCAAGTGGTAGAGCATTAGCCTTGAGCAAAAAAGGCTAAAAGAAAGTTCCTTGGCCCTGAGTTGAAGTCCCAATACTGGTACAAAACATAAAAATAATAACAAAGTAAGGTTTTCCAAGTGGCTCTTTGTCTTGTGATGAGTCAGATTTTCTTGGAAAAATAGTAATTAAAAAAAAAAAAAGTGGGCTGAGAAGGTAGCTTAGCTCATGCATGCATGAGGCCCTGGGTTCAATTCTTCAGCACCACATAAGCAAAAAGAAAAAAAGCTGGAAGTGACGCTGTGGCTCAAGTGGTAGAGTGCTAGCCTTGAGCTGAAGAGCTGAGGGACAGCACCCAGGCCCAGAGTTCAGGCCCCATGACTGAAC
Organism: Dipodomys spectabilis; assembly: GCF_019054845.1. Taxonomy (NCBI): domain Eukaryota; kingdom Metazoa; phylum Chordata; class Mammalia; order Rodentia; family Heteromyidae; genus Dipodomys; species Dipodomys spectabilis. The sequence goes on along the minus strand of NW_024870762.1, from coordinate 2,328,481 downwards.
CCGAGGGAAAAAAAAAAGTCAGGCTCATGCCTGTAATCCTAGCTATTAAGAAGGCTGAGATCTGCTGGATATCAGTTCAAAGCCAGCCTAGGCAGAAAAGTCCATGAGACTTATCTCCAGTTAATCACAGAAAAAAGCCAGAAGTGGAGCTGTGGCTTAAATGGTAGAGCACTAGCCTTAAGCAAAAGGGGCCCAGGGACAGTGCTCAGGCCCAGAATTCAAGCCTCAAGACCAGAAATAAAAGAAGAAAAAGTCCCCAAAGCTGTGAAAGATGACAAGTCCAAGACTGGCTACAATCCAAGTGACATGTCAGCTGTTCTGACCTGTGTGTATAGAAATAAAATATAAGAGCCTCTGTAGCCATGAAGAACTCATGGAAGGAGGGGAGAAAAAGAACTCCTAATTTCTGAACAGAAAGAGTAATGAAAAGGAGTTCCCTAAAGCAAAGATAAATCTGAAAGGCATAGCCGGGCACCAGTGGCTCACACCTGTAATCCTAGCTACTCAGGAGGCTGAGATCTGAGGATCCTGGTTCAAAGCCAGCTAGGGCAGGAAAGTCCATGAGACTCTTATCTCCAAAAAACTACTAGGAAACCGGAAGTGATGCTGTGGCTCAAGTGGTAGAGCATTTGCCTTGAGCTGAAGAGCATAAGGACAGGGCCCAGGCCCAGAGTTCAAGCTCCATGACTGAAAAAAAAAAAAAAAAAATCTGAAAGGCAGAAAGGAAAGGGAGGAGTTGTGCAATGAGCTCATCAGGGAGTTCCTAAGGCTCTGGCTTTGAAAGATTTTCTTTCAGAACAAGGGGTGGAGAACTTCTGACTCACAAACTCCGGGCTCCCTCAGGACCATGTAAAATCTTCCCTTATTTGCAAAATTCCCTAGAACTGCCAACTGGTAAATTGGCTCCTAAATTCCCTGAAAATTAGGTATTTGGGTCCTATTTGTTCCAAAGAGAAACAATTGTACACACACACACACACACACACACCACAACCCTCAAAGTGCTCCACAGCCACATATTAAACACTGGATTAAGTAAAGAAATTGCATACATTTACTTCTTATATTTTGTACTGCAGTGTGATTTGAACTCAGGGTCTCAAGCTCTTACTCAGCTTTTTTTTTTCCTTTTGGTGTGTGTATGCTTGAACTCCAGGACTGGGTGTTAGCTTTTTTATTCTACTACTTGAGCCACATCTCCACTTCTAGTTTTTTGGTCATTAATTGGAATAAGAGTTTTATGAACTTTTTCCAGGCTGGCTTATAATCATATCCTCAGATCTCAGCCTCTTGAGTAGTAGCTAGGATTACAAGCCTGAGTCACTAGCACCCATTTTTTTTTTGTTGTTTTGGTTTTTTCTCTTCTTTTCTGTGTGCCAGTCCTGGGGCATGAACTCAGGGCCTGGGCACTGTCCCTGAGCTTCCTTTTGCTCAAGGCTAGCTAGCACTCTACCACTTGAACCACAGTGGCATTTCTTGCTTTTTCTGTTTATATGGTACCGAGGAACCATGCATGCTAGGCAAGCTCTCTATCTACCACCAAGCCATACCCTAGCCAAATAAACTAGGCTTTTTTTTTTTTTTTTCCTGATCCTAGGCACTGTCCGACACCGTCTCTGTGCTTAAAGCTAGCGCTCTACCACTTGAGCCACAGCACCACTTCTGCTTTTTCACAAAATGGCACAATCTCTTTTTCAGGGAGCATTCGTCTTGGAACTCCAGTTTTCTGATTTATAAAAGTCTCTGTGCCAACATCCACAACATCTCTTTGCTGGGAGGCAGAGCCCCTGCCACCTGCTCCCCCTCTTTGGGCAACACTTGGGGTTTTGTTTTCTGTTTTTTGAAAGTCAGACTTGCTTGGCTGGTTTTGTCAGTGACCTTAAATTTAAGCACTCCTGGGTGTGGCTGGCAGATGCCAGTATCTCGTGCTTTAAGAAAATCCAGTACACAAATAACATTTTCAAAGCAAATTAGGGAGTGGCTGTTTGCCATCAAATGAACCTTGCAAAATGTTTCACTTAAGCCTTTTAAAAAAAGATGTCTTTCCATATGTTTATTTATTAAATAGATGTAGTATTTACAGATGGTACAAAATACAAAAGAGTGAGCAATGAAAAAGCCTGCACTTTGGTCCCCATCCCCCTTCCTGGCACTTAGCTCCTCTGCACCACTCCTGTGACAGGTTTCCTGTGCATCTTTCCATACACAAAGATATGTATTTGCATAAACATATGCTTCTAGTCCTGTGCAGTTGGTTCATCCCTGGAATCCTAGCTACACAGGAGGCTGATATCCCAGGTATCAAAGTTAGAAGCCAGGGGCTGGGAATGTGGCTTAGTGGTAGTGTAGTTGCCTAGTATGCATGAAGCCCTGGGTTCAATTCCTCAGTAGCACATACACAGAAAAAGGCAGAAGTGACTCAAGTTGGTAGATCTCTAGCCTTGAGCAAAAGAAAAAGAAGCTCCAGCTGGGCACCGATGGCTCACACCTGTAATCTTAGCTACTCAGGAGGCTGAGATCTGAGGATCACAGTTCAAAGCCAGCCCGGGCAAGAAAGTCCATGAGACTCTTATCTCCAATGAACCACCAGAAAACCGAAGTAGTGCTGTGGCTCAAGTGGTAGAGTGCTAGCCTTGAGCTGAAGAGCTGAGGGACAGCGCCCAGGCCCAGAGTTCAAGCCCCACAACCAACCAAAAATAAATAAATAAATAAGAGAGAAAGAAAGAAAAAGAAGCTCAGGGACAGTGCCCAGGCCCTGGGTTCAAGCCCAGCCCCAGGACTGGTAAGGATACAGAGAGAAATGCAGGTATGGGGGTAGGGGAGTTAGAAGCCAGGCAGAAAAATCCTGGAGACTCCATTAAAAAAAAAAAAAAAAGAAAAAACAGCAAAAAGCAGCAGTACTGGAGATTTGCCTCCTGGAATAGAATGTTAGCCAAAGGAGCAAAATAGGCACAATGCCCTGAGCTAAAATCCCAGCACTGAAAAACAAAACACTACATCCTTCCATAGTCTTAAAAAAAAAAAGTGTCTAAAACAACATACTGTATTTTTTTGTTTTTTGTTTGCTGAAAAATACATCTTGGAAAGCCTTCCAAGTCAGAACAAATAGAACTGCCTCATTCTTTTTTTAAAGCAACCTGAATTTAACCCAAAAGGGATTCTTTCCCAGTGAATGCCATTGTTCTGCAGTTCTGCCCCATTGTTGCCCTCTCTTGTAGGGAGCTGATTGTCTCTGGTGATTTCCTCATCCTGGTGTGGGAGGAAAGGAGAGGAGGAAAAGGGAAGCGGAGGGGTAGGGGAGCACCTTAGCATTTTCTGCCCTATTGAAAGCTGAACAATCCAGTGTATCCTTTCTTTTTCCCCCCTTTTGTTCATTAAGTAGTAAGGTGTGTGTGTGTGTGTGTGTGTGTGTGTGTGTGTGTGTGTGTGTGTGTGTGTGTGTGTGTGTGTGTGTGTGTGTGTGTGCGCCTACCACTTAGGCTGGTAGATAAATTGGGAGATATGAGTCTGACAAACTTTCCTACCCAGGCTGGCTTCGAACTGATATCCTCAGATCACATCCTGAGTGGCTAAGAATACAAGCAAAGCTTTTTATTTATTTATTTTTGTCAGTCTTGGGGCTTAAACTCAGGGCCTGGGCACTGTCCTTGAACCTCTTTGTGCTCATGGCTAGTGCTGTACCACTTGAGCCACAGTACTTCTGGCCTTTTCTGTTTATGTGGTACTAAGGAATTGAACCCAGGGCTTCATGCATGCTAGGCGAGCAGTCTACCTCCAACCCACATTCCCAGCCCTCCCTGAGCTTTTTTGCTCAAGGCTAGCACTCTATCATGTTGAGCTACAGCTTTACTTCTGGTTTATTTATTTATTTTTTTTGTCAGTCAAGGGGCTTGAACTCTGGGCTTGGGAGCTGTCCTAGAGCTCTTCAGCTCTGAGCGCTCTACCGGTTAAGCCACAGCGCCACTTCCGGTTGTCTAGTGATTTATTGGAGATAAGTCTCACAGACTTTCCTGCCTTGGCTGGCTTTGAACCATGATCCTCAGATCTCAGCCTACTGAGTAGCTAGGATTACAGGCGTGAGCCACCAGTGCCTGGCTTTCACTTCTGGTTTTATAATGGTTAAATGGAGTTAAGAGTCTCATGGACTTCTTGCCTCCTAAGTAGTTAAGATTACAGGTGTGAGCCACCAGTGACCAGCGCAGGCAAAGCTTTTGAAAGCCCTTACCTTCTCCAAGACTCTAACTGGAGATCACTGTCCCACCAGCAGCTGCTCTTCACGGAGGTTCGACTCAGCCCTGATCACAGTAAACCTGTACAGTCTAGGTAAAAAGGAACAACTTTGATCTAGGCTGGGGATGAGAAGATGCTGATCTCCCAGCCCTCAGGAGGCAGCTTTGGGTCACCTGGTCATCCATTCACCTCAGGGGGTAAGATGTGATCGTTTTGTAAGTGTGCTTTTGAGAAAGGTTAAGTGCCCTGAAGGGAAACCCTGTCCTTGGCTCAATGTTGGACTAGTTGTTTCTCTGATTGATTGGCAATTAAAATCTGTTTACAAAGCAAAAGGAAAGAAAGGTACAAATCACCAGTCTTTGGAAGAAATAGGTTTATTGTTAAAAGTCTGTGGAGTTCATAAGTTTTGTAGCTCAAGACAATGACAATTTGCATTGTGAATGTTAAAATGTGTTGGTGACTTTAGCTAAGTGTCACCACGCCACAATACTGTGAAATTTATGGAATTACTTAATCTCAATAAAGAATTAAAAATAAAATATATTTACAAAATCTATGATAATAATTATATTTTCTCATTGTTTTTCCTGTCAAAAAAAAAAAAAAAGGAAAGAAAGAAAGAATATAGGAAGCTGGTGCTGGTGGCTCATGCTTGCCCCATAATCCTAGCTACTCAAGAGGCTGAGATCTGAGGATCGAGGTTTGAAGCCAGCCTAGGCAGAAAAGATTCTTCTTTTTTTTTTTTTTTTTTTGGGGTCCGGTCGTGGGGCCTGAACTCTGGGCCTGGGTGCTGTCCCTCAGCTCTTCAGCTCAAGGCTAGCGCTCTACCACTTGAGCCACAGCGCCACTTCCGGCTTTTTTCTTATGTGGTGCTGAGGAATCGAACCCAGGGCCTTGAGCATGCAAGGCAAGCGCTCTACCACTGAGCCACCTTCCCAGCCCCAGAAAAGATTATTCTTATTTTCAATAGCTACTCAGAAAAAGCCAGAAGTGGCGCTATGGGTCAAGTGGTAGAGTGCTAGCCTTGAGCAAAAGAAGTTCAAGGACAGTGCTCAGGCCCTAAATTCAAGCCCAGGACTGGCAAAAAAACAAACAAACAAAAAACAAAGCCAGCCCCTGAAGATATTCTGAGAGACTCTTACCTCCAATTAATAACCCATGAAAAGCCAGAAATGGACGTGTGGCTCAAATGGTAGAATATCAGTCTTGAGAGAAAAAGCTAAGAGGAGCACAAAGCCCCAGAAGTAGCATGCATACACACACACAGACACACACACAGACACACACACAGCATTTCTGACTCACGTCCAGTTCCTATTACTGCCTTTGGTCTTCACAGCTCAGTCTTGAGAAAGGGTTTCTGCACTTACTACCTGCCATACCTCCCACCACCTGCACTTTGCTTTCTTCCACATCCTGCTTTAGTTGTTCTTCACAAGGTCAATGCCAGTGTCCTCCTCTTGAGTATCTAAATCCAATGGACATGTCTGGCTCTTACTGTGCTTGGCCCATCTGAGTATGTGTGGTCACTAACCCTTCTCCTTAAAGTACTGTTTCTTAGCCTTCCTCCTGAAAGCATTTCGCAGATGGTTTAAAATGGTAATTGCCATCTCAGGGACTAGATTTTTCTTTCAACCTTCACAAACATCTAGTTATCTTTAATTCACCCTTCAGGACTCTGCTCTGAGAGCACTTCCCTGTCCCTTAAGGCCTGTCTGCATTGTTGCCTGGGTCTTGCCAGAGCAGTAATTATCATAGATTACAATTAGATGTGCTAGGTCATTCTACACCCCCAGAGTTCTCCCTGGGTTGTACTTAATTTCTAGAAACTTCTGTGGTGGTAAGACACAGGGAGCGTGACTTTCTGCAACTCAGTGTCATGTATTCTACCAGCCCAGCCAGACCTAAGTGGACTGAGCACTCACAGTGGACATTCATGCCAGTCTAAAGTAATCAAAGCCAGGCCCAGCTCTCTCTTTTCTCTCTCTTTTCTGTGGCACTGAGGATTGAACTTGGGGCCTCATTCTTGCAAGACAAATACTCTATCTGTTGGGCAGTGCCAGTCTAACACATAAGATCTAGCCTTCAGATGACTCTCTCCCATGATACTCTGCATCTATCTTTGTTTTTGTTTTGTTTTTTATAATTTTTTTTTTTTTTTTTGGTCGGCTGTGGGGCTTGAACTCTGGGCCTGGGCGCTGTCCTTCAGCTCTTCAGCTCAAGGCAAGCGCTCTACCACTTGAGCTACAGCGCCACTTCCGGTTTTCTGGTGGTTTATTGGAGATAGGAGTCTCATGGTCTCTCCTGCCCGGGCTGGCTTTGAACCGCGATCCTCAGATCTCAGCCTCCTGAGTAGCTAGGATTACAGGCGTGAGCCACCAGCGCCCGGCTTGTTTTTTATAATTTATTTTTTTATAATTTTTTTTGGTTGGTTGTGGGGCTTGAACTCTGGGCTTGGGTGCTATGCCTCAGCTCTTCAGCTCAAGGCAAGTGCTCTACCACTTGAGCCACAGCGCCACTTCCAGTTTTCTAGTGGCTTATTGGAGATAAGAGTCTCACAGACTTTCCTGCCAGGGCTGGCTTTGAACCGTGATCCTCAGATCTCAGCCTCTTGAGTAGCTAGGATTATAGGCATGAGCCACAGGCACCTTGCTGTTTTTTATAATTTTGTTATTCTTCTTATTTTTTGCCAGTCTCAGGCTTGAACTCAGGGCCTGGGCTCTGTCCCCGAGCCTTTCTGTGCTCAAGGCTAGCGCCCTACCACTTGAGCCATAGCACCACTTCTGGCTTTTTTTGTTTATGTGGTGCTGAGGAATCAAACCCAGGGCTTCATGCATGCTAGGCAAGCACTCTACCACTAAGCTATATTCTCAGCCCTATTGGTATTATTAAGGTATATGATGGGTTTACCATTTCGCAATTCAGGTGTAAGTTTCTCTTTTGGATAAAGTCATCCCTTTTCCCCCAGTTTCCCCATCTCTGTTTTGTTTTTGGCAGCTCTGCTTTCTTATCATCATCATACTTCTCTCTGGGGAGACAGCTTCGGAATGAGTCAAAATAATTGGACTTCAGGGAGAGCTATGGCTTCTCTGTACTGACAAATACTTTTTCTCCACAATAAAGTCTAATTGCTAACCTGTTCTTAAAAACAGGCTTGGGCTGGGAATGTGGCTTAGTGGTAGAGTGCTGGCACTGGGTTCAATTCCTCGACACCATATAAACAGAAAAAGCCAGAAGTGGCACTGTGGCTCAAGTGGTAGAGTGCTAGCCTTGAGCAAAATAGCAGCTCAGGGACAGTGAGTGCCCAGGCCCTGAGTTCAAGCCCCACACAACCAACAACCAAAAAAAGCGGACTTGAAGGGATTTTATTTATTACAATAATGATTGCTAACAACCACCACCACATATTGATGGCTAATCAATGGGCTTTGATTAACCCTTTCTTTTTTCTTTTTATTCAGGCCTTGGGGCTTGAACTTGGGCCTAGGGACTATCTCTTTGCTTCTTTTGTTCAAGGCTAATACTCTACCACTGGAAGCTCAGCACCACTTCCAGCTGAGAATCTCAGGTATCAATTTGAACCTTGATCCTGAGATCTCAACCTTCTGAGTAGCTAGGATTACAGGCATGAGCCGCTAGTGCCTGGCTTTCAGTTAATTTATCTTAACAAGTCTGACAACAAGAAACAGGAATTGTTAACTCTGTCAGAGATTGGAAAAAGTGAGCATACTGGGTTAAACTCAAGAGCCCCACACTCTTGTTTGGCTTTTTTTTTTGTCGGTTGTGGGGCTTGAACTCTGGGCCTGGGTGCTGTCCCTCAGCTCAAGGTGAGCGCTCTACCACTTGAGCCACAGCACCACTTCCAGTTTTCTGAGTGGGTTATTGGAGTTAAGAATCTCACCGAGTTTCCTGCCGAGGCTGGCTTTGAACTGTGATCCTCAGATCTCAGCCTCCTGAATAGCTAGGATTTCAGGTATGAGCCATAGACACCTGGCTTGTTTGGCTTTTTTGTTCAAGGTTGGTACTCTACTACTTGGGCCACACCTCTACTTCCAGCTTTTTGCTGGTTAATATGAGACTGGTTTGTCTGCCCATTCTGATTTCAAACCATGATCCTCAGATCTTAGCCTCCTGAGGAGCTAGACTACAGATGTAAGCCACAGGCCCGTGTCTCTCAGACTGTTATGTCTTATGTCGCTCTTCCCAGGACCTGCTGGTACCAGATTAGAGCTGGCCACTGTGGCCCAGCAGGTCATCACCGTGAACACACTGTTCCTTGACTTCTGCTTTTCTTTCAGAAATCAAAATCAATGAAGCGTGAGCTCCCAGGCTCTTTTCCTAGCAATGGGAGACAAAAAAGCAGGCAGGAATGTAAATGGGTATCAGAGGTGAAGGGACTAGGAACCAGAGAGAGATGAGCTATGATAAGCAACTCAAAAATTCTAGGTAAGAGGTAGCAGCTGTTAAAATGCCTGCTACTTCCCTGTTTGTTGACAGATAGCTGCTACTGGACATGCAGCCCAGCCCAGGGTTTACCCCCACTCACTCCCAGCACCCAGTCTCTTCTCTTTTTACCCTCCTAGGCCTGCATTGATTAGGATTCAGGCTGAACTACAGGTGAATGTTTTGGGGTTTGTTTTTTTGGTGGTCCAGGGGCTTGAACTCTGGGCTTGGGTGTCGTCCCTGTGCTCTTCAGCTCAAGGCGAGCACTCTACCACTTGAGCCACAGCCACTTTCGGTTTTCTAGACGTTTATTGGAGATAAGAGTCTCATGGAATTTCCTGCCCAAGCTGGCTTTGAACCGTGATCCCCAGATCTCAGCCTCCTGATTAACTAGGATTACAGGCTTGAGCTACCAGTGCCTGGCCAGTTGAATGTTTTGAGTAACACATGTGGATGTTGACTCAGGCTAGAATGGATTCTAACTAGGGTGACTGGCCAGCATACTTAAACTTGGGCAGTTTTACCCACCACTGTCTTAGGACATTGTGACAGCCCAGACTCTGCCCATCCCTGGGTCGTGGCCTTTAGGTTCTGGATGGTGATATTGCATGAAATTTTTTTTTTTTAACTACTGGGGATCAAAATATAAACATCTCAGGCTGCCAGGTACTGGTGGCTTATGCCTGTAATCCTAACTACGCAGTAGGCTGAGATCTGAGAATTGTAGTTTGAAGCCAGCCTGGGCAGGAAAATCTATGAGACTCTTATCTCCAACTAATCTCAGAAAACGCTAGAAGTGGTGCTGTGGCTCAAGTGGTAGAGCCAGACTAGCTTTGAGCAAAAAGAGTCAGGGACATCACCCAGGCCCAGAGTTTAAGCCCCAGGACTAGCAAAATAAATAAATAAAAATAAATCTCAGGCTTAGGTATTCATTCCAGGAAGAGGTCCACAGCTGATCTCTGGAGACAAGCTCTAAAGGCCACAAGGCTCATGGGCTAATCTAGAGTGGCCAGGAGTTAGTGAGAGTCACATCTGGGATATAAGTAGAAGGGTTTAATTGGATCCCCAAGTACTTCAGGGACATAATTAAGGAAGAAGTATATATATTTGGGTATATGATTCTCATGTGAAGCTTTTGCCAAAGGCAAGCTGGCTATGGTATTACAGGCCTATAACCCCAGCATTTGGGACTGTGGCAGGAGAATTGTGAGTTTGAAGCCAACCTGGGCTCTGGAGCAAGATCCTGTCTCCTAGGCTACATGTAAGCATATACATGCTGCATTCTGCTAGCCGTGTTTGTCATGGGCCTGGGTTTCCTCTGCTGTAGAGAGCGGTGCCAATCTAGCTCAGGAGGGGAGAAAGACAGTCCTGCTGGAACCTGATCAAGACAAACATGTTTCAAAACTCAGAATTATTCAGCACATGCTGAAAACGGACATGCCACTCTGCCCCCTTCAGTTGCTTCTGGGAGTTGTTTCCCTATATTGGTGATTTCCGGAATGAGCCTGGCTATTGAAAAGAACATTTCTAACAAACACACACACACACACACACACACACACACACACACACACACACACACACACACACACACACACACACACACACACACACACCACACCACCACCACCACCACCACCACCGCTCCAACAGGCCTCTGCTTCTATCCTCGATCCTTTTCTAGGCCTTTGTAGGTTTAAGAACCAAATAAGGGGTTCAGCTCAGCAGGCAGGCTGGCATTAAACTCAGCAGTTCAGCCCACTAAGGGAGAAGAGCATGGAGTTTGAGAGCCAAATGAGGGAGAAAAAAAATCTTGCAAGGTTTCAGAAGTGAGTTGTTTGCCTTCTGCCCAACCCCTGCCCCTCCTCCCACATCTGTCCACAAGACTTGTCCTCCAGGTTTCTGCAGGAATGAGGCTAGAGCTGAGAAAACAAACTCACCCCCAGAGACCTATCCCCCTGGCTCCAGGCCAGGAAGATGGCTCAGTGGTAGAGCGCTTGCCTTGCATGCATGAGGCCCTGGGTTCGATTCCTCAGCACCACTTAAGCAGAAAAAAAAAGCTGGAAGTGGCGCTGTGGCTCAAGAGGTAGAGTGCTAGCCTTGAGCTGAAGAACTGAGGGACAGCGCCCAGGCCCACAACCAGACCAAAAATAAATAAATAAAAATAAACCTCATCCTTTAGAAGCTGTGTGACCTTGGGAAGTTACTTGAAGTCTCTGGATCCTAAGTGACATTTGTTTCCAGCCTTGACAGTTTTTTTGTTTTTTTTTTTTTGGGTCCGGTTGTGGTGCCTGAGCTCTGGGCCTGGGCGCTGTCCCTCAGCTCTTCAGCTCAAGGTTAGCGCTCTACCACTTGAGCCACAGTGCCACTTCCGGCTTTTTTTTTTCTGCTTATGTGGTGCTGAGGAATCGAACCCAGGTCCTCATGCATGCAAGACAAGCTCGCTACCCCTAAGCCACCTTCCCAGCCCCAAGCCTTGACAGTTTTTTGTTTTTGTTTTTATTTTTGCCAGGGCCTGGGCACTGTCCACTTCTTTTGCTCAAAGCTAGCACTCTACCACTTGAGCCACAGTACCACTTCTGGCCTTTTCTGTTTATGTGTTACTGAGGAATCGAACCCAGGGTTTCATGCATGCTAGAAGTACTCTACCAGTAAGCCACATTCCTAGCCCTCTCTTTTATTTTTTTAGTTGTTTTGGTGGTTGTGTTTTTTTCTTTTGGTGGGCAGTACTGGGTATTGAACACAGGACTTTGTGCTTCTTGCTAGGCAAGTGCTGTGCCACTTAAGCCATACCTCCAGCCCATAGTTAACATTTAGTACATAAGATAAAACCTAGAAAAAAAAATCATAGGGTGAAATCATTAGTGTGTAGATGGGAGGAGGTTTTATCAGTAAGGCAGAATTACCCAAAAGAGCTCAGAAACTTCAGGGCTGTATAACTTAGGGATATCAGACTAGGAGAAATCAGGTAATAAACTGACAATGTCTAGAAACCAACTAGGGACTAGAGGCCAATTTGTGTGCTTGTGTATATGTGCCAATACTGAGTCTTGAACTTAGGGCCTACCTTTTGTGCTTAACACTGGTGCTCTAACAGTTCCACTTCCAGTTTTTTGGTGGTTAATTAGAGATAAAAATATCACAGACTAGGGCTGGGAAGGTGGCTCAGTGGTAGAGTGCTTGCCTTGCATGCTCCAGGCCCTGGGTTCGATTCCTCAGCACCACATAAGCAAAAAAAGAAAAAAGCTGGAAGTGGCACTCTGGCTCAAGTGGTAGAGCACTAGTCTTGAGCTGAAGAGCTAAGGGACAGCGCCCAGGCCGAGTTCAGGCCCCACAACCGGACCAAAAAAAAAAAAAATATATATCACAGACTAAAAAAAAAATCTCTTGGGCTGGGAAGGTGGCTCAGTGGTAGAGCTCTTGCCTTGCATGCATGAGGCCCTGGGTTCGATTCCTCAGCACCACATAAACAAGAAGAAAAAAGCCGGAAGTGGCGCTGTGGCTCAAGTGGTAGAGCGCTAGCCTTGAGCTGAAGAGCTGAGGGACAGCACCCAGGCCCAGAGTTCAGGCCCCACTACCAGACCAAAAAAAAAAAAAATCTCACAGACTTTCCTGCCTGGGCTGGCTTTGAACTGAGATCTTCAGATCTCAGCCTCCTAAGTAGCTAGTATTACAGGCATACGCCACTGGCATTTGGCTACTTAATTTTTATTGTGTTTTCTTTCTTTTTTTCTTCTTTTTTTTCTTTTTGTTTTGTCAGTTCTGGGGCTTGAACTCAGGTCCTGGGCACTGTCCCTGAGCTATTTTGCTCAAGACTAGTGCTTCTACCACTTTGAGCCATAGCTCTACTTTTGGCATTTTTGGTGACTAATTGGATTGGAAAATCATGGAATTTCCTGCTTAGGCTCTCTTTGAATTATGATTCTCAGATCTCAGTCTCCTGGATAGCTAGGATGATAGGCATGAGCCACCAATGATCAGCAACATAACCTTATTTGAAAAGCAAATCAGCGCTCCATTGTTCTGCACACTTTTGTGTGGAATGAGGTAAGATTAGGAAGCCAGGCACTAGCAGTTCATCCTTGTAATCCTAGCTACTCAGGAGGATGAGATCTGAGAATCATAAACTGAAGCCAACAGGGCATGTGGTTCAAGCAGTAGAATGCCAACCTAGAGTTCAAGCAAAGACCCTGAGCTCAAGCTCCAGTACCCCCCAAAAACAATTATCATTTGAACATGAAAAATTGAAAAAATTAAGATATTTTAGCTGGGCACTGGTGGCTCATGCCTTTTATACTAGCTACTCAGAAGACTGAGATCTGTGGACTGAGGTTAGAAAACAGTACAGGTAGCAAAGTCCATGAGACTTTTCTTTTTTTTTGCCAGCCCCGAGATTTGAACTCAGGGCCTATGTACTGTCCCTGAGTTGCTTTTGCTCAAGGCTAGTGCTCTACCACTTGAGCCACAGTGCTATTTCTGGAGATAAGACTTGCATGGACTTTTCTGCTCAGGCTGGTTTTTAACTGTGATCCTCAGATCTCAGCCTCCTGAGTATCTAGTATTACAAGTGTGAGACACCAGTGGCCCCGTCATGAGGCTCTGATCTCTAATTAACTACCAAAAAACTTGGAGTGGAGCTGTGACTCAAGTGGTAATGCAAGACTTGCTCAAAAAACCAAAACCAAAAAACCCTCAGAGACACTACCAAGGCCCTGAGTTCAAGCCCCAGGACTACCACACACACAAAAGCTACCTTACATCTACTGTCTCCAAAATCCACGGCATATTCCCCAGCAGATTCCATTGGGAATCTGCTAGTGGAATGCACTCAGTGGGTACTGCATTAAGATAGCAAAGCCCTAGATAAATTTTCAGCCTTCTGTACCCTGTTCTGTGCCCTGAAGCCTGACTCTGGTCTGTGTCAGCCAGCTCTCCTGCTAACAGGCTTCCAGCTGGACTGAGGCAGAAGGCATCATGAAGAGATGAGACCAGGAGTGGAGCTCAGTGGCAGAATGCTTGCCTAGGGTGCATGTAAGCCCTAGGTTCTTTTTGTTGTTGGTGGTGGTTGTGGTCATGGGACCTGAACCCTGGGCCTGGGCGCTGTCCCTCAGCTCTCCAGCTCAAGGCTAGTACTCTATCACTTGGGCCACAGCAGCACTTCCAGATTTTTATGCTTATGTGATGCTGAAGAATTAAACCCAAGGCCTCATGATTGCAAGGCAAGCACTCTATCACTGAACCACCTTCCCAGCCCCAAGCCTAAGTTCTATCTCCAGCACTGAAAGAGTAGTACAAGTCCAGGGACCTTAGGCTGGCAGGGCTAATACTGAGAAGCCACAGTTCCTCCACTGAAGGTTGTGCCAGCTCTCTCTCCCATATATATATATATATATATATATATATATATATAAATAATATATATATAAATATTCTGGTTGTTATGGTAACTTTGCTCCCTTCTCTTGCCCCAGTGGGCCTCCTCGCTGCTGCAGTTGTACAGTGCCCCAGCTAGCCTACTACAGTTTAGTTCCCTCAACTCCACCCACACCTTAGAACCAGGATTCTGCTAACCAAAGCCTGGGCTGTAGTGAGCAATTAAATAAGTCCTGCGGGCGCCCGTGGCTTATGCCTATATTCCTAGCTATTCAGGAGGCTGAGATCTGAGGACAGCAGGAAAGTCCATGAGACTTTTTTTTTTGGGGGGGGGGGGGGTCCAGTCGTGGTGCCTGAACTCTGGGCCTGGGCACTGTCCCTCAGCTCTTCAGCTCAAGGCTAACGCTCTACCACTTGAGCCACAGCGCCACTTCTGGCTTTTTTTTTCTTTTTTTTTTTTTTGGTCGGTTGTGGGGCTTGAACTCTGGGCCTGGGCGCTGTCCCTCAGCTCTTCAGCTCAAGGCGAGCGCTCTACCACTTGAGCTACAGCGCCACTTCCGGTTTTCTGGCGGTTTATTGGAGATAGGAGTCTCATGGTCTCTCCTGCCCGGGCTGGCTTTGAACTGCAATCCTCAGATCTCAGCCTCCTGAGTAGCTAGGATTACAGGCGTGAGCCACCAGCGCCCGGCTTTGGCTTTTTTTTTTTCTTATGTGGTGCTGAGGAATCGAACCCAGGGCCTCATGCATGCAAGGCAAGCACTCTACCACTGAGCCACCTTCCCAGCCCCTCCATGAGACTCTTAACTCCAATAAACCACTCAGAAAAAGTCAGAAGTGGAGTTGTGGCTCAAGTGGTAGAAGACTATCCTTGAGCACAGAGAGGCTCTGGGACAGCACCTAGGCCCCGAGTTCAAGCCCTAGGGCTGGCACAATAAATATAGGGGCCATTTAGATATATTATTTAAGTAAACAGATATGTATTGATTATCTGTGGTATCTCGAACCTGGATAATGGAGACCTGACCGCAATAGACAAAAGCTATGGATTCTAATAGTGCCCAACAAGGCAGGTGCTATCTTATTGCTGAGAGGTTAAAGGGTTCTCAAATAATGTAACATCAACTAGCAGTGCAGCCATTTCAGAGTTTGGTAATGGGGATCAGACACTTTAGTTTTTGGCAGTAGTAGCTTTTGAACTCAGGGCCTTATGCCTACTAGGCATGGGAGAAAAGACTTTTTTTTTTTGCTAGTCCTTGAACTCAGGGCCTGGGCACCGTTCCTAAGCTTCTTTTTGCTTAAGGCTAGTACTCTACTACTTGAGCCACAACACCACTTCCAGCTTTTTTTTCAGTGTATGTGGCACTGAGGAATCGAATCCAGGGCTTTACATATGGTAGGCAAGCACTCTACCACTAAGCAACATTCCCAGCCTCTTTTTTTATTTTGCTGGTCCTGGGGCTTGAACTCAGGGCCTAGGTGCTCAAGACTAGCACTCTACCACTTGAGCCTCAGCACAATTTTTTTTTTTTGGTTCCAGTCATGGGACCTGAACTCTGGGCCTGGGCGCTGTCCCTCAGCTCTTCAGCTCAAGGCTAGCGCTCTACCACTTGGCCACAGCGCCACTTCCGGCTTTTTTCTTTTTGCTTATGTGGTGCTGAGGAATTGAACCCAGGGCCTCATGCATGCAAGGCAAGCGCTCTACCACTGAGCCACCTTTACTGGAGTCTCACAGGAACTTTTCTACCTCCTGAGTAGCTAGGATTACAGGTGTGAGCCACTGGCCTGGCTTATTTTTTTTATTATAAAGATGATGTTCTGAGAGGTTATAGTTACATTAAGTCAGGTCATGAGTACATTTTTTTTCTCTTGTTGGTTGTCCAGGCATGGGTGCTGTCCTTGAACTCTTTTACTCAAGGCTAGCACTCTACCACTTTGAGCCACAGTGCCATTTCCTGTTTTCTGATGGTTAATTGAAGATAATTTCAGACTTTCCTGTGTGGGCTGGCTTTGGACTGCAATCTTCAGATCTCAGCCTTCTGAATAGGTAGAGTACAGGCCTGAGCTACCAGCACCTGGCTGAGTGCATTTCTTTTTGGACATTGTCACTCCTTTGCTCTCTCTCTCCCACTCCCACACTCCTTGAAGTTTGATTATTTCCTGTTAAGCCACATCCTTTTGCAGAATTGTGAACCTGAGCTCAGTCAATGGGGAGCAGAAAGGCAGGGTCTGCTGGGTTAGGGATAAAAAGGGAGCAGCCTGCCTGGCTGCTCTGTGTGCTTGTTGCCAGATTTTTTTTTTTTTTTTGGGGGTCCAGTAGTGGGGCCTGAACTCTGGGCCTGGGCGCTGTCCCTCAGCTCTTCAGCTCAAGGCTAGCACTCTACCACTTGAGCCACAGCGCCACTTCCAGCTTTTTTCTTTTTTTTTATTGTAAAGATACTATACAGAGGGTTACAGTTACATGAGTGAGGTAATGAGTACACTTCCTCTTGAACATTGTTACCCCCTCCATTGTTTTCCCCCTACCATCCCCTCCCTCCCCAGCTTTTTTCTTTTTGCTTATGTGGTGCTGAGGAATCGAACCCAGGGCCTCATGCATGCAAGGCAAGCACTCTACCACTGAGCCACCTTCCTAGCCCCTTGTTGCCAGATTTTTTGACTGATATCCTTCCCTTCTGCAGAAATAAACTTTACTTTGCAGAGTTCCTTTTGAGTTGTCTTTATTCCTATATAATACCCCAATATATGAAGCTATTTCTAATAGGCAGGAGATCTACCACTTGAGCTACTCTTGTCTTTTTTTATGCTTTATTTTTCTGGGTCTTGCTATTTGCTTGAGACCAGTCTGGATCTCTGTATTCCTTACCTAGGCCTCTTTGTGGCTATGATTACAGACATACACCACCACACCAGTTTGTTGGTTGAGATGGGGGCCTAACTTTTTGCTGGGGCTGGATGGAACTGTAATCTTCCTCATCTTTGTCTTCTAAGTTGCTGGGGTTAGTGATATACCACCATGACCATTTTAGAGCTTTATGATTTGTGTATACTGAAACTGAGGCTTGAACTTCAGGACCTTGTATTCTGGTATGGTTTTCTTGTTCATGGCTGGTGCTCCACCACTTGATCCATGCCTCTAGTCTCATTTTTTTCTGATTAGAAATAAAGCTTAATTTTGTAGAAATAAAAAGGGGGAGAAAAGCAGGCTAGGGAATGTAGAATGCTTGTAGAATACATGAAGCCTTAGGTTCCATTCCTAGCAGTGCAAGAATAAAAGTAAAAAAGAAAAGGAAAATATACTTCAGAGGGTAGTAAATCCAAGTGAGTACAGTATAAATGAGTCAGAATAAAACCTAGAGGCAAGGAAATAAGACTAAAGGTTTGCTAGCATCCCCCTTCAGAGACACAAGAAAAGCACAGGGCCATATGTGATAGTAGCATCCCTGTGTCATAAGGCTTCACAAGTCAGCTTAGGGCTCAGCTCAAGAGTTATAATTCCCATTCTCTTCTCCCTTTTCTTTGCCTTATGATCCACCCCCCCCCCCCCACCTTTACAGATAAGGAATAAAGGCTCCCAGATCTTAAACCTTGGCATTTTTCCTCCCTGACCAACTTACCTTTTTAGAGTCCCAATAAGAGGTAAGGCTTCCAAAGAAAACACCAGGAGAGATAAAACTTGAGTCAATAATGGGCTGAGCTGCACACCTGTGGCTTATGCTTATAATTCCTATAATACTCAGGAGACTGAGATCTAAGGATCAAGGTTCTAAGCCATCCTAGGTAAGAAAGTCCATGAGACTCAGCCCCAATTAACTCCAAAAAGTCTTAAGTGGAGTCATGGCTGAAGTGGCAGAACAGGAGCCTTGAGTAAAGCAGCTCTGGCTCTGACACACACATGCATGTACATGCACAGACATACAGACACACAGACACACACACATGCACAAATAATGGACTTAGTCTTCCAGTCAAGGGACAGTTAGTGGCTGAAAGTACAGGTCTTAACTAAATGTTTGGTCCAGAAGGGTCTAGACTGGGGACAAAATTCGGGGGCAGCAGGCAGGCTTAGTAGCTAAACTAGAAAGAAAAAGCGTGAGAAAAGCAGGGCCCTGTATAAAAATGGAGTTAAGGAGATTCTATTTTCCTAATCCGGTCAGGGGCTTTCTAGCTTTGGTATTTCATTGTTCTTGGGGCTCCATCATCTTCCCAGGGACGTGGCCAGGTACACAGAGGCCTGGCCAGGCGGAGCAGGGCTGGGCGCAGGCTGGCCTGGCAGGGCCCGGCGGCCCTGCGCGCAGGGCGGGAGTTCACGCCCACCTTCCCTTTTTCCGTCGTGGTTCCCAGGCCTCCGCGGGCCTCCGGAGCCCGGCCCGAGGGTGGGCTTTGTGGCGGGAAATCGGTTAGAGTCGGGCTAACTTTTCGGGGACCCCGTCGGATCCCGGATGGCTCACAAACAGCTCGGTACCCTCGGCGGCCTGGCTCGGTCACTTCGGTAAACGTCCGGCCTAACCGCCCTTTCTGGCTACGGCGAAGTAATCAAGGAATTCATCCGGATCCTCTCAGCAGCCGGCGGCTCTCGTTAGTATTTGGGAATAAAGGCGACCATGGGACTTAAGAAACTGCAGCCTACGCGGACCAGAGAGAAGGGTTTGTGGGTAACGTGTGTGTGTGTGGGGGGGGGGACCGCCACTGAGGGAACAGCCGAGAAGGCCCGGCACCGACCCCAGCCCGCAGCCCCCGGCCCCGGCCCCGGCCCCGGCCCCGGCCCCGGGCCCAAGCCCAGTCGCGGCCTCCAAGCGACAAGCTCGCGCTCGCACACGGCTCCGCCCACCTGACGGAACGGCCGGAGCGCGCTCCCAGCAACCGCGGCTCTCGCAGCGTTTGTAGCCGCCTGACGTCACAGAATCTACGGCTTCTCATTGGACGATCTTGGCCAACCACGTGACCTCCGGGATGCAGTATAAATAGGGGCGAGGGGGAAGGCGGTGGTCCGCCATTTCGTGGACGCCGGAGAAGTGTGCGCATCTCCTTTTGGTGGCTTAGCCCGAGAAGTTCGGGGAAAGCAATCCGGGTGTGTGGGTTTGAGCCTCCGCGTTTCTACTCCACGACCTCGGTAAGCGACCCGCCACGGAAAGAGGAAAGCGGCGTTGAACCAGCATCTAGCTGGAGCCACGCTCCTCGGCGGCGCCTGACTGAGACAAAGGCGCCGCCGCCATTTTGTGACGTTCGGCGCGGGGCGGTGGCGGGGGGCTCCGGACCTTCCGGAGAATGTTTCCGGGCCTTGGGTGCGGATGGTGAATGCCCCCCTGGGTGGGGGTGCCGGCGTTAGGGATTTCCCGAGGCTTGGGGTGTCGGGGGGCGTCCGTGATTGGAATTCGCTTCAGGTCGCGGCCTTTCCGTTTTATGGCGCCTTTTTTTGAGGGGGCAATTGCTCATTTTCGTGGGCAGATTCTCAGGGTTTTTCAAGCTTTAAGTCACTGGCTAAGCCTGGGCCTTCCGGCCCGTTCTGAACGGGGCTCCAGCACGCGTGTGGTGGTGTTTTTTTTAGTTTTGTAGAGGCGGCTTTGGCCTTTTGCAATTGTACAGGTTCCCTTCACGGAAGCGCACCTTCTTGGCAGCCGCGTGGCGTGGCCGCGAGGGCGGCTTCCCACGGACAGGCCTGGAAGGGGGCGCGGAAGGGCTTTCACCGGCTGTCTGGGTCTGAACTGACGCCGCGGGCGTCAGGGTGGGGTCGGGTCCGGAGAAACAGGATGTGTCTGGACTGGATTTTTTTTTTTTTTTTTTTTTACCAGATTCAGTAGTGGGGGGGCGGGGAAGAACAAAATAGCTTTGCTTTTTGAGAACAAGTTGATTGGATTTATTACCCAAGTGACAGGATTAAACAGTGTTTTCAACAGGTGGCCTCCAAGTGCAGTAAGTTCTTGGAATGCGTATCCTGTTCTTTGACTTGGATTTTGTTTAAATGATGTAAGATTTGTTTGGAAGTCTACAATTCAGTATTTGGAGAAGGGGAGGTTTCCACTGTGTTCCTGGTGTTGGCTTTCAAACTACTGATTCAGCTCCTCTAGTGGACTATTAGTGGACTATGGGGGGTTACAGGCGGCGTCCCCTCATCTGGTGCTGAGAACATACCCTCTAGGTGACCTAAAACATGTTTTTGAGCCCCCCCCAAGTAGATTGCATTTTTTTTTTTTTTGCAACCATTCCAAATTCTCTATATTTCTCCTTTCTCCAGTCTCTGGCCACTGTCTTTTCTGCATTGACCTGTTGAATGTTTCTGGTTTTAACTTAATATGCTTTTGGGGTATTTTCCTCACTTGTAGCCATGGAGTTTTTGCTTTGGTTGGAAGAGCACGTTGGTTTGGCTTACTAGTTTGTCTGGAGGACCGTGAGAATAGTTACTATACTGTCTTTGTGTGCCTCTTTGGCGGTCTTGGAGCTTGAATTCAGAACCTAGATTCGGTCCCCTTAGCTGGTTTTGTGCACAAGGCTAGTGCTTTAACATTTTGAGTCACATCTTCATTTTCAGCTTTTTAGTAGCTAAAGAAAAAAAAACTTTCCCAAAGGGATGGCGATCGACTGATCTCCCTCCAGAGTAGCTAGGATTACAGTCCAGCCAGTGATGCTTAGCTAGTTTACTACCTCCCCACCCCTTAACCAGGAATCAAACCTAGGCTTTGGTGCTTATTAGGCAACTTTGCCACTGAGCTGCAACCTGTTCTGAGCCTTCACACTAGGTTTCCTTAATTGAGGAATTTTTACTGTATAAGAACCCCTTTGATCTATTTAATGATGTGGTATTAGTGCTCTTCCTTGTAGAAAAGATTCTGTGGTATTAAGCTTTTTATATAATTGAAAGTTTTTAGCCATGTTAGAGTTGGCTCTGTTAATTTGTAGGATGGGACAGGACAAAATTCTATTTGGTTAGATTTGATTTGAAATTAAATTGGCTTCATGCATTCTGTTGTATGCCAGAAAAGTAAATGGAACTGGCCTTGCTGTTTTTCACAACTGGTTGGTTGGTTTTTGTGCTAGTCCTAGGGCTTCAACTCAGGGCCTGGGTGCTGTCCTTGCGCTTTTCTTGTTCAAAGCTAGCCCCACCACTGGAGCCACAGCTCTACTTCCTGCTCTCTGGTAGTTTATTGGTGTTGAGTTTAGTTTCACTGGCTTTCTTGCCCTGACTGTCTTCAGATCTTGTTCGTATCTCAGCCTCAGCCTCCCAAGTAGGATTACAGGCGTGAGCCACCAGTTCTCTGCTTGTTACTGATTTTTTTTTCCCCCTGGCAGCTAGTTTCCTGTAGATTATAGTAACTTTTCTAGATGCCTTGGGGATCAAATGGATTAACAGGTTTAAGTTTGTCAGAGTACATCTTGTGACAATTGAACCTTCCTAGGAAGGTTTTTTTCCTTGTTTGCTGCCTGCTTGGAAGTTGGCATAAAATGGGTGTTTCCAGAGTGGTACTGTAGTTTTGTTTATTTTGGCATTTTGTAATTGTTTCCTATGCATAAATTAATGGTTTTGGTCTTCTTTTGTTACAGAAATGCATCGTGATTCCTGTCCTTTGGACTGTAAGGTTTATGTAGGCAATCTGGGAAACAATGGCAACAAGACTGAATTGGAACGGGCTTTCGGCTATTATGGGCCACTCCGAAGTGTGTGGGTTGCTAGAAACCCTCCCGGCTTTGCTTTTGTTGAATTTGAGGATCCTCGAGATGCAGCTGATGCTGTTCGAGAACTAGATGGAAGGTAATTTAAGCAACACTAAATTTTTAAAATGAAAATCATAAACTTTAGGGAGCAGGGAACTATGTGAACTATAAAAGATGGTTCCCAATGGTGACTAGACTGTCTCATGTTCTCTACATGTTTGAAATATTTTAGCTCAAATGTGAATCCGTTCTTTGTCTTGTAGCTAGCTGATAGTAACACCTGACTATGACACTAATAGATGTTGACCATACCTCTTGGAAAAGCATTGAATTGTTTTGGTTTTTTTGCCGGTCGTGGGACCTGAACTCTGGGCCTGGGCGATGTCCCTCAGCTCTTCAGCTCAAGCCTAGCGCTCTACCACTTTGAGCCACAGCACCACTTCGAGCTTTTTCTGCTTATGTGGTGCTGAGGAATTGAACCCAGGGCCTCATGCATGCAAGGCAAGCACTCTACCACTGAGACACTTTCCCAGCCTCAAGCATTGAATTGTTGATATCAAGGAAAATGATTAAATCTAAGAATCCAAAACTAAAATTGTGCTTTAGGATTTGTCTTGTACGGCAGGATGGGGAGGGGGGAAAAAGGATTTGTCTTGTAGCAAATGACAGTTCCTTAAGGGTCTGAGTGAGAGTTGGCTCTAAGGCTGTTATTGAGGCCAGCCTGAGATAGATAGTGAGACACCCTGTCCATAAAAATGTCATCCAGACAGGTTACAGAAGCAAAGTTTTCTTTTTTCTGCTTTCCCCTTCTCTCCAGTCCCGGGGCTTGAACTCGGGTGTGTGAGCACTGTCCCTGAGCTGCCTCTGCTCTACCACTTGAGCCACAGCACCACTTCTGGCTTTTTCTGTTGGTGTGGTGCTGAGGAATTGAACCCAGGGCTTAATGCATGCTAGGGAAATGCCTTACCACTTTGAGCCACATTTTTCTGGTGGTTAAATTGAGATAAAAGTCATGGAATTTTCCTGCCTGGGCTGGCTTTGAACTGTGATCTTAAGATCTCAGTCTCCTGAGTAGCTGGGATTATAGACACGGGCCACAACTGCCTGGCAGTAGCAAAATTTTCTTGGGCCTACCTCTTCCAAGCAACTGCCCAAATATATTTTGGTTTACCTAAAGAGTAATGAATGGCTATGTAAAAACAAATGGGAGGCATAGCTATCTCATATTTTCCTATAACTGAGCTATAATTTCTTGCATGATGATGGTTCAAGGAGTGGTGTAAAAGGGCCAAAGTAATTGTCTTAGAGCTGTTAGGGATGCAGGAGAGAGACTGATAGTTGAACATAGTAACTGAAAAAGTCCAAGTGCCAGTTTTCTATGTTAATCCAGAGGTTCTTGACATATCAGTTACAGCTGCTAGCATTACTGTGCTCAATAATTATACTGGTTCTAAAAAATGGTAAAAATGAGACAGTGCCCAGGTCCTCAGTTCAAGCCCCACGACCAACAAATAGAAAAGAATCAAATTTTGCTGGGCACTGGGGTCTACCTCCTGTAATTCTAGCTACTCAAGAGGCTGAGATCTGAGGATTACAATTCAAAGACAGCCTGGGCAAGAAAGTCTGTGAGACTCTCCAATTAGCCACCAGAAAAGCAGAAGTAGCACAATGGCTCAAAGTGGTAGTGTTTGCTAGCCTTGAAAGAAAAGAAATCTTGGGGTGGGAATGTGGCTTGCTAGAGTGCTTGCCCAGTATGTATGAAGCCCTGGGTTCAAGACCTGAGTACCACATAAACAGAAAAGGTGGAAGTGGTGCTGTGGCTCAAGTGGTAGAGTGCTAGTCTTGAGCAAAAATGCCTAGGTCCGGTTCAGGCCACGTGACCAAATAAAGAGGGAAGGTTAAAGTTTTGGTATTAAAAGGTTTTCAGACATACGAAGAGTTGTTTTTGTTGTAATACCCAGCTCAGGAAGGCTGTTGTAAGATTGTCTTTCGTCCCCACAGAACACTGTGTGGCTGCCGTGTAAGAGTGGAACTGTCCAATGGTGAGAAGAGAAGCCGAAACCGTGGTCCGCCTCCCTCTTGGGGTCGTCGCCCTCGAGATGATTACCGAAGGAGGAGTCCTCCACCCCGCCGCAGGTACTTGAGAGAGAGCACGTTTTAGAGGTATTGGTGTAATGGAGTAGCTAGTAGGAGCAGGTATTTCTCCAAATATATATGGTGGGTTTGAAGGCTCGGAGGTTTCTACGAAACATTGGCTGGGTGTAGTTCGGGGTATGTGAGTTGTGCTGAGTGTTGGCTTGTGTCTGTAGGTACTTTTCATGTTGGTAGTGAGTAACTTCTGTCTTGGATCTATCTTCTAGCTCATCTTCCAGTTGCTTCTTTCCAATTCTTCCCTTATACTTCAGTTTAGGCCTTTTTCCATTTCTTGACTCTCCATAATGACAAACATAACATTCAACTCTAGCTCTTCACAAAAATGTGTTTTCTACTAGCACAATTGTAATATTGACTAAACAGGCAGCTGTTTTAATGTTACAACTAGTAAAGTAGAAATCATTCTAAACTTAAGTCACTGACCAAGAAAAGGGGCTAAAACAGTAAATCCAGTCATCTGTTCTTGAATCCCACATAGGAGAGAATTCAGTTTTTGTTTTTTTTTTAATAATTGAGAATGGCATCATTCTTGGACCAGACAGTATTGTCTGGATGCTAACTCCTCATCTCCAACTGCCAAAATTGTTTCTGTAGGACTAAATTACCTCTTACAGGTGAGTGAGGTCCTTTTAGGAGATAGGAGTCCACAATCTTGCCCCTTTTGCTATTTTGAAAAACAACACACTGTTGCCCATCATAATAAAGAGTATTTGTTAGCTAATAGATGGTTGTACTGATGGCTTGTTTTTCATTTTTTTTTTGTGCTTTTTGGTCCATCTATTAATAAAAATGAACCCCGTTACAGAGTCACCATCATGTCTCTTCTCACCACCCTCTGAATCTGCATTAGCCAGTCAACTAGCCCTTTCAGCGTCATGTGACCAGCGCGCCCCATTCAGCTTGGCTGGTGTCGTTTCACATGACCCAGGCTGGCCAGTCGTCAGGTTGCACCGCCCTTTGGTTCCCGAGCATGCTGTTTTCTCTCAGCCTTCTCTCCAACCTTAACCAAATCGGCAGCAGCCACCTCGACCGCCCACACATTCCTGGCCAATCAGCTCAGCTGTTTATTTACCAAATGTCTTCACAACAACTACAGCAGCAGCCTTCGGCTAACAAAAAAGCAGGAAAAATCCACAACACCCCCTTCGCCAACCAACTAAATCCAACGCAACATCTGGCAAAACCTTTTCAGCAAATTCTTCCTGGCCGTCAGTCCGGCAGCCTCACCTCACCATTTCTAGCTTGTTGAAACCCAAAACTAGTAAGTTTTTCCTGCTTATACAGTTTACTGCTGGTTAAAATAAGGAGTAAGCGGCTTAAAGTAATTCTTTTTCTGGATCAAAGGCTGGCTGTGCATAATTGAATGGTAACGTACATATATATTGCTTGAAAACTTTTAAGGGTGATAGGGAACTCATAATGTAACTAGACCTTCAAGTGGAACTTATTTTGCATGTGTGAGATGCCAAACTAAAAAATTTAATCTCTAACAGATTTTATTAGCTTTTCTTCCTAGCAAATTTGGTTGAATCCTATCACCTTTAAATGGTTTTACTAACAGTTTTCAAATTTTTTTAAATTTTGGGGGTGAAGTGTGGGCCAAAGCTAAGGTGATTTGATAAGCCAAAACACACACTATAAATGTGACGATCACAGATGCAGTTCTAATGTAGCACTAAATGGCATCAGTATTTACACCTACCGCGTTTTCACAAAATGACACTATCCACCTGGTACCTACCTAAGTCTTGTTATGGACTTAGAAGTTTGCATGGGTTCCAAATACTGGTTTATGGTACTGTTTTTGGAACTACTTGTGGGACTACATTTTGGCGTGGTGTTTGGGTAGTGGAGTTAGTTTGACATGAAGTTTTGCATTGGACAGATCTGCTGTGAAGCATTCTTTGTTTAAATGAATCTATGGTTGGAATATCTGCTTTTCACTTGAGCTTTTTGTTCCTTAATCCTTCTGTGCCTTTTTTTCTTTTCTTTTATTTTTGGACGATGAGTGCCAGTTCTTCCGGCACATTCACTGGGCCCAACAGTGAGATTGAAAAGTTGGGAAATGCCTCACGCCATAAATACTAGTTGACTGTTAGCCTAATTTTCATGTTTCTGCTTTTAGATCTCCAAGAAGGAGAAGCTTCTCTCGCAGCCGGAGCAGGTAAATCCACATTTTTGAGTCATAATCTCAGCTATGGCAGTGGAAGCCAGTTCCCAAGTGACTCAGGAATGAGAAAGAAAAATAATCAGGAATTAATTAGGCTAGGGTTAAATTATAGGATGAACCAGCTTTGAGTTTTCAAGGACTCAGCAGACATTTCTGCTAGGTATGTTTTTTCTAGTATAGTTGCCATAACAATTGCCCTAACATTTTTCTCCTTGGTTTAGGTCCCTTTCTAGAGATAGGAGAAGAGAGAGATCACTGTCTCGGGAGAGAAATCACAAGCCGTCCCGATCTTTCTCTAGGTCTCGTAGGTAAGAACTCTTAATGTTTAGGCCATTTTTAAAGATACGCAAATGATGTATACTTAATTGTAATAAGCCAGAACTTCGTTGTTGATGTCACTAAATGTCACCAAGGTACAGTTGTAAAAAAGTATTTTCTTTTCCCCTAGCCGATCTAGGTCGAATGAAAGGAAATAGAAGAGCAGTTTGCAAGAAGTGGTGTACAGGAAATGACTTCAGTTGACAGGAGTATGTACAGAAAATTCAAGTTTTGTTTGAGACTTCATAAGCTTGGTGCATTTTTAAGATGTTTTAGCTGTTCAAATTTGTTTGTCTTTTGGAACAGTGACACAGCAATGTAATTCTCTATGGTTTGAAATGGATCATATGAGGCATGTAATATCAAGAATTGTTGCTTTACAATGTTCCCTTAAGCAAGATTAAATTTGCGTTGAACTTTAGTCTTGCATAGGACTGAAATAAAAAGCTCTAAATCTTGCCCAGCTGAAGTGTGATGTGCTAATGTTACAGAAGCAGAACTACAGAAGTGGAACTGAGATTACTTTGCGCCTAGCTGGGATACAGTATGCAGCTGTAGATGAGTAAGCAGTCTTTAAAAGTGGCCATGCCCACAGACAGGCCAGCGGGTAAAGATCAAAGCTGCGTCATTAAACTGGATGAGTGTTTCCTAAATCCAGCTGGTCTTCACTTCACCCTGGGCATAGATTGCCTAGTTGGTTTAACACCTGATGTGAAAGTTTACCTTTTAAGTGTCTTAACGTGATTGCTATATATGAATACATGGCTGTTTGTAACATTCTTTATTTGGAAATTTGAGATTTCAAAAAATGTCCTGCCAGTTTAAGGGTACATTGTAGAGTTGAACTTTTGAGTTACTGTGCAACTTTTTTTTTCATGCTGTCATTTGTAATATGTTTTGTGAGAATTCCTTGGGATTAAAGTTTTGGTTACAAATTGTTCTTTAACTTGAAAGCCTGTTTTTCCTTGCAAACTCAAATCTGTGAGCTTGGTACCAAGTCCAGGTATAACATTCCTATTGGAAGCCATACTTATATTTTCTTGTAAAGTGCTTTTGAATTAATAAAATATTAGCATAAATGTGTAATAGTTGAACCCACTGTTACCATTGTTCTGGTCCCTTGGGAAGCAGCTGGTCACGTAGTTCTTTATAAGAAACACAATGGAGGCACTGGAGAGTAGTCTGAAGTTACGGGGAAATTTTGGTCGTTACCCGAGTGATGTTAGTTACTCTTAGGAGTTGAGGCCAAAGCCAGTTCAGGGTCCATGATCTTAAAAGTAAGCAGCAGCCTGGTGTATTGTAATCCAAATTATGTTGCCCATTAAAAAAAAAAATGGCTTTTATCTTTAGCATGTCCACAAAGTTTTGAAGGTTGTTTCCATTTTATAATTTGAGGTGTTGCATGGGAATTCCACACATCCATTATGATGTAAAATTCACAATATGGTTCAAATGTAACTGCACAATTCATTATGGAGGCATGCATAACCTTCCTCTTCAGATCTGGAGGAGTTGTGATTTCACATTTTTTGTGCAATTAGATTAAATCATAATGCAACAGACTTGTGGCTTAGTTTCCTTAAATGTGCTCCTTCAAGGTAGTGTTTTTGGTTTATACTATACTGAAAGCTGGGTCATTGCACAGAGTTCAGTCTATAGGGTATAACTATGTAGGTCCACAAGATAAGAAGGAATGAATGGTGCCTTTATAAGTCCACATGTTCAATATAGGTATTTTGTAACACACC
Source organism: Dipodomys spectabilis (assembly GCF_019054845.1). Lineage (NCBI taxonomy): Eukaryota > Metazoa > Chordata > Mammalia > Rodentia > Heteromyidae > Dipodomys > Dipodomys spectabilis. The sequence continues at coordinate 2,300,398 of NW_024870762.1, read as the reverse complement.
CCCTTTGGCCCCTTTTGTATCAATTACACTGCTGTTAAATGTACATTCACCCCAAGGCTAGCACTCCTTGCACTTGAGCCAGAGCCACAGCACCACTTCTGGCTTTTTCTGTTGATGTGCTACTGAGGAATGGAACCCAGGGCTTCATGCATGCTAGGCTCGCACTCTACCACTAAGCCACACTCTCAGCCTTGAGACTTTTTTTTGACAGTATACAACTTAGAAGTATTAAAAGGAAGATGGAGCATTGACTAATACAGAAGTAATCAAACTGGAAGCTGACTAAGTCATCCGATTTTGAGTGGCTTTTTAGTTGCCTAGTTTGATTTTAACCAGAAACACTAGCACAGTTATTTGGTCATAAGAAATCTAAAGCTTAGGTTTTTAACCTGATTTGTGAGGTTCTCCATTATTATCTCTCACTTCCATGTCTTAAGTAAAAATGTGTCAATTAGAGAAACTAGACGTTTGCAGAAACCTTTCAGTTAAGCATAGTGTTGTACAGATGTTCACAAGGGTCCATGTAGGTGGTGGTTCCACCTTCATGGGCTGCTGACAGTAGTTCACGTACATAAGTACATCCTCTGGTTCTTTCGGAGATCCTATCCTAGCTACTTGTTTTTTGCTACAGGTTCTGAGGCATGAGCTCAGTGTCTGAGCTCTTTTTTTTTGCGGGGGTGGGGAAGTCCTGGTCCTTGTACTCTGGGCCGGGTGCTGTCCTTAAGCTTTTGTTCAAGGCTAACATTTACTACCACTTTTACTATAACACCACTTCCAGCTTTTTCTGTGGTTAATTGGAAACTAGTCTCATGCACTTTACAGTCTAGGCTGACTGGACCATGATCCTCAGATCTCAAATACCCGATTAGCTATGATTACAGTCGTGAGCCACTAGTTCCCTTCTGAACTTGCTTTGAACCACTGTTCTCAGATCTCAGCCTTCTGAGTACCTAGGACTTGGAAGTGTCAGTTACTGCTGCCTGGCTGGCCTCACCCTCAGTCTTTAAACTTGTTTTAATACAGTGTTACTCATTCTATCTGGAGTTTATCTAGGGGAGTTTATGGTTCTTAGGTTTTTACCTGCTGACAAAGCCCAGGACTTTAGGAGGTACAGAGCTGGAATTTGCTTTCACTTCCCTTTCAGTGGGAGTTGGATAGAACAAGAATGCTGTTTATTTTGCCAGTCCTAGGGCTTGAGCTCTCAGCTTCTTTTGCTAAAGGCTAGCACTCTACCACTTGAGCAACGTTGCCACTTCTGACCTTTTCTGTTTATGTGGTGTTGAGGAGTTGAACCCAGTGCATTTGTGCATGTTAGGCAATCACATTCCTAGCCTGAATACTGTATTGAGGAGCTGAAGTTACTTGAATAAGTCTAAAGATAAAAAGCAGTGCGGTATGTATTCAATGACAGTATCTTAAAAATTGAGAAGCCAGCCAGGTGCTGGTGGGCTCACACCTGTAATCCTAGCTACTCAGGAGGCAGAGAGCTGAGGATCACAGTTCAAAGCCAGCCAGGGCAGGAAAGGCCGTGAGACTTAGCTCCAATAAACCACTCAGAAAACCAGCAGTGGTGCTGTGGCTCAAGTGGTAGCGTGCTAGCCTCGAGCTGAAAGAGCTGAAGGACAGGGCCCAGGCCCAGAGTTCAAGGCCCATGACTAACAAAAATTGAGAAGCCAGCTCAGGCAGAGACCAACCACTAGGAAGCAAAGTGGCACTGTGGGTCAAGTGGTAGAGTGCTATTGAACAAAAAAGCTAAGAGACAGGCACTTGGAGAATAAGTTGCAGGGATGGGCTATACCACCAGCAGCTTTTCTGGAAAGAACAGTTGGTGTTGCTGGGCACAGGTGACTGCCTCTTGTGTTCCTAACTGCTCTGGAGACTAAATAATACCTGAAAACTGGTTCAAAGCCAGCCCAGACAGAAAAGTCAGAGACTGGAAGTGGAGATGTGGAGAGTGCCAGCCTTGAGCAAAAAACAGTCCTGATACACAGTACTGGTACACAGAATAGTTGCTAAAGGATTCAAGTTCACGCTTTGGCCATTGTTGACATCTAGATTAGGATAATGGAGTGCCTTACAAAGGATTTTGAACCTGGAAATAATTAAATTGAGGGTCATTTGAAGTGTACTTAGTGCTAACAGTCAACTAAAAAGAGTCAGATGGTAAGGGGTAGGAGAACCTAAAAGGCAATGTCTCCCTCCCAGCTCAGGCTGGCCCCCAAGCAAAATCCTGCTACCTTCACCTGCCCACTGGGAGGTAAATGTGAGTGATGACTAATACCAAAAACTGTCCAGCAGGGGCTGGGAAGGTGGCTCAGTGGTAGAGCGCTTGCCTTGCATGCATGAGGCCCTGGGTTCGTTCCTCAGCATCACATAAGAAAAAACTGGAAGTGGCGCTGCTGTGTCTCAAGTGGTAGAGCGCTAGCCTTGAGCTGAAGAGCTGAGGGACAGCACCTAGACACCCAGAGTCCAGGCCCCACGACTGGACCACCCCTCCTCCCCCCCAAAAAAATTTTTTTTCAGCAGCTGCACACACCTGGAAGAAGATAGCACCTCTCCTTTCCTCAGATGATGCCGATTTATTTTTTTCAGGCATAGGGCTTGAACTCTGGGCCTGGGCACTGTCCCTCAGCTCTTCAGCTCAAGGTGAGCACTACCACTTGAGCCACAGTGCCACTTCCAGTTTTCTGGTGGTTATTTGGAGATAAGAGGCTCGTGGACGTTCCTGCCCGGGCTGGCTTTCAACCATGATCTTCAGATATCAGCCTCCTGAGTAGCTAGGATTACAGGTGTGAGCCACCAGCACCCGGTAGATGAAGCTGATTCTTAATGGAGGTGGCTGGAAGGAAAGCTGTTCCCTCTCTGTCTACCAGGATTGCTGCCTGAGCCAAAAGTGATGGCAGTGGACAGGAAAGATGGCTTAGAAGAGGAGTAGGCAGACAGTGCTTGGCAAGGCTCTGCTGTGCAAGTTTCCAGCCCAGTGGCGGTGAAGACCCGGGTGTCCAGTCTTGGAGGCAGTAAACTGGAGCGCAGGCAGGCCCAGAGTTCACACCCCACAACCAACCAAAAGAAACCTTCCAGCAGAGCTGGTTGGAATCCTGACTTCTCGCACCTCTGTGACTTTGGGTCATTTACATAATATCTAGGGTTTCCTTTGTCTCCACAAGGAGCTGCTAACCCCTTACTGTTAACAGCTTTCTGAGGATAGATAGAGCGCATGTACAGCACGGCCCACTGCTCAGGAATAGTTGGTCTTCATCAGGCTCACTGGTATAGCATAGGCACTGGAGTAATGGCTTAGAGTGGGTCTTTTTAAACTGGGTGCAGTGATGTTGAGGCAGAAGGATCACTTGAACTCCCAAGGCCAGCATGGGCAGCATAGCGGTAGCCAGCTCACGATGCCATTGAGATAAGAGTCTCCCAATCTTTTGCCCAGTCTGGTCTCAGACCATAGTCCCTAATTAACTAGGTTTATAGCATGAGCCACTGTGCCCCGTTAAACATTTTCCCCCCTGCACCAATCCTCTTAGCCACTGACTGTCTTAGCCTACTTCCTATAGCCTTCCTCTTGAATAGGAAGCAAGTCACATCCTTGTGTCCTTAGCCTGGACATAGCCTCTGATGACCTCTTCATATCCTTAACTTTGCAAGGAGAGGCAGCCCTGGTCGTTTCTGTGGAGCTTGTGCTGGATGAGAGACTCCCAGATTTCCTGCTACCAGATGCTTTCCTCTTTTTTTTTCTTTTTTTTGGTTGATTGTGGGGCTTGAACTCTGGGCCTGGGCGCCATCCCTGAGCTCTTCAGCTCAACGCTAGCCCTCTACCATTTGAACCATAGCACCATTTCTGGTTTTCTGGTACTATTGGAGATGAGTCTCATGGACTTTCCTGCCGGGGCTCTTTGAACCATGGTCCTCAGATCTCAGCCTCCTGAGGAGCTAGGATTACAGGTATGAGCCACTGGTGCCCAGCTGCTTTTCTCTTCTGCACAATCATATTAACAGTGCTGGGGAGAGCACAGGTACACTCTCAGAGGGAAGGGGAGGAAACTAAAGTACGGTGTGTGGGTGGTTATGACCTGTTCTGACCTGGAAACTGAGGAGAGGGAGTGATCTGTCCAATGTGGGCCCCTGTTTTAGAAAAAGAATGGTAGCCAGGTGCTGGTGGCTCACACCAGTTATCCTAGCTACTCAGGAGGCTGAGATCTGAGGATCACAGTTCAAAGACAGCCTAGGCAGGAAAGTCTATGAGACTGGTCTCCAATTAAATCACAGAAAAAGTCAGAAGTGGCACTGTGGTTCAAGTGGTAGAATGCTAGCCTTGAACAAAAGGAGCTCAGGGACCGTGCCCAGACCCATAGTTCAAGCCTCAGTACTGGCAAAAAAAAGAGGATAACCCTTCCTTCCTTCCCTCTCCTTTTTTCTTGATTTGGTCGGTTGTGGGACTTGAACTTTGGGTCTGGACGCTGTCCCTCAGCTCCTCAGCTCAGGCGCCACTTCCAGTTTCTAGTGGTTTGTTGGAGATAGTGGGGGGGGGGGGGGGGGGCTGGGAAGGTGGCTCAGTGGTAGAGCGCTTGCCTTGCATGCATGAGGCCCTAGGTTCGATTCCTCAGCACCACATAAGCAAAAAGAAAAAAGCCGGAAGTGGCGCTGTGACTCAAGTGGTAGAGCACTAGCCTTGAGCTGAAGAGCTGAGGGACAGTGCCCAGGCCCAGAGTTCAGGCCCCACGACCGGACCCCCCCCCCCCAAAAAAAAAAAAACACGAAATTTCCTGCCGGGGTTGGCTTTGAACCGCGATCCTCAAATCTCAACCCCCTGAGTAGCTAGCCTCACAGGCATGAACTACTGGCACCCTGCTCCTTTCCCTCCCTCCCTCACTCCCTCCCTCCCTTCCTTCCTTCCTTCCTTCCTTCCCCAGTCTTAGGGCTTGAACTCAGGGCCTGAGCACCATTCCTGAGCTTCTTTTGCCCAAGGCTAGCACTCTACCACTTGAGCCACAGTGCCACTTCTGGCTTTTTCTATGTATGTGGTACTGAGGAATCAAACCCAGAGCTTCATGCATGCTAGGCAAAGCACTCTACTACTAAGCTGCATTCCCAGACTCCCTTCCTTTTCTAAAGTGATCTTTGTTGCTTGAAACTGAGCCCAGTACCTCTTGATTCTTGAATGCTAAATGCACACTGGGACTGGGAAGGTGGCTCAGTGGTAGAGTGCTTGCCTTGCATGCCTGAGGCCCTCGGTTCAATTCCTCAGGACCACATAAGCAAAAAGAAAAAAGCTGGAAGTGGCGCTGTGGCTCAAGTGGTAGAGCACTCGTCTTGAGCTGAAGAGCTGAGAGACAGCGCCCAGGCCCAGAGTTCAGGCCCCACGACCAGACCCCCCCCAAAAAAAAAAAAAAAAAAACACAACTAAGCACACACTGGCATTGAGCTACACCCCACCCCCCAGCCACAGTGATATCTTTTTTTACATTCAGGATTAAAAATAGGGTTGGAGCTCAGTAGTAGAGTAGGGAGTCCTGGGTTAGATTCTTAGAATCACAAAATGGGGAGGTGGAGTTTAGAGATTAGATAAGAGATAATATCCAAAGCAGTTTAGAGAATCAATAGTTTGAGCCAGGCATCCTGCTGATTGCTGAGTCTTAAGTACTCAGGAGGCTGAGATCTGAGGATTGGGGTTTTAAGTCAGTCAGCTCAGGCAGGAAAGTTCCTGAGACTTATCTCTAATCACCAAAAGGAGAGGGGGGAGGGGGGAGGGAGGAGAAAGAAGAGGAAAGAAAGAACAAGGTGACCAGAAGTGAAGCTGTGGTTCAAGTGTACCAGCTTTGACCAAAAAGCTCAGACAGTGCTCAGGCCCTGAGTTCAAGCCCTAGGAACAGAAAAATAAGTTTCTGTAAATTTCAGATATGCTAAAAGACATAGATGTGTGAAGCCATTCCATGTACCTAGAGGAAGTGGAGGAAGGCACAGATTGCCACCACAGTGCAAACTAGAGCCAAAAGAGCATCGAACAGCTGTGCCAGGAAGCCGGGGGAAGTGCGGGGCTTGGGGATGGCAGGACAAACAGGCCGCAGAATTGGAACAACAAAGAAGTCCAGTGTTTTCATTCATACCCTGGCCCTGAAAACTAATGTCACAATAATTTCCTGTGTCCTTACACAGGGTGAGGCGAGGATGCCTCTCTCGGACCGGGTTAGCAAGGGTTAACAAACGCTGCCTGTGCTGTGTGAGGGAAGGGGAGAGCTGAGTGGGAAAAGTGGGGTACATGGAACAACAAGTCACTGCTAGAGGGCTGGGAATGTGGCTTCGTGGTAGCTTGCCTAGCATGCATGAAGCCCTGGATTTGATTCCACAGTACCACACACACACAAAAAGCCAGAAATGGCACTGTGGCTCAAGTGGTAGAATGTTAACCTTGAGCAAAAGAAGTTCAGGGACAGCTGGGCGCTGGTGGCTCATGCCTGTAATCCTAGCTACTCAGGAGGCTGAGATCTGAGGATCGCGGGTCAAAGCCAGCCCGGGCAGGAGAGACCGTGAGACTCATATCTCCAATAACCACCAGAAAACCGGAAGTGGCGCTGTAGCTCAAGTGGTAGAGCGCTGGCCTTGAGCTGAAGAGCTGAGGGACAGCACCCAGGCCCAGAGTTCAAGCCCCACAGCCGACCAAAAAAAAGTTCAGGGACAGTGCCTAGGCCCTGAGTTCAAGTCCCAGGACTGGCCAAAAAAAAAAAAATCACTGCTAGGCAGAGCCTTTGTTTTACGTAAGCATTCCACCATGGCCTTACCTGACCTAAATTAATACATATGCATGTGTTCATTTGTAATTTTGGGGGTTTGAACCCCAGTCGTTTTGAGACAAGCTGGCTTCAGTCTTATCACCCTCCTACCTCAGCCTCTCTAGTAGCTGGTGTGCATCACCATGCCCTTTGTGTGTATGTATATGCCAGTCCTGGGGCTTGAACTCAGGGCTTGGATGCTGTCCCTGAGCTTTTTTTGCTCAAGTCTAGCTCTCTACCATTTGAGCCACACACAGCTCCACCGATTTTTGGGTGGTTAACTGGAGATGACTCTCATGAGGAACGTTCCTGCCTAGGCTGGCTTTGAAGGACAATCCTCAGATCTTAGCCTGCTGAGTAGCTAGGATTACAGGTGTGTAGACCATTGTGCACATGGCCTACAAAAAGCCAACAGCAATTACCCAGCCACCCACTAGGAGGCAGTACTGCCCCACTGAGAAGCTTGGAACCAAATTAATTGCCTGAGGTCATGCATCTATAGTACACTCGAGTTGACAATCTATTGTACTCCATTGACTACAGTGATAGTACTGACTATTCTGAGAGCAGCCCACTAATAAGGCTCACCACTGGATGAGATCCCGGCATCCCATTTTGAAACCAAGGCTAAGGCCTGAGCTGAGATAGATGCTAATGTTTTGTGTCAAGGTCATGTGGAAAAATGGATGTAGGACTGGGAAGGTGGCTCAGTGGTAGCGTGCTTGCCTCCCATGCATGAGGCCCTGGGTTCAATTCCTCAGCACCACATAAGCAGAAAAATCCAGAAGTGGCGCTGTGACTCAAGTGGTAGAGAGCTAGCTTGAGATGAAGAGCTGAGGGACAGCGTCCAGGCCCAGAGATCAGGCCCTGTGACCGGCAAAAAAAAAAAAAGGATGTAAACAGAAGACTGGCTGTGGACATGCGTGACCACAGGAGACTTGGACTGACCAGTCCACAACTCTGGATTTGTTCAGAGTTTTTCATTTATTTATTGTCAATCATGGGGCCTGAACTCTGGGCCTGGGCTCTGTACCTCAGCTCTTCACCTCAAGGCTAATGCTCTACCACTTGAGCCACAGCACCACTTCCGGATTTTGATGGTTTATTGGGGAAAGTCTCACAGACTTTCCTGCCCGGGCTGGCTTTGAACTGTGATCCTCAGATCTCAGCCTCCTGAATAGCTAGGATTATAGGCATGAGCCACTGACACCCGGCTTGTTCAGAGTTTTAAATACTAGGCCAGGCACTGGCGGTTCACACCTGCTATCCTAGCTACTCAGGAGGCTGAGATCTGAGGATCATGGTTCAAAGCCAGCCTGGGCAAGAAAGTCTGAGAGACTTATTGTTAGGAAACGGAGTCACGAGGGTATTAGTATAAAGAAAGCAGAAAACAACCTCAACACAGCAGATCCACTTTAATGGAAAGTTGAAGAGGGATTCTATGGTCCCCTGAGGGAAATCAGGAGGCACGAGGCGTGGCCTAATGGCGGCAGGCAGAAGGGCTTAAATAGGATAATAGTTAGGAGGCAGAGTCACAGGTGGCTGAGGTGCAGGGTTGTGAGCTTCTGGTACAGGTGCGGCAAGTCTCCTGCCCCCTTTACAAAGAGCTCCGTGGGCTTTCAGATATAGATTAAATCTCTAGGTTGGAGACTGGGTTGGAGAAGTTCAGGAAAATTCCTGGGGGAAAGAGAGTCAGCCAAACCAGGGGAACCAAATTAAGTTATGAGAACAGGGCAGATTCCTGTCACTTATCTCCAATAAACTATAGATAGATAGATAGATAGATAGATACATATACATGTGTGTGTGTGTGTATGTGTGTATGCTCGAAGTGGCACTGTGTCTCAAGTGGTAGAATGCTAGTCCAGGAACAATGCTCAGGCCCTGAATTCAAGCCCCAAGACCAAAACCAACCAGGAAAAAAAAGTTGATAGTTGCATGCATTTCTAACTCAGTCAAATGAGACCCCTTCAGCATTTCCTTGTGCTGTCTAGAGAGGAAGAGCTGGGGCAGAGGAAGGGGGGGAGGTGGGGTGACTGGTTGGGGCTCAGGGCACCCGGCTAGGGTGGAGATCCCCACCCCCTGCCTGCACTCAGCCTCTGGCCATTCAACCTCTCACCCTGAGAGGCCCTGGCTGCTTGCCCATCTCCCTGGCAGATAAAGCCTCAGACGGATGGCAAACAGCACTGGCTTCTGGAGTCAATACCGGCTGATTCACCCCGTGGTTTGTGGCTGTGCCAGCTTGTAGGTCCCCTTCTGATGCTCTGCTTCTCTTCATCGCTCTGGCTGTGGCCGCATGGGGACTCTTGAGCAACAGGCAGACACCTGCGAACGTGAGAATGGCGCTGGCTCCAGCTTCTGGGTCAAGGAGGGACCCAATGCCCCACCCCCGTGACTAGAGAATTGCCCGAGTGCAGTTTCAGTATCAAGGTGGGGCTGTGGCGTGGGGTGGGGCCCTGTGTGACTAGGGCTGGTCCTTGTCAGCTGCAGACATGCTGGCAACAGGTGTGGGGCTCCCCGCCCCCAGATTCCAAAGGGCTCTTCATCTGGACTGGCCTGAACGATGATGACCAGACTTGGCTTTTCACAGGCTAGCTGCTGCTGCTGCTGCTGCTGCTGCTGCTGCTGCTGCTGCTGCTGCTGCTGCTGCTGCTGCTGCTCTCTCCCCTCCCCTCCCTCTCTCCCTCTTCCTCCTCCTCCTTCTTGCATTCATATTAAATACTTATTAGATATTTCTTGTCAATATAATTCACATTTTGTTTTTCTTTTTGGTGCTAGGAATCCAAACCCAAGAGCCTCCTTTGTGCCAGGCATGTGCTCTCCAGTGAGCGGGCAGCATGCCCAGCCTCCCCTATGCTTCTGCTTTGTTTTTTCTTTTCACTTCTTTTTTTTTTTTTTGGTCTGTCGTGGGGCTTGAACTCTGGGCCTGGGCGCTGTCCCTCAGCTCTTCAGCTCAAGGCGAGCGCTCTACCACTTGAGCTACAGCGCCACTTCCGGTTTTTTTTTCTGGTGGTTTATTGGAGATAGGAGTTTCACGGTCTCTCCTGCCCCGGCTGGCTTTGAACCGAGATGCTCAGATCTCAGCCTCCTGAGTAGCTAGGATTACAGGCGTGAGCCACTAGCGCCCGGCCTGCAAACTATTTTTAAGGACAAGTTTTTTCTAATTTTTTTTGTGTGTGTTTTTAAAAATTTGAGATAGTATTTTTTGTTTTTTGGCCAGTCCTGGGGCTTGAACTCAGGGACTGGGCACCGTCCCTGAATTTCTTTTGCTCAAAGCTGGCGCACTACCACTTGAGCCACAGCACCACTTCTGGCTTTACTGAGGAATGAAACCCAGGGCTTCATGTATGGGAGGCAAGCACTGTACCACGAAGTTACATTCACAGAGAGCAAGCTGGCCTTGCTCTCCCAAATGCTGGGATTAAAGTTTGATACTACCAAGCGTGGCTCAGAAAATGTTTCAGATTTTTAAAAATTAGTATATAATTTACTATGAAGTGTTTTTATTGATATTTCCATTCTGGAGAAACATTTTTTTTTTTTTGTTGGTCGTGGGGCTTGAACTCTGGGCCTGGGCGTTGTCCCTCAGCTCTTCAGCTCAAGGCGAGCGCTCTACCACTTGAGCTACAGCGCCACTTCCTGGAGAAACATTTTATATCATTATTATGGCTTTGTTGTTTTTGCCAGTATTGAGGGTTGAACTTAGGCCCTGAAGTTTTCATTCAGCTTTTTCTGGTGCTCTACCACTCGAGCCATACCTCCAGAATTGTCTTTTTGCCAATTAATTAGAGACAAGAATCTGGAGGATTTGTCTGTTGCCATGGCTTAAAACCAGCATCCTCAGATCTTAGCCTCCTGACTATCCAGAATTACAAGTATGAACCACCAGCACCTGGCTGAGACAGATGAAAGCAGTGTTAAGCCCCTTTGGATATTACCTTTATAATAACAAAAAAATAGAAAATTTAGAGGTTGAGGTTATAATTCACTGGTAGAGTGCTTACATTAGCATGCTCACAACCTTGTGTTCAATTGTCACAATACTGTTTAATCATTTACCAGATTTTAAAGGACCCAGAGTTGGGACATGGATCAGTGCACCATGCCTGCCTAGCGTGTGGAAGGCTTTGGGTATGGTGGAAACTGAGGTTTTAACTTAAGGCCTTGCCCTGGCTGGGCAGGAGGGCTACCACTTGAGCCCTGCTTCTGGCCCAAGGCTTGGAACATTTTTAATGTTTTATTTATTTTGTCGCTTGTGAGGCTTGAACTCTGGGCCTGGGCGCTGTCCTTGAGCTCTTCAGCTCAAGGCTAGAGCTCTACCACTTGAGTCACAGTGCCCCTTCTGGTGGTTAATTGGAGATAAAGAGTCTCATGGACTTTCCTGCCTGAGCTGGCTTTGAACTGTGATCCTCCGCCTCCTGAGTAGCTGGGATTACAGGCGTGAGCCATGGGCACCTGGCTGGCTTGGGACACTTATATCTCCTGCTGCTGGAGCGGCAGGGAGCCTCCATCTCCCAGCTGGGAGGGAGGAGCCACGCGCTCCCCTCGCAGGCTTGTCAGGACAGACACCGGCTGATGAGTGTGGAAGCATTGTGCCTGGCTTGGGAGGCCCTGAAAGCTGGCAAGCTCACAGCTTTTCTTTGCATCATCAACTTACCCCACCCCCTCTTAATTACTCACTTTTAGTTCAAAGGTAACCCATGACCATGGCAAAAGAGAGAGCCAGAGAGACTGAAAGAAATAGACACACACACAGCACTTAGAAAAGAAAGAGCCAATGATGGTTTCTGGTGTCAATGGCTCTTGTGTTTATTCCTTGGGCTTCTTCATTTAGGTTCAGGACTTCTGTGGTGATGTCCTCACTTTGCAAACAAGGAACTGGATTCCAGAAGGAGGCAGTACCTCAAGGTCATGTGTGGTAGGAAGGTGAGGCTGGGATTCAGACGGCTTGGGCGTTGAGCCACAACAAGCCCTCGGGGGGGTGCTGGTACAGTTTCCAGGGGTTCCCTACAAAGCGGGTGATACTATTGTTTCCCATGAGGCACTTCGTCCTGGTGTCTCCTGAATGGGCAGGTTGTAAGTCCCCCGACTTGGTGTGGCTTTTTTTTTTATGTGTACGTTTCTGTGTTGGTACTGGGGCTTGAACTCCAGGCCTGGGCGCTGTCCCTTAGCTTTTTCACTCAAGGCTGGGACTCTACCACTTCTAGCTTTTTTGTTTTTGTTTTTTAGTTGGTCGTGAATCTTGAACTCTGGGCCTGGGCGCCGTCCCTCAGCTCTTCAGCTCAAGACAAGCGCTCTACCACTTGAACCACAGCTCCACTTCTATCCTTTTCTGTTTATGTGGTACTGAGGAATCGAACTCAGGGTCTCACGCATGGGAGACAAGCACTCTACCACTGAGCCACCTTCCCAGCCCAACATACAGCTTTTTAAGGAGATTTGAAGATAAGAGTTTCATGGGCTTTTCTGCCTGGGCCGGTTTTGAACTGTGAGCCTCAGATCTCAGCCTCCTGAGTAGCTAGGATTGCAGGTGTGAGCCTCTGCATCCAGAGAGTTCCCTCAGTTTGGCTTCCGCAGGAATAGTGAGCATGCAGTCTCATTGCCAAGTGTTGGCAGGTGCTGTGGTTCTGGGTGTCTCCCTCACTTTAAGGGTGCTCTTGATTCTTTGTTTTCCGGTCTTTCCTGTTTTCTGTCTGCCTGGCTCCAACTTCCCAGCACACGTTTCCATTGTTTTCTAGAAGGAGCAAACACTCTCAGTGGCTGATACCCTCCCATGTCCGAATCCTGCATGGTGCTACGGGGAATCAGATCCACAGAGGATGAATTCTTTCCCCAACTCTGAGTACGGGGCTGGGAAGGTGGCTCAGTGGTAGAGCGCTTGCCTTGCATGCCTGAGGCCCTGGGTTCGATTCCTCAGCACCACATAAGCAAAAAGAAAAAAGCTGGAAGTGGCGCTGTGGCTCAAGTGGTAGAGACTAACCTTGAGCTGAAGAGCTGAGGGACAACACCCAGGCCCCACGACTGGACCCCCCAAAAAATTGTGAATACCAACTCTGAGTACGCTCATCCTGCAGAATGCCAGCAACAGGGAGGTAGCAGTGGTGAGTGCTAGTTGTGTGATAGTTATGTTGTCCTAGGTCCTTACCAAGAGATACTCTCCCCCTCCCCCACCAGTGCCAACTGGCCAATCAGAGCTGATGGCCCTAGGGCTCAGGTGAAGAAAGGAAAAGGCCAGTGTCCCATCTGAGCCACTAGGCTAGACTGTACGCTAGGGCCATTGGAACAGTGACAGACTCAGCCACCTCAGGACCGAGGGGACCATGTGACCCACAAGGTATGTTTCTTCGAGGATTGACTGACTCTGGAAGAAGAGCAAGGCAGCGGTGAGGCTGACAGGTCCTCGAGAAGGAAAATGAGCCACCCGGTGGAGGATGATTGGACAAACAGCTCTAGGGGTCGCACAGCTGCTAGCGTTTAGTTGGGACTGGCGTGTTCTAAGATGTCTGTCATCTTAGCCACTCAAGGAGGCTGAGATCTGAGGATCACGGTTTGAAGCTAGCCCAGGCAGAGAAATCCATAAGACTAATATCTTCAATTTAACTACCCAAAAGCTAGAAGTGGGGGTGCGGCTCAAGTGGTAGAGCGCCAGCCTTGAGTGAAAAAGCTAAGGGACAGCGCCCAGGCCCTGTGTTCAAGCCTCACGTAGGGACACACACATAAAACAAACCCAAATAACAACAAACATGACAGTTCCTGTCTGCATTGCACACATGTGCAAGCTGAAGCTTAGAGAAGGAAAACAGGACGGGAAACGCTGCAGCCAGGACTAGAATCCTAGACAGACATGACCTTGCTTCCTCCCCACGCACGGCTGCCTTGGGCGTGCTATTGACTGCGCAGCATTAGTTAGCACTCGGACTGGTGCAGAGGCTGGGGGCATAGCTGCCCCTTCCCCTCCACACCACAGGCAGCAAAGGAGCAGGGGTCAGGGGGCCAAAGGTTACAGTAGGAGATGTCAGAGCTCACAGTCACCTGCTCACCTGCCTGCCTGCCCGCCCCCAGCTTAGCCAATCCCACCATTGTCATGGCAGGATGATAGAGAGGCCAACAGGCCTGGGAACCCCATGACGTGTATGGGCTGGGTAACCACAGGCCCTGTCCCGTGCTAGTCCAATGGGTACATCCGCCACCTCCCATGCCAACAGGAGGTGCCTGTGAAGTGGCACTCACAACTCATGGCCCTGGAGGCCAGGGGAAGGAAGAACTGTCGATCTGTTTAGTTTGCTTGTCTAGAGAAGCAGCCCATCTGTCTGAGCCCCACCCGCTCCAGGAGCCCACCTGGCTATGAATCTCCCTGGCCCCAGCCTGCAGTTCTCAGCTTGAGTCACCAGGTGGCAGAAGAGAGCGGTGTTTGGTCCCAGCTAAGGGAAGCCTGGTGGCACTGTGGTCCCATTTGCTCAACTTGAAATGAGGCAGAGACTTGAGACTTCCACAGGCATGGGCCGGGCAGCCAGGAGGACAGGGATGGTGATCTAGAAGGCGAAGCTGACCTGCTGGTGGTGTCCGACCCTCACCAGCACAGAGGCGAATGTGCGTGTGTGGCCTGCCAGGGGCTCCGTGCATTGTGACAGTGTCCGGGAGAGTGGATGATGGATGGGGGGAGGGGGTGGCATGCTCAGGTGTCGCCAGGAAGGCGGGGAGGGAACCATAAACCTGGGCAATGTCCTCCTTATCAGCAAGACCTTCTGCTGGGTCAGTCTGGGCAGAGTTCAGAGTCCACACAGATAGCAGGGTGGCCTAGGTACTAAGAGGAGGGGGGGTGTGGCCAGTGTCTGGGGACTCTCCTGGGAAAGAAAGGGGTGCTTATTGAACCCTATATTCCATCAGCCCCAGCCCTAGAATGGAGCAGAGCCCATTCCCAAGCAGCCTCGCCATTTCACACAGCCGGCGGGTGGGTTAGCTTTTTCCAGCCTCAGTTTCCTCACTTGTAGACTAGAGAAACAATAGGATGTAGCTTCGCAGCCCAATGAGAATCCAGAGGGCTGGCGGGGGGGGGGGGGGGGGGGGGGGCTGGGAATGTGGCGTCCTGGTAGAGTGCTTGCCTAGCACGAATGAAGAGTTGGGTTCAATTCCTCACAGAAACAGAAACAAAACAAACACCTGGAAGTGGAGCTGGGGCTTAAGTGGTAGAGCAAAAAGCAGCTCAGGGACAGCACCCATGCCCTAAGTTCAAGCCCCTGGACTGGCAAAAAAACAACAAAAAGAAGGGCTATGCTGGAATGTGCTGGTGTGTAAGCTGTGCTATGCCAGGAACCGGCATGGCTGCACTGGTAGCTCACACGTATAATCCTAGCTACTCAGGAGGCTGAGAGCTGAGGATCACAGTTTGAAGTCAGGAACGTCCATGAGAACGCTTATCTGCAATGATCTGCCAAAAAGCCAGAAGTGGAGCTGTGGCACAAATGGTAGAGCTCCTTGAAGGGGAAAAACAAAAAGCAAAAAATGAAGAGACAGTGCCCAGGCCCTGAGTTCAAGCCCCAGTATGGGCATAAATAAATGAAAAGAGCCCTCCCAGAGCCTGGCCGAAGCAGCCACTGGTGGTGGCTCTTAGCCCTAGCTTTCGGGCTCAGTGGGCTTGCTCACAAAGTCACCAGTGGCCGGCCTGTTTGGAGAGGCTCCCCGATGCCTTCGGAGCCTCAGCCCTTGCTGGTCCTGTGGCTCAGAGGCAGGTTCAAATCCTGGCTGTGGCGAACTCCAACTTGCCTTCCACCCTTGTTTTCGTTTCACTGGGAACGGGGTGGAGAGCTTTGGATGTCACTGGGAATTATTTTGAAACTACCACCTTCCATGGAGAGCTGGCGGGAGCCACCCCATCACCATGGCATTTCTTTTTTTAGTGTGTAAACAGCTGGGTTGCAGGCAGCTGTGGCGGAAGCCGCCCCATGGATGCGGGGCTGCCTGGCTCACATTTCCCGGGCAAGTAAGATGCCAGCGCTTTTCAACTTACCAGTTAGGAAGCCCAGAGAGTGTGTGTGGAGTGGAGACCACAGGTCTAGTTATGTCTAGTTCTTCCAGTGGCTTCACCTGGGAAGACCTTGTTCCTCGTCCAAGCCGCAAGCGAAGAGACAGAAATAGCAGCAGGAGCCCTGGCTTCCCCCCCCCCCTCCCCCCCCCCCCTGCTTCCCTCCCCAGGTGGCAATTGCAAACTCAAAGCAGAGAGGAAACTGTGCTTGGCAGTCAAAGTGTAAAAAACAAACCAACAAACAAAAAAACCAGCCACGAACCACTGTTTATTGAACACTTTTTTTTTTTCCTCTTAATGTGTGTGTAGGCTTGAACTTAGGGCCTGGGTGCTGTCCCTTAGCTTTTTCACTCAAGTTCTGGGGCTCTACCATTTGAGCCACAACTGTACCTCCACTTTCAGCTTTTTGGTGGTTAATAAGGATCTCGTGGGATTTCCTGCTTGGGCTGGCTTCCAATCTTGATCCTTAGATCTCAGCCTCCTGAGTAGTCAGGATTATAGGCATAAGCCGCAGGCACTCGGCAATGAACATTTATTTTGTACAGGTTCTAAGCCCAGCCTGGGCTTCCGAGAGGAGGGGAGATAGAAAGCATGAGTATTAGCTCTGTTGACGGATGATGGGCTCTGCTAGAAGCAGGAGCAGCCCAAGCCAAGGTCCTGGGGTTGAAATGTGTGAAGGAGGTTACAAGGGAGTTTGTTTGTGTTTAGTATCTTGTGGGTGCTAAATACTTGCAGTACCCAAAGAGCTGTGAACAATGCAAATCTTAGGAAGGCAGTGTAAGTCATCATTGCTAACACTGAGAACTCACAACTGCCAGGCACTGTATGTATGCGTATGTGTATGTGTGTGCGTATGCATATGTGTGCATGTAGCTTGGTACTAGAACTTGAACTCAGGCCCTCACACTCTTACTTAGCTTTTGTGCTCAAAGTTAGTGCTCTACCACTTCAGCCAAGTGCTCCACTTCTGGCTTTTTGCTGGTTAGTTGGAGATAACCACTCATGGGGCCGGGTGCTGGTGGCTCACACCTATAATCCTAGCTACTCAGGGAGCTGAGATCTGAGGATCGCAGTTCAAAGCCTGCCTGGGCAGGAAACTTCTTGAGACTCTTATTGCCAATGAACCACTCAGAAAACCAGAAGTGGTGCTGTGGCTCAAATGGTTAGAGCGCTTGCCTTGAACTGAAGAGCTGAGGGACAGTACCCAGCCCAGAGTTCAAGCCCCATGGGTGATAAGAGTCTCATGGACTCTCTTGCCTGGGCTGGCTTCAAACTGTGATCCTCAGATCTCAGCCTCCTGAATTGTGGATAGAAAGGCATGAGCTCTTGGCTTAGCCTCCCCCGATCTACACAGGGACCATTGTTCACACAGACACTTGCCTCCTCCCAGTGCCTGCTCAGGAAAGGCCCTCAGCGCCATCCGTCCCCCATCAAGGGCCCTTCTTCCTGGGTCTTCTACCTGACCTTCCAAGTTCAACTCCAGCTTCACCCCTAGACCTCCCTCTGGAGCCAGGCAGGGGTGCCCCTGTGAGCAATGTGGAGACAGAACCTACTCAGGGCAGGGAGCTGGTGGGTCACGCCTGTACTCACAGCTACTCAGGAGGCTGAGATGTAAGGATTGTGGTTTGAAGCTAGCCCAGGCAGGAAAGTCCATGAGACTCTTACGTCCAATTAACCACCAGAAAAGGCTGGAAGTGGACTGTGGCTAGAGTCACAGAGCACATACCTTGAGCCAAGAAGCTGAGGAAGTGCCCAGGTCCTGAGTTCAAGCCCCAAGACTGGCAAAAAAAAAAAAAAAAGAGGAACTTGCTTGGCCTGGCAGGTCCTTGAGGGCTGGGAATTCCGGCCCGGGAATTTTTCCAATATTCTGCCAGCTGTGTCTTCTCTTGGCGTGGTTGATGATGTCTCATTCGTCTCATTCTGTACCAGCTCCTCCTTTCGCTTTCAGTAAGGCAGCGCAGACTGGCATGGAGGTGGGACCTGGTGCCGGGCTGCTCAGACCTGTGGCCATGGGCAGCTGTGCCAAGAAGGGCACGGGAGGAAGCAGGAAACAGGAATGGAGGGGGAGGGGGAAGTGAGAGTTGCATGGGCCACCTCCTGTTTTTCTGGTCATCTTCCCACCTTTCAGCTCTGGGCATGAGACCTAGGTTCTAGAAGGTTCCTGTCAAAAGCTCATGTCTGTTTCTAACACCAATTTCCTTGTCTGATGGGCTGGTGGTTGTCTAACAGAGCGGAAACCAATGACAGGCTTGATTTTGTTGTTTTTATTTTTTTTTGAGATGTGTCTGATTCCCCTGTCTCAGCCTCTTGTGTACTGAGATTACAGGCATGCACCACCATGCCCGGCTAGCCTGTAAGTGTTAAAGGAGGGTGTGGGAAGGGCTGGAGCATGAAATACAGATTGAGGAGGGACATAGTGCTCTAAGTCGCTAGAAGTGACAGACTCCAGGGACTATTTACCTAGGAAGATTGTGTGTGTGGGGGGGGTATATGCGCCAGTCCTGGGGCTTGAACTCTGGGCCTGGGCCCTGTCCCTAAGCTCTTGTGCTCAAGGTGAGTGCTCTACCACGTGAGCCATAGTTCCACATTCTGGCTTTTTGGTGATTAATTAGAGATAAGGGTCTCCTTTGAGCTGTGATCCTCAGATCTCAGCCTCCTGAGTAGCTAAGATTACAGGCATGAGCCACTAGCACCAGGTTAAATTGTTTTTGTTTCACTGCATAATTAGGTTCCAAGAATGTGAGCAGGTGCTCAGGGCCTGTTGAGAACCTTTCTTGTGGGAAGGTTGGAGCCCTAGCGCCTGATGCAGCATTGGGTCCTCAAGATGGTCTCTTGGATAACTTCCCTGTGGACAGCACTGGCTTCCTGCATCATACTGAAATTCAGTCACCTGTAACGGGAAAGCAAAGTGGCTTAATTGAGTGGCTGCAGTTTCTGTCTAGAGGCAGAAGCCCTGGGTAAGTACCTTTCTTTTTCCATTTTGATTTTACTATGTAGCTTGAGCTGGCCTTGAACTCGCTATCCTGCTTGAACTCTCTATCCTCATCTTCCAGAATGCTGGGATTACAGGCCTGAATGGCCAAGCTTGGCCTGGGCTTTTTTTATTTTATTTATTTATATTTATTTATTTATTGTTCGTCAGAGGGCTTGAACTCTGGGCTTCGGCGCTGTCCCTGTGCTCTTCAGCTCAAGGTGAGTGCTCTACCATTTGAGCCACAGCACCACTTCTGGTTTTCTAGTGGTTAATTGGAGATAAGAGTCTCATGGACTTTCCTGCCTGAGGTTGGCTTTGAACTGCAATCCTCAGATCTCAGCCTCCTGAGTAGCTCGGGTTACAGGTATGAGCTACCAGCACCCAGCCCTGGGCTTTTTTTTTTTAGTTTTAGTTTTTGTTTTTTGTTGGTCTTGGGCTTGAACTCTGGGCTTGGGCGTTGTCCCTGAGCTCTTCAGCTCAAGGTGAGCACTCTACTGCTTGAGCCACAGCACCACTTCCGGTTTTCTAGTGGTTTATTGGAGATCAGAGTCTCATGGACTTTGCTGCCCGGGCTGGCTTTGAACGGTGATTCTCAGATCTCAGCCTCCTGAGTAGCTAGGATTACAGGCGTGAGCCACCGGCACCCAGCATGGGCTTTTTTTTTTAAGAACAAGACTTAAATTGGGCCTGGTGCCAGTGGTTCATGCCTGAAATCCTAGCTACTCGAGAGGCTGAGATCTGAGGATTGTGGTTTGAAGCCAGCCCAGCCTGGGCAGAAACGTCCCCATGGAACATCTTATCTCCAATCAACAGCTCAAAAACCAAGAGTGGCACTGTGGCTCAAAGTGGTAAAAAAACTAGCTTTGAACAAAAGAGATCAGGGACAGGGCCCAGGCCTTGAGTTCAAGTCCTATTACAACGGACCAAAAAACAAAAAGAAACTGGGCACTGGTGGCTCATGCCTGTAATCCTGGCTATTCAAAGAGCCTGAGATCTGTGGATCTGCTAGCCTGGGCAGAAAAGTCTGTGGGACTCTTATTTGCAATGAACTACCATAAAATTTAATGTGGAAATGTAGCTCAAGTGGTAAAGTGCCAGTCCTGAGTGGTAAAGACTAAAGGTGAATTCAAGCCCTGCTACCAGCACAAGGAAAAAAACAAAAAAACCCTCTAGATCGGAGGGAGGGTCAGCTTCACCAGCAGAGCTGTGTCTTCATTCTTTCGTTCATTTATGTACAATACTGGGCTTGAACTCGGGGCCTGAGCATTTGTCCCTTAGCTTATCTGCTCAAGGCTGAGTTACAGTTTGAGTTACAGGTCTTCTGGAATTACAGCTCCACTTTCGGCTCTTTGCTCGTTTTTTGGAAATAAGAGCTCCTGGACTTTCCTGCCTGGGCTGGCTTTGAACCTCGATCCTCAGATCTCAGCCTCCTGAGTAGTTAGGATTACAGGTGTGAACTACAGGCATCCAGCCTACTTTTTGGTGTGTGTGTGTGCGTGCGCGTGTGCACACGTGTGTGCTGGTCCTGGCGCTTAAACTCAGGGTCTGGGCCTTGTCCCTGAGCATTTTTTTTTTTTGGCTAGGATTACAAGCATGAGCCACTCGTACGCGGCTTGCCTTGTGTCTTTTAAACACAAAAAAGGCATTAATATGAACTAGGCGGCGAGCCACACGGAGCAGATGTGCTGTGTGTGTCTGGGGATTGAACCGAAGAGACATGAGGGCGCGCAGGCGAGCGCCTGACCCTGCGCACCAGCTGTTTCCTCGCGCCTGCTTCCCTGGGGCGCAGCTGCTGCCCAGCCCCCGCCTGGAACTGGTGGGCGGAGGTGCGTGGGTGGGCAGACCCAGAACAGAGAGAGACAGAAGAGAGACAGAAGAGAGAGAGAGGAGAGGAACAAGGAGGGGAGAGGGGGGCGAGAGGGAGGGAGGATCAAGGAGGGAGGCACCTGGCTGGGGACTGGGTGGCAGGGGCTGGAGCTTTGATCACACAGCTCTGGTGGCTTCCGCCACATTCTTTTTACTGACAGAAGCGCTGGTGGGTTTCAGGGCGCCTGGGAGCGCAGCTAGACCCCCCACCAATTCCCTTAGATGTTTGAAAAAGCCATCTAGCCACGCCCTCTAATTGAGCCCTCCGAGTAGACAGTCCAAATGCCTGGCCTTGCAAGGCAGGGAGGCTGGAGGTGGGGGAGGCTGGGGAGGGATGTTCCATTCCCCAGATCCATCGAGCCTGGGGCTTGAACTCGGCCTGGGCTCTGTCCCTCAGCTCTTCAGCTCAAGGAAAGCGCTCTACCACTTGAGCCACCAGCGCCACTTCTGGTTTTCTGGTGGTTCATGGGAGATAAGAGTCTCCCAGACATTGTTGCCGGGGCTGGCTTTGAACCATGATCTTCAGATCTCAACCTCCCGAGTAGCTAGGATGACAGGCAGGAGCCACGGGTGCTGGCAGGGCAGTGTCTTGCAAGTCTCCGGTGGGCCTGGCACTAGTCCTGGGATAAGGACTCTCACTACAGTTAAGGCTTTCCATCTTGGTTGGGAGGGGAGGGCTAGGTGCTGATGGTCACGCCTGTAATCCTAGCTACTCAGGAGGCTGAGATCTGAGGATCACTGTTTCAAAGCTAGCCCGGGCAGGAAGGACCCGTGAAACTCCCTTATCTCCAATTACCCACTAAAAAGGCAGAAGTGGAGCTATGACTCAACTGGTAGAGCACCAACCTTGAGCAAAAAAAAAAAAAGCCAAGCAAGAGTGAGAAACTCTGAGATGGAGCCTGAGTACCAGCACTAGGGGGGAATAAAACCCCTCTAGGATGGGTGTGCACCTGGGCTGTGTGCCACCAGCTAGGAATCTGTAAGAAATGAGCCTCTTTGGGCCCTAGCCCAGTCTTAGGGAATTAGAAACCCAGGCCCAGAGGTCAAGAGCGTTTACCGCGAGCCCTGTGCCCTTGTGAAGGCTACAAGTGCCATCCACATACATTCTTGGGCTCGCTAGCCCTCAGCCTGGCACCGTGGAATCACTTGGCAGGTTCAATGAGTGGAAATGGCGGGCTAGACCTCAGCATGTATTCACCCACGGGTGTGGGGGGGTGCGGGGGCAGCCTGCCCTGAAAGGATACACATTTAACCAGAAGAGCAGAGCAGGGCAACCTGCTCCAGAGAACCCCAGAGGAGATCAGGGGAGAGGAGGATTCCAGGCAGGGTTGTAGGGTGTAGGGTTCAGCTTCCCCTCCTCTCCCTCCCTAAAATGATTATACAATTTTGATTCCCACCCCGGTTCAGCCCCTTCTAGAGACACATTGATGAGGGCCAGGCGCCTGCAGCCCTGGGAAGGCCCAGAGACGGCGCTTGTTAGTCTTGGCCCTTGTTCAAGGAGGCAGCTCTTGAGTGGGGTTGGAGCTCCTTTGTTTGTGTAGTTTAACTCTCAGCCCAGTTTTCCAGGGCTGATTAGATACCCCTGTGCACACTGCGGGGAGCTCTGCCCATCTAGATTCCTGAGAAAGGGGCTTGAAGCCATGTTACCCTGAGTACTAAGAGGAGCCAAGGCCCCAGGGCCTGGCCCCTGCTGCTGCCTGTACGCTCTGTACCTGGGGTTTGCAAATTCAATAAGCAGCAGCAGTCTGTGCCCATCAGGAGTCAGAGACTAACCACACCCAGGCGCTGGTAGCTCATGCCTGTGATCCTAGCTTCTCAGGAGGCTGAGACCTGAGGATCACTGTGTGAAGCCAGACCAGGCAGGAAGGTCTGTGAGACTTTTTTTTTTTTTTTTTTGCCAGTCATGGGGCTTAACTGGGTCTTGGCACTGTCCCTGAACTATTTCACTCAAGGCTAGTGCTCTACCACTTGAGCCACAGTGCCACTTTCTGTTTTCTGGTGGTTCATTGGGGATAAGAGTCTCATAGACTTTCCTGCCCAGGCTGGCTTTGAACGGCGATCCACAGATCTCAGCCTCCTGAGTAGCTAGGATTAGAGGTGTGAGCTACCAAGCCCTGCTTCTGTGAGATTCTAATATCCACTTGAACCAGCAAAAAGCTGGAAGTGGCAGAGCACTAGCCTTGAGCAAAAAAGTTCAGGGACAGCACCTAGGCCTGAGTTCAAAGTTCCAGACTGGCGTGCGTACATGCACGTACACACACACACACCAGTAACTCTGGGATATGAGAGCCAGAGCCAGATACAGTAATAGCACCCTGACCCTGTCTAACCATGCCATAGGCAATAACTCACAGATGAAGAAACTGAGACACCAAGGCATCTGGAAGCAATTGAGTGGAGTACGATTGGGAAATGTCATATGGGGAGGTTCCTATGGGAGTGGCAACTCTTTCATGAACTTGTACAGGTATAGTGGTGTGCACCTGTAGTCCTAGACATTCTTCCAGCTTCTGGGAAACTTAGTGGAGATGTCATACAAATGTTTGCATCCTCCCAACTTTAAGCTGTACCAATCAGGCTCTTGTTATGAAGATTGCTGACCAGAACTTACTGTAGATGTGGAAATGAGAGGAGGCACTTCCTGGATGAAATGAAGATTAAGCTGGGATAGAAAACCCAAGAGAGCCGGGCCCCGGTGGCTCACACCTGTAATCCTAGCTACTCAGGAGGCTGAGATCTGAGGATCCAAGGTTCAAAGCCAGCCTGGGCAGGCAAGTCTATGAGACTCTTCTCTCCAATAAACTACTAGAAAACTGTAAGTGGTGCTATGGCTCAAAGTGGTAGAGCAAAAGAGCTCAGGCAGGGACAGTGCTCAGGCCCTGAGTTCAAGCCTCAAGGACCATCAAAACAACAACAAAAAAGGGAAATCCAAGACAGTGGATCAAGTGAAGAACAAAAGGAAGAGGGTTCCAGGCAGAGGCACATGCCCAAGGCCTCTGAGACAGGCCTGGTGATGAGGAGGCCAGCGGGGCCTGCTCCCGAGCCCTGGCTAGCTGACCATCAGCCCTTGCAGACAGGCTCCCATAGGGAGCCAGCCCTCCATAGGGAGCCCTCCAGTGTGGAACCCTATAGACACCCTCTGAGTGCCACACTGGAGGCTGCCTAGGAACAGACACCGGTCCTAGAGGATGAGGGCATGGAGCTGAGTCCCAGTAACCGAGTGCCCTCTGCCAGGGCGGGCATAGGCCGGCCCCGCCCCACACCAAGTGTCCACTGGGAGCCTGGGCAGGCAGCACACCAGTTAACCTCCAGCCCCAGCGGGGGTGGGGAGGGACATTGACTGAGCCCTTCTTACAGGGTGGGGGAAGAGAGAGGCAGGCCTGCGGAGGACACGGCTGTTGGGGAGCAGCTGGGCCTGTGGGGAGACCCAGCCTTCTCTTGGGTCAGAAGCAGGAGATGGCACCGGGCAGACTCCTCCCTGCCCTGTTTACAGAAAACAATGTGCTTTTGGCTGACTCTGGCTGGCTTTCCCCAAGCGATTAGAGCCACTGGCATGCGGGGGGGCGGGGGGGGGGGGTGCCGTGTTCCCATGGGGCGCCTTCCCCATCCACGCTCCTGTCCTGCCCCCACCAAGTTGCCACAGCTGGTGTGTGTGTGTGTGTGTGTGTGTGTGTGTGTGTGTGTGTGTGTGTGTGTGTGTGTGTGTGTGTGTGTGTGTGTGTGTGTGTTGTACCTCTGCCCTCCCTGGGATCATCTGATTCGACTGGGCCTCCATGACAGAGTCCCCTGATCCCAGGGTGAGATGAAGTGAGCCCCCGGACCTGTGCCTGAGGTCCGCCTCTCAGAGAGACATGAGGGAGGCCTGAGCCTCCCTTCCCAGGAGAGGCGGAGGCCCAGCCTGGTAAGGGGCGGCTGGGTGGAGACCAGCAGGCTCTGCCCACATGGCCACCATGATCTGGCCCTGGGACTCCTGGAGCTATGGAGCTGTGGGCCAGGGCCTGGAGATTCATTCCCACAGGGACTAAGTGGCAGCCCCCATGGACTGGTTGGGGTCCAGAAGGCTCTCCTAACTCCCCTCCTCCACCACCCACAAGTCATCTCTGCTGCCAGCCTGATTGCTGAGGGGGGGGGTCTCCCCGCTCGCTCTATTCCCCCCTGCCCACCCCACCCCACCCCAGTGGGCCGGCCTGAAGGTGCGTAGGAGCTCCCTGCGTTAGGCCCAAGAGGCCTCCGTTGTTAAATATTCCGGAATGCTGTGAGCTGGTTGTTAGACAGAACCCCCATTTAAAATCAAATTATATGAAGCAGTGTTTCTCAAGCTTTTGTTCAGTATTGCCTCCCAAGGAGCCTTTTGTTTTCTTTTTTTCCTTTTGGTAGTTGTAGTGGGGAGGGTGGGAGGGGGGTGGGGGTGTTTAACGCAGGGCCCTGCCCTCAGCTCCCAGAAGCCTTTTGGACATTTTCCTTCCTCCATCTAACTCCAATCCCCATGCCCATGCCCAGGAGATTTTCATATTACAGACACACCTTCTGCCCGTTTATGCGCACGCACCTCTCTGGGCTTTACTCCTGAAAAGAGGACCCTTGCTTTTGTTCTCTCAGTGACAGGAGGGGGTGACACCTCCCCTGCTCCCAGCTGGCTTGGTGGGGGTCTAACAAAGCAATTTTTGTCCCTGTTGCGAATATAGGATATAAACCAAGTTAGACAAATTATATAACAGAAAAAGGTATCCAAGCCGGGTGCTGGTGGCTCACGCCTGTAATCCTAGCTACTCAGGAGGCTGAGATCTGAGGATCACGGTTCAAAGCCAGCCCGGGCAGGAAAGACTGTGAGACTCCTATCTCCAATAAACCACCAGAAAAAAAAAACCCGAAGTGGTGCTGTAGCTCAAGTGGTAGAGCGCTCGCCTTGAGCTGAAGAGCTGAGGGACAGCGCCCAGGCCCAGAGTTCAAGCCCCACGACTGACAAAAAAAAAAAGGTATCCAAGTCATCCTTCCTAGTCATGTTGCTCTATTTTGCTATTATTGACTCTTTAATTTTTAATTTTTTAAGGGAGGGTCTTCTCAATATGTAGCTTAGGCCGTCATTATACCAATAAAATCATCCTACAGAAACCTCCCTCGTGCTGAGATTACAGGCATGTGCTACCATGATTCTTTTGAGGTTTTTGAGGTTATAGATTCCCCGCCCTCCCCCCGAAACACACAAGATAGACGATTCAGCATTTACAGCAAGATAGGTGTTCAGCATTTAGTAGTACACCACCAGCAGGCTCAAGAAAGATGAGTATGAGCCTGGCGCTGGTGGCTCACGCCTGTAATCCTAGCTACTCAAGAAGCTGAGATCTGAGATGTATGGAGTCATCCCAAGCGGGAACTCTGTGAGACTCTTTCTTTTTTTTTTTTCTTTGTCAGTCGTGGGGCTTGAACTCTGGGCTTGAGCACTGTCCCTCAACTCTTCAGCTCAAGGCTAGTGCTCTACCACTTGAGCCACAGAGCCACTTCCAGTTTTCTGGTGGTTTATTAGAGATAAGAATTTCGAGGCCTTTCCTGCCCAGGCTGGCCTTGAACGTGATCCTCAGATCTCAGCCTCCTGAGTAGCTAGGATTACAGGCATGAGCCACCAGGGTCCAGCAAAGACTCATATTTCTAACCAGCAAAAAGCCAGAAGTGAGGTGTGGCTCAAGTGGTAGAGCACTAGCCTAGAGTGAAAAAGGCTAAGGGACAGCCCCAGGCCCTAGGGTTAAGCCTCAGTAATGGCACACACATGCATGTGTGCGAGTACACACACACACACACACACACACACACACACACACACACACACACACACACACACGAAAGATAAAAAGGAAGATGGGTCTGCCTGGCAACCCCTCTCCTTTGCAGAGCTATGGGAGGACCTGCAGAATCTGAATGGAGGCTGGACAGGAGGAAGAGGAGGAGAGGAAGGACTCCACGGCTGACTTGGTAGGGCTGAGGGGTTGAGGTGATTGCACGTTTTGCCCCCCTGGGCTGCACGAGTGTTTTGCACTGGTGACGATCTCTGGCCATTCCCAGCCCAGCCCCGCAGCCCGGCACGGCTCTTTGGATTCAGGATGTGGAGCTGAGGATCCAGTCCCGGGCCTCATGAGTGCACGGCAAGTGCTCTGCCCCTGAGCCACACCCTGACCCCCAAAACAGGAATAAGGCCCCACCTGTCTGGGCTGTGGTTGAGACATGTGAGCCAATGGGCTGCGTGCCAACCATGCCCTGGTCTTGACCCAGGGCCTTCAATGGAGGCTATTTGAAGCCAGGACCCTTCCAGATGAGGGCTTGGTGGACCCCAAGCCAACATGGCTGGAGTCCTTGTAAGAAGAGGAAATTTGGGCCCAAGAGGCCAGCAGGCTGCCCGCGCGCAGATGGTCACCAGGGTGGCACTCTACAAGCCAAGCAGAGGCCACCCCTGCCCCGTGGTGGCTGTCAGGCCCAGCCCAGCCCAGCCCCGCTGTCTGTTCTCCGGGGTGGGCGGTCCGGGGGCGGGGCTGCGGCTGGCAGCCTGGCAGAACAAAGAGCCCCGGTCCTGGCTCTTCCTGCCTTTCATTCTCGGTGGCGCATTTCTCCAGTGTGAGGTCCCGTCCTTCTGCTCGTGCATGGCACGGCTCCAGGGGGAGGCCCAGGCAGGCGCGTCTCTCCCAGGTCCCCACAGGGCACAGTTCAATGCCAGGCACAAAGGGCACCACATTGGGCCTCTGTCCTTTCTGCCAGCTTCTCCCCACCTGCAGACGCGGGGAGGTGAGCACGCTGCGAGCGCTCAGGGGCTCAAAATTCACAGTCTGGAATCAAGTCAGGGAACCAAGGAAAGGCTGCCATGGGAGCTGGGGGGCGGCTCTTCATCCTCCCCCCCCCCAGCTCAGAGACCCTGTGCCCATTGTCCAGCATTGATGGAGGATGCCCACCCCTTCCCTCCCTTCCTCCCTCCCTCCGATCTGTGCCAGGTCATTCCTGTCTCTCTCCCAGATGATATAGCATCCAAGTCTTGCCCCTTCTGTGTCTATTTCTCAGCATCTAGAAAGTGGCCCTCCTTGAACAGAATGGACAAGAAGGGAAATTGGTGCACGCCTGAAAACTGAGTCCTAACTCTGTTACCTAGAGGCCATGAAAGACAGAGATTGTAACTGAGGCTGGATGCCAGCTTCCATGATATGCCACTGCCCCTTTACCAAAGACAATTTGGCCATATCTACCCAAATTACGCCCACCTTCGCCTTCTCAGCCCGCAGTTCCACTGCTGAGGAGCTGTGGGACACGTGGAGGAGCTCATACCAGAAGCAATGTCACTACAAGGGCAGCTTCCGGTGTGTGTGTGTGTGTGTGTGTGTGTGTGTGTGTGTGTGTGTGTGTGTATGTGTGTGTGTGTAGAACTGGAGGATGAAACTCAGGACCTCACACATGCACTTTACCAATAGGGCTCAAAGCCCTTTTGTTTGGTTTGAAATAGGTTCTCCCTAACTTTGCCTGGTTTGGCTTTGAACCTCGATCCTCCTGTCTTTGCCTCTGGAATAGCTGGGATTATAGTATGTGCCACCATGCTTGGCTCTTGTCTTATTTTTCTTTCTTTTTTTTTTTTTTTTACATTTTTTTTATTGTGAAAATACCATACAGAGGGATTACAATTAAATAGGCAAGGTAATGAGTGCATTTTTTTTGGGGGGGGGGCCAGGTAGTGGGGCCTGAACTCTGGGCCTGGGCGCTGTCCCTCAGCTCTTCAGCTCAAGGCTAGCGCTCTACTACTTGAGCCACAGCACCACTTCTGGCTTTTTTCTTTTTGTTTATGTGGTGCTGAGGAATTGAACCCAGGGCCTCAGGCATGCAAGGCAAGCGCTCTACCACTGAGACACCTTCCCAGTCCCCCCCCCCCCCCCCCCCCCCGCCATTTTCTGACTGTGTTGGGATTACGGACAGGCATGTGCCACCTTGTCTGGTCCTGGAAAAAAAAACGTCCATCCATAGGGCCTCATTTAATGAGTTATGGTACATCCATAAAGAACAAACTCTTGTGTCATAAAACAAAACAGAGAGGACATTGTCTCTGAGTGTGAATGGATGGTGTGTAAGATGCTGTGCAGAGTTGGGAAGAAAGGTGGGGGGTGGGTGTGTGGAGTGTAGAACAACCAGAAGGACAGGCCACACCCTCCACGCGGGGATGCGGGCTGGGCAGTGGGCAGTGGGCAGTGGGCTGGGCAGTGGGCAGTGGGCTGGGCAGTGGGCAGTGGTCTGGGCAGTGGGCAGTGGGCAGTGGGCTGGGCAGTGGGCAGTGGGCTGGGCAGTGGGCTGGGCAGTGGGCAGTGGTCTGGGCAGTGGGCAGTGGTCTGGGCAGTGGGCAGTGGGCTGGGCAGTGGGCTGGGCAGTGGGCAGTGGGTCCTGTGGGCCCTGTGGGCACAAAGACGGCAGACGAGAGGGTAAGGAGCAAACACATCCTCCTGCTGAATAGCATTGGGATGGTTCGAATTTTGTATCGTGTCAGAGTACTAACTATATCAATCGAAAATTAAAACACTGGAAATTAGCCAGACACGGTGGCATTCTGGATCGACATGGGAGGGGGGCGGTCAACCCTTGGAAAGGCTGAATACTGTCCACTGGCAAGGCTGGCCACCGCCTTAGGGCCCAATGTGGCCAGCGGCCCCCTCTCCTCCACCCCTCCTTGAGAACCCTCTGGAACTCTGCAGGAAGCGCCTCCTTTAGAATGCAACAGGAAGTTGGAGCCAAGGTTAGGCAGGGACGGCGGTCTAATGCCCTGTACCCTCCAGGCTGTCTTTGGATGCCCCGCCAGTAGCCAGGCACTAGCTGCAAGCCCCTGGCTGTTTTCTCTCTGTTCTGATTGCTTCTCTGGAATTTCCTGAGTCTTCATGACCTCCCTGTGATGTCTCCCTGCTTCCATCCTTTCCCTCCCCACAGTCTGCTCACTTTCGTGTCACTGATTACATGATAGATACTATAATCCTAGCTAATCAGGAGGCTGAGACCTGAGGATCCGGGCTCAAAGCCAGCCCAGGCAAGACAGTTTTTGAGAGTCTTTTCTCCAGTTAACTACCAAAACAAAAACAAAAACAAAAAAAACCCAAAAAACAAAAAAACCGAGAAGTAGAAGTGTGGCTCAAGTGGTAGAGCACTGGCTTTGAGCTCAGAGACAGTCAAGGACTCACAACCACAGATCCTTTAGATCTCAGCCTCCTGAGTACTTTGCTCTGGTAGAAGGACACCATGAATGACTGATTACAAAGCAACCTGCTTTGGTGGTTCTGGTTCTGTCTTTAACCAGCTTGTGAGACTTTGGAAAAACCATTCTACCCCTCTGGGGCCCAGACCCCTCAATCTCTGTAAGACTGGGAGTCATGATGGCAACAAATGATGCCTATTCGTACTACCTTCCAGGGTCTCTGGGAGGCTCAAATGACATAGTAAATATAAGTACTTTCAACATAGAAAAGCTATGCACTGATGGCATGACAATGCCATGGAGTATTATACAGCCATAAAGGACTCAAATACTGACATGCGCTATAACGTGGTAGACCTTCATAATGTTCTAGCAGGAGAAAGCAAACTTCAAATACCACAGATTGTATGAAAATGTTTGTATGAAATGTCCAGAAACAGGACTGGGAAGGTGGCTCCATGGTAGAGTGCTTGCCTTGGATGCATGAGGCTCTGGGTTCAATTCCTCAGCACCACATAAGCAGAAAAAGCCAGAAATGGCAGTGTGGCTCAAGTGGTAGAGCACTAGCCTTGAGCTGAAGAGCTGAGGGACAGCGCCCAGGCCCAGAGTTCAGGCTCCACAACAGAAAGAAAGAAAGAAAGAAAGAGAGAGAGAGAGAGAGAGAAGAAGGAAGGAAGAAAGGAGAAGGAAAGAAAGGCAGAAAGGAAAGTTCTTAGAAAGACCCAGAAATAGGCAAATCCACAGAGAGTAAAAGTAGAATGATTGGGCTTGGTAGAACAAACCTATAATCCCAACTACTTGGGAGGCAGAGATAGGAGAATTACAGTTTAAAGCCAGCCTGGCAAAAGCAGGAGACTCTATATGAAAAACAAAGTAGCTGGGCATTGGTTCACACCTGTAACCTTAGCTACTCAGGAGGCTGAGATCTGAGGATCAAGGTTCAAAGCCAGCCTGGGCAGGAAAGTCTGGAA
Organism: Dipodomys spectabilis; assembly: GCF_019054845.1. Taxonomy (NCBI): domain Eukaryota; kingdom Metazoa; phylum Chordata; class Mammalia; order Rodentia; family Heteromyidae; genus Dipodomys; species Dipodomys spectabilis. The sequence continues at coordinate 2,269,593 of NW_024870762.1, read as the reverse complement.
ACTCTTATCTCCAATAAACCACCAGAAAACCAGAAGTGGTGCTGAAGCTCAAGTGGTAGAGTGCTACCCTTGAGCTGAAGAGCTGAGGGACAGCGCTCAGGCCCTGAGTTCAAGCCCCATAACCAACCAAAAAAAAGGAAAACAAAGGAAAAGCAGAGAGTCTGGGTTTGTGACTCAGGTGGTAGAGTGCTAGCAGGATGTTTGGAGATGAGGCCTCGGTACTGACCAAAAATAAACAAACAGCCTAGGGGTTGGGGGTGGGCTCAGTGGGTGGAGCACCAGCCAATGAGCAAAAGCCCCAGGCTTGAACAACAAAGGCCAGGAGGGGTTTTCAGGAGAGGGGCAGTGATGATGATCACACACCACCGAATGTCTTGCAAGTGGCCAGTTGTTAAATCTCATGTGTGTTTTATCCCAGTATTTAAAAACGGAAGAAACTAAAGATGATTCACAATTGCCTGCACGATCAATGGGACAAGACTTCCACAATTCCCAAGTTTTTCTCTATTCTAGGGCAGGCAGAGGAACAAGTAGTTAGAAAAAGGAAATCCTTGTCTAAAAGTGTGCAGAGGCCCAGGGACAGGCTGTGTCAGGTGCAGCACCGGGAGGCGGGGCCTGAGGGAGAGCGCAGAATGAATGGAGGGCCAGAGATGGCACTGATCTAGGGATTTCAAAACCGGCCTGCGTAGGCTAACCCTTTAATGTGGAGGCTGTGTGAACAGGCGCATTAATCCCCAGCATCCGGCCCCCACCATTTTCCCAGCTGGACCTGAGGGGTTCAGACCTGGTCTAGCTCTGGCGTGACTATGGAGCAGGTGAGATCCGTGGAGCTCAGACTAGGACCTCATGGGTGCCAGGTTGGCTCTCTATGGTGGAGCTACATCCCCAACTCTAAATAATGTTCAATGGTGGCATGCTAGTGGCTGGTAATTCTAGCTACTCCGGAGGCTGAGATCTGAGGATCAGTGGTTCCAAGCCAGCCTGGGCAGGAAATCCCAGGAGAGTCTTACCTCCAATTAGCCAGCAGAAAACCAGATGTGGTCCTGTGGCTTAAAGTGGTAGAATGTTAGCCTGGAGCAACAAGAGCTCAGGGACAGCATCTAGACCCTGAGTTCAAGCCCCAGGACCCTATGTGCCCGTGCACGCATGCGCACACGCACACACACACACACACACATACACACATGCACATGCTCATTCTCTACAACAATAGCAGCATCTTATCTTCCAACTGGAAGCACTTAAGTGTGTGCATCATCCACTCAATTCTGTGAGCCTCACAACCAAGTTAGACTAGAATTATCCCAGTTTACAGATAAGGAAACTGAGGCATATACTCCTGCCTTAGCCACGGGGGATATGTTGCAAGATTCCCCCAGTGGATACCTACACTTCACTGTTTTTTGTTTTTGTTTTTCTAGTCCTTGGGTTTGAACTCTGGGTCTGGGCGCTGTCCCTGAGCCTCTCTGTGCTCAAGGCTAATACTCTATTACTTGAGCTACAGTGCCACTTCCAGCTTTTTCTGAGTAGTTTATTGGAGATAAGCTCATGGACTTTCCTGCCTGGGCTGGCTTCAAACCATGATCCTCACATCTCAGCCTCCTAAGTAGCTAGGATTATGGGCATGAGTCCCTGGTGCCCAGCTGTGTGTATCTGTTTTCCTTTTTTTTTTTCCTGTTGATTCTGGGGCTTGAACTCAGGTCCTGGGCATTGTTCCTAAGAGTTTTTGCTCAAGGCTAGTGCTCTACTACTTGAGCCACAGCTTCCACTTCTGGCCTTTTAGCTGGTTAATTAGAAATAAGAGTCTCATGGACTTTCCTGCCCAGGCTGGCTTTGAACCATGTCTCTCAGGTCTCAGCCTCAGAGTAGCTAGGATTACAGGCGTGAGCCACTGGAGCCTGTGCCTATAACTTTCGACAGTACTGGGCCCCATATTTTGCTGTTTTCTCCCCCCCATACATTCATCCGTAGGATGAAGGTTCACGTTCTCTCTTTACAGCTTCTCTGGCGTGTCTACCTCCCCGCCCTCCTCTCTGCTCTTGTGCTTTGGGGTCATTATTACGAGTTTCTGTCAGACTGTGACAGTCTGATAACTCCGTGACTAATGTGGAATTGTGGGGGTAGCGGATAAAGTGGACAAAGGGGTGATTCACAGCCCCAGCAGGACCGTGTGGGATTGCACAAGACTTCATCGTCCTACGCAGCCTAGAGCGCAAAGAAAACTTGGGAATTGTTTATTTCTGGAATTTTCCATTTAGTATTTTTGGAGTGTGGTTGGCTACCTTAGGGCAGAACTCAGAAAGTGAACATAAGGAGGGACTATTGTAGATGACTACAGCACTTGCCCCCAATCCCGGCTCTCATAGAGAAAAGAGACAGGATTCTCTTTGGTGGTGGTTGTTGTTGTTGATGATATTGGGGTTTGAACTCAGGAAATCACCCTTGCTCAGCATTTTTTCTTTTCCCCCAGCTGGTACTCTCCCATTTATGCTACCCCTCCAGCCTGGCTTTAGCCATTTTTAGAGATGAAATTGCCCTGATATTTCTGTCTGGGCTGGCCTTGAACTGAGAGATCCTCTAGATCTCAGCTTCCTGAGAAGCTAGAATTATAAGGCCCTGAGTTCCAGCCCCTGAAATAAAGGATTTGAAGAAGTTTGCATAACCGTGGAATTCTCCTAAGTCATTAGGATTCTACCTCTGGGCCTGCAAGTGAAGTCTCTTGGGACTCACTGGCCTTACCTTCTTTTTCTTTTTCTTTTTTCTTTTCCTTCCTTCTTTCTTTCTCTCTTTCTTTCTTTCGTCAGTCATGGGGCTTGAACTCTGGGCTTGGGTGCTGTCTCTGCGCTCTTCAGCTCAAGGCGAGTGCTCTACCACTTGAGCCACTGCACCACTTCCAGTTTTCTGGTGGTTTATTGGAGATACGAGTCTCATGGAGTTTCCTGCCCAGGCTGGCTTTGAACCACGATCCTCAGATCTCAGCCTCCTGAGTAACTAGGATTACAGGCGTGAGCCACCAGTGCCTGGCTTTACTTTCTTATTTATTATTTAGCTAGTCCTGGGGCTTGAACTCAGGGCCTGGGTACTGTCCCTGAGCTTCTTTTGCTCAAGACTAGCGCTCTACCACTTGATCCACAGTGTTACTTCCGGCCTTTTCTGTGTACGTGGTACTGAGGAATGGAACCCAGGGCTTCATGCATGCTAGGCAAGCACTCTACCACTGAGCCCCCTTCCCCGCCCACATTCTTATTTTATAACTGTAGAGCCCCAGGCTTGGGAAGTGGCCCGTGCAGGGGCTCCTGTGTCCCCTAGAAGGCTGGTGTGCACGGTCCTGCTCTGGGGCCTCCTGCTTGCCCCTCAGGGAGCACCCTGCCATTCAAGTGTGGGATGCTGGACATTTAGTAAGGACCACGGCAAAATGTGGCCGCTCTTCTGAGGCCAGTGGCGTGTCCAGAGCTGTGAACATGGGTGCTGGCCGGGATCAGCCCGGCTCCCTTTGCGGAGGTCTGAGGTGCGCATATCTTAGCTCTCACTCTCAGCTCTGGTGTCTGAATTCTATTTTGCAGATTTTTAGGAACTGAAGGCTGGTGAGGAGAGGCCGGCAGCCCTCGCCGGGCCTCCTGCACCTTGTTTCACCTTTGCAAGGTGCAAAGCCCGGAGGCAGGCAGCTCCTTTGAGGGTGTGAGTAATTGGATGCGAAGCCTTTTGACCTCCAACCACAGGGTCTTTGTCCCGGCACATTTCCCAACTCTCAACCGGGAGTTTGGGCCAGAGGAGGAAGGAAGAGAATTCACTTCAGACACGGATGGGACCGATGGAGTTTGCCTGGCTTTGGGCCTCAACTCCAACAGGTTGGTGCTAGTGCTCCCCTTTTGCAGCGGAAGAAATCAAGACTCAGAGACAGAACCTTGCCTGAGGTCCCAGTCTACAAATGAGCTGCCTGGGATTTGGGAGTCTGCTGGAGTCCTGAGATTGTACCTGGGACACATCAATAGCGAAAGCCAGGGTACGGCTCTTCATAAAGCAGTTCCAGGGGTTGCCTGGGGACTCCTTCGCCTTAGGCTCATATCCTACCCTCTTCACTTTTATTTTCTTTCTCACATTCTCCCTATCTTCCTTCCTTCCTTCCTTCCTTTTCTTTCAGAATCCTTGAACTCAGGGCCTTGCACTCTTACTTCACTTTTTTTTGCCCAGGGATGACGCTCTACCACTTGAGCCACACTTATACTTCTTGCTTTTTGCTGGCTAATTGGAGAGAAAAGTCTCATGGATTTTTCTCGGCTGGCTTTGAACTAGGGTCCTCAGATCTCTGCCTCCTGAGTAGACAGCATTATAATTATGAGTCACTAGCTCCCAGCTCTGGGTTTTGGTTTTCCAGATGGGGTTGGTGACTAGTGCTTGTGGGCAGGTGCCCTGAGCGGTCAATCACTGTGTGCCCTGCCCCTTTTCCTGCTTCCCAGCTGATTGGTCCAAAATGAATATCTGACCCAGGCCAATTCAATTCAGGTGTAAGGAGACTATTTATACTTGGAGGACCCTGCAGATCACAGAGAGACTGAGCTTAATCTGATGCCATTTCAAGAATTTTGGAACTAGACACTACCTGGGTCTTGGTGCTTGCCTGTGTTACAGAAAGGGCACCAGGTCTGGTGGTCTGCTTCTTGATCTGTGGATAAAGAAATCATGCCTACAAAATGGGAGTGTGTGCTGAATGGAAGACAAGCCAGAAGCAGGGGCCATCCCAGTGGCCGTCAGGCTGTGCTGGACCCTGTTCCTGTTTCTCCAGTCCCCTGAGCCCCTCATACCCTTTCATTAAGGTCCTTTTCCTGAGGTTCATTGAATAGGTTTCTTGTTTTCCTTGAAACCAAAGGTCTGAGTTTCTTTCAATTGGTCAGGACACTGGGGTTAAGAGTTTCTCCAAGGCACTCACGGTAAGTCACCCTGAGCAGCTATTAGCAGTGAGAAACACCACAGTCACAGAGTTTTCTAGCTAGTCACAGCTGTGAGTGTCACCACCTCAATGTGGTGAACTTGAAGTAACACTATTGTTTCCTTTTGTTCCTAAATCCAGATTTTAGGCAGGACTTGGTGAAGACAGCTTGCAGCTGCTCCTCTTGGCGTTGACATAGAAGCTCCAAGCCTGGGAGATTACCTGTGTAACCCAGGCTGACCTCAAGCTCGAGATCCTCCTGTCTCAGTCTATCACATGCTTGGACTACAGACATGTACTGCTATACCTAAATATAGGAAGAATGCTTGTTCTTGGAACCTAATCCTAGAACAGAGAGAGAGAGCTACTTTCTTGGTACAGAATGTTCCGTTATCTTCCAGCCTTTATTGCTGCTGCAGAGAAATCTGCTGATACTCTTTTTGTTGTTGTTGGTGATGGTTGTGGGGCTTGAACTCAAGACCTAGGCTCTGTCCCTGAGCTTTTGTATTTAAGGCTAGCACTCTACCACTTTAAACCTCAGCGCCACTGCCGGTCTTTTGGTAGTTAATTGGAGAGAAGAGTCTCACAGACTTTTCTGCCTGGGCTGACTTTAAACTGTGATCCTCAGTAGCTAGGGTGACCGGCATGAGCCACATGATACCTGGCTGCTGTTACTCTTCCTAGTTCCTCTGGAGTCCTCTGTCTCATTTCCTTGCCCATATTAAGATTTTCCCCTTTGGAGAATGATGGAGAGTGCATAATATAAAAGAGCATTATGTCTATGTACAAAGATGGCATAAGAAACCTCACTGAAAGTTGGTTAACAGTAGTCGGTGATGGGGAAAGAGCAATAGACAGGGCTATTCTGATTAAAACATAAGACATGTGTGTGTGGAATACCCTGGGGAAACTCCTTGGTACAACAAATACACACTAGGCGGCTGGTATCAGGAGGAGGAGGGGGAGACCAATGGAGGAGATGAATGAAGACACGTGTGTCTAGATTGGGGCCATGTACAGATTCCACTGGGAGAAGACACGGAAGCTTCATGTATGTGATCCTTCCCGCTTCAGTCTGAGTCCTGACATCGGCCTGGTCTTAATTTACAGCCTTTATGATAAACTGCACTTGTAGGTTCGACTTTTCCTAAATTCTGTGAGGTGCCCTAGCAGATTGTGAAACCTGAGGGGCCATGAGAACTCCTGGATGTGATGGACGGGAGACCTCAAGCTAGCAGCTGCGGTCTTAGCAGGCAGGCATACTAAAGATCGTGCTGTCAACCTGTGGGCTCTGCACTGGGTACATTGGGTCTAGAACCGTACTGCAGGATTTCACGGATCATTCTCTCTCTCTCTCTTTTTTTTTTTTTTTGGCGTTCATAGGGCTTGAACTCTGGGCTTGGGCACTATCTCTCAGTTCCTCAGCTCAAGGCCAGCACTCTACCGCTTAAGCCACAGTGCCACTTCCGGTTTTCTAGTGCTTTATTAGAGATAAGGGTCTCACGGAGTTTTCTGCCTGGGCTGGCTTTGAACCATGATCCTCAGATCTCAGCCTGAGTAGCTAGGATTACAGGCGTGAGCCACCAGCGCCCAGCTCAGGGATCATTCTTTATCCTGGAAAGATGCCGGTGTGAGACACCTAATACACTCAGCAAAGGCTCCCTGGGTTACGGAAGAACCGGCAATGACCTCTCCATTGCTCATTGTCTCACTGCCTCTGCCTGGCATCAAAGACGTGCCGTAACCACGGGAGAAATGACGCCATATCCTTGATGCTGAAATAATGGTGTAAGAAGAGGCGCTGTGCGTCCGCGGGGATCTTCCCACACTGCCTTTCCAGGTCCTGTGCCCTCTCTGGCTTTCCAGGTGGCTTTGTTTCTGAGAGCCATATACTTGGACGCTTTCTGAAGGACAGCGCCAGGGGGGCTTGAAGCTGCTTCACCTGGGCTCGGAAGTCACTCAGTGCCTGTGGTTGCTCAAGTCCCCAGGGAGCAGTACTTAAGCAATGATTGACAGCCTGTGGGAATAGGAAAGCCCAGCTTCCTTGCCTGGAGTTGGGATGAACCCTAAGGTATAATTTACACTGTAGGCGGGCTGAGCTCCGGACTTTGCCTGAAATTATAACCTTACTTGGATCTTCTGGTCCCTGACTCCTCTTCTGGGATTCCTAGGAACATTTCTTCAATAAATCACATGTCTACCAATCCTTGACTCAGGGTCTGCTTCTGGGGAGCCTGACCTGAACCAGTTCCTCATTATTTACTACTCATCAGGTTTTCATGTGACTTGCAATGCCCAGGAGGAGAGGGAGTCTATTTCTCAGCCCTTAACCATGTGACATGTATTGACCAATGAAATTTGACATGGAATAATGTATGCATTGTTATAATGTGTGCAGGTAACAGCACATTATTGACTCAAGGTTCACCATAGGGTACTAGAATTGTTTTTTTCTCTCTCAGCCTGGTCCCACCACAGAACCCATCTGACAAACAGCCAACATCTAACCTGAGCGAGAACAATATTATTGTAAGACATGGAGATGTGTGGATCGTTACTGCAGCCTAACCTATCAGCTCAACACAAGCAGTGTCATCTAGTTACGAGCCTCAGAAAAACTGGGTCCTGGTGGCTCACACTTGGAATCCTAGTTTACTGGGATATTGGGAGAATCTCAATTCCAGTTAGCCTGAGCAAAAAAAGTTCAGGAGACCCTATCTCAACAGAAAAATATGGGTGTGGTGGTGTGCCTTCCATCCAGCTACAGTAGGAAGTATACCAATTTGGCGAAGGCAAAAAGCAAGACCCTGCCTAGAAAATAGAGCAAAAAGGGCTGGAGGTTTGGCTCAAGGGGCAGTGTAAACGCCCAGTAGGGTTTAAAGAGACAACAACGCAACTGGTTTATGACTCCATTTAAAGGATTAAATACGTTCGAGTGCAGAGAGAAAAGGCAGAAGGAGAAGGCAGGGAAAGAGGCTGAGGCTGCGGATCCCTTAGAAGCAAGGCTGAACTATGACACTCTGGAATTTAAAGAGATGCATGCCTTTTGGGACTCTGGCAGCACCTTTTGACAGGTTTTGGGGTCACTCGCTGGGAGGGGGGTGGCGGCTGTGGGGCCTGGGTGCGAGGCGACAGTGCCCTCTGACCGAGGACACACGTGGTCGGCTGGGGCGGGGAAGGGGGGGAGGATATTGCCCACCACAAGCCACTATTCCAGAGGCAATCTTAACTAACGCCCTGATGACCCAGCAGGCCAGGAGACCGTGTGACCAGCGGGGGACCGCAGTCAGCCAGGCACCGGCCAGCCCTGCGCCCGCAGGCGCCACTGCCACCTTCTTCTACCAGCCGTGGGCGTGGCCAGGTTGAAGCCCCGGTGCTGGGCGTGGCCCTCTTCCTAGATCACACTGTCCGGTTATGGGCGTGGCTAACCAAATCAGACCCCACTCCACGGTGGGCGTGGTCCGCGCCTCAGGTTGCCCCGCCCTTGTATGGGCGTGGCTAACCAAATCAGATTCCCCAGCAGCAGCTTGGTCCGGGCAGCCCCACTCCTTCCCGGTCCCGGGGTCCTCCCCGCCTCCCCGTGCTGCCTCGCCCCCACTGCCCACACCTTCACATCCCCAGCCCAGGCCCTCGCACTAACGTGCCCGGTGTTGGGCACGTCAATGACCTACGGCCCCCAATCACAAGCACTCACTGCTGCACACAGAGCACGCGCGGAGCGCAGAGCAGAGGCTGTGAGCGCAAATGATGTTTCAGCTCCACACCCAGAACTCACAACCGAAACGCAGCCCCACCCCACCCCGCGAGCCCCCGTGGCTGGACAGCGCCATGGACACACCTCAACACAGTGAACACGACTCGCAGGCTCACCGCGTCGTGCGCTCCACACGCGCCATGCGTTCGGCCCGGGCGGTCAGCCAGTCACACACACAATATGCACAAACGGGCATCCCACACGACGCCAAACAACGCGGGCACACACAGCACCTCTGCTGAAAAAAATCATGAAAACCATTACGCCACACCGAGGCCAACGGGCACATCTTGCAAATGGTACCCACTCATCAGGTCCTCCCATGTGCGGGGAATCCACGCCACAGACCTCCACCTTAACACACGCAACATGCGTACATCCCACCAAGCACAACCACACCCACATCTCAACCACACCTGATTTCACCTAGAACGACCCAACATCTCTGTGTGCCCCTGGGATTCGAACTCAGGGCCTGGGCGCTGTCCCTGAGCTCTTTCACTCAAGGCTGGTGCTCTACCCCTTGAACCACGCACAATTTTCTGGTGGCTTACGAGAGGGCAGAGTCTCACGGCCTTTCCTGTCCGGGCTGGCCTTGAACTGCGATCCTCAGATCTCAGCCTCCTGAGGAGCTGGGATGACAGGTGGGAGCCACTGCACCCAGCTTATCCTCACTTCGTGTGTGTGTGTGTGTGTGTGTGTGTGTGTTCTACATGGGCTGGTCTCAGCCCCTAGACCCACTGGGATTACAGGCGTGCGCACGAGCCTCACTAGCCAAATAAGCACATGGCTGGCAAGCATAGATCCCTTTCACATAGCCCTTAGTATGGAAGGCCCTGGTCCCCAGAAAACCCCTCAGTCCCCCATAACCCAGGACAATTAGTCACTCTACACATTGCTCAAATGAGTCATGCCTGGATCCTGATAGATAAACTAGATAAACACTAGTGATAAAACCTGAGCTGCTGGTGTGTGTGTGTGTGTGTGTGTGTGTGTGTGTGTGTGTGTGTGTGTGTGTGTCCACCACATGGCCCAGAACTAAGACAATCCTAGTCAGAGTTCCCCCGGAGATCCTGACTGTCTTAGGTCAAAGTGCCTTAAAAAAACAACAAAGAACAGGGTGCCAGGGGGTTCATGGCTATAATCCCAGCTACTCAGGAGGCTGAGATCTGAGGATCTGGGTTCAAAGCCAGCCCTGGCAGGAAAAGCCATGAGATTCAAATCCCCAATTAACAGCCAGAAAACTGCAAGTGGCATGGTGGGAAAACAACAAGTACAACAACAACAACTAGTGAAGATCTGTCAATACTTTCCAGAAAAAAGATAGAGAGACCTGAGGACTCTGACTTTGGGGCTGTAGTTTTGGCAAAGCCCTTTAGTTCACCTGAGCTGCTTGCTGGGCCAATGGTGTCAAAGAAGCCGGGATCAGGCAGAGCAGGTCTGGAAGGAGTAGCCTCTCCCTCAGGACTGTGGCTGTGGGATCCAGACCTCCCCCTCTGCCAGGCTGTCAGCCTGTCCCCCACACCCACTCCTCCCCCATCCTGCCTGAGACACTGTGGCTGGAATCAAGAAACCACCTGCCTTGAGCCACTACCTTCAAAAGCCTCTCATTCCGTCCTAATGGGCCGAGGCGCCCAGGCTGCCCCACCCTCAGGGCGGAGCAGGCATCCGCCTCCTCTGTGGAGCTTAATGCACATCAAAAGAAGCTCTCTGTACCAAAATAGCTCTCGCAGGCCTTGCTGGGGCAGCCTGAAATTATACCAAGAGAGTTTTCTTTTAGGTGAGGGCATGGTGCTTCAAAGGCTCTTGCTCCAAATGCACCTGTGTGTTTCTGGGAGGGACGAGCGCTCCATCCTTCCCTGCCATTGTTTTCCGTGGGTTGCAACAGCTTCTTGTCTAGTGCCAGCTGGCTGAGGGGATTGGATTGTCTCTATGGAGGCCTGTGGGAATAGGGCGTGGGATGGTGGAGATTTGATCGTGGGTGATGGAGGGGGGGAGGAAGGGCACAGAGTGACCTGAAGACAGGGGGACAGCAGGGGCAGTTACAGGGTGAGGGTTGGGGGTTGAGAAGGATAAGACAGACAAACATACCCTTAGCAGGACCGGACACAGCGGTAGAGACCCAGGGTTCAGGAAGGAAGGCTACAGGGAATGATGGGAACTCCCCAGAAATGCCCTAAAATAGAAGAAGGTGGGGAGGGGGTGGAAGGGGAGAAGGGGTGCTGGTAGTTCACTGCTAGCTAATCAGGAGGCCGAGACCAGAGAGGATCATGGTTCAAAGTCAGCCCAAGCAGAAAAGTCTGTGAGACTCTTTTCCTAATTAAGAAGCAAAAGGTCAGAAGTGAAGCTGTGGCTCAAGTGGCAGAGCAGTAGCCTTAACTGGAAAAAAAAAAAAAAGTTCAGGAATAATGCCTAGGCTCTGTGTGCAAGCCCCAGGACTGGCACCAAAATGAATGAATGAATAAATAAATAAATACATAAATAAAAGGAAGCAGAGGGTGGACAGTTTAGGGATGTGGAGAGGGGGTCGGTTTGGGAGGATGCTGGTTTGTAGGCAATCTGAGCGTTTCTGCATAGAAATTGTAGAAGAAAACCTAAAGGCATGTGAAAATGTGATCTGTGGATAAGGGAGAAGAAAGGTTAGGGAAATAGGACTCAGAGTGGGAATCTGGTTTTGTAGCACTGATTGGAAACATACCCAAACTCGGCTGCAGTTCTCCCTGCCCAGGGCACAGTCCCCAGCACTTCTTTCTGTTTCTAGCTTCCAGACTTCCCACAGTGAATTTGGGATTGAGATTTTGTTTTCCAGAGCTGAGGATGGAATCCAGGGTCTCTCGCCCTTCAGTGTCTGTCACCGAGCTACATCCCTGCCTCTTCTGGAATCCGATTTCTATAAATATCACAAAAACATTTCAGAAGGTGACTCATCGGCCATTTATTGAGTCCTTATTAAATTCAGTGGTGTTGGGGCCACAAAGAATGCAACGAAGTGGGAGCTACCCCCCGGCCACTCTGGTTATCCTTGAGTTATGGTGCAGGACTGGGACTCTGTGCAAAGATCAGGAACTCTGGAACCAAGCAGACTGATTGGATTCAAGTCTGCTTCCTGCAGCTGTGTGACCAGAGCAAGTGACTTGATCTCTCTGATTCTAGGTTGAGTCATTTGTGGAACAGGGTGACAATGGCACCTGCATGGACTGGTGGAGCTGATCTACCAGGACACTGCCAAGCGTCACCGGCACAAGGCAAAGGAACCTGAGTATCAGCTGCTATGGTTATTAGTGGTTAAGGGCTTGGCCTCTGGAGCCAGCCTGTCTGGGTTCAAATCTTTGCTCAACCTTGGGAATTAATTTCATCTCTGTCTCTACCTCACTTTTCTAATCTGTAAAATGGGGATGAAAGCTATACTGCCTTTTTCATGAGATGATTAAGGGGGATAACTATGGTTTACCCAAGTAACTGTGGGTTGAAATGCTTAGAAAAGAGCCTGACATATACAAAGTGCTCAGGACTCGTTAGTTAACACTAATTCTTATTATCATTACTGTTGGAGAAAACAAAATGGGAGTGAAGAGCAGCAGGATAAACTGGGGAGGGTCATGGGGGAGGGTATGATGTAGGAGGCTCCAGGATGGCCCTAATATCTCTCTCTCTCCCTCCTTCCCTCTACCTCCTCCTCTCCTCTTTCCTCCTCCTCTCTCCTTCTTTTCTTCTCCCCCCCCCCCCTTCTCTTCTCCCCTGTCTTCCAGTCTACACTGTCCTGGTCCTTTAAGTTTTAAAACAAAGCCCCCCCCCCCCCCCCCCCCCCCCCCCCCCCCCCCCCGCCATGTGCTGGTGGCTCACACCTGTAATCCTAACTCCTCAGGAGGTTGTGATCCCAGCTCAAAACCAGCCTGGCCAGGAAAGTCCTTGAGACTCTTATCTCCAATTAATGAACCACCAGAAAACTGGAAGTGGTGCTGTAGTTCAAAGTGGTAGGGCACTAGCCTTGAGCAAAAAGGACTCAGGGACAGCGCTCAGGTCCTGATTTCAAGTCCCACGGCCAAAAAAAAGAAACACACACACACACACACACACAAAACCCCAAACCAAACCAAAACAAAACAAAAACCCACACGAAAGGAGTCACTGATGCCTGGCATGTGTTCCTATCTCCTGATTGGTCCTTCCTGGATTCCAAGATGGCTACCAAGTGACTAACGGGAGAATGGCTGTGAACAGATAATAGAGATACAAAGTAGAGGCTGGGATGCCAAGCATTTCTCCTGCTTTTAGTTCATTCGTGGGCCCAAGGAAGGAGCCAAAGCTTTTTCAGCAAAAGCAGTTTTGAAGCACCGGTTACATGCCCAGCACTGGTGGCTCATGCAGATATTACTTCGGAGACTGAGTACTTGGGGGAGGATTGCAGTTTAAGGCCAGCCCATGTAGAAAAGGTTGAGAGCTCCATTCCCAACCCACAGCTGGTCACAGCACCCATGGCTCTCATCTCAAGCTATGGTAGAGGCTGAGATTGGAGAGACTTAGGTGCCAGGCGAGGCCAGCCTAGCACCAAAATTCTTTGAGACTCTTGCCTGGGTACTGTCCCTGAGCTCTTCAGCTCAAGTGCCACTTCTGGCCTTTTCTGTTTATGCGGTGTTGAGGAATTGAACCCAGGGCCTCATGCATGGGAGGCAAGCACTCTACCGCTGAGCCACCTTCCAGGCCCCTCTTTGAGACTCTTGTCTGGATGAAAACAGAAGCTGGGCTAGCTGGGTGTGTCTGTGATCCTAGCAATTATGGGAAGCCTAAAATAGGTGGATTACAGCTCATGCACTAACTCAGGAGGAAGAAAGACCCTATTCTAAAAATAACAAGTGAAAACCAGGGCTGGAGGTGTGGCTCGATGGTATCTGGTATCAGACACAGTGAACACAAGACCCTGGGTTCAAAGCTTCAGTACTGAAAAAGAAAGAAAGAAAGAAAGAAGCACCTACCACTGTTCACAGTATTTTAAGCCCCTTCTGCAGCCGCTGCCTCCATCATTCTTTGGGTTCGTTAGCTCTGCAAAGAGTGAATGAATGCACATGCCCTGCCTTTGCTTTGTTCTTGAGGAAGGTCAGTGGGCTGCGGTGGAGCAATGCCTTGGCACACAGAGTTGGAAGGCATTATGAAACTTATTTATTTTTGTGCTGGTCCTGGGGCTTGAACTCAGGGTCATTGTTCCTTAACTTTTTCTACTTAAGGCTCTGACTCTGCTACTTGAGTCACAGTTCCACTTTTGGCTTTTTGCTGGTTAATTGGAGATAAGAATCTCATAGACTTTCTTGTCCAAGCTAGCTTCTAACTATGATCCTCCAGAGCTCAGCCTCTTGAGTAGCTAGGATTACAGGCATGAGCCACTGGTGCCCAGCTAAATCACTAAACTTTGATTAGTTCTATCATGTGATTGAGCCTCACCTAATCAGCTGACAATCTTAAAAGGGGGAAGGGGGGACAAGGTCTCCTGAAGAGGAAGGAATTGTGTCTCTAGATCTTCTGCAGACATTTATTCCTGCTGAAAGTTCCAGCCTGCCAGGTTGTCTGGCAAATTATGGACTTGCCAATCCCACAACCACAAGGCTATTCTTAAAATAAATCAAGCTCTCTCTCTCCTCTCTCTCCCTCCCTCCCTTCTTCCCTCCCTCCTTCCCTCTCTCTTTCTCTCTCTCTCTCTGTTGGTCCTTGGCCTGGGCACTGTCTCTGAGCTTGTTTTGCTTGGGGCTAGTGCTCTACTACTTGAGCCACAGCACCACTCGGCTTTTTCTGAGTTGTTTATTGGTGATGTGTCACAAGGACTTTCCTGTCAGGGCTGGCTTCAAACCCTGATCCTCAGATCTCAGCCTCCTGAGTAGCTAGGATTACAGGCATAAGCACCGGTGCCCAACTAACCTCCTTCTTGTTTTGAGACAGTGAGCCATGTGAGAGAATTATCTCTTCAGAAAATAAATACAGGAAATTATGCAAAACAAACTTCTCTGCACTTTGGACTATACTACAAATGGAATTTTAGAGACGCATTTATTTATTTATTTTTTGGATAAAACAAATGGCTGTTATCGATGATCTCAAAAGCAATATTTGTCTTCCGTATCTGCAGCCTCCAGCATAGCCTGTCTTCGGAGTGGCCTGTCTAATGTGGCTGGGGGGGGTGGGAGGGGGGAGGGAAGGGACACAGGGGGAGGGGTGTCAAATGTCTTGGTTTGAGGTTTCTCAGGAAAGAGGGCTGGGGAGGTGACCCCTGGAACAGAACTCATACTTCCACAGCACCCCATACCCCCAAGCAAAAAAAAAATTGCTTTTCCTGGTTAGGAGTTGTTATTATTATTAGTTTTTTAAAAGAAACATTCACGCAAAGCCAGGTGGAAACAGGCTGGACCCGCTGAAAACGCCCGAGTGCTTTGGCTCGGGGTCTCCGTGAGGTAATTAGCTGTTTTTTCCGTGGTGAGTGGGCGGCTCACTCCTCAGGCTCCGGGCGGGGCCAGCAATGATGATGCCATGACAGGCAAGCCCGGGCAAGGCCGCGGCCGGGGCTGGAGAGGCTGGGACTACGGGGCGAAGGCCGGGGTGCAGGGAGAGCCCCTCCATCCTGCTCCCGGGACATCAGGCTCCCCACTCTCCTCCCTCACCCCTGTGCTGTGCCCCTCATTCCCTTCCCCAGAGGGTGGGGGCTGCCAGAGCTCCTGGAGACTCAAGTTGACCCCCAGAACTTGAGGATGTTGGTGGGTGTCTGCAAAGAAACAGATTTTTTTTCATATCACCGGTGACACAGGGCTGGGCGTGAAGCCCCCCCACTCCCAATTATCATTTGGTAGGTTCTGGGAGGGTTGGAAGGCTGGATTGTTTCCTTGTTTTGTTTCGCTGGTCCTGGGCTTTGTCCCTGAGCTTCTTTGGCTCAAGGCGAGCACTCTACCATTTGAGTCACAGCGCCACTTCTGGCTTTTTCTGTGTATGTAGTACTGAGGAATCGAACCCAGGGCTTTATGCATGTTAGGCAAGCACTCTACCATTAAGCCACATTTTTGTTGTTGTTGTTATGATCTAAAATGGTATTAGCTGGGTGCTGGAGGCTCATACCTGTAATCCCAGCTACTCGAGGTTGAGATCTGAGGATGGAAGTTCAAAGCCAATTCTGGGCAGGAAAGTCTGTGAGACTCTTATCTCCAATTAACCACCAGAAACCCAGAAGTGGCACTGTGGCTCGAAGTGGTAGCCTTTAGTAAAAGAGCTCAGGGACAGTGCCCAGACCCAGAGTTCATGCATCACAATATTCCTCCCCCCAAAAAATTAAAGGTATTATCTGTCACCTCTGTAATCCTAGCTCCTCAGGAGGCTGAGATCTGAGGATGGAGGTTCGAAGCTAGCTCAGGCAGAAAAGTCTATGAGACATTTGTCTCCAATTAACCACCAAAAAGCCAGAATAGCTCAGGAACAGCACCCAGGCCCAGGAATGGCACAAAAATAAATAAAATACAATAAATGAATTGTGTTAACTATTGAAAGCTGTATTATGAGGAATAGGCTGACCTCATGCCCCAAGGCAAACAGGCCGTATACTCACACAACGTCAGGAGGCGCTGTGCACCAGAACGGGGCTTAGGGGACCAAGGAGGTGGGTGAGACCTGCTACTCCAGGCAGCGGACAGCTTCAGTGCTTGTGTCTTCTCGTAGCATCTCTGAGTATGGGGGTGGGGGGGGGTTAATCAAAGAGGTTCCTTTCCTCCCCTTCCTCACATTGAAAATCGCTGGGCTGGAGACAAGATAGTTTGTTTCTGGCCTGTGGAAATTCAGAAAGAATTGGCTTTTCCCCTCCGTCTCAGCACAGCTGGGGGAGTCCTGCTCCCCTCCCTCAGATGGAGGCTGAGCCCCATCCCCACGCCACCCCCCACCCAGCAGCCCTCAGGGGCTGGGGCTGCACCTTTGGTAATGAAAGGTCTTTTCTTAGTCAGCCTGCTCCAGGGCCCCAGGGGACTTTCAGATGGATTTGCTGAGCAAAGGATTTTTCTGCGTGCCGGCCAGTGACTCCCAGGCTTTGATGTTGACTAGTTAGTTAAAAAAAAAAAAAATCAAGCTGTGTTCAGAGGAGGAAGTTGGGCCCTGCTGCGGGACTGGGGGGTGGGGGGGCCCCACACTGCTTCTTTGTGTCCAGTTTCCGCTTTGGGAACTGAGAAGGGACCTGGGTCTACCTCACTATTCACTGTCTCTAAAGGAGCGTGGAGGTCATAGATGCCGGGACTGTATGCATTTATTATTATTTTTGATGCCAGTATTGGGACTTGCTGGTCCCTTAGCTTTATCATTCAAGGCTCTGCCCTAGCCTTAAAGCCATGCCTTCACTTCCAGGTTTTTGCTGTTCAAATTGGACATTAAAGTTTCACAGATTTTTCCTGTCTGGGCTGGGTTCCAACCATGATCCTCATACCTCAGCCTCCTGAGTAGCTAGGGTTACAGGCTGAGCAACCAGCACCCAGCCCAAAGGGTTCATTTTGTAGGCACAGAGCCCTAAGTGCAATGTACAAGTGGTAACTGCAGACTTAGCAGGAAGAGATCTGGTTAAAGATGGGGAACAGGGCCGGGTGCTGGGGGCTCACGCCTGTAATTCTAGCTACTCAGGAGGCTGAGATCTGAGGATCACAGTTCAAAGCCAGCCAGGGCAGGAAGGTCCGTGAGACTCTTATCTCCAACAAAACTGGAAGTGGCGCTGTGGCTCAAGTGGTAGAGGGCTCACCTTGAGCTGAAGAGCTGAGGGGACAGCGCCCAGGCCTAGAGTTCAAGCCCTATGACTGATTGAAAAAAAAAAAAAAAAAGATGGCGGACAGGAAGTGGTCGAATCTGCCTTGCTCCCTGCTGTTCTGCATGGCTAGCAGCGCCACTGCAGATTCATGCTCATCTCAGCCCCTGTGCATTGGGAGGGAGGGAAGGGATGGGGTGATTCCAGTGTGAGCAGATGAGCTCATCTTTAGGCCCTTTCTGAACCTCTCGCTGAAGGCAGAGATCTCCAGGCCCTAGGCATGATGTGTATAACCCCTCCACCACTTTGGGGGTCATCAGAAGGCTGGTCTAGCTGGGAAGCCTGTGGGGAGAAGCCTCTTGAGAGGTGTGTGTGTGTGTGTGTGTGTGTGTGTGAGTGAGAGAGAGAGAGAAGAGAGCGAGAGAGAGAGAGCGAGCGAGAGAGAGAGAGAGAGCGAGAGGAGAGGAGAGAGAGAGAGAGAGAGAGAGAGAGAGAGAGTGTTCTGGGCCTTGAACTCGGGCCTGAACACTGTGTCTGAACTTTTGTGCTCAAAATTGGAGAGAAAAGTCTCTCACGGACTTCTTGCTAGGGCTGACTTCAAACTGCAATCTTTAGATTTCAGCCTTCTGGGTAGCTAGGATTGCAGGTATGTGTGATTGGGATTGGCTGTCCTGGGAAACTTTCAAGGCCAGCTCCTAGGACTATTTTTTCAAGTATGATGGTATCTGCTACCTTTGGGTGCTTGTGGCTCTTCTGCAAAAAGACAACCCCCATAATGTGTTCAAGGCTTGATAATTACGAAAGAAACACATAGCTAACAGGATCAAACCCAAAGTCTTCCTCTGGCTATAGATTCCAGGGGAACCCCAGAAACTCGGGGTCCAGTACGCATACAACACCCTACAGGATCACAGGAAATATGGCCGTCACCCCAGATGTCCATGGCATAGACGGTGTAACCGGTTACCCAGAAATGGCTGCATAAACTTGTAATCACATGTTGGTGCCTAACAAACCATATCAAAATACACAGTGGCACCAGGTGCCCGTGGCTCATGCCTGTAATCCTAGCTACTCAGGAGGCTGAGATCAGAGGAAAGCAGTTCGAAGCCAGCCTGGGAAGACAAATACGAGAGACTCTTATCTCCAATTAACTAGTAAAAATCTTCAAGTAGAGGCGTGGCTCAAATGGTAGAGCATCAGCCTTGAGCAGAAAAAGCTCAAGGGTGAGTTCAGGCCCCAGTACCGGCAACCAAAAACAGAAAACATAGTGGCATGGGTTCTAGCCCCAGTACCGAAAGAAAAAAGGAAACAAACAGCTCAGCTGTAATCAAAACCATTCATTTGCTCTCAGTTTTATATTGTGGGGACTTATCTGCTCTCCATGCGGCATTAGCCAGGGAAATTTGATTGTACCAGATCAGTTTCCAAGATGGTCTCCACATGGTGGCCTAGATGCTGCCAGCCACTGTGGGTGATTTCTCCCAGCCTGAGCTGAAATTGCTGGTCGTCAGGCTCAGATTTGGCTACAGACTCCCTCTCCAGTCCCAGCCATTTGTTCTCTGTAGAAGTTGGGGCATAGGGGTGTGTGTGAGGAGCAACTGGCTGGTAGTGCTTACAGCTGAGTCCTGATAGTGATGCTTACAGCTGAGTTCCTCTGCTGCTGGTGCTTATAGCTAAGTCCTTCTGGTGATATATATAGTGGAGTTCTTCTTTGGGACTCAACCTTGGATAAAGGCACTCTCTGCCTAAGGGCCCATTCCCCCTGCAGTAGGGGAAGCCACATCAGAAGACTATGAAGTGGTCCTCTGTCAGTCATCTGGATCCATCCATGCCAGAGCTCCCTGTCCAGCTCCACATAAGCTGAGACGTCTGTAGGGTCTCTGGTCTCTGTCAGCGCCATTCTTCTTTCTGCCACACTGTTTCCTTTATACCCAGATGCTCGTGGATGACAGATGCACCCTCTCCCCACAATAGCCATCCTTCAAATGAAATCTGTACTTCCTGCATTTTCTGGGAAGCCTGACTGAGGAACTCACGAAGGTTAAGTGATTTCGTGGAGTCCTGAGGAATCCTTTTCCTAGGCACAGTGACTTCTGGGTGCCGGGCTAAGCCCTTTGCTTACGTGATCTTACTTCATGAAGATCAGAACTTCATGCCAAAGGAATGGGTTTCTAAGGATGATGTCTCAGCTTTAGGTGGGAGGTTGGTGGGGGTGGGGCTGCAAATTTGGTCACCAATTTTTCTTTCTTTTGCCAGTCCTGGAGCTTGAACTCAGGGCCTGGGCACTATCCCTGAGCTTCTTTTGCTCAAGGCTAGCGTTCTACCACTTTGGGCCACAGCCCCACTTCCGGCTTTTTCTGTTTATGTGGTATTGAGGAACCGAACCCAGGGCTTCATGCATGCTAGGCCAAGCACTCTACCACGGAGCTACCTTCCCAGCCCCTCACAAGTTTTTCTGTGATACCCTCTGGTCAGTCCTGGTCCTGGCGCCAGTGGGAAAAAGCCCCCGCTCTCAGGCCAGGGCTCCCAATCACCTTCTATAAAAGCAAGTGGTCATGAATAGGATTGTTCTGCTTTTTCTGTGAAGTCTCCCTTGTTGGGAGCGCCTGTGAGGTGATTTCTCTGAAGGCCGGCTTGCCTTGTGTGGACTCCCCAGAGCCTTTCTCAGAACTGCTACCATTGTCCCCACTTCCTCTCCCTTCCTGAGTAGCTTGCACACAGAGCACTCACCATCAGCGCTGTCCTTCTGGCCTCAGCTCCTGTCACCTGGCTCCTCGGTCCTCTTCATCTCCGTCGCCCAGGTGGCGGGAACTGCCAGGACCCTCCTGCTGCCCTCACCCCAGGCTCAGTCTCTGTCCATCCTTAGATACCTCCTTCTGGAGCATGCCCAGGCAGCAGGCTGCGGCCAGGACTTGCCCTCTGGTCCTTGGGAACAAGTCCTAACATGCCTAGCTGAGGAGCAGAGGAGGCCGGAAGGCTACTTCACCCAGGGGACCCCACCCCCCCAGTCCTGGGAGGCCTTGGCCCATGTTCTTCTGTGGACACAAAATGGTGATTTTCAGGTTGTTTGGGGGCAGGCTAGGGACCTGGGGTATGTGACGAGTATGTGTGTCATGTGTCTGTCTCTGAATGTGTGGTGTATGGATGTGCATGTATAAGTATGTCTCTGTGTATGTCTGTATGTGTGGCTGTGTGTCTCTATGTGTGTGTTTTATGTCAGTGTGAGCATCTCTGTATATGTATATATGTATGCCTACATGTGTATGCACTTGTCTGTGTCTGTGTGTCTGTCTGTCTACATGTGTATCTGTGTGTGTGTGCTTGTGCGCATGTGTGCGCACTTGAAGTCAGAAGGGCCTTCGGCTCCCTTGCCCCCTCAGGGCTGATGTCCTGTCTGGAGCGTGTGCCTAGCCCATGGTCAGTGCGTGTGCATGTGCACGGCTGCAACATTAAAAAAAAACAACACAGTAAAGAAGAGATAGTAAGTGCTTCATAATATTTGCTTGAATACTTTTGTGGTGTAGTGGGGACCCAGAAGTTATTTTAAAAATGGACTTCCCAACCTTAGCAACAACAAAGAATTACTTCACTGTGAAGCTCAGGACCATAAAATGTCAAATAACTCACCACAAGCCTTCATTAAAAATGTGTTTTCCAATAAAAAATGTAATAAAAAAAATGTTTTCCCCGCAAAGTAAGCAGTCAGACAATGTCAAGCCTATTTGAAATGCCTGCAGGCCAAGAGAGGACTAGCACAGCAGGAGGGCTTGCCTGGGGGCAGGGGGGGGGGAGGAGCTGGGGTGGGCAGGGTGGGCAGGGTCCCTAGCCCAGATCCAGGCCCCTGCTTAGAGCCAGGAGGGCCAAGGATGGGAGACAGGTTCTTCCCAGCCATCCCCCCCCCCCCCCCCCCCCCCCCCCCCCCCGCCCAGGCTCCATGCTCCGCAGATCAGGCCGGTCCTCCCTGAGGTCAGCTGCATTAGAGGAAGAACGCTGGGCATGTCTGGGCAGAGATTTCCAGACAGCTCGAGCCTCAGCTGTCAGAAACTGTAGCCACCCCAAAGCCAGATTCTATTTCTATTTTGTGACATTTCTTTCAGACGAACACATCATTGACTATAATGTTCTTTTTTATTAACTTTGTTTCCCCCTGGGACAAGGTCTCACTATTTAGTCCAGGCTTGTCCTTGAACTCACCATCCTCCTGCCTCAGCCTCCATGGGCTTCTGCCACTTTTTTTTTTTTTTTTTTTTTTTTCTGTTGTGGGCTTGAACTCTGGGCCTGGGCACTGTCCCTGAGCTCTTCAGCTCAAGGCAAGCACTCTACCACTTGAGCCACAGTACCATGTCCAGTTTTCTGGTGGTTCATTGGAGATAAGAGTCTCACGGAATTTCCTGCCCAGGCTGGCTTTGAACCACGAACCTCAGATCTCAGCCTCTGGAGTAGCTAGGATTACAGTGTGAGCCACTGGCCCCCAGCTTCTGCACCATTTGAAAAGCAAAAATTGTCCATTTGAAGAGGAGGGAGGAGGCAAAGGTGAGCAGAGACAGTGGAGGTGTATGGGTCCTCCACTTCTGCCTGTCAGGAGCATCAGGGGGACACTTCTGGAACTGCCCTTTGTCAATGTCATCCCTCTAAACTGCCTGGAAAGGAGGGGGTGGGGGCTGGGCTTTTTTCTCCCTCTGAAAGGCACCGGAATGGAGAACAAGCAGAGAGCTCTAGGCAGGATGCAAAGGACCGGCCCCAACTTTCACTTGCTGTGCTAGCTCAGTCAGATCACAGGACTTCTCTGAGCCTCCTTCTATGTGAGGGTACCCTGGAGAGAACTGGGTCCCCAAATTGGTCTCACTTCCCTTTCTCTCAGGCCTGCTGGCTTTGTCCTGGCTGAGGTGAGGGAGGTGGGGTTGGGGAGGAGGGACGGGGCGACTGGTTCCCAGGTCTGCTCCTCATTTTCCCTGGAGGATCACCGTGGTGGCTCTGAGCACTGGGCCCCAACTCCTCCTTCGCTTCCTTGAAAGCAGCCCTTTCACTTGTGCTAGCTGCGTGGGCCTCAGTTCCCCCTCCCGTGAGATCGGGGATTGATCAGCCCCAGAGGTGCTTTGTGAGGGTGTCTGTGAACCCCAGATGCCTTGTGATGCACCAATGGCTTATTCTAGAAATTGCTCAGTCAGGAGCACTTTTTTTAAATATTGGTGGACTTTTACTTATTCATGTCTTCCCTCTCTCTCTATTCAGTGGCGTCTGGTGGGCCCGGGAGTCTGAGGGGACAAGTCAATTCCCAAGAAGGAAAATGCAGAAAGGCAGATTTGGGGTTTGGGGTTGCAGGTGTGGAGATCAGGGCCAGCACATCGCGGGGGGGGGGGGGGTTGGGGGAGGGGGAGGGTTGGGGGAGGGCTAGGGGGGGTTGGGGGAGGGCGGGGGGGGGGGGAAGGTTCCCGACCCGCGGGAGCGGCTTCCCGGGCACCGGGTGCGGTGCGGAGAGGCCCGTCCTACCCGGGGGGCGTGGCCTGTTTATAAGCGAGGCGCCTGGTCCCGCCTCCTGGCGTGGCCGATGTGTTTGAGGCTTCGGGTCTCCCCGGGGGCGTGGCCTGTGCATACGAGACATCAGGCCCCGCCTCCAGGGGCGTGGCCGAGGCTTTAAGTGCGCGGTGCGCTGGGCGCAGCCGGTGAGTGAGCAGCTGGCGAGCTGGGGCTTGGAGTGGCCGTAGTCGCGCGCGCCCCGGATTCACCCCGAACAACTGAGACCTTGGAGCAGGTGAGGGCACGGGACGCAGCAGCCTGGGCCGCGGCTCCGGGCGGCGCCCCGCGGGTCCCTGTGTGTCCGCGTACGGGGCGGGGGGGGGGGTCCTGGGATGCCGCGTCCGCGCGGTGTCACAGGTGTTCCCGCGGCAGGTGAACGACGGGCGTGGGTCCGGCGCGCTGGGTGTGCGCCCGCGGGCGTGGGTTGGGTGACGGTCACCGAGCCCCCTCACCCTGGGGGATTCGGCGGCGACCGAGGGATCAGGAGTCGGAGGGATCTCCAGTTCTACTCGGCGGCTCTTGAGACCCCGGAGGGCGAGGGGCGGCGCGGAGCGGGCCGGCCGGGAGATCCGAGGGGGGGCGCCGCTCGGTCGAGGCGTGGGGACCCGGGGGGACCCGGAGTGATGGGGGACGCGGAGCAGAGCAAGTTCATCGGGGACCCGGATCGGCCCTCGGATCCAATCGGCGCCGCCCGGGCCCCGGCCCCTGATGTCCAGGTGCCCTGGACCGCGGTGTCCTCCACCCCGCTGGGCGCTGAGGTCAGCGCGGGCTGTGTCCCGGCCCTCGGGAACGTGCCAGGACACGTCCCCGAAGGGCACACGAAGGGGTGACTCACTGTGACCAGGGGACCCTGGGATCGGACCCCCGCCGCGTTCGGGGCGCCAAGGCACCCCCGAAGTCCCCTCCCTGCCCCGCCTGGGTCTCGGCGGGCCCCTCCCTCCCCGTCAGCACAGTGACCTATTTGGCTGGCACAGCGCGTTCCCAGGGAAGTCGGGACGCTGGGAGGTCCCGGGCCGGTGTCCGGTCCCCCTCGGCGCGCCCTCGGGGACGACGCTACTCCGCGGCGGGAGCGGGGCGGGTCCCGCCGGCCTGCCTCGGGGTGCGCAGGGGTCCCGCCCACCCCGCCCCGGGTCGGCGAGGCGCGGGGGTCCAGGGCTGCGGCGGCGATCACCCGGCCGAGCGGCACCGGAGCGGGGGGTGGGGGTGGCGGCGGCGGCTGGGGTCCGTGCGGGGTGGGGGGATTCGGGGCGCCCCGACCTAGCGCGCCCCGCCTGCCGGCAGGCTGAGCGGAGCCGGACGACGAGTCGCTCCTTGGGTGCCGGCGCCCCGCGCAGATCGGGGCGCACCCGCCCCGTCGGGAGCCCCCCCGGGGACACTCGCGCCTTCTGATTGACAGCATTGTTACTCAAAAGAACCTCAGGACTGGATTTGGCATTTTGGGGGCGCCCGGGCCGCTTCCTGTCTTGGCGCCACCCCCCTCCCCCCCCACGTCGGGTTTCTGGGAGGACGGACCCTCGAGCGGTTCTGTTTTCGTTGCTCCCGTCTATTTTTATTTTCCAGGGATCTGAGTCATCCCGGGCTTTCGGGCGGGAGATAGGTGGGGGGGGCCCGGGCTCCGCGCGCCTGGGCGTGCCCGGGAGGGCGCTCTGCTCTCGGGAGCGCGCGCGCGCGCGCGGTGTGTACGTGTTCGCCCGCGGGCGCGCGCGTGTATGTATGCGCCCGAAGGCGCGCGCGTGTGTGAGCGAGCGTGAGCGCGCGCGGTTTCCCAACCCGGCGGGAGTTTCGGAAGCCGCGCTGGCTCAGCGTGACGTGTTCCAGGCCCGGCCCCTCCCGCCCGCGCCCCCTCCCCTCCCGGCTGGCCCCACCCCAGGGTGACGCGCCGCCCGCCCGAGTGGAAGCACGGTTTTGGCGGGCGGCAGCGCCCCGCAGGAAACTGACTCATCCCGCGTCGCGCGGTGTCAGGCGCTGCCCACGCACCTCCCACCCGCGCGATTTCCTGGAGCCCGGCGCCCCCTCCCGGCCTCGGCGGGAGCTGCAGCCCGCCTGCGCCTCCGGGGAGGCCCCGCCCCGAGGAGCGGCGCACCCGGCTCCCCGCCCCCCCGCGCCGCCTTGGGTGCTGGGGGCCCCGGTTCCGGGCTTTGCGCTTGCCAGTCTCCGGTATTGGGGACTACAGTGTGGCTGAAGCCAGCAGAGGGGCCCGCGCAGGCTCCGTCCCGGTGCCGGGCTCGTGCGGAGGGGTGCGGGAGGGCGCCCCGTGAGGGCGGGGAGCACCCTGTGGAGGAGACCTGAGGATTCCTGCCCCGTGCGGGTCCCATCCGCGCCTAGAAGCCCGGGAAGAGAGGATCCAGCTCCTGGATCAAGCCCTCCCTGACGCCTCCTCCTCCTCTTGCCTGGGGGGCATGGAGCCCCCGCCTCCGTGTGCCCCCTCCAGCACCTCAGAAAAGCCCACTGGGGAAGTGCACAAAATCCCCTTCCCACAGGGTTCCACTGACGGGCGGGGGGGGGGGCAACCAGACTACCCATTTGATTTGTTCCTGTGGTGCTGGATCGGACCCAGCGCCCTGTCCAGTCCACGAGCCACCGGAACGATGGACCCGCATTCTTTCTTTTCATTTTTGTCGTGTGGGGCTTGAACTCTGGGTCTGGGCGCTGTCCCTCAGCTCTTCAGCCCAAGGCGAGCGCTCTACCACTTGAGCCACAGCACCACCTGTATTTTAGGTGATTAATTGGAGATAAGAGTCTCGTGGACTTTCCTTCCCGGGGATGGCTTTGAACCTCGATCCTCAGATCTCAGCCTCCTGAGTAGCTTGGATTACAGGCGTGAGCCACCGCTGCCCGGCTGGGCTTCCTCCTTTTTGTTTTATATTTTATTTTTGAGAGAGGCTTTTGCCGATTCTGCTCTGGCTGGCCTGGAACTGGAATTCCTAATTGCTTAGAACAGCAGTGGCTCCTGCACTGAAGCATAGAAATGTCCCAGCACGGGTGAGGATGGTGGGCGGAGGTGACTTGGGGGCCTTGTCCATGTAGTGGACTTATCCCTTTTGGTCCTGTGATTTAGGGCCAGTCTCCTATCTTTTCCTGGCCTGCCCTTTAATCCTATCTGGGGCCAGCCTTCCTCTCTTCCCTGCCAGTTGAGAGTTGGCTCCTAGGAGGGGGCGGTGTGTGTGTGTGTGCCCCAGGGGCCTGTCCCCAGCGCAGTCCTGTCCCATCTGAGGTCATCCAGCGCTCAGCCTTGGGCCAGGGCAGGGCCTGCAGACACCAGCTCCTGGCCACGTTCCCTCACTTTTTTCCCTTTTCGTGGAGTGGAAGCCCAGTCACTTCTCATTTTCTGTGTCTGTGAAACTGGCTCCTTGGGCACATGGGGGGAGGACAGGGCCTGGGAGGTGTCTAGACTTCTGATCACCTGATATGGGTGGCAGGATGTGGCTCAGCTGGTGAGCAGATCATTGCCCTGCCCTGCCCAGCCCCTCTCCTCCCCTCCCCCCCCCCCCCCATGACACCCTTGGGAAAGGCCCTCACCCTCAGCACCTGTCAGCTGCTGTCTGGGGAAGGAGATGGTCTGGGAAAACAGAAATAACGCTTCTACTTTCCAAGCTCTTCTGCTGCCCCCATCCCCTCTCCAACGGTCACCCTGCGCAGCCTCACCTCTGCACCCATTTTACAGAGGAGGCAAATAAAGCCCAGAGATGTTAAGCCACCAGGGCCACCCAGCAGAGCCTGGATTCAATCCAGGCAGTCTGGCTCTGAATCCACTGGGACCCTGCTGCCCCTCTACCGTCTTCCGGTCCGCCTTGCCCCGTTGGCCTGCATCAGCCTTGTTTCTTACTCTATTTTTGGTAGTATTGAGATTTCAATTTAGTAGGGCGTGGAGCTGGAAGATACTCTTTGATTTGAGCCTGGCCTCCTTTGTTTTTCAGATGGGGCCTCCTGCTGTTCTTTTTGCTGGGATCTCTTCCACCTCTGCTCCTTGAGTAGCTAGCATTACAGACGTGTACTACTACGCCTGGCTACAGCTGTGCCCTTTAAACTCCCATAGGCCCATTTATAGATGAGGCCACTGAAGCCAGAGACCTGAAGCGTCCTTGCTAAAGTTTGGGGAGTACAGAGCCCAGCTGAGGATTTGGGGGAGCTTTTGATTTTGCAGGGCAGGCCGGCGCCCCGCGTGTGGGCAGCTGGGCGGACTGTGTTGGGAGGGCTGCAGGAGGAGCAGCTGTGGTTCATCACTGGGCTCTTTGGAAAGTTGTTGACCTCTTGTCCAGGAAGCTGGCCATTCCCACGTGTTCGGGGCATTGACATGTAAATGGCTACCTCCGGGAGAAACGGACTTTGGCTGACAACACCTGTTGGGCTTGCCTTGTTCAGGCATCTGTGCCCTTCAGCTGTGACCTTGGGGAGCTGGGCTGGCCAGGCAGGCCCCTGCCCCACCCCCACCCCGAGTCTGTTGGTCCTGCCAGAAGAGCAAGAGAGACCCAGGCAGCAAGCACCCAGCTCCGTTCCCCCCATGACCCGGCCCTCCTTGTCTCCACCACAGGCGCCATGTCCCAGAATTCCAGGGACCCCCGCCCCGTCCCGCACCGCAGCAAGGCCTGTCGCTGCCTCTTCGGGCCCGTGGACAGCGAGCAGCTGCAGCGAGACTGCGACGCCCTCATGGCCAGCTGTCTCCAGGAGGCTCGAGAGCGGTGGAACTTTGACTTCGTCACCGAGACCCCCCTGGAGGGCGACTTCGCCTGGGAGCCCGTGCGGGGCCTGGGCCTGCCCAAGATCTACCTGAGCCCCGGGACCCCGGGCGACCTGGGAGGAAGCAAGCGGCCCAGCACCTCCACCGCCCTGCTGCCGGCCACCGATCAGGAGGACCACGTGGCCCTGTCGCTGTCCTGTGCCCTCGTGCCTCGCTCTGCCGAGCTGCTCGACGGTTCCCCGGCTGGGCCTGGAACCTCTCAGGGCCGAAAACGACGGCAGACCAGCATGACAGGTGAGGACAGGTACCGGGAAGGGCCGGGCAAGGGACTCCCAGGATCCCTGGCCTCGGGGATGACCTATCAGGTCCAGCTTGTACCTTGGATAGAGGGAAATGGGGCCCAGAGCAGGGAAGCAACTGTCCTGAGGTCACACAGCAAGACCAACCAGCTAACACTTAAGTGAGTTTATTTTGTCCTTAGAGCAGTCCCGTGTCCCTTTTGCCACCCTTTTATTATTATCACACAATACCAATTCCCCCCTGAGAGAGCGCCTAGCTCCACAGGTTCCTGCCTACACTTAGCCACGTGTCCCTTTGTCCCTGGGGAGGGGTAGTCCCCAGCCTTGCTGACCCGCTTCTGTCTCCACAGATTTCTACCACTCCAAACGCCGGCTGATCTTCTCCAAGAGGAAGCCCTGAGCCGCCCTCTGGAAGCTTCTCGCTCCACTCCCGCCGGCCCCGCCCCTTCGGACCTCCTGCCTTCTTCCTCACTTTGTGCGTCTTAATTATTATTTGTGTTTTAATTTAAACTCCCTCGTGTATATACCCGGCCCTCCCGCCAGCCTCTGGCATGCGTTATTTAAAGAGAAAAGCATTAGGCCGTAGAATGGATTGTTCAGAGGGCTGGCGGTTTTTTTTATTCAATGATATATTATTTAAATCCCTCTCTTCCCAGATGCTCCCCCCCCCCCCCACCTCCTGGGTGCTCAGACCTGAATTCCTTTGCATTTGAGAAGTAACTAGGTAGCACTTTGAAAAGGCCCGGCCAGAGTAGGGATGGTGTCCGAGTCCCTGGCGCCCCTCACCTCCCGTAGGTGGAGCGCAGTGACACAGGCTGGGGACCAGGGACATGGGCCTGGCCTAGCCGCCACACCCCCTGCGGCCTTCGAAGGCAGGGAACTGCCAGGTCCTGGAGCAACCCCCCACGCCCACCTCAAGCCCCTTCTGCCCCAGTGTTTGAGCCTTCCTCCCTGTGGGCTCCAAGCCTCCTTTTTTTGGGGGGCCCCCAGCTGTCCCCCTTCCACAGCTGGCTCTCAACGCCCCCTGCTGCTCCCCCCCCCCCCCCCCCCCCCGTCTTTCCTCCTCCCCATCCCTCCCCCTCCCCTCCAGCCCCTCTCAGCTGTGGATGGCATCTCTGAGCACTCTCCCCCCCATCCCCCAATGGACTGGAGGGGAAAGGTCACCCAGAAAGTAGTGCTCCCCACTTGTACCTCAGGCATCTGGAGCAGCCATGGCCACCTCCTCTTTTAAGCTCTGGGGTTCGAGCCCTGGGGGAGCGGGCCTCCTGGGATGGACCCCCAGAGTCCTGAAGTCATCTGTGATCTCCTGCTCTACCCCGCGCCATGGCACTTTGAGTAGCAGTGGAACATGGCGTCGGAGGCCCGGGGAAGGCGTGCGCAGCAGGCCCACAGGAGCTGCGGGGTGGGTGCTGTCATTCCCAGCACTGAACACTGACCCTCCCACCCCCAGAGGCACCAAAGCACTTAGTGGGTCTGACCCCCAGCCCCCTCCAGCTCCTGAGGTGCTGGCCTGGCCCGCGCCCTCGACGGCTGCCTTCCTCCCAGCCCCACCCACAGTGCTGGCTGTACGCTCCCATCCAGCAGGTGCTTAATAAACGTTTCTTTTTGACTTGCCATATCACTGCTGTGGTCTTTCTGTTCCCACAGTTATGAAAACAGATAGAAGGTGTGTTCTTGGAAGTCGGTTGTATTCCTTATATTTATTTTTGTAGGTTGTGAGGCTTGAACTCTGGGCCTGGGTGCTGTCCCTCAACTCTTCAGCTCAAGGCAAGCCCTCTGCCACTTGAGCCACAGCGCCACTTTTGGTTTTCTGGTGGTATATTGGAGATAAGTATCTCAAGGACTTTCCTGCCCCGGCTGGCTTTGAACCTTGATTGTCAGATCTCAGCCTCCCGAAAAGCTAGGATTACAGGCATGAGCCACCAGTGCCCAGGTGTAAATTTATTTTTATTATTAAGGTGTTATACAGAGAGGGGTTACCAGTCCATAAGTCAGGTCATGAGTACGTTTCATTTTAGACAATCCTTGGTTTTCCCCCAGTTTCCCCCCTCCCATCTCTGCCCACAAGTTACATAGTTTCATTTTGTTACACAGTGTCCACTGAGTACCTGCGCCTTGTTTGTTGTGCTCATTTAAAAAATAAATGTGAAGGGCTCAGCACTGATAGCTCAATGTCGAGTTCAAGTGTTTTGAACTCAGGGCCTGGGCACTGCCCCGACCATTTTTTTCCCTCAAGGCTGGCACTTTACCACTTGAGCCACAGCTTCACTTCTAGCTTTTTGGTAGTTTATTAGAGATGAGAGTCTCATCGACTTTCCTGCCTGAGCTGCTTTGAACTGAGATCCTCAGATCTCAGCCTCCTAGGTAGCTAAGATTACAGGCATTAGCCACCAGCACCCAGCCGTACTTGTGGTTTTAACCTAACACGGTAGATAAGTAAATACAAAGCAATTTCAAAAACAAAAGTTTATGTCACTGTGCTTGCATTCCTCAGCTCAGTTGTGATGGAGCTGTCAATCATTCTGTGGTGTCTGATTTTCCCAACTTAAAATTTGCAACAATGCAAGAATTTTTACTCCATCATTTAACTTGAGCACATCAGTTTTTACCTTTTGTTTTGTTTTTGTCAGTCGTGGGGCCTGAGCTCTGGGCCTGGGTGCTGTCCCTCAGCTCTTCAGCTCAAGGCTTAGTGCTCTACAATTGAGCCACAGCACCACTTCTGGCTTTTTCTGCTTATGTGGTGCTGAGGAATTGAACCTAGGGCCTCATGCATGCAAGGCAAGCACTCTACCACTGAGCCACCTTCCCAGCTCCATTTTTACCTTTTTTTTTTTGGGGGGGGGGGTCCGTTCGTGGGGCTTGAACTCTGGGCCTGGGCGCTGTCCCTCAGCTCTTCAGCTCAAGGCTAGCACTCTACCACTTGAGCCACAGCGCCACTTCCGGCTTTTTTTCTTTTTGCTTATATGGTGCTGAGGAATCGAACCCAGGGCCTCAGGCATGCAAGGCAAGCACTTTACCACTGAGCCACCTTCCCAGCCCCTTTACCTTATTTTTGAGGAGGCAGATGTTTTTTTTCACAAAATAAAGGGCAGGGAAACCCAATTTCACAACACAAGGTTCCCAGGGATATCCAGGCAAGTCTCAGTAGGACACTTTCCCCAGCAAAGTCCTAAAGCAAGGGGGAGGGGCTCGGGCCTGTGCACTCTGTCTCTTGCAGATCACCATCTTTATAATCAGATCCTGAAGCTGATTTTTGGTATGTCCTGCCTTTGGGCCCTGAAGTAATGAGTGTCTGTTAAACCGCTGTTGTGGAATTCTATCTTGTGCATCATGCTTCATATGGGGCCGATCCTCTTGGAGGCTTCTAGCAAAGGCCACCAACACCACAGCTTCATCCTTACCATTGTATCCTTCAAGCCTTAACATCTCTTGCACCTAGCATTGTTCCTCCACTGCATTCGTACCTTGTCTCTGTCCCCAATACCCGCCTGGCTAAGGCTTGGCTTGGATCAGATGCTGCCGCCATGCTCACCACCAACATTTGTGTTCTAATTGTCTAGTCACTGGTGAGCAATCCCTGACTTCCTGCCATTCCTGGTGCCAACTCTCTTAGTTGTTGTGGTGGTTGTTTTTCTCTCTGAGACAAGGACTTGGTGTGCAGGAGATCTTTAGGGTGTATTTCGTGGACACTCAGGCCGGAGTGTAGCGAGCATGGGAAAGGAAAGGGAAAGCCAACAAAGGTGCCAGGGAGCAACTTCTGTGGGTGCAACTGAAGCTCACACCTGCAGTGACTTCTGGGAAAGCACATGGAGCGGACCTCCTGGGACCTCCTGGTATTGTCTGTTGAGGGCACTTAACCAGGTGTGTGTGGGGGGAGGGGGGGACGTGTCTATGGGACACTGAACCCTGCAGCTGTGGGGGTGCCCCAAGGGCCTGCTGCAGGCTCCCTAACACTGTCCGTGCTTGCGGGGAGCCAGGGAGGGAGGGAAGGTGGGAAGGTGGATGGGGATGAGGCGTCCACGGTGGCAGCAGTCAGGATCTGATCTCCAGAAGAACTTCCTGGCGTTGGCTCTTTTTGCTCCCGCCCAGTGCCCAGCAATGGGGGCTTCCGGAGGGAGGGCAGGTCTTGGCCCCTCTCCTTCCTTCACTGCTAGATTCCAGCATCTAGATAGAAAGTGCTAGTGCCTTGTGGAGGTTCAGTGATCATTTGTCATGGCTTGAATCTCCTGAGCTGACCAAATTGCTCTCTGTGCCTGCTCCATTCCTACCTACCTCACCCCATCCTGGTGCCCCGGGCACTGGCCCTGCCCTTCATGACTGGACCCCTGGGCCGTCCGTCCCTTACACCGCCTCCCCCATCCCCAAAGCTCTGTGTAGCCTCCATGGCTTCCCTAGCAGCCTTCCACATGGCACTGTTTTCCCTCCGGGCCCCAGATCAGGCACCCAGGCCCTGCCCTACCCAGCCCTAGAAAGTGTCCATCCAGGAGTGAGATCCACACAGGGCTGCAGGTCATGCTGCCCCCTGATAAACCAGAAAGCAGAAGCATCGCAGCTGGGCGACAGGTTCTAAGCAGAGGCTGTGGGGCCCAGCCTCATGCTCCACAGACCCTGGTCCTTCATGATGAGTTTTCTCAATGATCTGGAAATAGCGCCACCCAGGGAGCCTCTAGCTGAGCTCCAAGGTGCCCACTCTGCCTCCTCCCTACTCCCCCCCCCCTCCCCCCCCCCCCCCCCCCGCCACCCCAACTGATGATTTCTTGCCTCATGGTTGACCCAAACTTGTAAATTCAAGCAGCTATAGGGAGTTGAAAATTAGTGAATATGAGAACTTTTCCACTTGTCCATGGCTTGCTTGCTTATCAATTTTGTTTTTAGAAAATCTTTTTTTTTTTTTGTCAGTCGTGGGGCTTGAACTCTGGGCCTGGGCGCTGTCCCTGAGCTTTTCAGCTCAAGGCTAGTGCTCTACCCCTTAAGCCACAGCACTACTTCCGGTTTCCTGCTGGTTCATTGAAGAGTCTCATGGACTTTCCTGCCTGGGCTGGCTTTGAACCTCGATCCTCAGATCTCAGCCTCCCGAGTAGCTAGGATTACAGGAGTGAGCTACTGGCGCCTAGCCTAGAAAAATCTTCATTCTTGAGCTAAGTGTATTGAAGTCCAGCAATACTGTGCTTCTAAGAGTTCTGCTGTTTCCGAAACTCTGCATCCAACCTGCTCCTAGCAGCTGGGTGTCCAGCCAGGCCAGCTTTCTCCCCTGGCGCAGGTGGCCAGGGCGGGCGAGGCCAGCTGTGCCCTCACCTCCAGGACTCAGGATGTGGGGACACCTTGCCTGTTCTGCACCCCTTCTATCTCCAGGGAGGGAGCTAAGCCTGGGGCGGGGGTGGGGGGCAGGCAAATGATGCCTTGAGAACCTGGGGTTGGAGTTGAAAAGTCCAGCTCCACTCTCTTCCCAGAGAAGTGGAGAGACGAGGCCTCCATGCTACTCACGACAAAAACAGGCCTCTCGTGGCCCATCGGTCACGCGCGCTACTTCTGCCCTATCTTCTACTCTTCCCTCCTCAAAGTGCTCCAGCCTCCTGCTCTCCCAAAGCACATTCCTGCCTCAGGACCTTTACACACACTGTTCCCTCCCCATCCATGAGCATTCTTTTTCCAGATAGTCTTCTTCATGAGTTTGAGAGAGTCAAGCAGGGATTGAACTCCAGGACTTGTGTTGTTTTTCTTTTTTTTTTCTTTTTGTCGGTCGAGGGGCTTGAACTCTGGGCCTGAGCGCTGTCCCTCAGCTCTTCAGCTCAAGGCGAGCACTCTACCACTTGAGCTATAGCACCACTTCCGGTTTTCTGGTGGTTTATTGGAGATAGGAGTCTCACGGTCTTTCCTGCCCGGGCTGGCTTTGAACTGCGATCCTCAGATCTCAGCCTCCTGAGTAGCTAGGATTACAGGCGTGAGCCACCAGCACCCTGCTGTTTTTTCTTTTTGTTTTTGATTTTGGTGTTTTGTTGGCCAGTCCTGGGGCTTGAACTCAGGGCTTGAACCTGTCCCTGAGTCTTTTTTGCTCAAGGCTAGCACTCTACCACTTGAGCCACTTCTGTCTTTTTCTGCTTATGTGCTACTAAGGAATGGAACCCAGGGCTTCGTGTGTGCTAGCGTGGCAAGCACTCTACCACTAAGCCACCTTCCCAGCCAGGCCTGGAGCTCTCGAGCTCTCGGGTTCTCACGATCTCCGATCTGTAATCTATCTGGACGTCCAGTTAGATTATTTGCTAAAGATCAAGTTAGATAGAAGCCTTGCTTTATCTGAGGATGAGGCCCTAAGATAAGGAGGTGTGGAGGGGAGGGTACCCAGAGGGATTTCGTATGCCAGCGGTAGCCACCACTGTACCCCTCCAGCCTCTGCCTGGGTGAGGACATCCTGGCAGGAAACTGGGGTACAGAGACTGGAGCCCAGCTTCTCCTGCTTGGGCAGGCTGGGAGAAAGCTTGAGTCGTCCACCTCACCCTTTGAGCCTCTCCTTAAAAGTCTCCCCCTCCTTCAGCCTCCTCCCAGCCCCCTCTGAGCTTTCTCCTCCACTGCCAAGACTCCAGGAGAGGGGGTGGGGGTGGGGTGCCAGGCCAGGGGTCCTTCCAAGAGGAAGTGCCACAGATGAGCACAGGCGATTGGCTGGCTGGGGAACGGAAAGGGAGATTTAGCAAGAGAGATGACTGTTAACAGCCCAGCGTGCGGAGGCCGCCTCCCTGAGACCAGGAGCACAGCGCAGGGCTGCGCCCGGACCCCAAGAGCGGTGAGGACCACTCCAGTGGGCCGTGTGTCTCTTGCTGTGACGGGGGGCGGGCAGGGAGGGCGGCTGGGCCCCCATCCCGCTGTTTGTGTCTATTTTGGAGACAGAATTTCACCACGCAGCCCAGGCTGGCCTCCACTCTCCATCCTCCTGCCTCAGCCTCCCGAGCGCTGGGATGACAGGTGTGCATCCCCACGCGTGGGCTGTGATGTGCTGAGATCCCGTGGAGCGCCCTGGGAAGACGGGTAGATGACCTCCCCTAAGGGGAGATGACCTTGGGCGAGTCCACTGGCTTCTTAGCCCCCCCATGTCTCTATCAGTGAGGGAAGAAGGGCGGGTGGGCGGGAACAAAGATGGTTAGGCCCTGAGTGGGGTGTCAGGTGAGGCCAAGGCCGAGTGGCGGAGCTGTGTTCCTGGCCTGTGACACCCCCGGGGGGCTGCAGTGGAGAGGGGGTGCAGGCAGCCCCCACGGTGGCACTCTGGTGCCTGAGGACTGGTGCAGAGGGGCGTTGTTTCCCGGAGCGCCGAGGGAGAGGAGATGGCAGCTGAGCAGGGACATGCACACGCGTTTGTTGGTTGACTGGAAGATGTCCCTCTGTCTCTGAGTGGCCCCAGGGGCGTGGGGGGGGGGGAATGCTGGTGACAGGTGTCACCTGATCCAGAGCCCGCTCTGGCTTTGGGCAGCAGGACAGGTGGCTGATGGCAGAAGGGAGGACACTGGGCTTCTGTGGGGCTGGAGCTGGGCGGGACCCGCTGTGGGGAGGGAGGTTTCCCTGTGAGCGCTGGAAGGGGCTGTGAGGGGGGGGTGCCCAGGCTGCTGAGGTGAGGCCTGGGACTTGATTCTGGGACTGTGAGAATCTGGTGGGCCCAGCGATCCGCCTCCCCACCCCACCCCTCCCCTCCTACGCCCAGTCCCGGAGGCCTCTGTCCTGGGCATCTTATCAGTGTGTTGTCACTGCCACCGGAAGTGACACATCAGGCACAGGCCTGGCTTCCATCACATGATGAGAGCAGACGCCCCCAAAGCCCTGCTCACCCCGGGGGCTTGCTTCATGGGGCATCTCCACTCCCCCCCCCCCATGTAGGGAACTCTGCTATCCAGAAAGTACCTCTGTCCCAGGAAGTGCCAGGGGAAGCTCATCTCAGGGAAAGGAACAAGGCACCATGCTGGCCACAGGTGGCTGGTGGCTCATGACTGTAATTCTAGCTACTCAGGAGGCTGAGATCTGAGGATGGTGGTTCAAGGCCAGCCCCGATAGAGAAGTCTGTGAGATTCTGATCTTCAATTAACTACCAAAACCAAACCAAACCAAAACAAACAAAAAACCATGGCATCAGTTTCCTGTCATGGTGGCTGGGTCCCTGGCCCTCAGAGCTTTCCTCAGTTTCCCCAGCTGTCACTGGAGATAAAGGCTGTCTGTGAGGACCCTCACCAATGGGGTCTTCAATGATATTCCCGCTGCTCCTCCCAGTAGACACCGAAGGCCTGCCCTACCCTCACATCTGACGTGGATCATATGTTCCACAAGTTTTTGGGGGTTTCTTTGTTTGTCTTTTTTTTTTTTTTTTTTTGTCGGCCGTGGGGCTTGAACTCTGGGCCTGGGCGCTGTCCCTCAGCTCTTCAGCTCAAGGCTAGTGCTCTACTACTTGAGCCACAGCGCCACTTCCGGTTTTCTGGTGGTTTATTGGAGATAGGAGTCTCACGGTCTTTCTTGCCCGGGCTGGCTTTGAACCGCGATCCTCAGATCTCAGCCTCCTGAGTAGCTAGGATTACAGGCGTGAGCCCCCAGCGCCCGGCTCCACAAGTGTTTTTTTTTTGTTTGTTTGTTTTTGGGTCTGGTCGTGGGGCCTGAACTCTGGGCCTGGGCACTGTCCCTCAGCTCTTCAGCTCAAGGCAAGCGCTCTACCACTTGAGCCACAGCGCCACTTCCAGCTTTTTTTC
Source organism: Dipodomys spectabilis (assembly GCF_019054845.1). NCBI lineage: Eukaryota > Metazoa > Chordata > Mammalia > Rodentia > Heteromyidae > Dipodomys > Dipodomys spectabilis. Next base: position 2,232,952 of record NW_024870762.1, on the reverse strand, counting down.
TTTTTGCTTATGTGGTGCTGAGGAATCGAACCCAGGGCCTCAGGCATGCAAGGCAAGCACTCTACCACTGAGCCACTTTCGCAGCCCTCCACAAGTGTTTTTAAGCTGTCCTGGCCCTTTGGCCTATAGCAGTGAGCAGGAGGGGACATCAAACGTGGAGGGGTTGCAATCTCAGTAAAAGGAGGTGGAAATGTAGAAAATCAGGGGATAAAAGATTGTTCTAGAAGATGACAAGTGCTAAGAGAAAGTAAAGCCAGAAAGGGAGGCTCACCCAGGCAACGGGGAGTGGTTTTTAGGTTTTTAGTTTTGTTTTTAATTAGCTCATCCAATCCTCAAGGTAACACTGAGTGATAGGTATTAGTCTCCCATTTCAGGCTGCGTGGGAAAGAGGCCACGCCCTCCCTGGGAGGTGATGCCACGCCCTCCCTGGCTGTGATGGGCGTAGCCCGCCCCTCTCCTCCTGCTGACTCTAAGCTGGTCTTTCTGTCTGATTATAACTCACCAGGCTGGAGCTGCCCCAGAGGCCACTGGAGGGTCATGGGCTGGAGTGGGTGGGGGTCCCCTCAGGGGGAGGGTGGCCCAGAATGGACAATGGCTTTCTGAGTCGTGGCCCAGGGAGGAGCCCCCACATCATAATCTCCATGAAGCATGGGGGTGGGGACACTGGTGACAGAAAGACGAGGAGCATGGGGACTTCTCGGTGCCAGCCCCGAATCTCATTCTTGCCTCTCTTTGTTTACTTAGTTTTTGTTTTGCTTTTTTTTTTTTTGTCGGTTGTGGGGCTTGAACTCTGGGCCCGGGCACTGTCCCTCAGCTCTTCAGCTCAAGACAAGCACTCTACCACTTGAGCCACAGCGCCACTTCTGGCGTTTTCTGTTTATGTGGTGCTGAGGAATCGAACCCAGGACCTCATGCATGCAAAGCAAGCATTCTACCACTGAGCCACCTTCCCAGCCCTCCTACTTAGCTTCGATACTGGATTGAACCTAGAGCCTCACACCTGTCAGGTCGGGCTCCACCACTTGAGCCACACCCCCGCCATTGCCTTTGTACTTTTCTTTTTGGAGGAAGGAAAGGCTCTTGCTATGTAATCCAGGCTAACCTAGAACCTGAGATCCTCCTGCTACATTTCCCAAGTCTCGAGGATGACAGGCTCATTCTTGGCTCTCCACCCCCTATTTCTTTTTTTTCTTCATTTATCAGCTGTGGGGCTTGAACTCGGGGCCTGGGCGCTGTCCCTGAGCTCTTTGCTCAAGGCTAGCACTCTACCACTTTGAGCTACAGTGCCACTTCCAGTTTTCTGGGCTGGCTTTGAACTGTGATCCCCAGATCTCAGCCTCTTGAGTAGCTAGGATGACAGGCTTGAGCTACCAGTGCCTGGCTTCGTTAATCATTCTTAATAGGGAAGGAGAGAGCGGTGCAGTGCGGAGGCTCATTACCCTTGTCAGCTCGGAGGGCTGGGAGCAGGGGGAGGGAGGGGAGGGGAGGGGAGGGGAGGAGGCGGGGCAGCCACTCACGGCCCGGCTGATGGCCGGCGTCTGTATTGGCTGCCCCGGCAGGAGTCCCTTGGCGTCTGGCTCTGCTGCCTCCATCCCAGGGCGGGCTGTGCCAGGCCTGGCCAGACTTTTCGAGCCGCCCTCCACCCTCCTTTCCTGCACAAGCTAAAGGTCTAGCTTGGCGGTGAGCCCCACACACGGGCCGGGTTTGTGGGGTGCTGTGGTTAGAACTACAGTTGTCACCTGGCGTCCTGCTCTGTGGCTCGGTGGATGCCGCCCGCTCCTCCTGCAGGTACCGTGCCCGGCTTCTCCAGCCTAGGGACCAAAGCCCAGGAGGCTCTCGGAGCACTAGCCTTGCTGAGGCACAGCACACACAACACAAAAGATAAATGCTTCCAATCCATCTTGTCCCACCTCCCAGCAATCCAGTGTCTTCACCCTGCTTCTGAAAGAGCGCATGTATAGGAGAGACAGACAGACTGACAGACTACCTCCGTATTTCACTTTGAGGTTTGGCTTCCTGAGGCAGCTGTGAGGACGCTGGCCCTGCCCTCCCCCTCACCTTCGCTGCAGAGCCTCTGCTCCCTCCTCCGTTCAGACTATCTGTGGCCGTTGATGGGAACAGAAGGTGCAGGGCCTGCCTCAGGCCCTTTGCACATGCTGTGTGGGGCCTCCCATCTCACTGGATTCCTTTAGAACACAGTCTCTACCGGTGGGAGCCACCCTGACTGTCCGGACAGCCAGGGCTTTTCTTTCCACATGGTCTTGGGTGCCGCAGATTCATCCAGCAGTGTGGGGAGTGAGGGTGCCTTCCAGGAGGGCTTCCTGGAGGAGGAAGGAAGATGTCAGGTAGATGAGAGCTGGGAGCTCTTGGGAGCCAGGCTGGGACCGTCTGGCCTTGGAAGTTCCCCCACAAGGTCCCCATAGACCCGCAGGGGAGGGGGGATAAGTGGAGAGGGCAGGAGGAAGCAGGGCAGGGCGCTGCCATGCCAAGCTCTGAGAGCTGCTGGGGGGCGCACTGCTCCCTGGGAAAAGGCCAGGCCAGGCCTTCGGGAGGGCTTGGGGACAACACAAGGCCCCCAAGAGCGCAGCTAGGCCACACAGCTGGGCGGGGGCTGTGGCCATGCTGCGTTCTAGCGACGTGGCCACCCAGCACTCCTCCGGCTCCCTCACCCCCAGGTCCAAGGCCCCATGGAGAGTGGACGGAGATCAGCCCGACGGGGCCGGAAGCTGGGCTCCAGCCGCCGGTGGCAGATGAGAGAGCCAGTGGAAGGCCAGGAGGCGCCCGGGACCCCCGAGCTCTGGTCCCCGCGGGCCACGGCGGAGCTGCAGGCCTTCTTCCAGCACTGCGGTGCCCAGCAGAGGGGCTTTGTCACCCGGGAGGACCTGGCGGTGAGCTCACTGTCCCACCCCTCCTGGACAGTTTGTCCCGGGGAGGGGGAACAACTAGAGGCTTCTTTATACTAACATGTAAATGACACCCAAGGCTTTGTATCTTACTGTTTTTCCACATTCGATCTTTCCTTTTTTTTTTGCCAGTACTGGGGTTTGAACTCATAGTCTCCAACTTGCAAGCAGGCCGGCATTCTTTTGGGAGCCATGCCACCAGCCCAGTATTCTTTTTCCTCTTTTCTTTTTTTGTCAGTCATGGGGCTTGAATGGACGCTGTCCCTCAGCTCTTCAGCTCAACGTGAGCACTCTACCACTTGAGCCACAGCGCCACTTCTGGCTTTCTGAGTGGTTTATTGGAGATAAGAGTCTCATGGACTTTCCTACCCAGGCTGGCTTTGAACCATGGTCCTCAGATCTCCGCCTCCCGAGTAGCTAGGATTAATGTATAGGCATGAGGCACCAGCGCCTGACCCAATAATTACGTTTTAACAAGAGAGAGAATTTTTTTTTTGGGGGTTCGGTCGTGGGGCCTGAACTCTGGGCCTGGGCACTGTCCCTCAGCTCTTCAGCTCAAGGCTAGCGCTCTACCACTTGAGCCACAGCACCACTTCTGGCTTTTTTCTTTTTGCTTATGTGGTGCTGAGGAATCGAACCCAGGGCCTCGAGCATGCAAGGCAAGCGCTCTACCACTGAGCCACCTTCCCAGCCCAAGAGAGAGAATTTTAAACCAAAGAAGTAGCTTGTGGGTGGTGATGATTTAGGCCTCTGGAGCAGGCAAGTTCATCCTGGGGTGTAGTCAGAGCTGCTTGTCAAACCAGGTGGATGACTACAAATGTCATCGTTCAAACCCCAGGGCATGTACACACACACACACACACACACACACACACACACACACACACACACACGGAAGAGTGGTAGAGCACCAGCCTTGAGCTGAAGAGCTGAGGGACAGCGCCCAGGCCCAGAGTTCAAGCCCCACGACCAACCAAAAAAAAAAAGTGTCATTTCAATGAACAAAAGTCTAGCCGGCCAGACTCAGGTTAGAAGTGGCTCAAGCAGACAGAGGAGGCTCTCCTTCTCATGTCTATTAAGACACAATTTTTAAAAAAGTGTGTGCCAGGCGCCTGTGGCTCACACCTGTAATCCTAGCTACTCGGGAGGCTGAGCTCTGAGGATCACGGTTCAAAGCCAGCCCAGGCAGGAAAGTCCGTGAGACTCTTATCTCCAATAAACCACCAGAAAACTGGAAGTGGTGCAGTGGTCAAGTGGTAGAGCACTAGCCTTGAGCTGAAGAGCGCAGGGATAATGCCCAGGCCCAGAGTTCAAGCCCCATGACCGACCGAAAAAAAAAAAGTGTGTGTGTGTGTGTTATATACACATATACATATATATGAAGAGAGAGAGAGAGCGAGAGAGAGAGCGCCATATTGCCACCAATATGCCCAATCAGCTTCCCAGTGGTCACCCAGAATCCAGCAAGGACTTCCGGTTCCCCTGGCTGTCAGGTATGCGGCCCGCAGGTACACTCAGGGGCCAGCAAACCCCCAAGCCCCCCCAGGCCAACCTGGAGGTCACCTAAAGTCCCCCCAGAAGCCCAGGCCCCATGGAAGCATACGCGATTGGTGGCCCGTGGGCCGGAGCTCGCCATGTCTGGGCTGGTGGTGGACGCAAGCGGGGCCTGCAGCTCCGCCGAGCCCTCGGGCGAGCGCGGAAAAGCAGAAGTGTCCAGGGAGCAGATGGAGGGCTGCTGGGTATGGATTATGGGAACAAATCATGCCGCCCAGTGAGGCCGGCAGAATTCCCCGCGGGGTCCCAGGCATCCTGCTTTATGAGGGTTCCACCAGGGTCTCCCCTGATGTCAAAAAAGGCCCCGAGAAATCTCTAGGGCTTTTCTATAAAGCAGGCCAGGGCTGCCAGGTTCACCCCGCGGTGTTTCCCCGCCGGCGTAGTCTGGGGGAGGCTGGCTGTTCTCACTCGCTAGTCGCTGCCACAGGAGCCTGGAGGTATTTCATAAATCCGGAGAAACAGCTGCTGAAGTTTTAACACTTCTTTCATATATTTAGGATCTGATCGTGGGGGAGGCATAGAGCTAGCAGAAGGCTGGGCAGGAAAGTCTGTGAGACCCTTTTATCTCCAATGAACTACTCAGGAAAAGCCAGCTGTGGTTCTGTGGCTCAAGTGGTAGAGTGCTAGCCTTGAGCAAAAAGAAGCTCAGGGACAGTGCCCGGGCCCTGAGTTCAAGCCCTAGGACTAGCTAAATACATAAATGAATAAATGAGCTGGCAAGACTGGGTACTGATGCCCCACACCTGTGATCCTAGCTACTCACGAGGCTGAGATCTGAGGATCCTGGTTCAAAGCTAGCCAGGGCAGGAATGCCCGGGAGATTCTTCAGTTAACCACCAGAAACAGGAAGTGGCGCTATAGCTCAAAGCGGTAGAGCTCAACGACAGTGACCAGGCCCCAAGTTCAAGTCCTACAACCAACCAAAAAAGAAAGGATGGATGGATGGAAGGAAGGAAGGAAGGTGAAAGAAAGAGAGAGAGAAAAGGAAGGAAGGAAGGAAGGAAAGAAGGAAGGAAGAAAGGAAGGAAGGAAGGAAGGAAGAAATGAGTTGGTAGAACCAGGTATGGTGGCACAGGCCTGGAATACCAGCTTCTAGAGACCCGCCAGGGCAATTTAGGAAGAGTTTCAAAAGCAAACAAACATTGGGACTGGGAGTGTAGCTTAGTGGTAGAGTGCTTGCCTAGCAAACATGAAGCGCTGGATTCCATTCCTCAGTACCACATACACAGAAAAAGCTGGAAGTGGCGCTGTGGCTCAAGTGGTAGAGCGCTAGCCTTGAGCAAAAAGAAGCTCTGGGACAGTGCCCAGGCCCTGAGTTCAAGCCCCAGAAACCCCAGAACCCCAAACTCCTAGGTTCAATCCCTATAGACAGAGATAGAAAGAGAAGAAAAAAATCAGGGTTCTACTCGTTCTGGAAGCCCAGGGAATAGCGGGTATTCACCCACTTAAAATGGCAGTGCGAGGCGCTGACACACTGCGAGGGAAACACGGGAGTAAGGCGAGTGCGGGGGAATCAGCTCCTTGAACTCAGGGCCTGGGACTTTTCCTTGGTGGACGCCCTACTTCTGGCTTTTTTGCTGGCTGGTTAATTGGAGTCTCACAGACTTTGCTGCCTGGTCAGCTTCTTAAGCAGCTAGGATTACAGGGGTGGGCTACAGATGCCTGGGCATTAGCTACCTTTTGTGTGTGGGGGAGAGGAAGGGGCTGTCCTGGGGCTTGACCTCAGGATCTGGGCGCTGTCCCTGAGCTTCTTTACTCAAGGCTAGCGCTCTACCACTTGAACCACAGCTCTGCTTTTGGCTCTTTTTTTTTTTTGGAGGGGGGGGTAGTTGGAGGTAAGAGTCTCACGGATGTTCTTGCCCAGGTTGGTTTTGAACTGTGACCCTCAGATCTCAGCCTCCTGAAGAGCTAGGGTCACAGGCGTGAGCCACTGGTGCCTGGCTACTTCCCAACTCGTTTGTGGTTCATTGCGGATGAAAGTCTCACAGACTTTCCTGCCCATGCTGGCTTTGAACTGCAGCCCTCAGATCTCAGCCTCCTAAGTAGCTAGGCTGACAGTCATGAACCACCAGCACCTGGCTTTAGTTATTCCAGGGCACAAGCTGGGGACATGGTGGCATTTAGTACCTGCTGGCTGCTTCCTACCTCTATTTAATAATACAGAGAGGATGCACTGGACATCTTGTTACTTACTGACAACTTCCAGGTGACTTGTTTCTGCTGGTTTATTATTATTATTAATTAGCATACATCAACAGCACCATACTAATGACTGCGACCATTTCAGAGATGGGTGTGGGGTACTTGGAGCAGTCACTGTTCCCTCCCAGCCTCTCCCCCTCCCCCACCATTTTCATTTTCATTTACTTAGGGCCTCTTCCCCCCCCCCAGGCCCCTCTCCTTCCCCCTCCTCTCCCCCCCCCCACCCCGTCCCGTCCCGCACCATTTTGGCAGTTGCTGATGGACTGCATTGGGGAGGACTCTCTGTGGTCCTTTCTTGGTCCCCAGGGGCTGGGTTTCGGGATTTGGGGTGGGGATATGGAGGAAGCGGCCTTGGCCCAGCTCAGGGCTCCCCTGGGGAGGGGTCTGTCTTGGCTGAGGTTGGGGACCTTGGGGGAGGTCTGAGCCCCCCCAGGAGAAGGGAAGTGGGGTTGGGGGCGGGGAGACTGAAGGCATCTCCTCTCTTTTCTTGGTTGTGATCAGAGCTCCCTCCACCCCTTTGAAGCCAGCCCAGTCCTGGCACCAACCCCCCCCCCCCCGCCCCCCGCCTTCCTTCCAGGAGGCCAAGTTCAGCTTCCTGGGTGGCGAGGAGCCCCGGATGATTTTCGACTGGGTGGACACGGAGGGGAAAGGCCGCCTCTCCCTGGAAGAATTCAGCTCTGGGCTCCGTAAGTCTGTCCTGGGAGAGGCCCCCGGGTCGCCCAGCATGGGGTAGGGCCGGGGTCATTGGCCAGGCCCAGAGGCCTTCACATGGGGGCACTTGGGGCTCTCCCCTGAGACTCCCCAGCCTGTCCTCCTGAGACCACAGGCCACGTGAGGGCCGTGTCCCCTCAGAACGGGGTCCTGAGGCACTGTGGAGGGGGAGGCCAGGGGTCTACACCCACAAGCTGGGAACGCCCAGGTAACTGAGAGGCCGGTCAGCCTGGCATAGCAGGCAGGGCAGAGAGGAACCTTTGTCCCTGCAGCCCCAAAGGACCATCTTCAGTCACCCGTGCCACCCACGGGCTTCCCAGCACCTGTGAGGGAACAAAGGCTGGCTCTTCTGCGAGGCCCGGGCCGGCGCCATCTGTACCCTGCGGCCTCACGCAGCAGCCCCTTACCTTCCTGTCTGCCTAGCCCAGCTTCTCCCCCAGGGCCTTTGCATATGCTGCTCCCTGCCTGGACTGCCCTTCTCTACAAATCCTTCTTCTCACCTCCAGAGGTGGCGTGGTTAGCCTCTTCATCTCAAGCAGTCTCCCTCCTCTCCCTGACTCCCAGTGGGAATGATCCAATGTATCCCTTGAGCTCACTTAGTAAATTTGCCTTGAGAAGGAGGTAAAGCAGGCACCAGAGGCTCACACCTGTAATCCTAGCTACTCAGGAGGCTGAGATCTGAGGATTGCAATTTGAAGCCATCCGGGGGAGGAAAGTCCATGAAACTCTTATCTCCAATGAAGCACCAGAAAACTGGAAGTGGCACTGTGCCTCAACTGGTAGAGTGCTAGCCTTGAGCAAAAGAGCTCAGGGACAATACCCAGGCCCTAAGTTCAAGCCCCACGACAAAGAAGGAAAGGAAGGAAGGAAGGAAGGAAGGAAGGAAGGAAGGAAGGAAGGAAGGAAGGAAGGAAGGAAAGAAGGAAGGAAGGAAGGAGCTGGACACTGGAGGCTCACGCCTGTAATCCTAGCTACTCAGGCAGCTGAGATCTGAGGATCACAGTTCAAAGCCAGCCCAGACAGGAAAGTCCATGAGACTCTTATCTCCAGTTAACCACCAGAAAACCGGAAGTGGTGCTGTGGCTCAAGTGGTAGAGCGCTCACCTTGAGCTGAAGAGTTCAGGGACAGTGCCCAGGCCCAGAGTTCAAGCCTCATGACCGACAAAAAAAAAAAGAAAAGAAAGAAAAAGAAAAAAAAGAATGTCAGTTCTCTCAGAACAACAGGGATTTGGGCCAGCTTTGCCACTGGCACAGAGTAGATGCTCAGTAAACACCCCTTGATGGACTAGATGAAGAAGCCATTGGTCACTGTGGAGCTGCTGTGTGACTTCAGATGAATGTTGGCGCATCTCTGGACCCTAGATGATGTATAAGGAACACAGTGTCTACCTGAGCGACCCCTAGATCTGTCTGAGCATTGGAGGTGGCTTGTGTATGTCCAGCGCTGGCCAGGACTCCTTCCTCAAGGGCTGTAGCAGAAGTCAGGGCCACAGCGCCCATTCGGCTCCCCTGTCTCCCCCAGGAAACATCTTTGGCTCGGACCTGAGCCCCCACAGGCTCCAAAGAAGACCCCCGCCCTCTCAGCGGGCGTCTGGATCCCCTGGCTTCCCAGCGCTGAAGGAGGCTGAGCCTCAGGACAAGGAGGCGTTCCTGGGCCTCGTGGGGCAGCTGGGCGCTGACCACTTCCTTCCTGAGTAAGGCCGTGCGTGGGGCAGGGGCGGTGCTGCCAGCCCGAGGGGCGGGGCCCCCTCCTGGGCGCTGTGCTCGGGGCCTGGCTGCAGAGAGAAGCTGGGGTACGCCAGCCTGGCCACTGGCTGGTGCGTGACCGTGACCTCTGACCCCCGCTCATGGCTGCAGAGGGGCACAAGCATCCCGGGGAGGAGGAAGATTCCCTCCAGGGCACTGGGGGCCTCTCCAGGGACCTCCTTCCTAGCTCAGAAAGAGGGTCCCACAGTGGGGTGACTTCCAGCTTGGCAGTGCCCCGATCTGGGCAGGTGTGAAGACTAGAGGCATTTCCTCCGATGTGTCCCGGGCTCTATGCTTTTTGGGGGGGTGGTCTCTCATGCTTGGAGAAGAGGGTCCCACCTAAAAAAGTGGGTGCACATCTCCCTGGCACCCTGGGGACCCAAGAGATCGCCAGCAAGGGGTCTGCACCGCTCCCCGGCCTCTCCCTCCCCTCTGCTCTCAAGGGCGGGGCGGGGCTCAGGGGGGTGGGAGGGTGGCACCCAGGGCGTGAGCTGGCAGGGCAGGTGGAGCGGGCAACCATTTACCCACTTGGCAGCCTGGCCTAGGCTCCATCTTCATGTCTCAATTAAATCCATGTGAAAGCAACATTTACTGGGTGCCAGCCGGGTGCCATGCCCCTGGCTGGCTCTTCCACTGGGCATGACTCGTTCCCCAACCACTTTGCCAGGCAAGTGTTGTCTCCTCGCTTTACACACAAACACAGAGAGGCATGGGACTGGCTGTAGGTCACACAGTGAAAAGCGAGAGAGGAGAGGAGAGGAGGCCAGGGACTGGCGGGCTCTCCCTGCACACACACACCCAGGGGTTTGAGAAGAAGGGAGAGGCCTCATCTGGGAAGGGTTCCTGGGGGAGACAGCGTTTGAGTTGTGCCCGGTAGTCAGTGGAGTTTTGTGTCCCTGGTGTCCAACTGTCTTGGAACATCGTCATTAAAGCTGAGGAGTGTGCTGGGTGCCTGCGGCTCATGCCTGTAATCTTAGCTGAGATCTGAGGATCGTGGTTCAAAGCCAGCCTGGGCAGGAAAGTCTGTGAGACTCTTATCTCCATAAACCACCAGAAAATAGGAAGTGGCGCTGTAGCTCAAGTGGTAGAGCGCTCGCCTTGAGCTGAAGAGCTGAGGGACAGCGCCCAGACCCAGAGTTCAAGTCCTACAACCAACCAAAAAAAATAAAAGTCTGTGAGACTCTTATCTCCAATGAACGATCAAATGCTATAAGTGGAGATGTGGCTCAAGTGGTAGAGCACCCTGAGTGGAAAAAAAGGCAAGTAAGAACACAAGGCCCTGAGTTCAAGTCCCAATACTAGCACAAAACCAGAAAAGACCACTAAGGAGTGAGTTCCTCCATCCCCTCCCTCCACGCACCCCTTACCCGAGCTGTTTTGTCCTAATCTCTGGAGGCCTCTTGTCGCAGGCAGGCTGAGATCTGGCCGCTGTGGGGGGAGCTGCGGCGGGGGGAGCCCCAGCTGGCCCACACCCTGGAGGGCCTCCTGGCCAAGATGAGCCTCCACCTGCAGGAGGCCCGGGCGGACAGGGAGGCCCTGGAGCGGTCACTGAGGACGTGAGTGGAGCTGGCTGTCTAGGCCCTGGGTTAAAGGTCGGAGTTGGTGGCAGGGCCTGGTGCCGCCCGAGGGGCAGGAGGCAGTGATGTTGGGGACCAGCATCTGGCTGATGCTTGGGGAAATGACCGTGCCATGGACCCCGGTTATCAGGGGTCCGTGGTGGCTGGCATGATGTAAGCAGGAAGTGGGGGGGTCACCCTGCCACTGGGTGCTGAGGCTGCCTGGCCTCCCACCCCTCCTAGGCGGGGCTCTGACCACCATGGAGAGGTCCAGCAGCTGTACCAGGAGATGGAGCAGCAGATTGCCAGGGAGAAACAGCAGCTCCAGGCACAGGTGGGCGCCAGCAGCTAATAGTGGGGAAGCAGAGGCTGCGGGGAGCCCATGGTCTCCCTGCCCTGAGCACTGGGGGTCCCCCGAGAGACAGGTGGGCTCCCCCAGCCTGGGCTCACTTCCCAGCTAAGCCAGGTCTCTCTGCCCCTCAGGGCCGGCTTCCATTCTCTGGTTCCCTCAGGTTCCTTGTTCAAATCTAGGCCAAGTCTGGTGATCCTGGGGCCCTGGGCTCGAGCCAGGGGAGAGGGTGGGCCCCGCCTGCTGGAGCTACAGTGTGCAGGGCAGGGCTGACCCTGTTTCCTCCTCAGAGCGACTCCCGGGGCCTGGATCTCAGCGCCCACATGCAGGCGGTGCTGGAGGCCAAGGAGCGAGAGATGCAGCAGCTGGCAGAAGGCCAGAGGGAGGTGAGCGCGCCCGGATTCAGACCCCAGGCCTTTGTCAGCGCGCTCTGATCTGGGTTTGTTTGGGGGTTGGTACCAGGACTTGAACTCAGGCCTTCTAGCTCTCATGCTGCTTGCTTGCTCGAGGAGGACTCTCCACCACTTTTTTTTTTGTCACAGGGCTTGAACTCTGAGCCTGGGCACTGTCCCTGGGCTTCTTTTTGCTCAAGGCTAGCGCTCTACCACTTGAGCCACAGCGCCACTTCCTGTTTTCTGGTGGCTCATGGGAGGTAAGAGTCTCATGGACTTTCCTGCCCAGGCTGGCTTTGAGCCACGATCCTCAGATCTCAGCCTCCTGAGTAGCTAGGATTATAGGTTCTGAGCTATCAGTGCTCAGCTACCAATCCTATATTTTCAGCTGGTTCTCTGGGAGCCTGGACATTGAGGAGGAGGGTGTGTATGCTACAATGACCTTCAGAGGGTTTTTTTTTCTTTTGCCAGTCCTGGGGTTTGAACTCAGGGCCTGGGCACTGTCCCTGAGCCTCTGTTGCTTAAGGCTAGCCCTCTACCACATGAGCCTAAGCCACAGCACCACTACCGCTTTTTCTATGTTATGTGATACTGAGGAATGGAACCCAGGGCTTCATGCATGCAAAGCAAGCTCTCTACCACTAAGCCACCTTCTCAGCCCTTGGAGGGGGTTTTTGTTGTTGTTGCTGCTCTAGAGAACAAGTTTGAATCTTTCCTCTTCCCCCTCCACCTGTCCCAGCTGGAGGCCCAGGTCCAACACCTCAGCGACACCCAGCAGGAGGCCATGTTGGAGAAACAGCAGCTTCAGGAGGCTGAGCAGGACCTGGCTGGGCAGTTGGAGGCAGTGCGGGGACAGCTGCTGGTGACCAGGGGACAGCTGGACGCAGCCAGAGGCCGAGTGTCGTGGCAGGAGGAGGAGGAACACAGGTAAGCGGCTGCTGGGCCGCAGGGGAGGTCAGGAGCGGTCGGGGAAGTCAGGGGAGATCAGGGGCTTCCCAGAACAGGCCCAGGCTGGGCCCCGCATTCCCCGGCTTGATTTGAACACAGACACGCAGGGTCTCCAAACCTCACAGGGATCCTGCCAAGCTGGCTGTGTTGTGCCCAGGGCTCAGATGAGGAAACGGAAGCATAGAAAAGTGGAAAGAAGGATCTGGGAAGGTGGCTCAGTGGTAGAGTGCTGGCCTAGCACGCATGAAGCCCTGGGTTCAGTTCCTCAGTACCACATACACAGAAAAAGCCAGAAGTGGCGCTGTGGCTCAAGTGGTAGAGTGCTAGCCTTGAGCAAAAAGAAGCTCAGGGAAGCCGGGCGCCGGTGGCTCATGCCTGTAATCCTAGCTACTCAGGAGGCTGAGATCTGAGAATCACGGTTCAAAGCCAGCCCTGGCAGGAAAGACCATGAGACTCCTATCTCCAATAAACCACTAGAAAACTGGAAGTGGCGCTGTAGCTCAAGTGGTAGAGCGCTTGCCTTGAGCTGAAGAGCTGAGGGACAGCGCCCAGGCCTAGAGTTCAAGCCCCATGACCGACAAAAAAAAAAAAAAGAAGCTCAGGGACAGTGCCCAGGCCCTGAGTTCAAGCCCCAGGATTGGTAAAAAAAAAAAAGAAAGCCAGGCGCCAGTGGCTCACGCCTGTAATCCGAGCTACTCAGGAGGCTGAGATCTGAGGCTCGCAGTTCAAAGCCAGCCCAGGCAGGAAGGTCTGTGAGACTTTTATCTCTAATTAACCACCAGAAAACCAGAAGTAGCGCTGTGACTCAAGTGGTAGAGCGCCAGCCTTGAGCTGCAGAGCGCAGGGACAGCGCCCAGGCCCAGAGTTCAAGCCCCACGACTGACAAAAGAAAAAGAAAGAAAAAAAAGTGGAAAGACTTGTGGCTCCTGATTGCCAGGCTGCAACTAAGACATGCACAGACATGCACACACAGACACACAGACACACACACAGACACACCCATACACACACACACACACACACACACACACACACACACACATAGACCTAGTACATGCTGGGCAGACACTCGCTCTTCGGCTATCCGCAGTGGCGTCTCCAATGGGGCAGGGTGGGCTGAGGGGAGCATGGATCAGCTTCCGGTCCCGCACCAACCTTCATTCCCACTTCTTCTCCAGCCTCCCCAGGCCCCAGGAGCAGCCCTCAGTGCCTCAGGCGGCCTTCCCTGAGGAGGCCCCCCTGCCTGGGCTATTTGGGGACAACGATGATTGGAACCAGCTCCTGAACACCTTCAGCAGCACCCCACACAGGGCCCCCCAACTCTCCTGGAGCCCGTCCCCCACCCCAAGAGCCACCTCTGGCCCCCAGACGCCCCGTGTGGTCAGGCAGATCTCCATCTCGGAGCTGGGTGCTCTGCCGTCTGGTCAGGAGCTAGCTTCAGAGCCAGACGCGGATCTAAGGAACCCCCCAGGGGTGCTGCCTGGCACCCAGGATGGGGAAGGAGTGGACCTTGCAGGGAAGGCCAGCCCAGCTCAGCCCCATGGCCTGGGATCCAAGGATGAGGAGCCTGGCTCCAGGCCCGAACCCCACCTCCCCGGGGGGCTCCTGGGAGCCCCAGCTGGGAAGCCAGGGAGCTTGGTGGCAGCTGTATTCAAGGTGCTCACTCCTTGGGGGGATGGGTCCCCTCCCCCGCTCTCTCCCCAGGCTCTGGCCGGGGCCAGGCAGGAGGAGGCCTTCCATCAAGACCTGCCAGGCCCAGGGGAGCAAGGGCTCATGGGCCTCCCAGAGGGACCAGCTGAGCCTTCAAAGGGCCTGGGGTCTGTGGGTCAGACTCCTAGAGAGGAGCAGGTGCCGAGCGAGCCCAGCCTGGTGGGGCAGGAAGGCGGTGCTGAGGCCCTGGGAGAAGCCGGCAGTGGGGTCCTCCCCATCCAGGGCCTGGAAGAGGAGCCTGGCGGGGAGGAAGGAAAGCCAGGAGACCCAGGCAGGCTGGGCATGGCCTCAGAGCAGGCCACCCAATCCCTGGAAATGGGGTCTCCGGAATCCCCCCAGAAAGCTGCTCCGCCTGGGCCTTCTTCAGCTGATGCGCCACAGGCTCCAGGAGAGGCAGAAGCAGGACCCCAGGAGCTTTCACAAAGCCCCTCCACCCCGGCCGAGCTGGAATCCCACCTGGGACCCCCACCCCTGCCTGCTCAGTCAGACAGAGAACCCAGGGAGCCAGGGGCTCAGGGCAGGCCAAAAGACCCCAAGATGGACTTGGGGGAGGCCGGGCTGACCACCTTCCCGGGGGACCACCCTGCTGGTCCTCAGGCTAACCCTGACCACCTCTTCCACATCATCTTCGTGGGGGACTCCAACGTAGGCAAGACCTCCTTCCTGCACCTGCTGCACGAGAACTCTTTCGCGGCCGGGCTGTCGGCCACCGTGGGTAAGGGCTGCGGGATGTGCAGGGGAGGCCCCAGCCAGGGCTTGCAAGCCGGAGCAGGCCTGGAGCAAGCCTTGCCTGAATGCCTAAGGACATGGCAGGCTCTGCCCTGGCCATCGGCTTGCATGAAGCCTTATTTTATATGGGCATAATCTTACTATTTCACTAATTGTCTCTAATTACAGGTAATTTGCTTTTTCTGCATTGATCTGATTAGCTTATAATGTGCCACATCAACAAAGCACCCTGCAATTTAGAGACCATGTTAGTTGTCAGTGAAAACAGGCGTCTCCACCCACGGTGGGGTGGGCCTGGCTGGACCGGCTCCTGACACGCCCCGGGCAGTCCTGCCTGCTGGGACAGGAAGTTTCCATGTGGCTCACTGGGATGTCTGACACAGGATGCATTTACTGCGGGTGGTAAATTAGGGTACCAGGTGCTTGAGTTCAAATCCTAGCTTACCCCTTCCCTTGGGCAAATTATCGGAAAGCTTTTTCTGTGACTGTCATAAAATACTTGAGCCTGTCAACTTACGGAGAACAAAGGTTTCTTTGGGCTCGGTTTAGGAGGTCGCCGTCTGTGGCTGGCCCCCTGGCCATTGGGCCTGTGGCCAAACAGTCTCACGGTGAGGGAGCACGCAGCAGAGCAAAACTGCTCACCTTGTAGTGAGGACGCAAAAGGGAGAGAGAGGAGGGACTGAGTTTCCTTCTAGGACACACCCCCATGATCAGAAGACCTCCCACCAGGCCCTAGCTCCTCCCACCAGGCCTTGTCTCCTCCTACCAGGCCCTAGCTCCTCCCACCAGGCCCTAGCTCCTCCCACCAGGCCTTGTCTCCTCCTACCAGGCCCTAGCTCCTCCCACCAGGCCTTGTCTCCTCCCACCAGGCCCTAGCTCCTCCCACCAGGCCCTAGCTCCTCCAACCAGGCCCTAGCTCCTCCCACCAGGCCCTAGCTCCTCCAACCAGGCCCTAGCTCCTCCCACCAGGCCTTGTCTCCTCCCACCAGGCCCTAGCTCCTCCCACTAGGCCCTAGCTCCTCCCACCAGGCCTTGTCTCCTCCTACTAGGCCCCAGCTCTTCCCACCCGTGCCAGGGTGGGGTCTTTGGAACTATTCCAAACCCCAATCGTAGCACTCTATGAATTCCAAATCTTCATCTGCTCAGTGGGAGTACTGTAGTGTTCTAAATGGTTGTAGAGACGGCTGAAGCCTGGTGCTGGTGATTCACCCTGTAATCCCAGCTACTTAGGAAGCTGAGATCTGAGGATGGAAGTTCAAAGCCAGCCAAGGCAGTAAAGTTCATAAGATTCTTTTTTTTTGCTAGTCCTGGGGTTTGAACTCAGGGCCTGGGCACTGTCTGTGAATTCCTTTTGCTCAAGGCTAGCACTCTACCACTTGAGCCACAGCACCACTTCCAGCTTTTTCCGTGTATGTGGCACTGAGGAATGGAACCCAGGGCTTCATGCATGCTTAGGCAAGCATGCTACCACTGAGCCACCTTCCCATCCCAGGTCCATGAAATTCTGATCTCCAATTAACCAGCAAAAAGCCAGAAGAGGTGCTTTGGCTCAAGTGGTAGAGGACTAGCCTTGAGCAAACAAGTTCAAGGACAGCTCCCAAGCCCTGAGTTCAAGCCCCAGTACTGGCACCAGTGAAAAAAGAAAAGGGAAAGGAACAGGGAAGGGAAGGGAGGGGAGGAAGGGAAGGCGGCTGGAAGAGGGGCAGCATGTGGCTGGTGGCCAGGAGGCAGGGGTGGGTGGAGGTGGGATTGGAGGGGGGGAGCAGGACAGCAGGGGGGCGGGGCTCTGGGGCTGCTGCAGGTGCAGCCCGGGCTGGGGGACCCGGGTGGAGATGGGGCTGACCCCTGTCTGCCTTCTAGGAGTGGATTTTCGGGTGAAGAACCTGCAGGTGGACAACCAGCTCTTTGCCCTGCAGCTCTGGGACACGGCTGGTCAGGAGAGGTATGGCGGGCCTGGCCCGGCCCCGCGCTGGCACTGGCTGCCTCCCTGGTGTGTGGGGCGCAGGGAGAGCTGGGGAGGTACTCAGGATGCGGGGTGCGGGGTCTCACAGGCTCTCCTGCAGGTACCACAGCGTGACTCGGCAGCTGCTCCGCAAGGCCGAGGGCGTGGTGCTCATGTACGATGTCACCTCCCGCCAGAGCTTCGCCCACGTGCGCTACTGGCTGGACTGTCTGCAGGTCAGCGTCCTTCCCGTCCCTGTCCCCCGCCCCCCCCCCCCCCCCCCGGCTACGAGGGACACATGCGTGACACCACTTCAGGATGAGCTGGGAGCTCAGCAGTACAAAGAAACCACAACCACACAGCACAGCCTCGAAGCAACTACTTCCTTCATCCTCCACGCACTTCTTTTCTCCACACAGCAGCTCTGCTTACGGAGCCTGCTTCCTAACACCCGAGGACCATGCAGGCCGCGTCCTGGCCTGGGTGAAGCAGCCTCAGGTCACAGTCTCTGCGTGTAGCATGTCCTTAAAACAGCAGGGTACGACACAAAGCTGTGTTGGCAGGAAGATGGGCACTTGGGACTTCAGAAGTTTCTAGTCTAGTTGGAATTGGTATACTCAGGTGGCGTAAGAGAAGAGGAGCTGGGCCGGGCGCTGGTGGCTCACGCCTGTAATCCTAGCTACTCAGGAGGCTGAGATCTGAGGATCGCGGTTCAAAGCCAGCCCGGGCAGGAGAGACCGTGAGACTCCTATCTCCAATAAACCGCCAGAAAACCGGAAGTGGCGCTGTAGCTCAAGTGGTAGAGCGCTCGCCTTGAGCTGAAGAGCTGAGGGACAGCGCCCAGGCCCAGAGTTCAAGCCCCACGACTGACAAAAAAAAAAAAAAAGAAAGAGAAGGGGAGCTGGGTGCTGGTATCTGACCACACCCTGAGTCCCAACTCCTCCTCCTTCGACTGTGTGACTTTGGACAAGTGACTGAACCTCTCTGGGGTCTGATTTCTGTGACTTCTCCCAGGGAGGAGTTGAGAAGATGGCAGACAGCTCCTTGCGCCCTGTGAATGAGTGCAGGGTGCCGGTCAGCGGTCAGAGGCGTTCTTTTATTGCTGTGACTCAGGAGACAATTAGAGAATGGGCCGGGGCTGCTTGCAGCTCCAGGGACTTCATGGGGGAGGCGCCCTGGGCCTGGGCTTCCGAGAAGGGGACAGGGAAGAGGAGGAAAGGGGAGGCTCGCGGCAGATGGGTGGTGGGGTCCGGGTAAGGACACAGGGTGGGTGTGGAATATGGAGAGGGAGAATATGGAGGCTCCTTGTCAGCTTCTAGAAACTTCTAGAAGTTTCTAGGCATCCACTGAGCGGGCTGAGGTTCCATTTCTGTGTGCAGGAGGCAGGGGCGGACGGTGCCGTCATCCTTCTGCTAGGAAACAAGATGGACTGCGAGGATGGGCGACAGGTGTCTACTGAGGCCGGGCGTCAGCTGGCCCAGGTGAGTCCCTGCTTCCATTTCTTTCTGTGGCAGGAGGGGAATCGGGGTCACCTCACCCACAACTGTCCCCTCAAAAGACCTGAGCACCCCCTCCCCCCGCCCGTCCTGGCCACTGCAGGCCAGCCTGACACCCAAACACTGGCTGCAGTGGTGGTCGTGACACAGAGCCTTGGGTTCATTGCAAACCCTCACATACTCCCGACCTACAGCAGAAGTATCTGCAGGAAGGAAAAGATTCCAAATGCTTCACTGAAGATTCCCAGCCAAGCCAGGTGCCGGGGGCTCTCACTTAGACTGCTACCTACTCAGGAGGCTGAGGTCAGGAGGATCATGGCTGAAGGCCAGCCTGAGCAAAAAGTTCTCCAGACTCTGTCTCAACCAGTAACTGGGTGTAGGGTGTGCCTGCCATCCCGTCGGCTTGGGAAGTGGATATAGGAAGGATGGTGGTCAGAGGTCAGCCCACGCGAAAGTACATGACCCCATTTAAAAGCAAGCAAAAAGCCGGGTGCCAGTGGCTCACGCCTGTAATCCTAGCTACTCAGCACATCAGACCCAAGTATCAAGGTCCAAAGATAGCCTGGGCAGGAAAAGTCCATGAGACTTATCTCCAATTAACCAGCAAAAAGCCAAAAGGAGAGCTACTGTGGCTCAAGTGGTAAAACACCAGCCTTGAGCAAAAAAAAAAAAAAAAAGCCAAGGGACAGTGCTCAGACCTTGAGTTCAAGCCCAGTTCAAGTTCATACACACAGGCAGAAAAAAGCAGAGCTGAAAGCGTGGTTCAAATTGTGGAGCTTCAGCCCAGCCAGAAAGCTGAGCAAGCATGACTTCAAACCCCAGTACCACCAACAGACCTTCCAAAGCGCCTTTCTCATTTCTCCAAGTTGGGGCGCAGGCTTTTGCTACCACTCAGAAGTGGGGTGTCTGGAGGGTGGAGCCCTTCACCCCACAGCCGGCCCCTCCCCTTGGAGGCACTGGGCGGAGGCTGTTTGGGAGCAGGATTTGGAGGCCACCTGGCCCCTCAGCCTCTCCATCTGGCCCGCAGGAGCTGGGGGTCTCCTTTGGGGAGTGCAGCGCCGCACTGGGACACAACATCCTGGAACCCATGGTGAGCCTGGCCCGGTGAGTGCTCCCCCCCGCCCCCCCATCCCCCCTGCAGCTGGGACTCCCTCTGCCAGGCCATGCTCCCGCACCCCCAGCCCCACACCGCCCGTCTCCCATCTGTCCCTCACTGCCCAAGGCAGGAACACCAGCTGCCTGGCACCCAGAAGAGAAACAGAAGTCACGCTTTCCCTGACTCCATTTTCCCAGTGTCATGGGAGGAGCTGGAGAGAGAGGGAGCGTGGGGTACAGCCTGCTCGCCCCGCCCCCCAGGCTACTCCCAGGGTCCTTCTGGGCAATGGCTGGAGTCGCATGCGCATTGTCGTGCAGGTTGCTGAAGGTGCAGGAGGACCGGCTGAGGGGCTCGCTGGTGAAGGTGGCCCCCGGGGGGCCCCCCAAGAAAGGCCGCTGCTGCTTCTGACCCCCCATCACACCTTGGGGCTCCCTGATCTCAGCTCTGCCGCCCTTCTGAGTCCAGCGAGGGCAGGCAGGACAGGCCCCCTGGAATCACGGCCCAGATCTCGGCAGGGGTGCGTGGCTGCTGCCTTGTGCCAGCCAGGAAGGACTTCACTGAGCAAATAAGGCTGGGAGTGAGGATGGGCTTGGGGAGGCATGGGTGGTAAATTCTCCAGGAAAGGAAAAGCCTAGAAAAACAACAGAAGGGAAATAAACCAAATGACTGCCGCACGTCTCCGGGTGAAGGTGGGGTGATCTCTTCCTTTGTGCTTATTAAAAAAATATTCTGCTTTCCACACTGTGTATTTCTTACACAATCAGGAGAATAGGTCTTGAGGAAAGGAATAAACTTTCCTCTGATGCCAGACTCTTAACCCACCCCACCCCCTTTTTTTGGTCGGTGGTGGGGCTTGAACTCAGGGCCTGAGCACTGTCCCTGAGCTTTTTTGTTGTTCTTGTTCAAGGCTAGCACTCTACCACTTTGAGCCACAGCGCCACTTCTGGTTTTCTGGTGGTTCATTGCCCAAGCTGGCTTTGAACCTCGATCCTCAGATCTCAGCCTCCTGAGTAGCTGGGATGACAGGTGTGAGCCGCTGGTATCAGGCTTAATTCACATAGCTTGTCAGTTACAAAGTAAGTGTTGTGTTACTTCCTGGGGTCTGGGCTGGACAGGCCTCTGTGGCCATATGGATCTTGGGCCTCACCGTGGTCTCTGCCTGATTGGCTGTTCCAGCGGGGGATGGCAGAGGAGGCAGCCGGGTTCCCTGAGTCCTGACCAGCTCATGTCTCTGGCTAGTTCCTGTCTCTGGGTCCAGGCCTCCCTGCCCTGAGTTCCAGGCCTCGCCGGCTCCTTCAGCCACATGAGCTGGCTCCTGTGGACAAGCTCCGGCTCCGGCGTGCGGGAGCACTGGGAGAACACAGCCCTCATCCCAGTGGTGCTGGTGATCTTTGTGCTGCTGGGGCCCTGCTCTGAGCTGGGATATGAGGCCCGGTGGGCAGTCGCCTGTGTACCATACTGGCTTACTTCAACTGTGCCATCAGCCCTGTCCTCTGCTTCTGCCTCTCCTCCCTCCCTGGCAGGGCTCAGGGCCCTTTTCTGCCTGCCCTGGACAGCCGGGCATCCCGGAGGAGGGGCGTGTCACAGTGATGGACAGCCTCTGGCTGGAGGCCTGGGGAGGGCTGAGGTGAAAAGGGTGGAGGAAGGAACCGCAGGGACTTGAATCTCTGTTTTACCTAAGGGGAGGGAAATAAACTAGCCCCGCCCTTAACCCCCACAGGCAGGTGGCCCAGCCAATCAGGACTGTTCACTACCTTGGCTCAGCCATTCAGATCTGCCTTCTGTTGGGCCTTCCGGCTGCTGGTTTGTAGGGTCTGAAGCAAAACTCTGGGTGGGCCCTGCCTCTCTGTTCTCATCTGAGAAGTGGGGTAATAGGAGTCCTTTCTCCACGGGAAGTGACAAAGACGAATCCTCAGGCACAGGAAAAGTGCTGGGCAGAGAGCCTGGGCGTTGGTGGGCTAGTGTGGGAGCTTGGGGAGGGTGATAGCGCTCTTGCTTTTTGTCTTTGTTCCTTTGTAGGACGGGAGTGAGAACAGGGGATGATCTGGGGGCTGACAGCCTGGCGTCTCTAGTCCTGGAGATCAGGGATTCAGTGGGGGAGGGGGAGAGCAGCTGCAGCCAGCTGGGACCCGGGGCCCAGGAGGACCCTTCTGCCATTAACCCACTCTGCCAGCTCTGTCCCTCGTGCCTTTAGTCCCATTAAGGAGATGGAAACAAAGTCCATCTTTGCCATGAGTCTGGGCTTGTGAATTTCTGGATGTTGTGTGGCTTTCTCCCCAAGATGGCTAGGAAGGGCTCTTCTCTTCAGACCCCAATTCAGGGTCTCCATCTCTCCTGCCCCATCTCTAAGCGGCTCTCCCTCCATCCCTCTCTCTCTGGTCTCCTTACAGTGGGCCTCCGGCATTTATATTGACCCAGAACCAGGGTCATCATCGCTGCTTAAATCCGTGCTTTGCATATGCATATATGAGATCAAAAACTTAGGAGAAACAAGCTTTTGGGTTGAAATTGACTCAAAACAATCTCTTGGCTCGCAGGACTTGTCAGAGCCTTGAACACCCTGAAAGCCACTGAGGCTCTCCACGAAGGAGTCAAAACAAGCAGTTTCTTAAATTAACTGCCAGGGAACCAGCGTTCTGGGGGCCACGCCCTGGCAAGGAACCCAGGAAAGCAGAGACTGTGTGGTACACAAGAAAGAGGCTGCTGTTGTCTGGTCTCTGGGACAGGTTCTCTGAGCCTCGATTCACCTACTAGGCAAACATCACCCCAGACACTTTCCCACGGCGCCCAAGGTGATGGAAAATGAGCCACTGGTTATGGGAACTTCCCTTCTCCCAAGCTGTGACCCCACCCTGTTCTCACTCAAAGAGTAATGGAGTCCCAGGGGCCTCTAATTATAGGGACATCTGTGAATCAGCTGTACTCCACTCCAAAGAAGTAAACAAGTCCTCAGCTCTGGAGTAATTATCACAGGGGCGGCTCCTCCAGCTCCTCCGGCTGCCTGCTGGAGGAGAGCAGGGCGGACTGCAGGGTCAACTTGCTGGAGGAGAGAGAAGTCTCCTTTCCCTGTGACTCCAGTGCCTGCAGGTCCTGACCTGTCACTGGGAACAATGGTGTCCGCCATGCACTGCAGAGGCGGGTGCTGGTGGCTCACGCCTGTAATCCTAGCTACTCAGGAGGCTAGATCTGAGAATTGCAGTTCAAAGCCGGCCCATACAGGAAAGTCTGTGAAACTATTATCTTCAATTAATCATCAAAAAGCCAGAAGTGGGGCTGTGGCTCAAGGGACAGAGCGTCAACCTTAAGCAAAAAAGTTCAGGGACAGAACCCCAGCCCTGAGTTCAAGCCCTAGTACTGGCACAAAAAAGAGGAAAGAAAGAAAGAAAGAAAGAAAGAAAGAGAGAGAGAGGGAGAGAGGGAGGGAGGGAGGGAGGGAAGGGAAGGGAAAGGAAAAATGGCTGGGTGCTGGTGGCTAATGCCTGTAATCCTAGCTACTCAGGAGGCTAAGATCTGAGGATCATGGTTCAAAACCAGCCTAGGCAGGAAAGTCTGTGACACTTACCTTCAGTGAACCACCATAAAACCAGAAGTGCCTGGGCGCTGGTCTAGCTACTCAGGAGGCTGACATCTGAGGATTGGCGTCAAATCCAGCCTGGCAGGAAAGTTCATGAGACTCTTATCTCCAATAACCCACTAGAAATCTGGAAGTGGCGCTGTAAAGTGCTAGCCTTGAACTGAAGAGCTGAGGGACAGTGCACAGGCCCAGAGTTCAAGCCCCATGACTGACAAAACAAAAAACCCCCCAAAACCAGAAGTGGTGCTTTGGCTCAAAGTGGTAGAATGCTAGTGCTTGCCTAGCATGCATGAAGCCCTGGGTTTCATTCCTCAGTACCACATACACAGAAAAGCCTCAAGTGGCGCTGTGGCTCAAGTGGTGGAGTGCTAGCCTTGAGCACAGAGAGGCTTAGGGACAGTGCCCAGGCCCTGAGTTCGAGCCCCAGGATTGGCGAAGAAGAAGGAGGAGGAGGAGGAGAAAAATGAAAGAAAGAAAAAGTTCCTGGCAGGTCTGGGACTTTTGATCTTGGTGCAAAGTCCTGCGGGAAGGGCACTGGTGTCTGGAGGCACAGAAGGGGGGTGGGGCGGTGTAAGATGTCTGGGGCAAGTGGCCCTGAATCATCCAGCTACATCAGGTTAGAAGCACCGTTTGGTACCCACAGACCCTGCCCCTCCTGAACCTGATGGTGACTGATTCCTTCCTCCCTGGCCCACAGCCCTGGGTCCTGCAGGTACCACTGAGAGCCAGAGCCCTGATGTTCCTTACCTACTAGTGGAGAGGCGCTACATGATCAAACGCAATACAGACACTGTGGAGAATGTCTTCAGGTTTCAGTTCCCACCTCCCCAGCAGCTCCCCGTGTCCCCAGCATAAGCACCAGAGGTTCCCCAGGGACCGCAGGGCCCATGCACACCAGCCTCCTCACCTCTACCCCAGCTCAGCCAGCGCATGGCCTCCTCACGGTCCTTTAGGACTCGGAGCGTAGGGCCTTTGCACTTGCCGTTCCGTTGACTTCCAGCCCTCTTCTCCAGGTCTCAGCTCCTGTCTCATTTCCTCAAGGCTCACCTCATCCAGAACACCGCTCCTTCCCTGTCTCGTGTCTCCAGCTACAGCCATACGATTCAGCCTTCCTGAGTGGGAGCTTCCCGTGTCTCTCCCTGTCTTGCTTGTGTTTTCTGGAAGCTCCATTTGAGACCCAGAGTGTTTAGTCCACCGCTGCAGCTCCTTGCTCTGTACCTAGCACAGAGTCTGGCACTGGGTTCTTGCTGAGAAAACTCAGGCTGGGTAGAATGATGGAGAACCCAGAGAGAGAGGACCTGTGCCCCAGCTGTTCCCGTGCTACTGTTCACAGAAGAAAACCCAGGAGATGTAGGAAAAGAACCAAGTTTACTTCCGTTTAAGGCAAATCCACAGAGACCGTCTGCGAGACAGGCACAGGACCACAGTAGAAACACCAACACCACCACTGTCACCATGCAGGACAGGGAGGGAGGCGGGCGGGGCGGGCTCGCTAGTGGGGGTCCCATGCGGCAGGAGGGACGGTGTGGCATGCGGGACCTGTTCCCCAGGTGGGCACAGGCTGGCACGGGGCAGCCTTTGCCACAGCAGGGGCAGGAGCTCAAGCCTGGGTTCAGGAGCCCAGAGCTGCAGGAATGGGGCGTGTTTCGGGTGACAGGGTGGAACAGGGTGACCCAAGAGTCAAGGGTGGGTGGCACTAGGGAGACATGGGGTGGACAGGTTGGGATGGGATGGATGGACCCCCAGGACATCACAGCTGAAGGAAAACCTGGACTACAGAATCACTAGTCTGGAAACTGAGGCCCAGCAGGCAGGAGACAGGGGCAGGGCCAGGACTGGACCCGTTTCCTGTCCCCCTGTGACAGAGGTCAAAGAGCAGGAGCAGTATGGGGTACAGGGCTGGGCTGCCCCGGGGCAGCAGCAGTGTGGGCACCCAGGGTTCCAGGGGATGCCGGGAGTCGCCCGCGGCAGGGCCGGTGGCCCCCGCCAGGGCGAGGCCTGCGCATCTGTCTAGAGGGTTTCACCATGGGGCACAGAGGCCCTGCTGACCAGTCTCTCCTGCCCAGCCCACAGTCTGGGGCCCAGCACAGCCCTCCCTGGCCAGAACCGCTTCTGCTGACATGGTGTCCCTCGGAGGGGGTCCCTCATTTGGGTCCCCCGCAAACCTAGTAGCCTCCTGGGCGGGTGGGGAGCCGCTGGGAATGGGGCGTGGGATAGCGAAAGGGGGTGGGGTACAGGAGTGGGCGCCTCGGTGGAGACAGGAGACAGGTGAGCCATCGGGATCGCTCCAGGTGGGGTGAGGGGAGCCCAATCATCCCCTTAACGCCCTCTTGAGCAGCTGGAGCCAAGAGCCAGGGATAGAAAAGACCAGAGCCCACATCCCGGTCCTTAGTCCACCCACCGGGTCCCCTACACCCGCCCTCCGGGACGGACCGGGGAGGGGCCTCCGGGCCACGCCCACCCGGGCCACGCCCGCCGCGCGTCAGAGGCCACGCCCAGCGGCCCAGGCGCACTCGGGGCGCAGCGGCGGGCGCGGGGTTCCGGGGGCGCTCTCCGCGCTCCGGGCCCCGCCCCCAGCCCCAGGCCCGTGCGGGCGCGGGGGCTCAGATGTGCGTGTGCAGGGGGGAGTCGGGGGGCGTGCGGGCCGGGGTCTGCGGGGCCGAGCTTGCGGGCGCGGGCGGGGGCCGCGGGCGGATGCCCTGCGCCTTCATGTAGGACACCAGCTGGTCCGGGATCTCGGCCAGGACGTCGCGGGCCAGGCGCGCCATGCTCAGCACGTGGTTGCCGGTGCGGTCCACGTAGTCCCGGAAGGGCACGAACTGGCGCGCGGGAGGCAGGGTCAGGTCCGCGGCACCCCCGGCTGGACCCTGACCCCCCCCCCCCCACCGCCCCGGGGGAACCGGGGCGCCCCGATTCACTCAGCGGGTGAGCACCGCGCACCAAGCACTTCCTTGCCCACACCCACCGTGGAACCCCGCGCAGGGCACCTGACTCCCCGTCTCCTCCCACCCCTCCCCTAGGCCCCCTTCTCTTCTCTTTGGGATGAATTAGGACCTGCACCCAAATCCGGGCCCCTCCGGCTTCCTCCTGGGAGAAGGGGACAGGGAGGGGACATGCTGGCCTCTTCCCCCACAATGCCCTGGTTCTGGGGTCTAGCCTCCTAATTTGGCTCTCTAAACCTCTTTTTCCTTTTGCTTGCCTGTCCTGGGGCTTGGGTGCTGCCCCTGCACCTCATTGTGCCCACAGCTAGTGCTCCATCTCTTGAGCCCCAGCACCACTTCCAGCGTGTTCAGAGTGGTTAATTGGAGGTAAGAGTCTCCCAGACTTTTTTGCCCCGACTGGCTTCAAACCATGATCCTCAGATCTCAGCCTCCTGAAGTAGCTAGGATTACAGGTGTGAGCCACCAGTACTCAGCTTGGCTGTGTTTTTTTGTTCGGAATCTCATAAGCTGTAGGGATTCAGGCTGAAGGACAGTGGGGGAAGGGCTTGCCCAGGTGGGGAGCACTCCTGGCCTGGTTGAGAGACTTTGTCCCCAAAGACTGAGCCCTTTGTGCTCAGGGCCTCTGTGACCTAGTGGACGTGTAGACTCTGATGCCGATCAGTAAGGCTGCCACCTACCTGCACAAGGACTCATCTCCCTAGGGAGGGCAGAGAGAGCACCAGTGTGCCCCCTCGGAGTCCTGGGGTACCAACAACCTTAGGGGTGGCAGGAAACGGTCTAGAGAGAAGTGTGGCCAAGTCTAGCTCCTGCTTCCTCCTGGGGCTCCTGGGCCCCCCTTGGGCGCCCCTCCCCGGGTAGCCTGCAGGATGGGTGGTGAGGCCGGCCTGGCTGGAGGGCCCTGCACACTTCCTGTGCAGCAGGCAGGGTCTGGGGCTTCACCTGGACGATGTCCCGCTCCGCCAGCTTCCCCCGGGAGGAGATCCGCACGTCATCCCCGTCCAGCTCCACCATGGCTGTGGGGAGGGGAGGGAGATAATGGACAACGTGTGTGATCTGTGTGATCATGGACTTGGCCTCCAAGCTCCAGCCAATTTACGCCTCCCACCTCACGTTAAAGATGAACTGGGGGGGGGGGGGGGGGCTGCTGGGAACGTGGCTTAGTGGTAGCGTCTTGCCTAGCATGCATGAAGCCCTGGGTTCAGTTCCTCAGTACCACATGCAAAGAAAAAGCCAGAAGTGGAGCTGTGGTTCAAGGGGTAGAGCCCTAGCCTTGAGCAAAAGAAGCTCAGGGACGGTGCCCAGGCCCTGAGTTCAAGCCCCAGGGACTGGCAAAAAAAAAAAAAAATGAAGCTGAGATGGGGAGAGGGGAGGAGCCCAAACGGGAGCCTTTGTGGCAGCCTGGGGTCCCTGCTTCCCCATTCTGCCCAGGCTTCCCTGGTTGAGGGAGAGGAGTGACTGAGGCCTCTTCTCCACAGCCCTGGAGTGAGCCCGGGGCACACCCTGGCACTCCCGCCGTGCAAACAATTGCACACACCAGTCGGTCCCACATGCCCAGGCGTGTGCACTTACTTGCTCTTAGGGGGGCGCACAGCCTCTGAGGAACACTGTGTGGTGGGGATGTATAACAGGAGAGGGGGAGGCTGGACTCACCATCGAACTCCGCCTGGCCCACACCCACGATGATGATGGACATAGGCAGTTTAGCAGCCTGGAAGGGGAGGGGGCGGTGGGCAGCAAGGGTGTGGGGTGAGGACAGGAAGAGTTGGGGCACAGGGAAGGGATAGGGTGAAGGAGAGGTGGGGGAGCACGTGGGACGGAAGGGAGAGGCAGCAGGAGATAGAGAGATAGAGAGGCAGGGAGGCAGAGGGCAGTGTCACAGATCTGCTTCTGTGGCCCCCTGGTCCCCGTGATGCTGGCTGCCACCAGGCAGGGCCCTACTGTTGCATGGTTTGGGGGGGAGAGCCATGGGGCCCCTTTTGCAGAGAGACCACTGTAGGAGAGAGGAACAATATTCCTGGCTTCCTCCACTCTAGGCCCTCACTTCCTCTACGTGGCCACCCAGGTCAGGGTCTGACACCCTGGTCCTAGGGAATGTGTGAATAAGCAAGCCATAGGCCTCTGGGGGGCCTGGTCAGCTGGGGGTGACCAGGAAGTCAGATCTGTCATGGCTCAGTGCCCCCCCCACCTCTCCCCAAATCCCACCAGCTTAGCAGCTGGATGAGCCCAGATTCCTCCACCCTCAGCTTTCCTCCCTGTATCCCCCTCCCCGCGTCCCGGCCCCTCACATTGACGATGGCCTCCTTGGTCTGTGCCATGTCTGAGATGACCCCGTCAGTGATGATGAGCAGCACGGAGTACTGCGAGCCGTCCTGCACAGCTGCCGCGGCCCTGGGGGGACACACGTGGGCTGAGGCCAGCCTGGGGGCCTCTGGGGGCTTCGATGGGGCGCGGTCTGCTCGGGGCCAGGACCCCATGAAAGGCCAGGCAGACAGTGGGGAAGGGACCCATGGGGTGCTGGCAGGGGCACTCACCTGGCCACGTGGGTGACCACGGGGGCGAAGTTGGTAGGGCCGTAGAGCTGCACGGTGCGCAGGCTGCGGTGGTAGGCCTCCAGGATGCCGTCGATGCCGCAGCAGGAGGGGTTCTCCTGGTTGCCATTCTGCGGCAGAGGATGGGGATGAGGGGCTGAGCAGGCAGAGCCAGGGCCCAAGGGGAGCCCTCGGGGCCCACCCTGAAGGGCAGCGGATTGCCTGGGTCAGCAGGTTTGGATCCTGAGAGACCCCGAGAGGGTGGCTCTTTCCTCGGAGCCCATCCCAGGAAAGGCCCTGGCGGCGCTGGGCCTGGCCTGGCCCCAGACACTCCTGGTTCAGGAGGGAGCTTGTGTGACTGAGGGCCATCAGCTCATGGGAGGGAAGGAGGGAGGGCCAGAGGCTCAGGCTTCACCTCTGTGGGGACCGGGCCCCCAGATGTTGCCATGTTTGGGTGGGAGAAGCCCACCCCTTCCCTTTCCTGCATTGACTTGGGGAGTCCCGCAATCCCTAGAACCCCACCCACACCCCTCATCCTCTTCTTTTTTCAGGGGTCCTGGGGAACAGGTCAGGCTCAGCTGCCTCCCTCCCCCACCCCCCCTCAGCAGGTAGGAAGTGGGTTTCTAGAAGCCTCTAAAGCAGCCCCACTCTACAAGGGCAGCTGCCACCCCAGAGTTTGTGCCAGGGTCCTTAGTGTCCAGGAGGATGGAGGACAAGCTGGCTCGGGGGATGGGGGGGTGTCACCCGACCCTTTAGCCTGGTTTGCCCAGACTTCCTGTGCCAGCCTACCAGCGGGAACTCGTGGGACACCCTGCCGTCGGGGGGCAGCTTGGCCCCGAAGCCCAGCGCGGGGAACATCTTGTCGCTGTCGTAGTGCTGGATGATTTCTCCGACAGCGGTCAGCGCCAGCGCGTAGGCATTCAGCTGGTAAGGACTCATGTAGTGCAGAGATGTGGACTGCGAGGGATTGCCTGCAATGCAGGACACGGGGTTGCTGCCAGCCCCGGCGCAGAAGGCAGGAGAGAGCGCCCATCCACACCTCTAACTCTCCTTTCTTCTTTTTTTGTCGGTCCTGGGGCTTGAACTCTGGGCCTGGGCACTGTCCCTCAGCTCCTCAGCTCAAGGCGAGTGCTCTACCACTTGAGCCACAGCACCACTTCCGGCTTTTTCTGTGTATGTGGTGCTGAGGAATCGAATCCAGGGCCTCATGCATGCAAGGCAAGCACTCTGCCACTGAGCCACCTTCCCAGCCTCTTATTTTGTCTTGAAACCTCTCTTCCTCAGACCCTATGTTTAATCTTTGTGCAAACCATGGCTGCCAAACCTGCCAGAGAGGATCCACCTGCCACCTTCTGGCTTCTAGCACCACAGCCCATCCAGATGAACCCAGCGCGCACAAGGCCTCATGCGATCTCAGGAGACTCTGGTCCCTCCCTCCCTCCCTGTCTGTCCAACTGTCTATCTGCCCCCCCCCACTCACACACACACACACACACACACACACACACACACACACACAGAGTTCCCTCCCACAAACCAGGTGCAAGAGAGCCCTTGCCTGCTTCTCAATCCTTCTGTGATTTTAAATGAGTGCCAACAAATAAGGAATATGGAAAAAACAAAAATGAGCCCAGAGCAGCGAGGGCAGGCTAGGGTTAAAGTACTTCTGGCGATGTGTCCGTAGCCAGACACTAGAGATGATCAGAAAAGGAGCAGGCTGGGGTCCCTGAGCTGGGCCTGGTCTTACTGAGAGCCATAGAGTGCCCGGGCTCTGGTGGGATTTGATCCTTGAAGAAACGGCCTCTCCGGGTGTTTGGTGGACTCAGAGCTCACACAGTCCCATTCCCCAGGAACACCTGGTGTTCCAAAAGGCGAGACTCTGGCGCAGCCTGTGTAGCCAGATGTTAGTGTTATGGATTGACTTGGGGGGACCTGTACCATCCTGGCTGTATCTCTGGCCCTCTAGGCCTAGGTCTCTCCTCACTAAAGAGGCTCCCTGCGGGCCAAGTACCACTGTCCTGAAAAGCCCCCTCCATCCGTCCATCCCCCACTCACCATTGGAGGCAGTAAAGTCAATGGCCACAGTGAAGTTGATCTGGGTCCTAGAAGAGGAAGGAGATCCAGGGAGTCACCTGGAGAGAGCAGAGCTGTGGAGTGGTCAGGCTGGGCTGTCACTCAAGTGTCACTGCCTGCCAGGTATGTGGTCCTGATTAAGCCACTCATCCCCTCAACTCTGAGAATAGGACAGCAGGCCCAGCCATGGCCCTTACAGGATGGCTCTGACCCCTAGAGGTGGTAACAGGATGTGAAAGGCTAGCATGGCAAGCAAGAAACCCAGGCTAAGGTCTGCTGGCCAGAGACTGGGCCTCTCCCCTCTGCTGCTGGCTGGGGTCAGGAGCTCCTGTGGCTTCCAGTCTCCAGGAGAGGAGGGAGCTACAAGAGTACAAGAGCCTGGGCCCCTGAGTGACTGCCAGGACCAGCTCCCCACCCAAACTTTGCAACTCCAGGAATGTATGCTCACATGTGCGCAACCCCTCCCCCCCCAGTTCTTAACTGGCAACAGTGTTCAGATGTCCCTGAGTTTTTTGTTTGTTTTTGGTGGTAGTAGAGCTTGAACTCAGGCCCTGTCCCTGAGTTCTTTTGTGCAAGGCTAGCACTCTACCACATTGAGCCACAGCTCCACTTCTGGTATTCTGCTGGATAATTGGAGAGAAGAGTCTCATGGCCTTTCCTGCTTGAGGCTGGCTTTGAACTGTAATCTTCAGATCTCAGCATTCTGAGTAGCTAGGGTTACAGGTGTGAGCCACTGACACCTGGCCTTACAAAGTTTTAACATTGCTTTGAGTCTGAAATCCAGGCAAGAGCTACATATTCATTAGTAGATATTTCTCTCTCTCCCTCTCTCTAGAGCTGAGGACCGAACTCAGGGCCTTGCACTTGCTAGGCAAAAGCTGGCATTTGCCAGCTCTTCCCCTGAGTGAAATCCCCAACTCCAGATTTACCTCTTAAAAAAATCTCTCTTCATCTCTTGGTTCCCCCAAGTATTTGTATCAAGCCTTATGATTGGTGGGTTCCTTGTTGGGTCAGTTGACTGTTGTCATCTGTCAGCAAGGGACACTGTCTTTTTTAGAAGAAGGCATGGCATTTGGAGGGGGAGAACTGAGGGGACACTGATGAGCTGGCTCTTTCAAAAGCAAGTGAGGGGAGAGGCTGAGGCTGGCCCTAGCTCTCCGCTGCTCTGGGTCCTGCAAACCTTGGGGAAGGAAGCAACTGGAAAGCTACTATGGCAACAGGAAAATGACTCCCGGCTGTCTAGTTATTCCTGCCTGTGGGCACAGCGCAGGCTGCAGAGTACCCTGCTCCTCCTCTGCCCTGGGGGGCAGAGATGCCTGTTTTTCCTCTGGGATTCTGGGGGGGGGGGTTGAAAGAGAATCCTTAGACTCTATTGGCCTCCTTCCTGGACATGCATGATGGGCACTCCGGAGCAGCTGTTCCCTTTGGTCCTCCAGGGAGCATAATGGGGTTGGGAGGCTGTCGGGGAGTGTGTGGGGGGGGGTGCCCTAATCTGCCTGGTCCAGCGGGATGCTGCTGTGCCCTGGCCTCTAAGGGTTCCTTTCTCCTAAGTCCTGTCCATCTGCAGCAGGCTATGCCCGGAAGCCACAAAAGGCAGCACCAGGATTATTAATTACTCAGGAACAAAAGGCAGCCCAGCGTGACAGCCATGGCCCAGGCCACCACACAAGCAGGTGTGACACAGAGATAAGGACCTCCCATTCCGTTCTGTTCTGTCCCTCTGGGGGCAGCATGCAAATGAGAGGCTCCGAAGGCTAGGGATGCTTGGAAATGACCAGGCTGCAGAAAGCCACAGCTGGTTGGCTGCTTAATGGGAGAAACATGGAAGTTTTAATGGTGGAAGAGAGCCTGGGCAGGGAGTGGCGCAGACGACCATGGGGGCCTGGGGTGCGGATGGGGACGGCGCCAATCTTGAATTCAAAAGAGCAGGCAATGGAGCCATGGGAAAGCTTGGCTTCCCAGACTGGCTTCTCCCTCTGCCCTGGAGAGCCGGGCAGCCAAGTGGCCTCTTGGCAGGCAGGAACCTTGGCAGCTGCTGTCTGTCTCCTTTCCAGGCAGGTGCGCTCCTCACCTGCCTGCACCTGTGGGCTCTGCGCTACCCACGCCCTGTCCTGGCACCTGTCCTGACAGGGAGCATGCCAGGGAGGCCCCTCCTTGGGCAGGCTCTTTCTTCCCGTGAGCGGCTGGTGCATGGCTTTGCCACCGGGGCCTAGATGCCATTCCCCCTGCCCCTGGTTCTTCTTCTTTTTTTTTTTTTGGCCAGTCCTGGGCTTGACCTCTGGGCCTGGGTATTATCCGAGCTCGTTTAGTTCAAGGCTAGCGCTCTACCATTTGAGCCACGGCGCCACTTCTGGCTTTTTCGTGGTTAATTGGAGATAAGAGTCTCACAGACTTTCCTGCCCAGGCTGGCTTTGAACCCCGATCCTCAGATCTCAGCCTCCTGAGTAGCTAGGATTACAAGCCACCAGTGCCTGCCACCTCCCCTCCTCCTTTTTTTGGTCAGTTGTGGGGCTTGAACTCAGGGCCTGAGCACTGTCCCTAAGCCTCTTTGTCAAGGCTAGCACTCTACCACTTTGAGCCACAGTGCTACTTCCGCTTTTTGAGTGGTTCACTGGAGATAAAGAGTCTCATGGAGATTTTTCTACCTGGGCTTCAAACCGTGACCCTCAGATCTCGTAGCTAGGGTTACAGGTGTGAGCCATCAGCACCTGGCCTTCCTACTTCTTAAACTTAAGAGTTGACCAGCTGCTGGCCTTGAACCCTACTGCCCCCTACAGGCCCCTGGCAGCTGCGTCTGTTAGTGGGCCTACCACACAGCTCAGTACTGGGAGCAGTCCCGCCCTGCCCTGAGTCCCCTGGACTCCTGGGAAGGAATCCCGCACAAGTGCAGCCCAGGTAGCCCTGAGCCTGCTCCTCTTCCTCCTCCATGGCTCTGTCATGGAACTCCCCCCACCCCCCAGCCCCTACCTCGACCCTAACTCTGCTTGCGGACCTGGCACGAGCCTCCCTGGCTGACAATCCACAGGAGCGGGGTTCTTCATTGGTGGCCCCAGCTCCAAACCTGGTGGGGTGCTCACAGCCCACATCAGAGGCTTCCTTCAGCCATGGCCTCCCAGAGGCTGGGGTGGAGCCCCAACTGGTGTGGGGTCCCACGGCCCTCCCCTTCCAGGCCAACGAGAGAGGGGGTGGGTCTTCCTCACCCTCCTTTGATGTAGTCCAGGAAGGTGCACTCGGACTCCACAGCAAAGGACAGCAGCGTGACCTGGAGAGCCACAGGGGGCCCAGTCAGTGGGAGCGGAGAACGGGGGGTCCCGCCCCCCACCCCCGGCATTGCATCAGAGTGCCCACACCATTCACTATGTGCTCACATTAGCCACGTGGTATCTATCCGTAACACCCTCACAGGGGCTATTATATCATCCACACTTTACAGCCAGGGAAACTGAGGATCCACGAGCTGACACGCTGCCAGACCCGAGGTGCCAGAGGCGGCTGCGTGCGCTTGCACACAGGTACGGCTCACACCCAGCCTGTCCCGTGTCTTCCTAATGGATCCTCAGCTCTGCCTTCTCAGGTCTGAGACCCTCATGAGCAGCCTGTCCCGTCCCCAGGGGCAGCTGGCCACCCAGGACCCCTCTCCTAAGCAGAAGTCTCTACTATCCGTGCCTGGGCGATTTTGGGTTTGGCTGGAATTACAGACATCTGTCACACTGCTTGGCTGGGAATAAAGATCAGCCAAGATGCCTGGGGCTGCCCTGTCTCTAATTCATGTAAGTCACAAGGGGAGGCGAATCACAGCTCTCTGGGCTGGAGTTGGTTCATCTCTAGGCTCAGAGGGCTGAGTGAGACCAGCCCAGGTGGGCCACCACATCCAGCTACTGGTTGAGCATAGCTCTTGTGAACAATTTTGCTTGGGCTGGCCTTGAACTGTGATCCTCGTGACCTCAGCCTACTGAATAGCTAGGATTATGTGCCTGAGCCAACGTGCTTGGGTCCTGATATTCTTAATTTTTTTTTTTTTTCTAGTCCTGGGGCTTGAATTTAGAGCCTGGACCTGTCCCTGAGCTGCTTTTGCTCAAGGCTAGCACTCTACCACTTGAGCCACAGCGCCACTTCCAGCTTTTTCTGTGTATATGATACTGAGGAATTGAACCCAGAGCTTCATGCATGCTAGGCAAGCACTCTACCACTAAGCCACATTCTCAGACCTCTGGCTCTGTTTTTTTGTTTTTTCGTTTTTGTGGCTTGAACTCTGGGCTTGGGCGCTGTCCCTCAGCTCTTCATCTTAAGGTAAGCACTCTTTCCGCTGGAGCCACAGTGCCACTTCCAGTTTTCTAGTGGTTTATTAAAGATAAGAGTCTCACAGACTTTCCTGCCCTGGCTGGCTTTGAACCGTGATCCTCAGATGTCAGCCTCCTGAGTAGCTAGGATTACAGCTGTGAGCCCCTGGTGCCGGGCTTGCTCTCTGTTTTTTGCTTTTGTTTTTTTTTTTTAATCCCCATTCCTTATTGTACTTTTCCATTTCCCACAGAGGGTGTGTGTGTGTGTGTGTGTGTGTGTGTGTGTGTGTGTGTGTGTGTGTGTGTGTGTGTGTGTGTGTGTGTGTGTGTGTGTGTGCAGGCTGCACGCACGCCTTGGCTCCTCAACACTAGCCTCGCTTAGGGCTCAACCTTCTCCCTGCTGTAGAACAGAGACGGCTACGTACGGTTCCAGAGTTCACATACTTCTTTTTTTTCATTTTCTTCTTCGGGTTGATCACCTGTAGGAAAAGCCAATTAGCTTTTTTTTTTTTGTCTTTTTTCCCCTCAGCTACTCAGGGCGTCTGTCAGTGCCCAGATGTGGCCCTGCCCCGCCCCGCCCACCTGGTGAGTGTGGGGAGCTGAGACCAGGGGGGGGGGGAGGGGGGGAGGGGCCCCATGGCGCTTCGGGACGCCTTGTGGGAGACTGGCATCTGGTTACACAACCAGGGTCCCCGATTAACCCAGTGTCCCATGATCAAACACCCTGGGACTGTTTATTTAAAGTTCTTTCTCAGGCTCCCCCAACACGCCCTCTGCTCTGCGCAGCCAAGAAGGCGGCCTGTCGCAAAGCAGCCTGCCTGTGCCTGTCTCCCCGGCTGGCCGCTGCGCCTTGCCCCCTTTTCCCCCACAGCCACCTCCCCTGGGGACAAACTCCTTTTAGAATTTGTCACCCTACTCCTAGCCGGGTGCTGGTGGCTCATGCCTGTCATCCTAGCTCCGCAGGAGGCTGAGATTTGAGGATCAAAGTTCAAAGCCAGCCAGGGCAGGATAGTTCAGGAGACTTTTATCTCCTTAACCAGCAAAAAGCTGGAAATAGAACTGTGATTGAAGTGGTAGAGCACCCATCTGAAGTGGGGGGGAAAGCCAAATGAGCATAAGGCACTGAGTTCCAATCCTAGGATTAATAACACACACGCACACACAGAGCTCCTTTGCTGTGTTCACTTTCAAATCCGACCTGCTGTCAGCTTAAAACCACATAGTAGATGCTTCCTAAAGACTGGGTGGAGCTGGGAGCCCGTGGCTCCCGCCTGTAATCCTAGCTACTCAGAAGAGGGAGATCTGAGGGCAGAAAAGTCTGTGAGACTCTGATATCCAGTAAACCACTAGAAAACCAGAAGTGGCACTGTGGCTCAAGAGGTGGAGTGCTCACCTTGAGCTGAAGAGCACAGGGACAGCGCTCAGGCCCAGAGTTCAAGCCCCACGACCAACAAAAAAAAAAAAAAGAAGAAGAAGACTGGGTGGGTGGGCTCAGTGCTCCCCAACGGGGCTACTTTGCAGCCTCCCCCCCCCCCCCAACACACGTGTCCAGAGTCAGTCTGGACTGCCAGAGCGCCCACACAGAGAGCCCCAGGACAAAGCCTGGGGCGACTCCTTGCCCAGTGAGCCCCCAGGTGTTCAGCTCTGGCAAGGGGTGACCCAACACCCTGGGCCGTGGCAGGTCGGGGGGACCCTGCTTGCCGTGGAGTGCGCCCCCAAACTTCCAGCGCTAGCTGACAGGACATGAAGCTCCGCGGTGCTGCAGTGCCCCCTAGGGGCCATCCCAGAAAGTGCCCTACTCCACTCTAAGCTGCTGTCCCCACCCACCGCCCCCATCCTGGCAGGTGTGAGTTTTGAGGAGCTCTGGGGACAGTGCAGCAAGGGAGAGACAGTCCCCACCCTTGGGCATTGTTATAAACAGGCAACAGGCACAGGGGCCCTGGCACAGTCTGGGATAGAAGGGCGGGGGCTTTCCGGAGGGGGAACACAGACCCTTGCTATTAGAAGACAGAGGAAATCAGGGGGAGACGCCTGCAGGAGTGAAGGGCAGGATGGGGTAGAAGGTGAGGGATGGGCACGGAGCAGGGGCCTGGCATCTCCTGCCGTGCACCCTGGTGGCATGCACTGTGTAGCTCTAAGCCCAGATGGCCCAAGCCGAGCCGGAGCAGGGACCGGCCCTTCACCCTGTCACCCCGTAGGGCAGTGAGCCGCAGGCCGGGTCACACATCTGCCAAGATCTTTCCCTGTCCCCCGCGTGAGCCTCGGAGGGGCGGGGCAGATTTCCATGGGAGTGCCGCCCACTGGCCGTGAAGGTCCAGCGGCCACACTACAGAGGGGACATGTGCAATCCAGATGGCCCAGCAGGCTTCAAAGCGACATGCGTGTGGCCGGGCCTGTGGGCCACACGCTGAGCACTTTGGTCCTTTGTGGGAGGCTGGGGTGGGGGGGGGGAGGAGGAAGCCCCTGGCGGGGGAGGGAGGAGGGAGGCTAGGATGGCCGAGGCTGGCTGAGATGAAAGGAACAGATGTGGGGAAACTGAGGAGGTAAGGGCGGAGTCTGGGGGCAAGGGGAGCTGTTGGGGGACACTGGCCTACGAGTGAAGGCTCAGCTCCGGCTGGCAGGAGGAGGGCAGTGTTGGGCCACAGAGGCTCAGCCCATGCATGGGCTGCTGGCTCGGCATGGGACAGGGCTTTTTGTTTGTGTTTTTGCCATACTATGGTCTCAACTCAGGTTCCTACACTTGCTAAGCAACTGTTTTACCACTTGAGCCGCTGCCCCGGTCCTCTGTGCTTATTTTCTCAGATAAGGTCTTGTGTTTTTTCTTCCCTAGAATGATCTTCCTCTTGTCTATGCCTCCTGCATAAGCTGGAGCCACTATGCCTGGCTTTATTTGCTTGTTTGTTTGCCACTGCCAGTCTTGGGCCTTGAACTCAGGGCCTGGGCTCTGTCCCTGAGCTTCTTTTGCTCAAGGCTAGCACTCTGTCACTTGAGCCACAGCACCACTTCTGACTTTTTCTGTGTATGTGGATCTGAGGAATCGAACCCAGGGCTTCATGCATGCTAAGCAAGCACTCTACCACTAAGCCACATCCCCAGCCAAATTTTTCTGGCCAGAAGTTTAGATTTTTTGCCTTGTTTTGTTTTGTTGGTTGTGGGGTTTGAACTCAGGGACTGGGTGCTGTCCCTGAGTTTTTTGTTCAAGGCTAGTGCTCTACCACTTGAGCCATAGCTTCACTCTAGCTGGGAGTATATTTCCTCTTCTTCAAGATTGGGAGGGTACCCCAGTGGGAAATAAAGGCCCCAAGTCAGAAATGTCCTTTGAGGGCAAATGTGCTGTTTCCAGCAATCTGACACATCATCTCCAAAGCTCCCAGCCTTGGTTCTCCTCACTCTTCTGGAAAAAGCAGCAAGTTAAGCAGCCACAGAGTCTGCTCTACTCCCAACTCAGGACTTCCTTCCTTCCTTCCCTCCCCTGCCCTGTCCCCACCCCCTTGGGGGGCGCTGTCACTCATTATTTGGAGTCAGAATCCTGAGACGGGGTACACTCTCACCCTTCTCTGAGTCTCGGTCTCCTTGGTTATAAGGTGGGACCACAAGACCCACGTCAAAGGCAAACAGGAAGCCCACAGCCTAGCTGGCACCAAGTTCACGACAGCCGTCACCAAAATGGCCCAGAGCCACTTACCACGAGAACCACCATGCCCAGGGGCTGGTCTCACCTCATAGATGTTGAACTGGCTTTGCCCGCGCGCCAGCTCCCGGTAGCTGGTGGTGAACTCCCCGATGAAGTCATGGCTGCAAGGGAAGATGGCTGCTGAGCCGGGGGGCCCAGGATGCACAGTTTCAGCCCACCCTGGCCTCTGCGCCCCTCCCCGGCTCCAAACTCAGCCTGGGCCTCCGAGCAGCGGCCTCATGCCTGCTGTCACTCATGGAGCAAGAAACGCAACAGTCACCTAGCAAAGAGGAAGGTTCCTAGAGGAACAGAACCCCCTTCAACTGAGCTCCTGTCTAAGCCAGCAGTGGAAGGCGCTGTGGGGAACTGGGAGGGAATGCAGGGATGAATCGTCACTGCTGGGTGCAGTCAGGAAATCGCATTCACTGATCAGAGGTGATCGTGGCATGTGTACTGACCAGACGCCCTCACTTTTTACACATTCCCAGTGAAATGGTAAGAGGTAAAACGCTATGATGAAATTAATTTTAAACCACCTGGGTAAAAAAAAAAAAACCTGGTTAGGACAAATATCCAAAAATTGTCAAATTCAAGCAAGGGGCTGAGGGATAATTATTAAAATACTCATTTCTCTTCTGTTTATTGAACGTTTTCTCCCCCAGTTAAAACTTTTCTAGCCAGGCACTGGCAGCTCCCGCCTATAATCCTAACTACTCAGGAAGCTGAGATCTGAAGATCAAGGTTCAAAGCCCACCTGGACAGGAAAATCTGAGATTCTTGTCACCAGTTACACACACACACACACACACACACACACACACACACACACACACACACACACACACACACACACACACACACACACAGCTGGAAGTGGAGCTATGGCTCAACTGGTAGAGCAGTATTCTTGAGCCAAAAAAACTCAAGGACAACACCCAGGTCCTGAACTTAAGCTCAAGCCCAAGGACAGAGGGAAAAAAAAAAGGGGGGGAGAGGGCTTTCCACTTTTATTTTTTGGTGATAGGCATCTCATGCTCTTGCCAGATTGACCTCTGACCCCTGAGCTCAAGTGATGTCCCTCTCAGCCTCTCCCCACTACCCAAATTGCTCTTAATGCCTATGGTGCTAGGCATCAAAACCATGCCTCCAGCATACAGCCCTCCACTGCTTGTCTTGTTTTGTGCTCTGGGCGATGCTGGGGTTTGAACTCAGGACATCTCACGTGCCTAGAAATCCTATGCCTCCAGTCGTTCAGCTGAGTTTATCAGATAAGATTTCCTGCTTCTGCTTGGGCTGGTCACCATCCACAACTCTCCTACCTCCACCTCCTAAGTGGCTGGGACTAGAGGCATGCCTCACTAAACACACCATTAGCCTCCTCTCCATGTGGCAAGGCAGCGGGAGATGCTTCCCACAGTGTCCATTTTTGTGTGTACTTGTTTAGTGCAGTAAAAACTTGTTCAAAACAGACCTCCTACTGGCCTTGTGGCTGCCCTGTTGGCTTCATTATTCTGTGGGAGAAGACAGTAGTTAATTTGCGGGGCCTGCAGAGTGAGGCCCACCGGGTGTCCTTGAATCTTGTGCTCTCAGGAACTTATAGTGTATATGTGTGAGCATGCGCACTGGTACTGGGGCTTGAACTCAGTTTTGTTTTGTTTTTTGGTGGGTCTTGAGGCTTGAACTCTGGGCCTAGGCGCTGTCCCTGAGCTCTATCAGCTCAAGGCGATCGCTCTACCACTTGAGCCACAGTGCCACTTCCATTTTTCTGGTGGTTTATTGGAGATAAGAGTCTCATGGACATTCCTGCCTGGACTGGCTTTGAACCTCGATCCTCAGATCTCAGCCTCCTGAGTAGCTAGGATTACAGGTGTGAGCCACCAGTGTCCAGATGTTTTGTGCTTTTGCTTGGCTTTTTTTTTTTGTTGTTGTTGTTGTTCCAGGCTGGCATTCTACTACTTGAGTCACACCTCCACTTCCAACTTTTTGCTGCTTAATTGGAGATAACTAATTGGCAGGTTTGTCTGCCTAGGGCTGGCTTTGAATTGTGATCTTCACATCGCAAACCTTCTGAGTAGCTAGGATTTCAGGCATGAGCCACCAGTGCCCAGCCCACACTGGGTTCATGCCCTCCTCCGATTTGCAGTCCTCAATCTGCTAAATGGCAACTTGAGGGTACTAGACTTGGTGTTTGTCTCCTAGAGCCGTGGAAGAGAATGTTCTAGATAAAGGAAATATAGGGCAGATGGCAGGTTAAGATGAGGTATATCATGAATGGACGTGTGGAGCTGTCTCATCTGGCTGGGAGGTAGAGGGGAGAAGAGGGAAGGAGAGGCAGGGACTGGGAGGGGAGGGGAGGGGAGGGAAAAGGAGAGGAGAGAAGGGAAGGGGCGGGGAGGAACTAATGTGGGAACCTGTATGAGCTGGGCATTTCTTGCTGGATGAGCTTGACCTGACTTAAGAGCCACATGCACAGAGTCCTTGATCTGAGAGGAGATGATAGTCGCTGTCCACACGGGACTTGCAGGAAGCGGCTATGACTTCTGGACTCTGACATCCCCTAGGTGACCCCCGTTGGCTAGCATGGCGGTGAGAGGTCCCCCAGCCAGGATGACAGGCTTGGCTCTGGCTCAGTGGAAAAGTAGGAGCCAGTGCGGATCCTGGGCTGGAGCTTTGTGTGGCCTGCTGTGGTCCTGCTGATGAATTGGGTCTGCAGGAGGGAAAGGCCGCGGCCTCCCAGGCAGCCCAGGGGGTACCGCTGACCAGCTGCCAGGCGCAGCCCTGCGGCCCTGGCGCTGGAGTCCACTGCAGCAGGCTCCCTGACAGAC
Source organism: Dipodomys spectabilis (assembly GCF_019054845.1). Classification (NCBI taxonomy): domain Eukaryota; kingdom Metazoa; phylum Chordata; class Mammalia; order Rodentia; family Heteromyidae; genus Dipodomys; species Dipodomys spectabilis. The sequence goes on along the minus strand of NW_024870762.1, from coordinate 2,191,723 downwards.
TGCGGGCCTCCAAGGCCGGCCCAGGCCGCCCCCACACGCGCATAGCGCATGGCCTGGACACTTGCGGCTACTGGTATTTGTACCCTACTTCCCCAAAGCCCCAGTTCCACCACACATGAGCACTGTGGGCATTGCCAATCATAGGGCACCTACTGGGGAAAGGAGGCGGTCCCGGGCATGGCTCCCGGAGCTCCCCTCCCCACTAACCTTCACCCCCCTGACCTGTCAGCCCCTTACCTGCCGTCTCGATCCCAGTCGTACACTTCCACCTTGATGGTCCTGGAAGACAAGAGACTTTGATGGGCTGGGCCCGCCTGCCCCCACCCCTGGGGGGGGTTGGGGACCCAGGACAGGGTCTCCCCAGCCCCTGGATCAGAAAGGACGCCAGCCTCCCTCTGGCCTCTCAGCCTTTGTGGTCCTTTGGGGTGCAGCAAAGGAATTAGGGACAGAGGTGGCTACAGACCTGTGCAGGGACTTCCCAGAATTTCCCGGATGTGGGCAAAGCAGCCTCACCTCTCCTCTTGGCCACTCCAGAGGGAGCCTGAGCCCAGGGGGAAGACAGCATGCGCTCACACCAATGGGACCATGACCAGATCTCAGGCCTAAGCAGGATGGCTTCTCCAGTGACAAGGCTGCCTGCTGGGGTGGGGGGAGGGGGAGGCAGCCCTAGCCTCCATGTCAGGGAAGAGCCCTGCTGAGATTTCCCCATCCCAAGACTGGCTCCTGAGTGAGGGTGTAATTATCTTCACATTTGAGCCTGGCTGCTTTAATTAGTTTGTTTTGACTCCTATGCTTGGGGCTGGGCTCCGAGAACCAGTTTTATTTTTAGCCCCGTTCCCATGGCAACAGCTAGTGGTCCAGAGGTGGGAGGAAGGAGGGAGAGGGTTGCAGGTTAACCCTTGGTGCTGGCTGCTCTGCCCTCGGGGATGCCTAGGGGCACAGGAGCTGCCAGGGCCCTTGCGAAGGGTCTGGGGAACTGGAGGGGGCTGGGAAGCAGGGGTGTCCAGCCTCTAGCTCCAAGTGGGGTGTGCAAGGCAGCTTTAATGAGCTCACAGATCCCAACAGTGGCAGCCTGTCTTCTCCAGCCTGCCAGGCATTGGTCATGGGGCTCTGTGGCCCCCCAGAAGGAGGCGCTATTTCCCTTCAGATAACGGACATGGGTGGGGGTGACAGCAGGATATGGGTTCACAGCATGAGGTAGAAACTTCCAGAACAGAGGGATGCCAGGAAGGCTGCATCCAGACTTGATTTTTTTGTAACGTAGATGTGCAAGCTTACTATTTACAGGAATCTTTCAATTCATGTCAAATACCCGAATGAGGTGAATGATTATCAATAGCACATACGAGCAAGTGTATGCACGCACACATGCGCACACACACATTCTTCTATGTCTCCAAGGTGGGATGGAAGCGGAAAGAGTGGACAGAGGCTTAGATGTGGTTGGATGGCTCTAGGCTTGGAAGAGAAGCCTCAGAGGTGGGACCTGCACCTGTCACTCAATCTCTCTGAGCCCCAATCCTCATTTTGTTTTGTTTTTTTTTTGTTGCAGGTCCTGGAGCTTGAACTCTGGCCCTCAGCATTGTCCCTGGGCTTTTTTTTTTTTGCTCAAGGCTAGCATTGTACCACTTGAACCACAGCTTTTTCTGTGATTAATTGGAGATAAAAGTCTCACAGACTTTCCTGCCCGGGCTGGCTTTCAACCATGCTCCTTAGATCTCAGCCTCCTGAGTAGCTAGGATTACAGGCGTGAGCCACCAGTGCCTGGCCAACCTCTCATTTTAAAGAATAATTTTCATGACATCTACTTGAGTCAGGAGACTCGAACCTGGGTACCTGGGGTTTGTGATTTCTGGTTCCCTATAGGCCAAGGCTGGCAGATGTGTCTTTGGTGGCCTCTGGCCCTGGGTGTGGGCCAGATATGGGGCCATGTGTGTCACACAGTGAAAATAACAGCCTCTCTCCCCTCATTTTCAAATGGTGGCACTGAGCGCAAGGGGTCCCCCAGCAATAGCCAGAGACCCACAGCTGGTGATGTGTGAGGCGGGACAAGATCTAGTCCTTGCCTCCCAGCCTACAGCCCAGGTACGGGGCTTCTCCTTCCCCAGAGCCCCGGGCTCTGCAGGGATCCTCACAGAGCCCGCAGGGGGAGCTCTCGTCACCCAGCAGCCGCGCAGGTGATGACAGGTGACAGCCACAGGCTCAGAAGCTGTGGGGGGCAATGCCAGCCACAAATCACCAGTGCCACAGCCAGAGAGCCTGATGAGGCGTCCCTGTGTGGGGTGCGTCTCCTCTGCAGACTGGAGCCCTGGGTTTCAAACCTGGCTACAAGCTAGATCTAATGAGCAGCGTTGGGACCAGAGCCCCTACCCAGCCCTGGCCTCTGCACACCACACCTCAGAGCCCCTCCGTGAGCCTCTCGGAGGGGACAGCGGCCCGATGTCCTCCCCAAGACCTCCTGTCCTGAAAGCCTCAGGTGCAGCACAACCGGAGTGGCCGCCAGAGCCAGGGCAAGGCCAGGCAACAAGCCTGGCTGCGATGAACACAGCTGTAAGCCAGCCCTCAGGCCCCGCCCCCTGTAAGCCAGCCCTCAGGCCCCGCCCCCTGCCTTTCCCTGTCCCAACAAGATAGGGGGTTCTGAGGTCACTGGGATCCCTTCTCTAGGGACACAGGGCTGTGGGGGTGAGCGGGGCCACCTAGCTCAGAGCAGTTATCCCAGGACCTTCAATTACTTCTACCTAGAAGGCTGTAGCTGGCTACCTCCTATCCCCTGCCTCAGATCCCAGCCATCTCCCCATGTCCATCCCAGCAGCCTTCCTGTGATCCTAACTTCCAGCTTCCCACAGCCTGTGTTAGACCCCACTATCTATCTTCCCACCTCGTCGCATTTTGCACGACTTATAGCTATTTAAAGGACATGTGTGTGGCCAGGTACTGGTGGCTCATACCTGTAATCCTAGCCCTTTAGGAGGCTGAGATCTAGAGGATTGAGGTTGGAGGACAGTCTAAGTCGGCAAACTTTGCTAGACTCCATCTCCAAAATAAACAGCAAAAAAGTAGGGCCAGGATATGGCTCAAGTGGCAGAGCACCAACCTAGCAAGTACAAGGTCCTAAGTTCAAAGTCTAATACTGCAAATGCTGCTGCTGCTGCTGCTACTACAAAGAAATGAAATGAAATACATATGCATGTTTGAGCTCCTGATGGTCAGAGCAGTGGCTCCCTGAAGACAGAAACACAGCTCCCTGCCTTTGAGTGCCTGGTAGCTGAAAGGCAGCACATGGTAGGTGCTGAGTGATCATCCTTCATCAGCTCCCCCATAAGATGTAGCCACTGTAAACAATTCCAGGTGGTCCCAGGGTGGCTGAAGATGTCCCAGGCTCCCTGTGTAAGCGGCCAGCAGAGGCCTAGCTTCAAGGCCCTGGGCCCACAGCCATCACCAGGAACGCTGAGGGTTCTTGCGATGTCCCCCAGCCCCCACCTCTGCCTTCCTGTGTGGTGACGATTTGTCTGCGTGATTAGTGGACCCACCACAAGTAGTGAAACTCCGCCAGGCTTCCTGCCACCCGCTGCAGGGCCCACGCGGAAGAGGCTCAAGGATGCCAGGACAAAAGGCTACACTTTAGCCAGGTGCTGGTGGCTCATGCCCGTCATCCTAGCTACTCAGGAGGCTGAGATCTGAGGATTGTGCTTTGAAGCCAGCCAGGGCAGGAAAGTCCATGAGACTCTGATCTCCAATGAAACACTCAAAAACCAAAAGTGGTGCTGTGGCTCCAAGTGGTAGAAGAGCTCAGGGACAGTACCCAAGCTGAGTTCAAATCCCATGATGGACCAAAACAAACAAACAAAAGAGCCAAGTGAGAGTGCATAGCGCTGAGTTCAAGCACAGGAAAAGATGCTGAACTTAGGAGCGGGCTCCATCCAACCAAAAAACCCTACCAGCTCTCGTCCCCCGACCTTCACCCTTCACTTAGGGAGGGCCCCTGGGGTCCCCTCCCCACCAGTCAGGCTGGAGGGGACCCTGATGTCCCTGCCGGCCCCAGCCCCTCACCCCTCACCCCTGCCACCACCTTCTCCTCCCCCTGGGGAACAATGAAAGTCACCTCTGAGCTCTGGGCCAGTACTGGGAAGCCCAGGCCCCCCCCCCAGGGGGCTGGCACACAGGGAGGGGGGGAGGAATGGAGTGGGGAGACAGGCATGCTGGCTGGGGTCCCCCCCCCACATCTCACCGGTCGTAATCGCCATTGCAGAGCGCTCTCACGGGGATGGAGAAGGTTTGCCATACTGGGTTCAAGGTGTTCTTCATGACCTCCGTCTTGTGGCAAATGGTGAACCTGGGCCAAGGGGAGAGAAGTTCCTGGGGCAGATGGAGACTGGACTGGAGGGAGGCAAGTCCTGGCTAAGTGTCAGGGCCCTGGGTTCTAGGCCCTGCTCTGGACCTGGCGCGCTGTGTGACCTTGACAGCACCCCCTCCCCCTCCACCATGGACCTGTAAACCCACCACCCCAGATGTGCCCTGAGAGCCGCAGGAAAAGCTGGGGTCTCAGACTTCAGGGCTCCTGAGCCCCTCAAACTGTAAGTGAACTGGGGGTCCCAGCTGTGTGCCCCCCGTCATTCCTGTGCCCTGGCTCCCGGCCGGGTCTGTTCTCTGTCTCCCTCTTTCTGCCCCAACCTCTCACTAATATCAGCTGGGTATCACCTCCAGGAAGCCTGTCCTGATTGCAGGAACCCTAACCGACTACCCCTCCTCCCCCCTCTTCCCCCCCTCCCCCCTCCTCCCCCGTCCCGTTCTCCTCCCCCGCTGCTTTTGTTTCCCCCCCATTTCGTTTCTTACTGTTTAACAGTTTGACATGATCTATTTGATTTTTTCTTCATTATTCTATTTATGATCTGTCACTAACATTGTTTTGATTTTTTTTTTTGATCGGTTGTGGGGCTTGAACTCTGGTCTTGGGTGCTGTTCCTGAGCTCTTTTGCTTAAGGATAGTGTTCTACCATTTTGAGCCACAGCGCCACTTCTGGTTTTCCTAGATAAGAATGTCATGGAGTGGGGCACTAGCGGCTCACACCTGTCATCCTAGCTACTTAGGAGGCTGAGATCTGAGGATTGCAGTTTAAAGCCAATGAAAGTCCGTGGGACTCTCATCTCCAATTAACTACCAGAAAACTGGAAGTGGTGCTGTGGCTCAAAGTGGTTGAATGCTAGTCTTGAGCAAGAGACCTCAGGGACAGTGCCCAGGTCCTGAGTTCAAGTTCTACACCCAACCACCACCACCACCACCACCTCAAAAAAATACCACAGACTTTCCTGCCCAGGTTAGCTTCGAATTGTGATCATCAGATCTCAGCCTCCTGAGTAGCTAGGATTACAGGCCTGGCTGTCACTAACATTTAATCTCCATGTAACAAGGAATTTATCGCTGTTTACCTTCCTTTTCTTCTTCTTCTCTTGGTGGTATAGGAGTTTGATTTCATAGCATTGTGATTGCTAGGCAGGCTCTCTACTACTTGAGCCACACCAGTCCTTTTGGTTTCAGTTAATTTTCTAACAGGGTCTTACATTTATTCCTAGCTGGCCTGGACTTCAATCTTCTTATTTACCCTTCCTACATAACTGGAATGATAGGTACACACCACTATGCCCAGCTTTTTATTGGTTGAGATGGGGTGTCAGTTTTCTTCTTTGTCCTCACTGGATTTGAACCTTCACCCTCTCAATCTCTGTAGCTGGGATTACAGGTATGAACCACTGTACCCTGTCTAGTTTTGTCCTTTTTGTTTTTTGGTCAGTCGTGGGGCCTGAACTCTGGGCCTGGGCGCTGTCCCTCAGCTCTTCAGCTCAAGGCTAGCGCTCTACCACTTGAGCCACAGCACCACTTCTGGCTTTTTCTGCTTATGTGGTGCTGAGGAATCAAACCCAGGGCCTCATGCATGCAAGGCAAGCACTCTACCACTGAGCCACCATCCCAGCCCAGTTTTGTCATTCTTGATCACCTGGGAATCTCTAGCACTAAGAATGAAGTCTGACATTTAGAATGCATTCCATCATTTTTTCTATTTCAAGGAAGGAACCAATGACTAATCGCCGTTGAGAAGGTTAAAGTCCCTGCCTTGATGGTCCTTGGTATAACCTCTTTAGTGTCCTTGGTGCAAATCTGTGAAGCTGCTTAGCAAACTGGAGCTCTGCGCAGCGGTAGCCTGGCCCGGGCCCAGTCCAGCGCCTGTCCCAGAAGCAGCCCGCCCCGTGGACGTGGATGGGTGCCCGCTGCCCACGCCACGTCCAGCGCCTGTCCTGGAAGTGGCCCGCCCCGTGGGAGCTCTGCCCCAGCACACACAGCCTTGTCATGCTTCTCTAGCAATCTGCAAGTCAAAATGTCATTCTTGTCACTGTGGCTTCTCCCTCCTCCGCTCCTCACCCACCCGCGGGAGTGGAGCTGTGTGTGTGGGAGAGAGACCTCGCTGCACACCCGAGGTGGGCCGGGTGAGCTTGGGGGGCCCTGTGCCCGTGGCTGGGGGCAGGGGAGGTGGCGGAGACTGGGGCTGGTGACAAGGAGGAGCGACAGGGTGAGGGAGGGAGGATCTCACTATGCAGAAGCCTCGCGGAGCTGTCACTCACGCCGCGGGGGGCGAGGCCTCCTCACTCTCCCCATCCTTTGAAAACTGTGCTCTGGCCCCTTCCCCTTGACCAGGCCTCTGAAGGCCCCAGCCCTGTCTCAAGATGTAGCCCAGGCTGGCCTCAAGTGTCAATCCTCTCGCCTTGACCCTCCAAGTGCTGGGGTTACAGGCATGCTCTACCACACCTCAGCCCATCCGCACTGCACCCCACAGCTGTCTCTGTGTCCGTGGTGTGTGTAGGGAGGGCAGGGGGCCGGGGGGAGGTTGCCCAAGAAAGCAGCCAGCAGCTCGGCTGAAATGAAACTTGCTTCCAAACAACCTCTGGCCCAGCAGGCCAGCCATCCCGGCTCCCAGCTCCCCTGCGAGGAGGGGCGGCGGCCTGGCCTCCGTTCCCCACTTCCCCAGTTCCTGCTCACCACACTGTCTTCCAGCCCGGTCACCATCCCCTCCCACCCACCGAGCTCACCCTGCCAGTCAGGAGCCTCTGCCTCCCCTCCCCCCCCAGCCCAGCCCCCCCCCCAGCCCAGGCCCCCCCCACAGCGCTCCCTCAAGTAGGGGGCTCTGTATCGCACCCCAGCACATCAAGTCTGTGGGAATTATTTAAAGAAGCCCTGCTGGAGTCTCCCGGAGACAAAGAATTCTTTTGTCATGCAAATGCCCGTACCTCATTTCCCCATTTGTAGTTGACGTTTGAAAATCAGTTTCCTGCAGCTGAAACACCTCCTCCTGCTGCCCTCTTCCCAGCACACACACACACACACACACACACACACACACACACGTGTGCTCACACATGTGCACACGCACATGCACACACACGGGCACGGGGCAGCATTTCAGGGCTCCCCAAGGTGCCTGCCCTGGACCCGTTCTTCCCACTCACTTCACTGCTCCCCAGCTGGCCCTGTGGACCCATTATCTTCCCAGCACCCTTCTAGCAGCTTCTCCATCTAACCTCCCTGGCTCCATCTCTTCCTCCTGCAGAATCCTAGCGGTCTCCTGAGGCCCCCTCATCCACCAGCTTCATTTTATAGCTGAGAAGACAGGCCCAGAGAGGGCCCTAAGTTTCCTGGAGTCACCCAGCAAGCAGGCTGACATGGGGGGGGGCCGGGCCCCAGACCCTCAACCCTGCTTGCATCTTCCATCTTCCTCACACAGGTGTCCCAGAGGTTAGGGAGACGAGGGGAGGGGAAGATAGAACAGGGGAGGGGAGGATGGAGGAGGGCAGGATGGAGGGGGGCTGTAGAGACTCTAGGGTACTAAATGAGCCATGGCAGAGTGGGGGGGGAGGCAGCATGCAGTGGGGGGCAGCCCCAAGTGAGCAAGGTGTTCCAGGGAGATGGGGCAGACTTGTACAGAAAATGAGCAAGCTGGCTGGTGCCAGTGCCCACGCCTGCAATCCTAGCTACTCAGGAGGCTGAATCTGAGGACTGAGGTTTCGAAGCCAGCCCGGGCAGGAAAGTCCATGAGACTCTCATCTCCAATGAACCACCCAAGAAAGCAGGAAATGGAGATGTGGCTCAAGGGGTAGAACAGGAGCCTTAAGCGAAAGCAGCTCAGCTCAGGAACAGCACCCAGGCCCGGAGTTCAAGCCACAGGACCAGCACACGCACGCACACGCGTGCACACACACAGAACAAAGAAAATGAAAAAATGAGCAGGCTATCAGAGGAGTCTGACTGACTCCCCTACTCCCCCTATGGCATTCCCAGTGGCCAGCACTGCGAAGTACCTAGCACCCAGCACTGAGATCCTTTGGAAGGCACAGCCAGCTGCCTGCATGGATCCCGTCTACATGTCAGGATGGTAGCTCTGCAGGGCGTAGGGGCCCAAGCGGCCCCAAGGGCGTTGGGGGTGGGTGGGAGGGGGAGGAGAGGGAGGGGGGAGTGGACTTGGACTCACGTGCCATCCTCATTGGGGGGAGGGGGAGGGGGAGGAAAGGAAGGGGGCGTGGACTTGGACTCACGTGCCATCCTCATTGCTCCGGTAAAACACCAGGAAGGGGTCAGACTTCCCGAAGAAGTCTTTCTTGTCCAGCTTGTTGGCACAGAACTGCATGGTGACCACGTCCTGGGGGAGGGAGGCAGGTCAGGCAGGGGACGCTGGCACCACAGACACGGCCCCGGCAGCCCCAGTGCGGTGGGGACGCTGTAGGTTCTCAGTCCCGTCCTGGCTTTGCCACCAGGAAGCCCCTTGGGCTGAGCCGAGTGTGTCCTCAGATTCGCTTCCTATGAGGTCCAGCCGGGGCCCAGGCACAGCACCCCAAGGTGAACATTGCACCCCAACATTCCACCACTGCACCCCAACATCCCATAGCCCAGGCTGCTGCCTCCCACAGCCCCTTTTCTCTCTGAGAGTTGTGTCTTGGGGAACAAATGGGGAGCGGCCACCTCAGCGTGCAAGCTGAGTAGCGGGTGTGGTGGTATAAGGGTTAGGAGCAACCCCTGGTTGCTGGGGTCAGGCTGTGTGACCTAGGGCAAATAACTCACCCACTCTGTGCTCAGTGTCCTCATCTGTAAAGCAGAGGTAATGGCAGCACCTACCTCACGGGCTTGTGAGGCTATAATGAGGGCATGAGGCTGCGTGGGGCTGGCTATGTTTGTGTCTCTGTTCCTCTCCACCCAACAAGCCTTCCTACCGGACAGGCACATGCTGAGCATCCTTCCTCACAGTCACTGCCATTTAACCTGCCTGCTGGTCCCTTCAAACCCCTCTGCCCGGACAGAGAGCGCACATTGCATGTCCCCAGACGCCATCTGGGTTTTTTGTTGGTTGGTGGGTGGGTTGGTTTTGCCAGTACTGGAATTTGAACCTAAGGCCTCATCCTTACTCTTTCTTGCTCAGAGTTGGCACTCTACCACATGAGTCACACCTCCAGTCCTGCTTTTTACTGGTTATTTTGGAGATAGGGTCTCATGGATTTTTCTGCCTGGGCTGGCCTCTAGCTACAATCCTCCAGATCTCAGCCTCCTGACTAGTTAGGGGTACAGGCATAGGCCACTGGCACTGGCTTCCCTGGTTCCACGGAATTGCTGAGTGCTGGGGACCCTGAGTTTGTGGTTGATGGGAAGGACTGAGTGCTAGGGACCCCAGAACAGTATTCCCGGTGGCAGGGGGCTCTGAGGAGTTGCCAGCGGCGGTGGGAGGGGGGTCCTCTCTTCCTAATTTACCCAAAAAGAGAAAGCCCAGTGCACCCAGGAGCCTGGGACGTTCCCAGGTCCTGAGTTCAAGCCCCAGGACTGGCACACACAAATAGCCATCTGAACAAATGCAGAGGCCCCAAATGTGGGTGCTAGATGGCCCTTGACTGAGTGGGAAGCCAAGGAGATGGAGGAAAGCAGCCAAAGCGCGGTAGGCGGTGGGGAATGAAATGGCGGGGAGGTGTCTAAGGTTCCAGGTCAGGCTTGGCTTCTGCAGCCACAGCATGAGGGGAGCTCTGAGTCTGGGGGACTGGGGCTGGGGGGCTGAGGCTGGGGCGTCTCCCAGGCTGGGGTGGGGACTCTGTGCGATGCTGTTCCTCACCCAGCACGCTGGGAGCCAGTCCCGGGAGGATGGAGCAGCTTCTGCAGTGTGTAATTTCCTGCAATTTCTGCCTTTCACCCTATCTTTTTAAAAAACATATTAAGTTCTTCTAAAACAGCAGGATTGCTTCCATTTACATCTCTCCGCATGCTAATTGAGCTGCTGGGGAGAGCACTGCGAACGCCTTCCTCTGCTCTCCTCTCCAGCCCGCCCGGCCCAGGCCCAGTGCAGGGGTCCGGCCCAGCGCAGGGGCACCGCCGCACCGCCGGCTGCCAGCCTTCCCTGCCCGGGCAAGCCTCTGGAGGGCAGAGAGCAGAGGTTAGGGCCACCGGCCAGGCGGATGGGAGGCCCGGGTCAGGAGGGGAGAAAAGAAGACTCGGCTGTTTGGGGGCTTGCCGGCAAAGCAAGCAGGGGATGAACTCCAAATCCCAGGAACCTAAAGAAAGAAAGACTTTTGGCGATTGAGCCCAGGGCTTGCTCAACCCTGTAAGTTCCTTGTCTTTTGTTTTTTAGGGTTTTGTTTTTTCCTCTGGTTTGGCTCCTTCCAGCCCCCACCTATCCTAGCCCCCTGCCTTGGACCATAATCCTCCCCCCATCGTGTGAGAAAATGGAAGGACAGACGTACACCCTCATGCCTGGCTCTCTGAATCCATAGTTTAAAATGATACTTAAAACAACAGAAATCAATGCTAAGATCCATGAGAAACAAAACGACTCATTTTTAAATGAAGACACACGTCTACAATTGAATCAACTGGGAAGCACAGGGAAGTCAAGTGACTGGCCCAGGGTCACACAGCAGGCCAGCAATGGCACTTGGTCTGGATCTAGATTCCTGGCTCTTAATGACACCTAACTAAAATCAACCGAGTCTACCGGCCCAGCTCAAAGGACAATGAAACAATTAGGACAGGGACATGTTCACTGCAGGATGGCTTCTGTTGTTTCCCTGCAGAGATCAGGTTCTGGCAGGGGCTATAATCCTAGCTACTCAGGAAGATGAGATCTGAGGACTATGGTTCGAAGCCAGCCTCATAGAAAAGTCTGTGAGAGTCTTATCTCCTAATGGATCACCAGAAAACTGGAGGGAGAGCTGTGGCTCAAGTGGTAGAGCACTAGTCTTGAGTGAAAGAGCTCAGGGACATTGCCCAGGCCCTGAGTTCAAGCCTCAGGGCCTGCAGGAGAGAAAAAAATCGGGGGGGGGGGGTGGTTAGAGGGGAGGGAGAGAGGGAGAGAGAGAACTACATTGCAGGTGTGGTTCAAGTGGTAGAGTGCCAGCTTAGCAAGCAAAAAGTCCTGAGTTCAAACCCCAATACTTCCAAGAAAAAAAGAATCAGTGCCAATAAGTGGTTTCCCACATATATAAAAATATATATCCACATATAATATATATCTATATCTATGAGAAGAATAATAAAATGCCAAGTGTAGTAACACACCTGTAATCCCTGCCACTTAGGAGGCAGAGGTCCAAGGTTCAGGTCAACCTGGGCAAAATCAAGAGATTTATCTAAAAAAAAAATAATACTGGGCTATGGTTTGAGTGGTAGAGCACCTGCCTGGAAAGTATGAGAAAGGAAGGAAGGAAAGAAGGAAGGAAGGAAGGAAGGAAGGAAGGAAGGAAGGAAGGAAGGAAGGAAGGAAGGAAGGAAGGAAGAAAGAAGGAAAGAAGGAAGGAAGCAGAATAAGGTGCAATTATTAGATACATGTTTTCTAAGAATACTTAGCCAAGAAAAATGCAGGCTGTAAAACTAGATTAAAAGAAAAAGTATATATATGTGTGTGAACACTCAGAAAACCGCCCTAGAGGAAACACATCAAAATGTCAACAATGATTATCTCTGGGTGGTTCTTCTCGTCTTTGTATTTTTCTACATTTCTCAACTTGTCTAGAACAAATGTGTTATTTTTTGTTCCCGTGTCAGGGAGATTATTTCTCAGACTAAAACGCTCCCTGCAGATCTCATCACCACTCTGTACCCGGGCCACTCACATGGAGAGGCCGAGAAGAAGAGGGTCCAGGTTCTAGGCCAGCCCAACGGAAACCAATTCCTGAGACCCCCATCTCAATGGGAAAAGCTGGGTGTGGTGGCACACGCCTGTCATCCCAGCTATGACAGGAAGCATCAACAGGAGGATCGCGGTCCAGGCCTAGGCAAAAAGTGGAACACTATCTCAGAACAACTCGTTCAGAAACGGGTTGGAGGAATGTCTCAAGTGGTAAAGCACCTGCCTAGCAAAGTGTGAGTCCTCAGTAGAGAATGAATGAATGAAATGTATGACCCAGTATGAATGAACCCCATAGGCTTAAAGGATGTGGAGGCCCAGGGTGGCTGCAGTGTGACCGGTCAGTGGCCTGGGCTGGCGAGCGGGACTGGCCCCGCCCTGTGGAGGCCTCCCATTCGCCAGCCCAGCTCCGGGGGGTCTGGACTCCAGGGCCTAAGGCAGAGGAGGTGCTGCGGGCTCAGCCTGGAAACCGCGCAGGTGCACGGCCGCATCTGCAGAATGGAGCCGCCAGCAGCTGCCCAGCTCCATCCAGCCTCCACCCTGCGATCAACCATCACCCCACGGTATTCTGGTCAAGAACGATGGCTGGAACCCACTTTGTATTTTGGCTCTAGACGAGCAAGTCTTTCCTCTCGCCTATCAAAGTACGGGGGGGGGGTGACCCGCTGGAGTCCACCCCAATCCTCTGCCACCCCCGGCCGCCCACCGGTCCCGGTCCCTTCGGACCGAGGCAGAGCAGCATCCATTCATGCAGGAAGCCGCCGCCCAGGCTCCGCCCTCTCCCTTTGATCCTCCCACTGAACTGAACTGCCGGGTGCGCAAGACTCAGCCAAGCAGCAGTTCAGATGTAATTATTTTAATTCAGCCAGATGCTGGGAATTAGTCTCTTTGCCTCGCAAGGCTCGTGGTGCGGGGGGGGGGGGGGGGGGGGAGTGGGGGGGACAACCGAGCTCAGCCTAGGAGGTGCCAGGAGAAAAGCAGCTGACAGCCTGGGAAGCAGGAAGGGAGCTACCCCCACCCAGAGAACCGGTGCCCACCATCCCTGGAGGAGGGAGGAGGGAGGACGGAGAAGGGGGGAGGAGAGGGATGGAGAGGAGAGGGAGGTGCTGTGAGGTTCTGCAGGAAGCTGTTTACCGACCGCTGGAGGACCCAGCCAACAGCACCAGCATTCTCTAGAGTGCTGGAATTTCCAGAAGCCTTTCTTGGGATTACCTGATTTAATTACAAATCAGGAGGAAGCCGTCAGTCAGGAAATTCAGGGAATTAGTCTTCAGGAAATTCAGACCACAGCAGCAAGGTGGCCACCTTCCCAATAGATGGATAAATGGATCCACCCATGAATGGATGGATCAATACATGGTTATAGATCAATCGATTGATAAATAGATCACCTTCAGCCTCACAGTAACCCCTCCGCCTCTAAAGCCAGTGGAGGCTCGAGCCCAAGGCCCTGGGCAGCTCTGGCCTTCCCCGGGCCCCAGTTCCCTCTGGGGTCTGAGGAGCCAGGTCTGCTGTGGACGCTAATGGACCCTAACGAACTTGGGTTCCTCCAGTCACCTAATTCATAAGAAATGAGGCCGCACCGAGCACCGACAGAGCAGCCAGCCGTGGACAGGCACACTGGGGAAAGGGTTTACCTTTCCAGATCCAGGAAGTAAATGCACAGGAAGGGTGAATGGCCACTAAGACAAAACAGCTGACAATGTTCCTCCCAGTCTCCCAGGGTCAAGTCTGTTCTGGGCTCTAACTGGAAGCTCTGAAAAGCAGCCTAATGATAAAAACTCCCCGACTCTCCAACTGCGCTGCCGGCCTTCAACTCTCTTCTATTCAGTGGCTGTGTGGCCTTGGAGAGACCACTGAACCTCTCGGTGCTTCTGTTCATGGACACCAAGACCCACCATCCACCAGATATATAAAGCTTCCTAGTCCGTGTTGTAGCTTATCACCCTGTGTTCTAAGGGTGTTGGATGACCCAGTTAACCTTCTATACCACAGGAATGCTGTGGGGGGGGGGGCAGGGAGGGTCTATAAAGTCAAAACTGTGATCCTAGTAATGCAAAGACAAAGAGCTTTCCAGACAATGATGTTCCTGGCAGGAACATCACAGATTGGCTGTAGAAGCGGAACAGAACCCAGGGCGCCACACACGCTAGAGCATGCCACCCCGAGCTTCACCCCGAACCTCTCTGCTGTCTTGTAAACCAAGGCCACTCTTCTGATTAAAGAATTTCTATGCAGCTAGGTGCTGGTGGCTCATGCCTGTAATCCTAGCTACTCAGGAGGCTGAGATCTGAGGATCCTGGTTCAAAGCAGCCTGGCACAACTCTTATCTCCAATAAACCACTAGAAAACCGGAAGTGGCATTGTGGCTCAAGCGGTAGAGTGCTCACCTTGAGCTGAAGAGCTGAGGGACAGCGCCTAAGCCCAGAGTTCAAGCCCCACGACCGACCAAAGGAAAAAAAAAAAAAAGAATTTCTATGCAGCTAGGTGCTGGTCGCTCACACCTATAATCCTAGCTACTCAGAAGGCTGAAACCTAAGGACCTTGGTTTGAAGTTGGTGCAGGCAGAAAACTCTCACTCTGATCTCCAATTGAACAGAAAAAAGCTACCAAAGGAGCTGTGGCTCAAGTGGTAGAGCACCAGCCTTGAGCGAGAAAGCCCATCCAGAGCACAAGGCCCTGAGTTCAAGGCAGTACTGGCGCACACCCACAAAAGAATTTCTATCAAATAGCTGATAGGCCCAGGAAAGGTCAGAAAGTCTTGTTTTTTTTTTTCTCCTCACCTACTCGGTCCCACAGCACCGGGGTCCCTGGTATCTGGGCTTGGCGCCTCCTGCCACATGTCCATCCCTTCTTCTCTTCCCCAGGACCCCAGACTCCCCACACCAGGCTGGGAGGTTTGGGAGATGAGCCCAGATTTTAGAATCAGCCTGATCGAGATTTGAACTATGACTGCGCTCCCTGTGTGTGTGTGGGGGGAGGTAACGCAGTCTTTGATACAATGAGAATCCTGTCTGGTTGCCTGGCTCCCCGGGGTGGTGACAAATGATGGGCCAATGCAACTGACAAGTCACTAACACGTGACCGCACCCCGGTGACATTTCACCATTGCTGTGAGTCATCGGAACCCCGAGCCCCTCCCTCCTGAGTGGCCGGACCACTCCCTGCTTCTATCCACGGTCCCAAGGTACTGGCAACGAACAGAGCTGCCTGGAGATGCAGCCTGCACTCCCCAACACCCAACACCCTGCTTGCTCTCACCCCCCCCCCTGCACTCACACACACCCCTGCACTCACATGCACACTCCCATGCACACTCTCCTACAACCCTCCACCCCGAGATAAAAATGGAACCAAATGTCAAGCGCCCAGGACTGAAAAGCCATCATTCCGCACGTGTCCCTCCTGCCGCCTCCAGTCCCGTCTGTCCAAGCCTCGCTCAGGTCTGTGCCCCAAGACAGCTGCGGATGCGCGGCCATCTTCCTCTCTGCCCTTCACTGGGGGCTATTTATTTGGCCTATGGAGGTTGAGAGATTGGACCTGACACGTGGAACCCCTGGACCTGGGGTCTAAAAACTCTGGATTTGCTTCCTGCTCTGCGCCTCAGAACGCTGAGTGGTAAAGAGGGGACCTTCTAGGGCCCCAGGAGCCCTGCCTACCTGGGGATCCCTGCAGGGACACCAATATGCTGGACCGACCGGCCCCGCCCCCGGCCCCGCCCCCACCACACCCACTTCACTCAGCTCCGCCCCCTCCACTCACCCTGCAGTTGCTGAGTTCTTCTGCTGACAGGATGATGGAGCCACACTTCTTTCCTGGGACGCCTCTGGGGGAGAAGAGAGCAGAATGGAAAGCCAGACAGAGGGAACCAGTGCTGACAGTCTGGCCTCACTCCCTCCTGCTGCCGTGGGGGATCTACCCACCCACCCCCTAATCCCTGAGAAGACCCGGTCTCCAGGAGTGCTTGTGGCAGTGTGGCCTAGGGTGCTGGGATCGGGGGCCAGGAGTCCGGCCCCCCGGGACTGCCCCCCCCCTCTTGTCTGTGCCCACCAGGGAAGGCTGTGCCCGCTGTGGAGGTTCTGAATCACAACTGCATCCAGACTCACCCGGAGGCTTCCGGACCAGTGGTTCTCAAACTTTCCATCCAAACACCACTTCTGTGGGCAAAAGACCTGATGGGCTGGCCACCCTACCCTGCACCAGCTGGCCAGCGTGCCCCGTGTGCCAGCTCTGAGCCCCTGGGTATGGGATAGAGACTAGCAAGGAGGGGTAAGGTGCAGGGGGGGGGCTGGGGTCCTCTTGGTGGGCCTGGCCCAGGTTCTTCTTGAGTCCCTTGGCCGGGGTCTCCCTGGGAGCAAGAGATTCCACCAAGCATGTGGCTGGCCAGCCACAAGTGGGGTCCATCTTGAAGACCTCTTCCCACATCTGAAGCGGGTCCTTTGGCCAGGGGACCCCGCTATTCCTTTCATCAAATGGGACCCCCAAGATCAACCCATTTCACTCTGATGTTAGAGACTCAGCTAGAAGGATCTCCCCCCAAAACCCCCGCCTAGCATGAGCCCCCAGGGGCTGCTGGGAGGGAGAGGTTCAAGTCATTACTGCGCCCCTTTCCGCACCCTCAGAGGGGGTGATCGTGGCCTGGGTTGTACTGAGATTCACACAGCACCCAGCACCAGGCACAGGGGACACGCGTGATCTTTTCCTCCAGGCTCCCTTCCCTTCCTTCATAACCGAGCAGAGAGCCAGTCAAATGCAGCTCCCTCTCCAGCCACGCCCAGAGCCCCAGATGCTGTCTGTGGAAGAGGTTTTGAGAACCACTGCTGGAGTACTTTCTTATGGCACCGGCTTTTGGAAGAAATGACTCCCAACCAAGGAGGCCCGGGAGGAAGGTGGACAGTCCAGGACTCCCTCTAAACTAAGCAGACAGAGCAGCGGCCACCACCAGAGCCTCCCCCAGCCCTGGGCAGGTGGCAGGGCTGTCAGCTTGTCTGTCCCCTAGAGGGGGGTAGCTGAGCTGAGGGGCCCAAAGTCCTTCTCCACCTGCTGGTCTGGGCCTCCATGGTGAGAAGGACTTGATGTGTGTGACCAGGCGGAGAGAATCCTCAACGCCAGCCTCCTCATCCCTTGCTTCCCCATCTGTTCTCTCTGCCTTGGAGGCCGGCTTCTATTTCTGATCTTTCTCTCCCTCCTCTCCAGCCCCAACTGCTCCCACCAGCTTGGCCTTCCTTCCTCTTCCTCCCTCCTGCTCCAGCCTCCATCCCTCTCTCTCTCCTCTCCCCATCCCCCTCTCTGATTCTGCTGGAATCTTCTCTCCTTATAAACCAGCCACACTCTGCCAGGGTTGAGAGCGGCCTGGGGCCCAGAGCCCTCATTCCAACAGGCAGAAAGCTGCCTTCCAGACCCTCCTTCCTCCAGTGAGGTGTGGGAAGCAGCCAGGTGGGCCTTTCCAGCCAGAAGAGGAGAGGGAAGGCGGCAGGGAGGGCCTGCGAAGCACGCAATGCACGCAGTTGGTCTAAAGCAAGAGGGCGGCTCTGCACAGCGGAAGAGAGCTGCATCCACCGTGTGTGCGAGGAGGAGGAGGCTGGCATCAGAGAGTCGAGGAGCAGAGAGGGAACGGAAGCAGGGAGCCATGCGGGAGGAGGAAGAAGAGGAAGAGGAGGGGGAGAAAGACGAGGCAGGGAAAGGGTAGTAGGAGGGGTGTGGGGGAGAGGAAGGGTGGGCAGTGCCCAGGCTAGCTCATCCCTGCAAAAGCCTCCTACCTCTGAGCCCTACCCTGATCTCTGAAGTCCCCAGAGCCTGGATGCCTCTCCAGCACTGCCTGCTGCCCCCGATGGAGGGGCCTGGTACAACCTGAGGGGTTCTCTATCCGGGTCCTACGCAGCCTAAGGCCTTGTGGAGGGGACTCAGGACCGTGGCCTTCCAATCAGGGCCCGCTTGCAGGTACCCTCGGTAGAACTGGTGGAAGGTGGCAGGATGCCAGGCCTGGAGCTGCTGGGTGACTTACCCGTTGGACACAGCTGGCATGGGTTTGCCCGTCCTGGAGTTCAGGCTGAACGCCCCTATCCTGCAGAGAGAGGAAGAGAGCCTGCCATGAGCGTGCCTGCCGCCAGGGCTGCTTGGGACAGGTTTGTGGGCTGAGGTGGTGAAATGAGGCACAGAGCCACCGGCCACAGGAGACATCGTCCCACATGCGTGGTGGCCTCCAGGACAAGTTAGGCTGAGCTCCTCAAAGTGGGGTCCCAGCGCCCCTGGGAAGGTGTTCTGAATGCACCTTCTCAGGCCCACCCAGACCACAGCGTCAAAAATTGGTGGGGGAGGGGGGAAGCAATCCTTGCCCAGGTGGCTCTGATGCCCCCTAGAGGTAGAGTACGAGCTTGCACCCCACTGGGCCTCGGGGTCCAGCCCATGGAAAGGAGAATGTTACATGGGACATTATGTTCTAGGAAGAACTGTGTTCCTCTCAAATTCATATGTTGGTCTCCCAGTACCCCACAATGTGACTGAATTGGGAAACAGGGCTTCATGTATATGTGTATGTGTGTGTGCGTGCTGGTACTGGGTTTTGAACTCAGGGCCTTGATGCTATCCCTGAGGTTTTTTTTTTTTGCACAAGGCTGGTGCTCTACCACTTGAGCCACAGCTTCACTTCGAGCTTCCCATCCCCCACTCCCAATTCTGAGGTTGAACTCTGGGCCTGGGCGCTGTCCCTGAGCTCCTTTTGCTCAAGACCAGCACTCCACCACTTGAGCCACAGCGCCACTTCCAACTTTTTCTGTGATTTAGTTGGAGATAGAGTCTCACAGGCTTTCCTGCCCAGGCTGGCTTTGAACTGCAATCCTCAGATCTCAACCTCCTGAGTAGCTAGGATTACAGATGTGAGCCATTGGCTTCATCTTTTTTTGTTTGATTTTGGGTCCCAGATTTGGGGCTTGAATTCAGGGCCTGAGCGCTATCCCTGAGCTTTTGTGCTCAAGGCTAGTACTCTACCACTTGAACCACAGCTCCACTTCTAGCTTTTTGGTGGTTAATTGGAGATCAGAGTCTCACGGACTTTTCTACGCAAGCTAGCTTTGAACCCCGATCTTCAGATCTCAGCCACCTGAGTAGCTAGGATTACAGGCGTGAACCACTGGCTGCATCTGTTTTTTAATAGCTACAAAAGATTGCTTGCAGTCCCTCCCTTGGATAAGCCAGTGTCAGGCTGCTCTGGGCTCCTATATAAGGTGGGGCAGCGTTTGCAGGCGCCCTCCCAAGCTGTAGCTCTCCTCCGGAAGGAGGCGCAGACCCAGGGTGCCCTCTGTGCAACTCCTGGTTGTACCGTGCTGCAAAGTAGAAAGTGATGACAAGAATGAGGTCTGCCTGTGCTGCACACAGATACAGTGCCCGTCCCCCTCCAGGTTTTCCACCTGGGGCTGGCTGACTCTAGGAGGGAAAAACCCACACATATAGCGAGGGCTGACTACGCAGATCTCCCCAGCAAGCGCTGGCCCTCGTGGCTGGTCTAGAATAGATGCCCGGGCGACAGGAGCTGCCAAGATGGCTAGTCATGAGGGCCGCTAAGCTTAGACACGCGGAGCCTCAGTGGCTCAGGGATCCCTCTCTCACCGGCATTCCCCGCCACTGCCATGTTTTGCATCTGGCGTGTGTTGTAGGCTCAGCTTGAAAGCCGTCTGCTGCACAGTCTCCCTCAACCCCCCAGCCTCGCCCAGATGTGCCCTCTACCGAAGATGGACATAGGAAGTGGACACAGCAGGCAGGAAATGGGCTAGTGCTAGTCCTGGGCTTCTCTTGACAGTCATTCCATCCAGGTATAGCCAGAACTATGGTATGGATGGGGCCAAGCACTTTGGTAAAGATCAAAAGTCAAGGGTCAGTAGGCTATACTTAGATGATGGTTAACATGAGGACAGGCCAATGGGCAGGTGGTCCTGAGTTCTTCTGAGGTAGATAAAAAAAATCTAAAATTACAATTAAGTCAGGTATGGATGGCTCTCATCACAATCTTAGTTACTTGGGAGGCTGAGAATGGAAGGATTAGAGTTCAAGGCCAGCCTGGGCAGAAAAATCCTTGAGACCCCTCCTCCCCCTTCTTGACTCATAGGTTGGTACAGTGGCATATGCATGTCATGCTAAGCTATCTGGGGAGGCTGAAAGCAGGAGGACCACGATTCCAGGTCAGCCTGGGCAGGAAAGTCCACAAGACCCCTTCATATTGGAGACGCATTGGTAGTGCCTGGACTTCCAGCAATGACAAGAAGCCTAAAATAGGCGGATTGTGGTCCAGGTGTGTGCCTGGACAGGAAGTAAGACTCTATCTCAAAAATAACCAGTGAAAAGCATAGCTGATGGCATGGCTCAGCAACTGTAAGGCCCTGAGTTCAAATCACCGAAAAAAAGTCACCGAAAAAAAAATGCAATTGAAATTGGTTAGGTAATCCTAGTTATGAATATCTTTGTTATAACTGAGTCTTATGAGAATGTAAGTATAGCTGGGCATGGTAGTGCAAGCTTGTAATCAAGGCTGAGGCACAGGTATCAAGAGTCTGAGGCCAGCCTGAACTGCATAGTCAGACCCTGTCTCAAACAAAAGACAAAATAATAAAAGCACCAGTGCTCACACCTGTAATCCTAACTACTTCGGAGGCTGAGATCTGAGGATCGAAGTTCGTTCAAAGCCAGCCAGCCCAGTCATAAAAGTCCCCATGAGATTCTTATCTCCAATCAACCACTCAAAAACTAGAAGTGAAGCTGTGGTTCAAAGTGGTAGAGCACTATCTTTGAGCAAAAAAGAGTTCAGGGACAGTGCCCAGGCCTTAAGTTCAAGCCCCATGACTGACAAAAATAAAAACAAGTAGACACTGGTTATTGACAATCATGATTTCCCCTGTAAAAATTGCATTTCCCCCCACGCTTCCATGATTGCAAGGAAATCTTTGGTCCGTGCTTGCTGGCTGTGTGTTTTACTGTAGACCAGCTGGATTTCCTGACCGGTTTTTCTAAAGCTGGTTCTTTATAACTGTGCTTTGCTGGCATTTACCTACAGGTGGAGGCAATTCTCATTTGCAAACAATGGAGTACTTTCAGCCCCAGCTAAAGGTTGAGCTGGGTTAATTCTTAGGGTCCCCTTGCACCTGTAATTCTAAGTTAAATCTTGGTTGTTTTTTGTGAAAATCATAGATGGGTTAGGTTAAGTAAATAAAATGGGAATACTTCCCTTTTTTATTTTCCTTCTTTTTTGGTGCCAATACTGGGCTTGAAGTGTCTCAGTGCTGTCCCTTAGCTTTTTGCTCACTTCAAGGTTTTTTGGTGGTTGATTGGAAATAAAAGTTTTCCAGATGTTCTTACATACGCGGGCTTTGAACCTTAAGCCTCAGATCTCAGTCTCTTGAGTAGCTAGGGTAACAGGCTACCAGCTGCTGCTTCTTTTTTCTCCCAGTCTTGGGGCTTGAATTAAGTGTCTAGGCACTGTCCCTAAGCCTCTCTGTGTTCAAGCTAGCACTTTACCATTTAAGATATAGTGCTACTTCTGTTTTTTTTTTCTGAGTAGTTTATTGGAGATTAGAGTCTCACAGACTTTCCTGCCTTGGCTGGCCTTGAACCACATTTCTCAGATCTCAGCCTCCTGAGTAGCTAGGATTACAGGTGTGAACCATCGGCATCAGGCTGACCCAGTTTCTTTTTTTTTTTTTGGGTCCGGTTGTGGGGCCTGAACTCTGGGCCTGGACGCTGTCCCTCAGCTCTTCAGCTCAAGGCTAGTGCTCTACCACTTGAGCCACAGCGCTACTTCTGGATTTTTCTTTTTCTGTTTTTGTGGTGCTGAGGAATTGAACTCAGAGCCCTCATGCATGTGAGGTAAGCGCTCTACCACTGAGCCACCTTCCCAGCCCATCCATGAGACTCATCACCACTTAACCACCAAAAAGCTGGAAATGACACTGTGGCTCAAAGTGATAGAGTGCTAGCCTTGTGTGAAAAAGCTCAGAGACAGTGCCAGGCCCTGAGTTCAAACCCCAGTGCCTCCCAGAGGCTTGTTCCAGTCTGTAGGCTGAGCTTCCTTGGGGTCTACACCTGGTGGGGGGCGGGGGGATAGAAGAGTGGTCACTTCTAGCACCTGGCCAGCCTGGCGGAGGTCACCAGCGGACTTCCCTGTGAGCTCCATGCACGGCCCCACCAGCTGGCTCTTAGCAAAGCGGACAGTGGTTGGGCAGCCAGCAAGACAAACTGGACCCCATCTTCACTCACGTGAGTGGCTTCTCCAGACGGCTGCCAGAGGACCCCACGATCTCTCCGAGGGTACAGAAGGCCTGGCCCAGGAAATCCTGCAGGCACGAAAGATGGGTACCACACGCTCTGTTCCCGCTCTGCTTCCTGTCCCATCACCTGCCCTCGCTGTGAGGGGGTGCCAGGACGTGACACAGCACCGCACGCACGCACGCACGCACGCACGCCACTACGTGGAAGGAATTCACACTCATGGGCAGGCACAGGCAGAACTCACGTGTTTGGATAAATCAGGGCTTTTGGAGTCAACGTCGTATCTACAGGAACAGAGAGACATGGTGAAGGCAGGTAAGGATGCCTTGCCCAACCTTCCCGGGTTTTTCAGTGGAGTTGGGGCCCGAGGGCTGACATGGAAGAATTATGGGTGCCATGGCTGATGTTCTGTGTGGAGCTAGGTGTAAACGGGTGCAGAAGTATATCCCAGGAGACACTTAAGATCTGTGTCCTTCACTGTGTAGATGATATTCATTGTTAAGAGTTAGTCCAAGCGAACCAGGCACTGATGGCTCATGCCGGTAATCCTGCTACCCAGGAAGCTGAGATCTGAGGATCAGGGTTCAAAGCCAGCCTGGGCAGGAATATCCCTGAGGCTCTTATCTCCAATAAACTACTCAGAAAAAGCCAGAAGTGGTGCTGTGGCTCAAGTGGTAGAGTGCTAGCCTTGAGCACAGAGAGGCTCAGGGACAGCACCTAGGCCCTGAGTTCAAGCCCCAAGACTGGTAGAAAGAAAATATTTAATCCAGGCACCAATGGCTCACACCTGTAATCTCAGCTACTCAAGTGGCTGAGATCTGGAAGATCAGGGTCCAAAGCTCGCCTGGGCAGAAAAGTGTCCATGAGACTCTTATCTCCAGTGAAGCAGCAAAAGGCCATGGTGGATTTGTGGCTCAAGTGGTAGAATGCCAGCCTTGGGTGAAAAGGCTGAGGGCGAACATGAGGCTCTGAGTTCAAGCCCCACACCGGAAAGCAACACACACACACACACACACACACACACACACACACACACACACACACGTACTCATTCACACAGTGTTAAAGATTGAAACCCAAATGGACACCGGCTGTGCCTCAGGTGGCTGAGCCGTGCAGCCTCCACTGGGCTCCTCATCCCTTCACCCCAGCCCCCACCGCCTCTCCGCCAGCGGCTCTAGGCCCAGCGTCCCTCCAGCTGACTCCTCCCCCCAGGCTTGCTGTCCTCCACCGCAGCTCCTCCCCACTCCTCCAGGGTGCTCCTCCTTCACTCCCTTCACTGCTCTCCTCCCTCCCTTCCCCTCCCTCCTCTCCCTCTCTCTTTTTCTCTCTGTGGTTCCAGGGTTTGAACTCAGGGTCTCCCATTTGCTTTATGCTGAGCCATGCCTTCAGCCCCCCTTTTTTTTTGCACGGTCATTTTGCATGGGGCATGTGCCTGGACCGTGATCCTCCTATTTTGTACTTCTTATGGTAGCTGAGATGCCAAGCATGGGCCACCAAGCACAACTTCTTCTGTTGAGATGAAGTCTCCTGGACTTCTCTGGCCAGGCTGACCGGGAACTGAGATCCTCCCAGCTCTACCCCACGCAGCTAGGTTGCAGGGCGCCAGCCACCGAGCCCTCGTCCTTTCCCATGCTGTCTGCTGACTCTAGGACACAAATCTTGGTAACTGCTCCCACCACACATCTCTTGAAACAACAGAGACTCAGAACTCCGCCTGCTCACCAGACCCAAGCCCCACGCTGACCTTTAACACCTGGACAAGGGTCTTCCCCTCTTCCGATGTTCCCGTAGATGCTCTTGAACCCCAGTAGCCATGTTAACTCTGGGGTAAGTGGGATGGAGGAAGCCCTGCCACAAAGCACACCGGCCTGATGCTGGTGGCTCACGCCTGTAATCCCAGCTACTCAGGAGGCTGAGAGCTGAGGATCGAAGTTTGAAGCTAGCCTGGGCAGGAAAGTCTGTGAGACTCATCTCCAATTAGTTACCAAAAGAGCTGGAAAGGGAGCTGTGGCTCAAGTGGTAAAGCTCCACTTGAGCAAAAAAGCTCAGGGACAGAACCTCCCCCCCCCATACTGGGTATGAAAACAACAATAACAACAACAACCACACACACACATATACACACGCACAACCCCACACTCTGACTGAGGGCCAGTCAGCGGCACCTCTCGGTTACCTGGGGAGCAAGGAGGGTGAAATCTGTCCCTTCCCCTCCCCTCCCCTCCCCTCCTCTCCCTTCCCCCCTTCTCCCTGCACCCATGCCCCTGGACCTGCTGGTGGGCACCTTTGTCCCCAATCGTCACCCGCTCCCCATGATGTCACTTCAACCTTGCCGACGCTGGGCTCCAGGAGTGTCACAGCTCCCCCACCCACTGGGGGAAGGAAACAGCTGTCCCCCCCCCCCCCCCGCCACTCACAGGTCAAAACGGAGGTTCTGCTTCTCCTCGAAGAAGTAATCCACGATAAACTTGCGCACGAAGTCGGGGTTCAGCGTGTTGTCGATGACCTCTGTGCGGCCAAACTGGAAGAGAAAACAGGGGAGAGGGCAGCATGAGGTGTGTGGCCCTCAGTCCTGGCTCTGGGGGTCAAGGAGCCCCCAGTGCAGGAGTGAGCCCCGCACCCAGCGCTGGGGCTTACAGGGCCTTGAAAAAAAAAACCAAAACAATTAAAAGAAGGAAGTATGACTCTAAAAGGTGAAGCACCAAGCCGCTGCACTTAGTGGAGTATTATTCAGCCCTAAACCAGACGACAGTCCCCAAACCAGACACCACAACATGGATGAACTTTGAGGACATTGTTCAAAGTCACAAAAGCCAGAGGGCTGTGTGACTCCATGCCCAGGAACAGCCACACAAGCAGCGCAGAAGGGCAGCCGCCAGGGCGGGGTGGAGGGGAAGGGGCACTTAATGGGTATAGAGTGACCGTTTTGCACGATGAAAAAGCGCCAATTAACTACCAAAAAGCTAGAAGTGAAGCTGTGGCCTGAGTTCAAGCCCAGGACGAGCACACATGTGCGCGCACACACGCACACACACACACACACACACACACACACACACACACACACAGAGTTCCTAGAGACCTGCTTTCCATACTTAGAGAACCATATACTTAAAACAGTTATAACAAAATTTTCATTATTATTAATTATTATTTTTAGTATTACTGGGGCTTGAACTAAGAGCCTTGTGCTTGATAGGCTATTGTTCTATCTCTTAGGCTACAGCTCTATCACTTAAGCCATGACTCCTCTGTGTGTGTGTGTGCGTGCGTGTATGTGTGCATGCACCAGGAGTGGAGCTTGAACTCAGGGCCTGAACACTGTCCCTTAGCATTATTGCTTAAGGCTGGCACTCTACCACTTGAGCCACAGCTCCATTTCTAGCTTTTTGGTGAATTAGAGATAAGAGTCTCACAGACTTTCTGGCCCAGGTTGATTTCACACCATGATCCTCAGATCTCAGCTTTCTTTTTTTTTTTTTTTTTGTCGGTCATGGGGCTTGAACTCTGGGCCTGGGCGCTGTCCCTCAGCTCTTCAGCTCAAGGCGAGCGCTCTACCACTTGAGCTACAGTGCCACTTCCGGTTTTCTAGTGGTTTATTGGAGATAGGAGTCTCACGGTCTCTCCTGCCCGGGCTGGCTTTGAACTGCAATTCTCAGATCTCAGCCTCCTGAGTAGCTAGGATTACAGGCGTGAGCCACCAGCGCCCGGCCGATCTCAGCTTTCTGAGTAGCTGCGATTACAGGTATGAGCTATAGACACTCACCTGGCTAGATGTGTGCGCGCGTGTGTGCGCACGTGCGTGTGCATGCATGTGCATTTAATCACATAATTCAAACACACAAGCCCCTTCACACCATTCATTCTAGATCTGCGCAGGCAGGGTCTTGTTGATGATCTTTCCCGGAGTCTTACCATGTGTAAGACAGATAGGTGCAAGACAACATATTTTAAATAGAACGCTAATCGTTCTAAATATATTAGCATGGAAAGTAATGACTAAAGTAAACAAACAATCTTCCTGGTTGGGGGCCCTCCCTGCCCTCCTGCCCAGGCCCTCCCCCACATGGCTGGCGCAGCTGGGGTGTCTGGAATTCAGCTCCCTGCGGAGGGAGTCAGGAGCCCTTGACTTAATGCCTTTTTGTCCCCTGTCCCTCATGAAGCCAACCACGTCCCAGCCAATCCCAGCCTCAAGGTGGCTCTCCTCTCCCCAGCGCTGACCTCTTGTCATCTTTGCAGCCACAGCCTTCCCTAGGCTCCCAGGGGCAGGTGGAACCGCCAATGCCCCTACAATGCTGAACCCCTGCAGCACTGAGCCCCTGTAGAACGCCAGGGCCAGCGGATCCCTTGGGGGACAAGCTTCCCCATTGTCAGGAGCCACACAGCTAAGATTCCCCACCCCTCACCCCAGGCTCAGGGCACTTCCCAGCCATGGCCTGGGCTCTCAAACCAGATACAGCAGGGAGGGGAGAAATACTCGTGATTGCTGCTCACTGCCAACCAGGACCCGCACACAGTGGGCACCCACAGGTCGGTGAAATGAATTAAGGCGGAAGAAGGAGATGAATGAATGAGTTTGAGTTTTAGCTTTTGCCACAAGCTAACTTTGTGGTTTGATCAGAACCAGGCTTCATCAGGAGATGGGCTTCTAACATCCCCCCGCCTCAGGGATTACAGGCGTGCGCTACCTCACCCGGCTACTTGCCCTAATTACTTGCTAGGGTTATCATTCAGTTCAATTCCATTCTTGCACATGTCTTTCGTTTTTGTGCTTGGGGAGGGGGGAGTGGACACCAGGCACCCCCAAAGGAGCAGGCTGCCCCCCACCCCTGACTGCATGGCAGGTCTGCTGGGAAGAAAGACCTTGGACCTGCAGGAAATGGGGGACAAGGTGTCCTGTGTCACCCGCTGGTGCAGGCATTGCCGCCGGAGGGCCTCCCACCCTGCCTTTGTCTTTGAGCTATGACTCCGAAAAATGTAGAGTGGCTCTTGGGGTGCAGAAACGCAGGCGAGCTGCATACGTGGAAATGCAGTTGGTCCTCACCCTGTAGGTACCAGCAGCACGCACACTGTTGGTAAATTTATTCCTGATTGCCGAGAAGCGTCTTCCTGCTTGGTTCATTAGAGCGAGGTGAAGTGAGCCTTTATCATGTGCTTATTTTATGTGTATACAGATGTCACATTTAACTTTTTTCAAAAAAAAAAAAATCCGGGCTGGGAAGGTGGCTCAGTGGTAGAGCACTTGCCTTGTATGCATGAGGCCCTGGGTTCGATTCCTCAGCACCACATAAGCAGAAAAAGCCGGAAGTGGGGCTGAGGCTCAAGTGGTAGAGCACTGGACTTGAGCTGAAGAGCTGAGCGACAGCGCCCAGGCCAGAGTTCAGGCCCCACGACCAACAACAACAACAAAAAAATCCATCCGGCAACAGGCACTTGTAGAATATACCTTAGATCACAGTAGCTCACGGGGCACCGGTGGCTCACGCCTGTCATCCTAGCTACTCAGGACGCTGAGATCTGAGGATTGAGGTTGGAAGCCAGCCTGGGCAGAAAAGCCCCTGTGAGGCTTTTATCTCTAACCACTCAAAAGTGACTTAAGTGGTAGAGCACACTAGCCTTGAGTAAAAGAGCTCAGGGACAGTGCCCAGGCCCTGAGTTCAAGCCCCATAACCAACCAAAAATAAGAATAAGTAGCAGGTACATTTAGAATATCCCATGGCTTAAGTCCCCCTCCCCCAGATAGACCAATTAAATGGGTACAGCAGGTAGGAACCAGACAAATGCTTTTTTCAGGTTCTTGCAAGCAGATAGAGTTGGGAGCAATTTACTATAGAGCAAGCAGGAATCTAATATTTCCTGAGTTACCAAATGGCTCAGGAGATCAAGTGGATCACTTTCTTATTCAGTGAAGAGGAAAGGATCAGAGAGGTTAAGTACTTTGTCTGGGGTCACACAGGCAGATACCACAAAGTTCATTCTCTTTTCCTTCATCCAACTGCAGGGGGCCATCCCACACTATGAAAATCAACCAAGGAGGAGTCCGTTCCCCAAGCATTGGGAGGATGTGGGGTTGAAGAAGACTGGGGTCCTGTCTCACCCTGGAAATTCCACAACACTCCTTACAAAGGGGCACTCAGGGGTTCTGAGAGATCTCTGCTGTTGCTGAAGACTTTTGTCTTCAAACAAAAGAAAAATTTCTCCTCGTGGCATTCCTGTGGAAGCTTCCAGAATCCTCCAGAAAGACAAGACCTCCACTTCTCCTCTGAATCCTGCCTGACTCCAAGGAATACAGAACCCCATCACTGGTGAGGACATGGTGCTAGAAGCTTCTAAAAGGGGGTTCCCTAGAGGCTGATGGTGCCGGTAAAACAAAGGGGGTTCTCAGGACCAGGGCGGGGTGCCCCCATGGGGAGTGGAGGGGTGCAGGAGCGGCCAGGCTGGTGGAGGAGCAGGTAATTAACACGCACGCGCGTCTCCAGCTATGGCGGCAAACCCACGGTCTGGGGAGGATGAAGGATGCCTTTGGCTTCATTTTGTGAGCTAAGACCCATAGGGATTTGAACCTTGGATTTGAACAAGCCAAGAAGCTACCAGGTCCCTGTCAGGCCCAATGCCCAGACACAACCAAACTCACGTGAAGAAAAGAAGAGGAGGAAAAAGAAATCCATTTCCCTGAGGATTCGGTTTTTACTGAGTCACAGAGTTGTGGGGGCAGAAGGGGCTTGGGAGTTGATGGAGGAGTAGCAAGAGGCAGGCAGTGCAGGGAGGGAGGGAGGGGGGGAGGGAGGGAGGGGGGAGGGAGGGTGGGAAGGAGGGAGGGAGGGAGGGAGGGAGGGAGGGGGGTGACTGTTAGTGGGTATGCACAGTTCTCTGGGGCCAGCCCTCTTCACCTGGAAGCTCTGCCAGCTGCCCGGGGGCAACCCATCCACCCTTCTAACCCATCCCCAACAAGCCCTCTACCCACATTTCGGGAGGTCACGTGGCTCACGCGAGGGCCACAGGAACCCCAGTGAACAAAGGCTGAGGGAGCCCAGAACTGAGCAGGCTGAGCTGACAGACGCAGAGAGGCCTGGGAAGGATGGGGCGGTAGGCGGGTGCAGATGGGTGGGCTGCAGGCGGTGGAGATGGAGGAGGCGGCTGAGAGGGGCTGGGAGGGGAAGGGAGCCGGAGGGAGGCCTGCTCACAGCCCCAGCAGCAAAACCCCCGCGGGAAAGGCCTCGGTTGGGCCACAAAAGCCACCCTGAGACCCAGAGACCCCTGAGACAGAGTCCCAGAGTGTCAGTGAAGCAGGGGAAGTGGCAGGGCGCCAGCTCCAGCGAGGACCCCCCCCCCACGGGGCTGGCCGGAAACTTCCTTGGGGACTGAACATCATGGCTCCCAGGGCTCTGCTGTACATAGAGTTAGCACATACAGAGGCATGAGGGGCAGTGCGCCCCACTATCTGCCCTGTACCCCACTGTGGTGCCAGATGCGTCACCCAGAGGTGGTCCTGGCTGGCCGAGCCGCAGCCTTGCTGCTCCAAGCCACACACACATGCCACACACACACACACACACACACACACACACACACACACACACACCCTCAGGAGGCGGCCATGATGTCCCACACTAAGTTGGGGTCTTTGATATAAATATCAGTCCTCCTGAAGCCCCCCACAGTGTGTGCAGCCCTAAGTGTTTCCCACGACCACCTTAGGAAGTTAATACTGCTACGGGTCCCATTTGTACATAAGAAAACAGAAAAGGCTCAGAGAGGTGGATGGAGTCACACAGCCAAGTGAGCGGCAGGAGGAGTCCAGGTGGCGGAGCTCCGGGTCACAAACAGCTGATGGAATCTAAATCAACAAGTTCTCTTTTTTGGATTGTCGGGCTTAAAGTCAGTGCCTGGGCACTACCACTGGGAGCCGTAGCTAGGATTACAGGTGTGAGTAACGGCGCCCAGCTTGAAAGATATTTTAATGGTGGGTCCATGGGTGTCCTCATCCCTGCCCCAGCCCGGCCAGCCTCTGCGCTTCCTCCACACGCACCGACCCTCTCTACTTATAAACACCGCTGCAGGGCTTGGAGGTTCCATTTCTCTCCCTCCCTCCCTTCCCCCCACCTCTATCTCCTAGGCCCTCCTGTGATTCCAGTCAAAAACATGTTGATCGGGCTGGGAAGGTGGCTCAGTGGTAGAGTGCTTGCCTCGCATGCATGAGGCCCTGGGTTCCATTCCTCAGCACCACACAGCAGAAAAAGCTGGAAGTGGCACTGTGGCTCAAGGGGTAGAGCACTAGCCTTGAGCTGAAGAGCTGAGGGACAGAGCCCAGGCCCAGAGTTCAGGCCCCACGACCAGCAAAAAATAAATAAATAAGATAAAATAAAATAAACAAAAAAAAAATGTTGATAGGGCTGGGAAGGTGGCTCAGTGGTAGAGTGTTTGCCTAGCATGCATGAGGGCCTAGGTTCGATTCCTTAGTACCTCAGAAACAGAAAAAGATGGAAGTGGTGCTGTGTCTCAAGTGGTAGAGTGTTAACCTTGAGCAAAAAGAAGCTCAGGGACAGCGCCCGGGCTCTGAGTTCAAGCCCCAGGACTGACAAAAAAAAAAGTTGATAGACAAACACTGGGTGGCTTATGTCTAATTCTAGCTACTCAACAGGCTGAGATCAAAGGATCTCAGAACTAGCCTGGGCAGAAAAGTCCTCAAGACTCCATCTCTGTTAGCCAGAAAAAGCCAGGATGGAGGCATGGTTCAAGGGGTAGAGCACTAGCTGTTAGGGAGAAAGCCAAGAGAGAGCACAAAGCCCTGAATTTAAACCAGAATAGGGGTTTGCACACACACACACAATGTTGATTGACAAGTAGACCTAGGATCTGAAGAGTGAAGAACTAGAATTCTAGTCCTGTGAATTAGCCAATGAGAGAGAGAGAGAACAGAGGCAGGGAAAGGAGGCGGGGCGTTCTCCTGGAGGCCACCCAGCTCTTAAGGAAATGGGCCATAACAGGAGTGCAGGGCTGCCTGAGCAGCCGAGCCCTAGCTCTCCAAGCCGCCCGCCCCGTTCAGGCTTTCCTCCTCCATCAAACCCTCCTCCTTCGCTTTCTGTCCCACCCACACAGCCCCGATCTCGTGTTTTCCCCGCTGACCTTGCCCACATGCCATTACTCAAGTCCCCATTTTACAGCTAAGGAGCGAAGGAGTTCCCAGGAAGCCACCAGGGCCCTCCCAGAGCCTCGTGGCAAACGGGGTGGCGGCGAGGGAAGCATGGCTCCCTGCCGTGTCCCCTCGGCCCCCTGCCTCAGTAATGAGTGGGTGTCTCTCCCAATGGCTGCCCAGGTCCGCAGCTCTTGTCTCCTGAAAATGACAGCATGATGGAGACATCACCCCGCTGCAGTGTCCCCCCCCCCCCCCCCCCCCCCGGGCTGACAGACCTACCTCCAAGCTGCTCACTCTCCCCCGCCCAAGCGCCCCCTGTAATTTTTATATATTATTGATGGCTCCTTCATTAAAAGCGCCCGGCCCCGGCCCTCATGAATCACATTGGGCACAACTAAAATTAGAGGCCTCTGTGCTGACTGAGACTCAGAGGGGCCCAGGGGGAAAGGGGACGGTGTTTCCCTTGGGGCTGGCCTGGGGACAGGGGCTGCCCTGTGCCTGGTGTGCCCGGGTAGAAAGCGCCCTGACACCTGGCGGGTAGGAGGAAGCCGGAAGGGTGGGTTCCGGGGCAGGCCTACCACCATTTTGGAAGGTCTTGGAAAGTGCTCTCCGGTTCTCTTACTGGAGGAGTCCAGAATTCCCTGTTGCCCAGTGAGGCGCGCTGGCTGCAGCGAGCGGAAGGGGCAGGTCTCCGCTCCCCTGGTGCCAGGTCTTTGGGCCTTGCTACCTTCCTGCTTTGTGTGCAAGAACAAGAGTTGGGGAACCTAAGTGAACCAGGGTACCCAGGCTCCCAAGGCCTGCCTGGTTTGGGGAGGGTGGGTGGCTAAGCAGAAGAAGCTTCCCTGGCTGCGCCCCAGACACCAGCAATAGGCCTGTGAAGATTTACTCAGCTTACCATCAAAGGCTTTGGCCCAAACCAGCTTGGTTCCTAAATGAGCCATTGTTCCAGATAAGCTGTTAAACGTCCCAGCTCCTGAGGGCATGGTCCTTTTGCCAAGGAACCTGGCTGCCAAGTGCCCACAAAACTGCCTTCCGGGCCTCTGACTTCTAGGAAGAGAGGTGTGCCAGCACTACCCTCAACACACCCCATTCTCCCTGAAGGTGTTGCCCTCCTGACAAGATACCCTGCTCCTATTCAATGACATCATGACTCCTCCCTCCCTCCTGGGAAAGCCCTGGTTTCTCACTCAGGCCTCCTTGTAAGAAGAGTCATTATTAGCCAGGCAGTGGTGGCTCACTCCTGTAATCCTAGCTACTCAGGAGGCTGCGACCTGAAGATCACCGTTCAAAGCCCAAAGTTGTCAGACAGATCTGAGACAGATGCTTAGATTCAATTATCCAACAAAAAGCCAAGGAATGTGCAGGTATAGCTCAATGGGTAAAGCACCAGCCTTGAGCAGAAAAAGCCAAGCAAGAGCTCAAGGCTCCAAGTTCAAGCCCTAGGATCTGGGCCCATGCACAACGTGCATGCGCACACACACATACACACACACAAAGAAAAAGTCATTGTTGAGCAGGGGCTTTGTACGGTGGCTGGTCAGTATGGGCTCACGTGAGGTCTCTCTACCAGCTGCCCTGGCCCTGCTCCCACTGGGCAGGTGGCAGCCTTGCTCTCAGGACAGCTTCAAAGTGTAGCTGGTCAGCCCGCCGCAGCTCTGTGCCACAGGGGACCTGCTCTAGAGCCTGGGGCTGCTGGGTTTTTTTCTGTTGTTGTTGGTTTTTGAAGACAGGGTCTCTCTCTGTAGCTCAGGCTGGCCTGGAATTTTTGATCTTCTGCCTCAAGCAAACACCTTTCTGCAGATGACAACTTGGACACATGTCCACTGAACGACACAGAAAGTGGAATGCGCTACACAGTCCCAGGTGACCAGAGAAGCCTGATTTGGAAATGAGCAGCCCAGCTGGGGATCTGGACTCAGACTTCAATACAGTCTCAGCTCTACCACTTTTTTTCTTTTTTTTTGTCAGTTGTGGGGCTTGAACTCTGGGCCTGGGCGCTGTCCCTCAGCTTTCCAGCTCAAGGCCAGCGCTCTACCACTTGAGCCACAGCGCCACTTCCGGTTTTCTGGTGGTTTATTGGAGATAGGAGTCTCACGGTCTTTCCTGCCCGGGCTGGCTTTGAACCGCGATCCTCAGATCTCAGCCTCCTGAGTAGCTAGGATGACAGGCGTGAGCCACCAGTGCCCAGCAGGAACCCTTTTCTTACAGCAAAAGGACACAGTGGAATAGAAGCCGCACGTGTTCACCCAGCCCTCCCACCCAACAACGATTCCACTTAAGATTGAGAGAGATAAAGCAGGAAGCATCCTCTGGTGGTTCAGCTTTGATTGTTTCTGGGGCGAGCGCTACTGGCTCAGTCCCCTCTCAGGAGGCCATAGGAAGCAAGCGAGACACCACAGTGCACTGCACTGCAAGCCCGATGCTTGACACGCTCGAAGGATTACACGCCTGTTCCCACCGGTTCATCGGGATGTAACTGTGTGGTACATCTAGAAGCACCCACCAGGACCACACAGATCTGACGTGGACCTGTGCGCGCCCCGGTGAGGAGGGGGCCGCCTGTGGTCAACAGAAGCCCACAACGCACTCTGTAAGCAACACTGACAGACCTGCGCTCCCGGCAGAACGCCCTGAGATGGGAAGCGATGGTTTCCTCCTCGGTAGAAGGGGCTAATAATAATAATTAATAATAATAGCACCTCCACAGACCTGGGGATCCTTCCTCCCTTCCTTCGTTGTGCTGTGAGTCCAGCCCAGAGCCTCGTGCATGGTAGGCAAGTTCTACCCAGCCCGCCTGGGGCTGCTGAGCAGGCTGAATGAATGAAATCAGAAGAAGGGCTTAGAATGGCTCTGTGCACCATGGTTGTATGTTTGCTGTTGATATTCACGGTTTGTTGCTGCTGTTTGCAGTTGCTTTTCTCTCTCCCTCTTTCTCTCTCTCTCCCTCTCTTTCTCTCTCTCTCCCTCTTGGCCCTCTCTCTCTCTCTTTCTCTCCTTCTCTTTCTCCCTCTCTCCCTCTGTCTCTGTCTCTGTCTCTCTCTCTCTCTCTCGCTCTGAACTGCTCCCTTTGTGGCCCAGCATACAGCAGGCCTCCACAGTGGGTGTGTGTGGAAGCCCTAGTACCACTGCTGGGGGTGGTGCTAGGAGCTCTGGGCTGGTGCCGAGGTCATGAGGGTGGAGTACTAGTGGGTGGGGGGAACCAGTGGCTTTATAAAAGAGGCCAGAGGAGAAGGTGGTTCAGTGCTAGAGGGGAAGGTAGCTCAGTGGTAGAGGGGAAGGTGGCTCAGTGGTAGAGTGCTTGCCTCTCAGGCATGAGGCCCTGGGTTCAATTCCTCAGCACCGCATAAAACAGAAAAAGCCAGAAGTGGTGCTATGGATCAAATGGTAGAGCGCTAGCCTTGAGCTGAAGAGTTGAGGGACAGAGCCCAGGCCCACCACCAACAAAAAAAGGGGGGCAGAGGGCAGGGGGGTTAGCTCAGCAGTAGTGCAGTTGCCTAGATGTGATCCGCAGCACCGAAGTGCAAAGGGTTCCCAGTCCCTTCTACCTAGAAGGGCAACCAAGCAACCATGGGCCTTACCTGACAGTCTGTAAATTCGGCCCTCACTGGAACAAGGCCTTTGGTCGCAGCGAAAGAGCATTCCACATGCTCACAGGGTGGGGTGGCTCAAAAAGCAGGCTGAGCACTGGGCTGGGATGAGGGTTGGTGGCTGGGGCCACACGCACTGCACGTGATCTGAGGAGA
Organism: Dipodomys spectabilis; assembly: GCF_019054845.1. Taxonomy (NCBI): domain Eukaryota; kingdom Metazoa; phylum Chordata; class Mammalia; order Rodentia; family Heteromyidae; genus Dipodomys; species Dipodomys spectabilis. The sequence continues at coordinate 2,156,444 of NW_024870762.1, read as the reverse complement.
CCCACTGGGCACCCCAAGAGTCCACGATTCCACACACACACACACACACACACACACACACACGCTCCTTTCTAACAAGCTAGGACAGCTGCCTGGCAAGGGAGAATCAGGGATCACACCCCATCTTTCCCTGTGCTTTTCCCTCTACCCAATCAGAGTGCTTCTGGGACTGGTCCTCCCAGCACTCCGGCGGCCTCAGGCCCCGCACAACGCCCTGGCCCGGCTTGATGCAAATACTGCGCGAGTTCCTAGGCTAAAATTACCTCTTAAGAGTCAGTTTTCATAAAAATGTGGTGACAGATTTAGGTGCCGGGAAGATGGAATTTTCTCACAAGGCATAAAAATGACCCAAATGGTTAAAATCAGCCAAAGGCCAGCCGTCAGCGGCCGCAAGAGCAGACTCCTGGTTCCCAGTATTGGCCGGTCCTGCGCCCAGCCTCGCCCGCCGCCCTGCCTCCCCGGGCTGGCCATCTGCTCCCAGAGGAGGAACTCTGAGCCAAGATGCTCGTAAAGAATGATCTGCTGTGCCCGGGCAATGAACTGGCCAGGGCAGAAACTGGGGACTGGCAAGGGCAGCGATCACCCCAGACACTGGACTCTGCTGTGAGCGCTTCATCTCTAACACCACACAGAGAACCAGACAAGCAGCGCCCTCTCACCACCCCCTCCACACACGTGTGTGCTTCATCCCTTCTTCAGAAATAGCCAGAGAAGTTTGTGCCCTTGGGGTGGATCCTGTGGCTACGCTTTGCCACCCTGACACACAGGCTCCGAGCACGGGTCCTGACCCCTTTTAAACACGGCCAACCCCCTGAACTCCAGGGACTCTGCTGCTCTGACATTCGGACTCTAGAGCTACTTCAGAAACCACCTCGTCATGGGGCCCCAGGGCTGAATCAGGCACGGCTCCCCATTGCAGCCCTGTAGCCCACCCACCACTTCTTACTGTCCCCTTAAATCCTACTGCCGTACTTCAGATCCTGAACCCCCCCCCTCCCCCGCCAAAGCCCAAGTGTTAAAGGCTGGGCTGGCAGGGTGGGCTGTGCTCCTGGGTGGGGGGGCACCTTTGGGGGAGGGGCCTAGTGGGAGGACCCTAGGTCATTGGGGGGGTGTCTTCAACACAGGTTGTGGGACCCCTGTTTCTTCCTCCTCTCTGCTCGTGATATGAGTAATTTTCTACTATCACAGGTTCTCACCAGAGGCCCACAGCAATGGGGTAAAGATCATGGATCTGAGCCTTTAGAACAATGAACCTTTTTTTTTTTCTCTCTCTCTGTCTCAGTTGTGGGGCTTGAACTCAGGGCCTGGATGTTGTCCCTGAGTTCATCTTGCTCAAGGCTAACACTCTGGCACTTAAGAGCCACAGCGTCATTTCCAAATTTCTGGTGGTTAATTGGAGAGAAGAATCTCACACACATTCCTGCCTGGGCTGGCTTCGAACTGCCACCCTCAGATCTCAGCCTCCTGGGTAGCTAGGATTACAGGCGTGAGCCACCAGCGCCCCGCTGAACCTTTTCTCTTTGTAAGTGAATTCCCTCAGGTGTATTTAATTATAGTCCCTGGAACCTGACTAACAACCCTCTCATTCCCCAACTCCACAGCACCCGAGGGGACCGCTCACCGACGCCTCCCTTCTACACCTTTGCACTGCCACCTTGTGCTGCGCCTGCCGGGTCCCCTCAAACCCCCTGCGATGCCACCTCCTAGTCCCCTCCTGTCCCTCCCTCTCTCTCACACACACCTCCCCTCCCTTCCCGCGTTGCTCCAGCACCTGACAACGCTGCTTTCTCCTGCAATCATGGGCAGGTGGCAGAGCCCTTAGCAAAGCCCCAAACCTGCTGGCCGATGCTTCCAGAATGTTTCCAGAGCACTGGCAGGCATCTCACAGATATACACAGAACCTCTATCATCTCGTTTCCCCCTTACCCCCAAGCCTTAAGGTAGGTGTATCCCCATCTTACATCGGGGGAAACTGAGGCACCGACTCTAAGCAACTTGCCCCAGGTCCCACATCCTTCAGGGGTGGCGGCGAGGAGGTACGGAGGCCCAGGGCCCTGATCTTCTCTGCCCTCTCGCCTCTCTGTTGTCAGGCATGACAACAGGGCTTGGATAATCTGGGGGGACCCTGAGCTAAATGGAAACAAGTCACCATTCTAGAATGTCATGAACGGTTTGCCAAGCAGCGCTCTTCTGAAGAGGCGCTTCCAGACTCGGCCTCAGGAGTCACCGGGACAAGCAGCACATTCCTGGCGCTCATGTCTAGGAAGCTCAGCCAAAGGCCTCACAAGTAATTAGTTCACTTAAGTAGGCTAAATGTTTCCCTAGCAATCTGGCCGATGCTTCAATGGGCTTCCGTCCGTCTCACAGCCCTGCCCGTGGATGAAATTCCCGCATGAATCCACATCCAATTCACCCCTTTGTGCAGCAAGACCGGGGATCTCCCAGAGGAGCACCAACTGGGAAGGGAAAAACAAGCTTCCCCCCCCTTTCCCCTCTCTCCCCCTCCCCTCTCAGCTTGACCAGGCCTTGAGTCTCAGGAAAAGCAACCTCAGCTCTGTCTGCTGTTCCCACAGGAGCCCCTCACTTCCCCGCTTCCCAGGTCCCCCCATTCCTCCCTACACCCAAGAGCCTTATCTTCCGCGGGATCCCCGTGAGGGGGACTGAGGCCCAGCCAGAGAGGATACAACAGCCAGCACCTCTGGAAGTCAGCCTCAGCAGCTCAGCTGCCACTGCTACCCCGGCCCTTCCTTTCACAACCGTTTATGAAGCACCTGCTGTGTGCTGGGCCCTGCTTGAGATGCTCAAAGTAGAGCAGTGCCTGGAAGATGAAAGGCTCTGCCCCGTGAGGCTGACAGATGACAAGATAAATACTGAGCCAGAGCCTGGAAGCCATGACAAGGGATAAGGGGAATTAACAACCAGAGGAGAGGCTGAGATGCTGGACCACAGGGTCAGGGAGGGCCGCCACACTGTAAGGATGCAGACAAGATCTGTGGGAAGCATGGGAGGGGCCACAGGGACATGTGCGGTACAGCCTTTAACAGCAAGTGCAAAGGCCCTGTGGCAGAAGGCCCTGTGGCCAACATGGAGGGGAGGAACCCTGGGAGACAAGGTCAGCCAGGTGAAGGAAGTCTGACCAGCTGGCACTGGTGGCCATTGAAGGGAGTGGTTTTACAAGATGGGAGCCAGGGGCCAACTACAAGCAGTGGAGGGACAGCACCCCGTTTTAGCGGGACCCGTTAGTACCCAGGTGGAAGAGCCTAAAAGCATCTTCTAAATTCTCTGGGGTTTTTGTTTGTTTGTTTTTTGGTCAGTTGTGCGGCTTGAACTCTGGGCCTGGGTGCTGTCCCTGAGCTCTTCAGCTCAAGGGGAGTGCTCTACCACTTGAGCCACAGCGCCACTTCCAGTTTTCTGGTGTTAATTAGAGATAAGAGTGTCACAGACTTTCCTGCCCATGCTGGTTTTGAACTACGATCCTCAGATCTCAGCCTCCTGAGTAGCTAGGATTACAGGTGTGAGCTACCAGCGCCCAGCTAAGTCTCTGGTTCTTCAAGTCTGCCCTCTCCTCAAAGCGCCGATGATAAGGGACAAAGGGAAATGGAACCGCAGAAATAACAAAGATACACTGTGGATCACCCTTGGCTGGGGTGGGGCCTGGAAGTCAAATGGACATGGTGGGGTGGGGTGGGGCCGGGGGAGGTGTTGAGATTTGACCACCACAAATGGGCGACACTGAAGCCTTCTGTGCAGGAATCACCTGGCTGAATCCATCCCCACATTACCAGAAAAACGGGGGGGGGGGGGGAGGGGCGAAGGCGGGGGGGGGGGCGGGGGCAGGAGGAGTAATACCCAGGGGCCATGATGAGCCAGGACTCCCTCTCCCACACCAGGGCTCCCCCAGGATACAGTCCTGGACCATCAACCTGACCGGATGGAGACCCTCTAGGAAGGTGAGCAAGGCCCACTTCTGGAAGCTGCAGAGGGGTGCTGACCTATCAGGGATTCAGCCCCTGAAATCTTTTGGTGGGCGACGGGAAAGCCACGTATGCTTCTTGTCGGCTGCCCACGGCCCATCTGCTTGTATTGATAGTTCCACGTGGCTCCTAATGATGTTATAAATATCCAAATGGCCCTTGGCAGATAAAAGGCTCCCCCGCTCCAATAGAAAACTGGGAGGTGGTGGGAGAAAGTAGGTCACTGGGGAATGTGTGACTGGGGGCTGGATCTCGCCTCGCCCCTCCCAGCTGCTGATCCACCCTACTTCCTGTCTGCCATGAGGTGAAATATTCTGCCACCAGGATGTTCCAAACCCAAGAGCCAAGGGGCCAACTGACCCAGGGCTGAGCTCCTTGAAACCAGAAGCCCAGATCGATCGCTCCTCCTGTAAGTTGTTGTGCAAAAAGCAACTAATATCACCATGTCTCCCTCAGACCGGGGCTCTCTGAGGATGGATGGGCACCATCGGCCCCATTTTCAGTGCTTGCTCTGCCATAGACTAGGACAGCCCTCTGCCTGCCTTCCCGCCTTCATGAGGGCTTGGAGCTGCAAGTGAACCCCCTCTGGTGGGATGGCTCAAGAGCTGGAGACAACAGACTGACACGATTAGGGACTGGCTGGAGCCCTGGTAGGCAGGGCTCAACCTACCTCTCGCCACTGCTTGTTCTCCATGCCTTGAGTATACATGACACACACTGGAAGAGAGAAGAGAAAAAAACTAATTAATACTGCAGGCCAAGGGAGTTCCCGGATGGGGAAGGGACCTTGGCTGCGTGTACACCATGGCAGCCTAGAGCCTGGATTGCTCTGGGAAGTGGGCAGAGTGGTTACCGCAGGCATCAGGATCTTGATTTCTGTTTCTGTTGTTGTTTGCAGTGCCGGGGATCAAACCCAAGGCTCTGCCCATGCTAGGCAAGCACGCTACCCCCAAGTGACAGCCCCTGGGCCCCACAGCTCGTGTCTAGGCATCAATTCACAGGAGTCAGCTTGGCAAAGGGGGCCAAAGGGGGCCACTCCTTCTGCACGCTTTAGAGGAGGGGAGGACACCATTCATTCGTAGGCAGGTGGACAGGTGACGGGAGGACAGGGTGGCAGAGTACATTGGAGCGCATCTGAAGGCACAGGGGCCCTTTATACCCACAGACCTATTAGTCTCACCAACCCCCTTTTACTGATGAGGGACCTGAGGCTCAGAGGAGCCCAAAGACCTACTCAAACCCAACAACTGTCCCACCAGACCACAGCCAATCAAGGCTCAGAATTTATCTGGTTTCAGCCAGGCATGGGCGGCTCATGCCTGTAATCCCAGCTCCTCAGAAGGCTGAGATCTGACAATGGTGGTTTGAAGTCAGCCTGGGCAGGAAAGTCCAGGACACTTTTATTTTCAATTAACCACCCCAAACCCAGAAAACCCAGGAAGCAGCCAACTTGCCCCTAGCCCCCCAGCCCCTCCCGACCTGCTGGGTCCCCAGGAGGCTTCACAAGCACGGGGGCTGGGCAGGGAAACCCCAGAGCTCCTTCCCCAGCTGGTGGCCAGCAGCGATGCCTGAGCAGCCCCGCCACACTCGGCACAGTCATTAGTCACAGTCGCTGCTGTCATTGTGACCGTTACTTCAGCGGGACTTACGTGGGTCTGACTTGGAAAACATGTCTTTGTCCAAAAGGTTCCTGAAAGAAAACACAGAGGAGTCAGCAAGGCGGAGGGGAGAGGCCCTGAACCCCAGGCAGAGGCTGCCGCTGGCCTGGCCTCAGGGGAACAGAAACGGAAGGCCATCACTTTAGCCAACCTTGATGATGTGTCCTTAATTGTCAAGGTGCTCGGTGGCCCCCAGATCCCCCCGCCTCCCCTTCCTTGGATGCCTGGAACTCCGCACCCCGCAAAGCTGCCCTCGCCCTGAGATTCCTGTGCCCTGGCTGCTTCTCACTGACCAAATCCCAATCGGCCCATTCCACCAGCCCTTTCTAGAAGTTTCTTCACCATCTCCAAAGCCATCTGCAGTGACAGCTTACAGAGCAACGGGTCACCACTGTAGGCCACACCCCCCAGCGCCCCTCTACCCCGCAGCAGCGGGGAGCTGACACATGGGGTCCTCTGCTCTCCTCTCCTCTCCCCAAAGACAGCCACCCGCAGCCTGCCCTCCGGCCCCGCTGGCACCCCACCCCTCTGCTGGTCCCCAGGAAACGGTCTGATAAACCTCCCAGCCCACTGCAGAACACGGGACACAGCTGACCTGGACCCATCCTCCGGGGGTGCAAATTTTGGGGGTGCCTATCTTCCCTTAAGGCTGCTGAGGAGGGATCTCCAGCCCAACGAGCAGGGAAATTATGGGGAGATGTGGCTCTATTGAAGAGGCAGGTTTATCCTCCAGATCTCCATGAAACTCTAGCTGCAGAAAATTCTAGAGTGCTCAAGCTGGGAGGCCTGCCCAGTCACCTTTCCTAACTCCTGCAATGAATCAGGAGTGTGACACTCACAGACAACTAGGGCTCCTCCCAGGGCCGGATCTCTGTCTCCTTCAGGCTTGGGTGGGGACAGGGGACAGGGGACAGGAGAGCCATGTGCAGGCCAGCCGGAGAGTGAGGCCCAGGATTTCTGTCTAGGGCGTGTGGTGTGTGTGTGTGTGTGTGTGTGAAACAGATAGGGGAAGAAGACATAGTGTCTTATCTTCAACGACAAGTCAATGGGGCTGCTTTTCCACTGGGCCAGAGGCCCACAACTAAGAAACAGAATCACCTGGTTTGTGTGGCCCTGCCCAGGGACCTCAGGACTCTGTGAGCCCTGACCCCAAACCACAGACCTTCTGTCTACTGCACTGCTGAAATAAGAATACTAATAGCTGGGCTTTCAATGTGGCCCAGTGGTAGAGTGCTTGCCTAGCACGCATGGAGCTCTGGGTTCAATTTCCCAGTAACACATACACAGAAAAAGCCAGAAGTGGCGCTGTGCTAGCTTTAAGCAAAAGAAGCTCAGGGACAGTGCCCAGGCCCTGAGTCCAAGACCCAGGACTAGAAAGAAGGAAAGAAAGAAAGAAAGAAAGAAAGAAAGAAAGAAAGAAAGAAAGAAAGAAAGAAAGAAAGAAAGAAAGAAAGAAAGAAAGAAAGAAAGAAAGAAAGAAAGAAAAGAAAGAAAGAAAGCTAATAACTATTTTTGTTATTCATTATTATAGACTGCTGACACTGAGGCTTGAACCCAGGACCTTGTAACATGCTAGGAACGTGCTTTACCACTGAGCTCTACCTCTAATCCTTGGTTTTTTTGGAGGCAAGAGTCTTCCTTAGATACCCCTACTTCAGCCTTTCCAGCACTGGGATTACAGGTGTGCGCCACCACACCTGGCTACAATTATTCTTACCACCTTTCCAGAGCCTTCCTACCCCTCTTCCTCAACGTGCCTTTCCTGGCTACTGCCCCAAACCACACTCCCCTCCCCTGAGCTCTCGCTGGCCTGAAGGGTGCTCCTCTTCCATTCCTGGGTTGTGGTCCTCACAACCTCTGTGCTTCTCCAGAGCAGGTCCCCCATTCTGCCACATGCCGGCCCAGTGCCAGAGGCTAGTAGGTTGGATGGAGGACCCAGGAGGAGGAGGGGGCCAGGGAGGGGAGCAGGCCTGGTCGCCTCACCTGCCTCCTCTGCCTGCAGTGAGTGGGGTGTGGTCAGATGCCCCATCTTCCTGTGGCCCCCCTTTCCCTCTCTGTAAAATGGGGCCCAGTCTAGTTCAAAGCTGCTCAGAGAGGAACGTGGAGCTCCTGGGAGCCAGCAAAGCCTTGTTTGTTCTGCGCGATGGGCAGGCTCACGGGGCAGGTGACAAGGGAGGCGCAACTACCCGCAGCCTCGCTGGTCCAGGGAAGCCCAGCCAGTCCCACATCCCAGCAGCCCCTGGAGCGCGCTGTTTCCATTGGCTGACACTGGCCACGCCCCCAGCTTCAGCCCCTCCTCTCCTGCCTCCATCCTATCCCTCGCCCCAGCCCTGAGGACCCCCACACCTGATCCCTTTACCTCCTCCACCTGTCACCCAGCTCCTGTCCTGACAGAAACCAAGGCCTGTGGACCCCAGCCACGTGGGTCTGGACATGTGGCGTCCTCCATTAGAACTTCCCCGGGCTTACTCACCCTGCACCCAGGTTTAAAAGGGCAGATCCTAACTCCAGGAAATGAAAATGAGAGTTGTTTGTCTGTTTTTCCATTGAAGAAAAAAAAAAAGGCAGATCCTTGGGGCTGTGCCCAGAGTCTCATTTTGTAGGTCTGGAGCAGGGCCGGGATGTCATGTTTAAATAGGGGTCTTCCTGTCAGCCTTCTCTTGTTTTTGTATGTACTGGTGTGTGTGTGTGTGTGTGTGTGTGTGTGTGTGTGTGTGTGTGTGTGTGTGTGTGTGTGTGTGTGTGTGTGTGTGTGCGTGCCCGTGAAACAGTACTGGGACTTGAACTCAGATCCTCCTCCTGCCCTCAGTTTTTTCCACTCAACACTATCACATTACAACTTGAGCTACACCTGCACTTCCAGCTTTTTGCTGGTTAATTGGAGATAGGAATCACATGGAGTTTTCTGCTCAGGCTGGCTTCAAACTTCAACCCTCAGATTTCAGCCTCCTGAGTAGCTAGGAGTACAGGCACGAGCCACCAGTGCCCCAGCTCTTCTTTATATTTTTGAAACAGGGTCTTACTAGGTGCCCAGGCTGGCTTCAAACTCATTATCTTCCTGCCTTGTCCTCATGCCTCCTCCTATGTGCTGGGATTACAGGCATGCACCACCATGCTCAGCTCCCCTGTGCATTTCCAAACACCACCTTCTGAGGCCTAGTGTCTCAGGGCCTCAGCTTCACTACTGTTTGGTCAAGGACCCCAGCACAGGCCTGCGTGGTGCTTAGAAGCTCCCCCACAGCCAAGCACCTGCCCTGGATCCCCATTCACCTCATCCCTGAGCATCCCAAGCTCAGAGACTGACTTCCTCCAGGCACACAGCCAGCAAGCAGCCTGGGCAGGGAGGAAACCATGTCTTTTGTCCCCAAAAAGGGCCCCAGCCCAGGGGAAAGACCAGTGCCCCAATGCCTTTGCCTCCACTTTCTGTTTTTGGAGCGCTCAAAGGGAAATTTTTTTTTTTTTCTAACAGACAAAATGTATTTTTTCCCTAAAGAGCATAAAACCCTTCAGCTGTCTACCCGGCAGCGGCAGCGCAGAGCTCGGCTTCTTTTGTTCCTTAAATCAAGGCCCAGGAAAACAGAGTGGGGGGGGGAAGGGGGGAGGAGGGGGGGTCGCTGCCCATTCTCCGCTCTTGACCAAGGAAGAACCGTTTTTAATTCAGAGGCTGTGGAAAAATGGCATCCACAGGGTGGAAAGTCAGAAATCCCCGGAGCCCGATCTAAGGAAGAAAGCACTGGAAAGGTCAAAAGAGAGCCCCAGAGAGGCGCTACCAAGGCTGGAGGTGTGCTAAACGCTACGGGGTCCCTACCTCCTGCTCTTCCCCGCTGAACCTGTCAGCCCCGCACAGTGGTTCTCAGAGGTGTGCTTTGTGTTGGAGGATTTCCATCAGATTCCTAGACAGACTGCTTGAGTTAGGAAAAGATGGTTTCTTAGCCAGGCACCACCTGAGACTGAGATCTAAGGATCACGGTTTGAAGCCATCCAGGACAGAAAAGTCCCCGTGAGACTCTTATCTCCAATAACTGGAAGTGGAGCTATAGGTCAAGTGGTAGAGTGCTAGCCTTAAGCACAAAGAGGCTCAGGATCAGCTCCCAGGCCCTAAGTCCAAGCCCCACAACTGACCAAAAGAGAAAAAAGAAAAAATGCTTTTTTGGAATCAGGTGTAATAGTAATTACACTTGTAATCCCAGCACTTGGGCTACATAGCAAGACCCTGTCTCCCCCCTAAAAAAGTTGAGTGATGATGACTCACACCTGTAGTGCTATGTAGGAAGCTGGAATTGTGAGGCCAAGTTCAACAGAAGAAACTGCGGTGGTCTAAACCGATCATCCCAGCTCTGAGGGAAGAATAAAGCAGATAGATCCTAATCCAGCCACAGTCCTGGGCAGGAAGCAAGAACCTATCTCAAAAAATAACCAGCCCCAAAAAAGGGCTGAAAGTATGGCTCAGCAGCCGAGCACCTGCCTAGCAAGCACAAAGCCTTGAGTTCAAATCCCAGCTCTGCAGAGCGTGGGCGAGGAGACAGCCTGTCTACTTTCCAGCCACCTACTGGTGGGCAGAGGACGCAAGGCCGGGCCTTGGGGCTTCCACAGGAGAGCAGGGCCTTCTTTTGGAGATGCCCAGGGGACATCTGTGTCACCAAGTGTGCCACGCCCATGTGGCCCACTGGACCCCCACCAATCTTGCCGCCCTGTTTCTGCCCCCAGTCCCATGGACAACTGGGGAAGCAGAGTCAGAGGGCTTCCTGTGGCCACTACCAGCTCTCCAGAAACAATGAGGGACACAGGCCAGGTGCGCCTGCCTCGCCTCTCACCCCTCGCCCCCTCCTCTCGGGTCCTGCTCATCCCCCTGACAAGTAGCCACACTGAGCTCTGAAAACAACTGGGCCCCAGTGGCACACACCTGTAATCCTAACTATTCAGGAGGCTGAGATCTGAGGATCACGGTTCAAAGCCAGCCTGGGCAGGAAAGTCCCCTTGAGACTCTTCTCTCCAATAAACTACTCAGAAAAAACTGTAAGTGGCGCCGTGGCCCAAGTGGTAGAGCGCTAGTCTTGAGCAAAAAGTTGTTCAGGGACAGTGCCCAGGCCCTGAGTTCGAGCCCCAGGACCAGAAAGAAAAGAAAAAAGCAATTTCCCTTCTGACACTCTCAAAATTATTAAAATATGTAATATATGTTATATATTATATATAACATATATAACATAGGACATATATAATATTTATTATAATTATTCTAACAGTGTCTCTCCTGAGCTGCATGGCCAAGGGAGGAGGGCTGTGTGCAATCCCCATGGGTAACGGGCCCCCGCCCTGGGTCCTCACTGGAGCACCAGGTGGCTGACCGCCTTGTAGAGGGAATGGGGAGCCACCAGCTTGAAGTGGGCCCAGCCCCAGCTGCTGCCTCCTCCCTCCCTTCAGGATCCCCACTCTTCCCCTCCTCCTCACATCTGCCCACTCTTCCCCAGGCTGACATGGCCTTTCTCACTTCCTGGCCCTGATTGCGTCTTCCCTCCCCTCCCCTCCCCTCCCCAGCTCATTCTCTGCCCAGCAATCAGGGCATTGTTGTTTTCTGTGTTTGTTTTATAGGAGTTATGCTGGTATCAGGGCTGGAACTCAGGGCCTTGTGCTTTTGCTCGGCTTTCTTGGGCATTGCTGGTACGCTAACGTTTGAGCCATGCCTCTAGCTCAGCTTTTTGCTGGTTAATTGGAGATGGAGTCTCATGGACTTTTCTGGCCAGGCTGGCTTTGAACTGCCATCCTCCAGATCTCAGCCTCCTACAGTAGCTAGGATTATTGGAGTGAGCCACTGGCACTAGGCTCAGAGCTTTGTTTTTTAAGTATTTTTTCCCTGCCAGTCCTGGGGCTTGAACTCAGGGCCTGGACGCTGTCCCTGAACTTCTGAGCCACAGCGCCACTTCTGGCTTTTTCTGTGTAGAGAGCTTGCCTAGCATTCACAAAGTCCTGGGTTCCATTCCTAGTACTACAGAGACTAAAAATAAAAGCATAACCTGATACCACCAGGCACTGGTGGCTCACACCTGTAATCCTAGCTCCTCAGGAGGCAGAGATCTGAGGATCACGGTTCAAAGCCAGCCCAGGCAGGAAAGTCCCTGAGACTCTTATCTCTAACTAACCACCAGAAAACCGGAAGTGGCGCTGTGGCTCAAGTGGTAGAGCACTAGCCTTGAGCTGAATTACTGAGGGACAGCCCCCAGGCCCTGAGTTCAAGCCCCACGACCAACAACAACAAAAGACAGCACCCAGGCCCTGAGTTCAAGCCCTAATATTAGTGCATGTACACACACACACACACACACACACACACACACGAAATAAAACAAAGTTTATTTGTCTTCTATCCCAGCTCCGTGAGCTCCACAGGGAGCACAACCCGCCTTGTTCATGGCTACATCCCCTGCGGTTCACCCCAGCGTCCGGCCCGGATCCCGTCACACGTGAAGATCCCCATCACTTCAAGGAGTGACTGAAGTACCACCGTCACGGCAATCGCTGCGGCTGCTCCACTTGGCGCATTGCAGGGCAGAGAAAAGCCCCCAGGCCCGCTCCCCTCTGCAGAGCCGCCCAGCAGCACCGCCACTTCCCGCCATGCCGAGCATGGAGGAAGCAGAGGCCGGCCAGGGTCTCTGAGGAAGCCAGGCCCCGCCCTGCCTCTCCGGCCGGCCAGCTCAGTGAGAATCCAGGACCTCCCTCAGGCCCTGCAGGGGCCCGATGGTCCAGGAGAAGGGAGGGGGGAGAGGGGGAACAGAGGGACCCTACGGCGCTTTGCAATGGCACCAAGCCCTTTTCCGCCTGGCAAGCAAGCAGCAAGACAGGCAGTCAGGGGTCTGTCCCTGACACCCAACAGTGACAATCCACTGAAGCCAGCTCTCTGGGATGCCACCTCTAGGCCCCTGCTAGCCACTCTCTACCCACGAGCAACGTCCACATGATTCAGTTCTGATAGGACTCTCCTAACACCCAAGAACAACTAGCTCAGTGGAAGACAGCCTAGCAAGGGCAAGGCCCTGAATTCAGTCTTCAGCTCTGAAAAAAAAAATAGACTCCTGTCTTTAAGGGTAGAAATAGGACCTAGCTGCAAGCCCTGAAACAATGCTGAGAAATTTAGGAAGGAACTGTGCTTTTTCAGATAAAAGCAAATTTTCAGAGAGGTCTTTTACTGTCATTGGATGTGACGGGGATGTCTGGTGCAGAAGCAGCCATTCTGTAACAATGCAGCTCACTAATGATGGTTGAGTTCTTCAAAGAGAAGTGATATGAAAAGCTAGCCCTAAGATATGTCGCCTCCAGACTCACTGTGACCCTTGAAAAACAAACGCATCTCGAGTTTAAGCCACCAACAGTCATCTTTTCTTAGTTATAGTGGAAGCATTCCTAACCAAACCTGACTCCTCCCTCTGCCATGGAACTTTCCAGCTTCATTTCCCTGAGGGGTAATGGTAACTACTACCATACCATGTAGTACCAGCCAAGGCTGGCTTCTATTCTATGGCTTCGGTTCCCTAGGCTTCCCTGCCCAGTTATGAGTTTGACTCTTGGAAACATAGGCCTCCCTCAGCAAGCAAGGCCTCTCTCTTCCCTGGGGACGCTTCTTGGTCATGCCCATCTTGATGGTCCCCAAGCCCCACCATGGACTTCATGGAGACTGAGTCCCAACATCAAGAACCCCTCAGGGACTGGGGGCCAGTGGCTCACGCCTGTAATCCTAGCTACTCAGGAGGCTGAGATCTGAGGATCATGGTTCAAAGCCAGGTTAGGCAGGAAAGTCCATGGACTTTCTTATCTCCAATAAACTACTCAGAAAAAACAGGAAGTGGTGCTGTAGTTCAAGTGATAGAGCGCTAGCTTTGAGCACAAAGAGGCTCAGGGACAGTGCCCAGGCCCTGAGTTCAAGCCCCAGGACTGGAAAGAAAGAAAGAGAGAGAGAAAGAGGCGGGGGAGAAGGAGGAGACGCCCTTGGGGCTCTGAGTCTGAGGGACTGGATTGGATCTTCCTCCCCAGGACTGCGCTAGCTGTGTGACTTGGGCAGGCCCCTTAGCCTCCGCCAGCCTTGACTTCTTAATCAAGACTAAACACTACTTTCTGTCTTGTGGGAATATTCAAAATAGTCACTCAGGGCCCCAAGTGGCTTACACCTGTAATCCGAGCTACTTGGGAGGCTGAGAGCTGAAGATTGTGGTTTGGGAAATCAGCTTGGCCAGTAAAATCCATGACTTTTATCTTCAATGAACTGCCAGAAAGCTGTATGGGTGGAGCTGTGGTTCAAGTGGTAGAGCACCAGCCTTGAGTGA